>NC_140594.1:519174894-519774894 GCF_964204655.1 Triturus cristatus
CACCATGTTTACAATAGAGCTCATATGTAGGAGTTCCAATCGGAGGAACCGAACATGAATCCTCCAACCGGGAATCCCCGTTGCAACTTAGCCAGGACAGAAAACAAGTACTACTGTTAGTCATTATAAACTAAGGACAAATTCCAACCAAAATGCGCAAAGAACTTAGGCCTACCAAATGAACCAATACCAAGACAAAGATTATCTTCACAAGAGCAACCAATGATAATCTACGAATTAAAAAACAACGTATCCAGAGAGCAAAACAAGAGCAACAAAGCACAACCAGACTTAGCGCAACCCACTTAATACTTAACTGAAATATGGAAGACGTCACCAAGGAGAACCCGTCTACGTCTCGCCGTACTAAGGTCTGCACCTCGGGTCCAAGACAGGGCGACAGTCAGGGCAGCGGTCCTCTGTAGCCGTCTGGGAACGGGAACCCTCGTGGAAGAGATCGTCGGGCCACTTTTACGACATACAGGGATCGATGAAGCGGGGTACCTCCCTCCGGAATCTTCACACGAAGCTCCTCGAACTTTTCAGGCTTTGGACCGGTACCGGATGACGTCGCCCCACGTTGGGCGCCAATTTGAGGTTCCGGACTTTTTAAGAGTCCGGAGGTGTCAGGGAAACAACACCCAAAGACCCCTGAGTTCCTTCCTGCCTTGGTGCACAAATAAACAGAGACACGGGCTTCTCGATGGTGGCGTCAAAGACCAAGGTTTATTTACTGCAGGGACACAGAAGTCATAGGAACCACACAGAGGCAGAATCTACGAGACTGTTCAAATTGCAAGAAGTGGGTTGCTCCTTAAATACACGAAAAATGTCTTTAGGCAACATTACACGAATATTTCTCATGCCCAACCCGGTATCTAAAACAGACAATAAATATACATCAAACAATAATTAGTCGTAGGTTTTCGGTATTCGATCAAATCTCTCTGTTAGTTTTCCATTCTTTGCCCGATCCTCCCCATCATAAAAATCGTACCCTCCCCATTGTAAAAGCCCAGAAGGAGAGGAGCAGAGCCAGGTGCAAGGGATAGAAAAGTAGGATAAGAGGTGTTTATGGATCGTAAACGGGCATGGCTACCGTATTCGGCCTCTCAATCAGGACAATGGACACGAGAACCAGTATAGCAGGATTGGCCTCAGGCAGGGGAGGCAGCTTGATTCTGCCTGGTCATGCAGCGTCAGCTTTTCTCGGGGTTTGAGCTTACGTGTCCTTAACGAGGTGATTCTGCCGGGGTCATCGCTCGTCCATTGACTATGTGAGGGCAAGAAACAAAATGGATGCCGCATCTAAAATGGATGTCATGATTTAGCAACAGAATGCCCTATTTCTCAGTGAATTCATGCTCGTTGCGCAGCGAAAACACTGTCATGCATATAATGGATCATTTACGGTTCATTGGTACTAAAATCGTGCCAGTACTACGATACCGAATACACGGGTTCGGATCGCTACAGAACCTCAGTCTGACTAACCAGTCCTAGAGCCAGTGCTATGTTAAAAGACACTCAGAATACAGTGAAAACACCTACATACACTAGGGCACGCTATGTGTTGGGGTCCCCCTGTGATTAGCATGACCTCCTCTGTAAGCCCCTAGTATATAATAGGGAAGGGGATTAAAACTACCTCTTAAAACGCACCACAGGGCGTGTTTGAACATGTCGCCTCATGCTCCGTCCCCTCCCTTCCCCACTGTGTAAACACGCCCTGTAGCCGTTTTAAGTTGGGAGATTAAGTCCCCTTGAATCCTGAGGGTCCCTAGGGTCCAACTAGACCACTAGGTACCTCCAGTAAGCGCCACAGAGCTGCGTTGCAGAGAGGTGTAAAAAGTGGCACGGCCTGCACCACCTCTCTGCAACGCAGAGCAGTGGTGCTTACTGGAAGCACCTGGTGGGCTAGTTGGACCCCAGGGTCCCTCAGGATTGAAAGGGAATTATTTCCCCAACTTAAAAACGCGCCACAGGGCCTGTGGGTGTTCTGAGTTGAGAGATTAAGTCCCCTTGAATCCTAAGGGTCCCTAGGGTCAAACTAGTCCACTAGGTACCTCCAGTAAGTGCCACAGAGCTGCATTGCATGGAGGTGTAAAAAGGGGCGTGGCCTCAGAACACCTGTCTGCAACGCAGCTCCCTGGCGCATACTGGAGATACCTGTTGGGCTAGTTGGCCCTCAGGGACCCTCAGTATTGAAGGGGAATTAATTCCTCAACTTACAACTGGCCAGGGGGCGCGTCTGCAGAGTGCTGCAAGGAGGGGGCGTGGCCTCCGGCGCGATGCCAGTCTTTTATTTATTTATTTTTAAGAAGGAGGGCTGTGTGACCCCTTTCTTTTTTCTAATTTATTAGCCCTGAGGACCCCATCCCCCAGGGCCTGCACCCTAATTTTTTTGTTGAAAAAAATTAATTTGGCCCACCCAAGGCCTTAATCGGCCCCGGGGACCCCAACCCCCAGGTCATGGCCTTTTTTTAATTTTTTTATTCTTTAGGAGGGGGGCTGTGTTGCCCCCCTCCTCAGGCCACTTATGGCCCCGGGGACCCCATCCCCCGGGGCCGGCCTTTGTTTTTTATTTTTAAAAAAAATATATATATTTATAGAAACACCTAGGACATGCTGGACAAACCGTATGTACCTATCACCATGACGATTTGTGTGATATTCATTAAAAGGCGACTATGCATACAATGAATCCACGTAGAATGTATTCACACCGCTAGTGAAGCTCTGACATGTCTGACACCCTACCGTGCCTAATCCCGGCACCCCCGCTGGTGGGTACTCTCCAAGTAGACACCCTTGTCGTTTATTTATACAAACATGGGTAGCTATTGACGGGCACATTTAATACACATGCACACCAAGCCATTCAAAGGGGATTCGACAAAAATTCGACCAAACTATGCAAGAAACCCCCTCACGGTTAATAAAACACACATCCACCGCCGGATGTGTAATACTATTTAGTCACAGCGTGCTTCTGGCTGAACCCAATGCTGTGTTACACCCACCAGTGCCCACTGAGTGCCACACACCTCTGTGTTGTATTCCACCAGCTAGTGCGTATGCTATGACACTCTCTAGCCCATGTGCACTGTAACACCACCCCGTGAATATGTCATGCCACACTTGCCTTCACCCGGGTTATATTGCCCCATCTAACGTGCCTTCCTCGATGCCTATGTTATAAAGCACAGCGCTATGCCATACATATTACAATCTGGGATCCATATCTTTGTCACAGTGCATATGCAATGTTACACTACCCAGCACATATTTTATATTACAACTTTAGAGACTACTTAGGTTACACAACACTGCCCTGTGCATATTACACTCCAAGGCGCATATCACATAGCAAGCGCTAGTGCCTGTGCTATCTCGCGCTCTCCAATGAATCTGTCATTCCGCACAATGTATCGCATATTATATTTCACGCCCCGGTTCATCTTATATCACACTTTTTGATGCATAGTTTATACCATATACTATATCTAGTTTTCATTTTCAATCGTGCTCTCAGGGCTATGTTCTATATAACACTGCGTACACCTACCCTTTTCACGGGCATTACATTTTGCGATGGGGGGTGGAGGGTCAGGGGATGTTTCTGCCAAGTGAGCCCGGAGTCACAGTCCCAAACCTTCCTCTTCTTCCTGAATAAAAGTGAGATTATGCTGCATACTTGTTCATATTTTAAGTAGTTCGCACAGACACACATTTGAAAAACAATAAAGTTCCTAATACCCACCTTCTATGAACAGTTAGCTTGCTGCCCCATCCACCTCCTCCCTATCCTCTGTTGTCTGAATCAATGAACTAGCCTCCTCCCTCCTGCCATGCATGGTCTGATGTGCTGCCACTGCCCTGCATTTAGCATGATGTACCAGTCCACTCATCCTGCCCTCCATTGCCCAATTCTATGGCCCATCATTGACCTCCTGCTTAGCCTCTGTGCTTTGCTTGCTGCCCCTATTCTCCTTCCCCCTGCCCTCCGATATCTTTGCGCATGCCCCTGCTCCATCCTTTTTGACCACCATGTTCCATGAACCTGCCACTCCTATCTACTCTGTGTGTTCTGTTGAGCTGCCACTCCCCTACCACCTGCCTAGCATTGTCAGATGACTGTAACCTGTCCCTGCCACCTCCACCCTGCCTGTCCACATGCCATACCCCTATGCCCTTCCTCCTGTCCTCCATGGTCCATTTTACTGCCACACCCTTCTGCCCTCCCTGGTCTGTTGTGCTGCAACTGCTCCTCCTGCCTGCCCCGTGCGGTCTGTTGTGAGGCCCCTTCCCCTGAACTCTCTTGTCTGTGCCCAGGTCCTGACCCTCCCTTCTATCCTCCATGGTCCTTTGTGCATGCCCCTGCACCCTCCTTCTTGCCCATCATAGCCATTGTGCTGCCACTAACCCTCCCGCTTGCCATGCATGGTCATCTGTGCTGCCATGGCCCCTCCCACCTTCCTGTGTGGTCAGCTAGCTGCTCCTGACCCCCTCCCACCTTCCCTCCATGGTCTGTGTGTATGCCATCATATCTCACTGTTGCTCTCCATGGTGTGTCTTGTTTCTAGTGCCCATCCTGCCTGACCTCCATGGTCATCTTGCTGCTCCTGCCCTGCCCCCTTGCCCCCAGCCCTCTGTTTCCATGTGCAGACCCCTATTCCCTCCCTCCTGGCTTGTCGGTTCCATTGTAATGCCCCTGATCCGTCCCTCCTGCCCTTTATGGTCTGTTATGCTGCAGCTTTCTCTCCTGTCTGTCCATTATGGTCAGCTAGCTACCATTGCCTCTTTCCCCTCTGTTGTCTGTTGTCCATGTGCATGGTCCTGTCCCCTCCCTATTGCTTTCTATGGATTGTTGTGCTGCACTCCCGTCCCGCATGCCCTGTGTGGTGTATTGTGCTGCTGCAAACCCTGATGCCTGCCCTGTGGGGTCAGTTTGGTGCACCTCTCAATGTCCCTCCTGTCCTCTGTTATCCGAGTCCATGTCCCTACCCCAATTCCTCCTGCCTACCATGATCCAATGTACCATACTTGCAAACATTTTGAACTTGGTAAGAGAGAGATTTTGAAATAAAACTGGGGTATTGCTTTTCCCCTTTGAGTTACATTGAAAAAGAGAAGATTGTAGACAGGAAACAGATCAAGTAAAGCCCATTTGAGCTTAAAAACATTGGGCGTTTCCTGGCTGAAACGGGTCTGTTGGCATGTATGGTTGTATGACCACTGCCTCTTCCTTCTGCCCACAATGGTCTATTATATTGCCACAGCCTCTCTTGCCAGTCCTGTATTGTTGGTTTGTTGCCCCTGCCCCCATTTCCACTGCCCTCCATAGTCTGTTGTGCTGCCACTGCCCTTCCTGCCTGCCTAGTTTGGTCAAATTGTTGCCTCTGCACTCTCCTACCTGCCTTCAATTTTCAGAGTCCGTGCCCCTGGCCTCTGCCTCTCAACAGTATCCCAATGAAAAACTAGATTGCTAACATTCGATATTTATTACAAAAGTGTGGAATGCCTGACGTCATCTTGATGTAATCAAAACTGTAATGCCTAGAGCATTTCCTTTAGAAATTACATATATGAGAGGGTCTTATTTGCATCAAAATTATGGTTAGTGCTCTAAAAAACTAAAATGAGGACATATTTTCTGAGTTTTCAAATAGAGACAAAGAACTTTTAAATTATTTGTAATCTTAGTTTTTTTATCCAGTTGATCACTTGATTAAATGTTGCATCCAAGGGAAGAAGGTGTGGTGTTACTTCCAGAGCTGCAGACTTTGCAACTGGGGAACCAGGTTGGAGTTTCCACTTCAGCTCAACATTCTGTGATTCTGGTCAAATCACTTAATCTCCCCATGTCTACAACCAAAATGAATTTGATCTTGTGTGATGTAACCAATGTTCATGTAAAGCACTCCAATACCTGACAAGTCTGCACTATATAAAACTGCAAATACACAAAAAATAAGTGCTTTGCACACTTCTGTCATTGGGCTACATTTGGGCTACATCTGGGTGATATTTGGGCTACATTTGGGCTCTTTTGTCTCTGGTGGCCATTTTAGGAGATTTATTTGTTATGAAGTTTCATAATTTCCTCATTTACTGCAGTCTCCTCAGTAGGAAATGCTTTCAGTTTTTTACTTTGATTCCATCAAGAAGGTATTCAGATATGTCACACATTTGCCATAAATTCTGGATGTTAGCACTCTAGTTGCTCATTAGATCACTGTAGTAAAGCTACTGCTCACCACGGAAGTCTGCTGCTAGTATTAGAAGTGCATGTTTCAGTCTGCATATCAGAATTTTTTAATGAAATAGAAGAGGATTTGAGAAGTCACTCAAAATGTGCCCTAATTTTTCTTTCTTCAGCACTAATCATAATTTCTATGGCAAAATGAACCCCCTCATTGTGTTCCTTTTTAAATTAAATGTTTTAAGTGTTCCCAGTTTATTCCAATCAAGATGGCTTCAGGTGTGCCATACTTTTGTCATAAGTAAGAAAGTAAGCGCTCTAGTTGTTCTTAAGAACACTCTGGGACATTCTGTCATTGGGCTATACTTGGGCTACATCTGGGTGATATTTGGGCTACATTTGGGCTGTTTTGTCTCTGGTGGCCATCTTGGGAGATTTATTTGTTATGAAGTTTCCTAATTTCCTCATTTACTGCAGTCTCCTCAGTAGGAAATACTTTCAGTTTTTTACTTTGATTCCATCAAGAAGGCATTCAGATGTGTCACACATTTTCCATAAATTCTGAATGTTAGCACTCTAGTTGCTCATTAGATCACTGTAGTAAAGCTACTGCTCACCAGGCAAGTCTGCTGCTGGTATTCAAAGTGCATGTTTCAGTCTGCATGTCAGAATGTTTTTATGAAATAAAAGAGGATTTCAGAAGTCAAAATGTGCCCTAGTTTTCTTTCTGCAGCACTAATCATAATTTATATGGCAAAATGAACCCCCTCATTTTGTTCCTTTGTAAATTAAATGTTTTAAGTGTTACCACTTTATTCCAATCAAGATGGCTTCAGCTGTGCCATACGTTTGTCATAAGTAAGACTGTTAGCGCTCTAGTTGTTCTGTAGAGCACTCTGGGAAGCTGCTGTAGAACACAAAGGAATCAACTGACAGTTTCTGCCCTTGTTGGATGTACATGTTTTACTGAGAATGTCAGACTTCATTCTTACATGACTGAGAAAGATAATGTGAATTTACAGAAAATATGCTCTCAGTTTAGCTTATAGATCACCTTCCAAACCTCTGTGGGAAAAGTATGAGAAAATAGTTTTCTCTCAAACATGGTTCGTGATAGCACAGCAGAAGGCTTTTTCACATGGTAAAATCACCTTAGAACACACCACAATTCTTAAAATGAGTATGGTCCATCAACAAATGATTTATAATGTAACTAAAGTCTTAAAACCTTCTATTAACTGCAATGCTTTTTAATGAGGTGCTATCATGTATATTGGTCCCAAGATGGCTGCCAACACTTCTTGGATGAAGCACTGACAGCCAATCAGATCTCACGATGAGATGTGTGGTTAGGCTCCGCCCAGATATGTATGTGATTTTACTTTTGATTTTCTCAGGAACTACTGAACAGATTGACACCATATATGCAAAAGGCACATGCCTGACCTGAGGACTACCTCTTTGCCAAATTTCAAGTAATTCTGTTCAGCCGTTCGGGCTGTACCTTGGACTAAAGGTCCCAATGGAAATGTGCATGGGGAAAACGTGTTTTGGGACCCCCCTTTTTTCTCAGCCCCCGCTTGACGAATCCCCCCGAGACTTTCAGGGTAGCGCCCCACCTATTTTGAAAATTTTGCGAGGATTCGTCAACCGGCGCCAAAGTTATTCCAAATAGAATTTTGCGGATTTCCTATGGAAACACGGTCCTAACTATAACTATCTACTGGCGACCGCCAGTAGATAATATATATATATATACATATATATATATTTCATATGCAGTTTCAATATTTAGGTTGGCAATCTTTTTCATATTGTTCTTCACTTCATACTTCATTGATTTTAATGTTTTGTTGATATTGTACGTTTCAATATTATTGTTTTTGATGTTATATGTTTTACAATATATTTTTGGGGTTTAAATCTTTTTATTGATGTACATGCCTAGCACAGCAAATCGGCGGTTCAGTATTGCGATCAAATGGGCCACGCAGGGCACCAGTGCCAACCCATGCCCTTAACAAGTACCAGAACAATACTTATAATCATGAGAAAGAGGCCAAAAAACCAACTCCCCCCCACCCTAACCCAGAAATAGGAAAAGAGAGAGAGAAAGAATTGAGGTAGGCCATCCCCCCTCCTCCCCCTCCTCCTCGGCCCTGCTAACCATAGTTGGCGACTTGGTGGAGTGACTCGTCCCCGACGTGGGAGTATCTGGCGGTGTCAGGCGTAGCAGGCGCAGGTAACTCGGACATGTCAGTTCCCTAAGGTCTTGCGCTAGTAAAGCCAGAAAAGGTTGCCATAGGTCTCTGAATCCTGAGCCCTTACCAGCCGCGGTGAGCGACATCTTCTCCAAGCCCAGTATATGTCATAGGCGGTGTAGCCATCCGGTGAATGTCGGAGTTCGTGTTGATTGCCAATGTGTGAGGATGTTTTGTGTGGCAGAGTCCAGAGAAAGCGCTATTTGTCTCCCCCTCAAGGATTTCAGGGGATAGGTGAGCGGGTTGGGAACCCCTAGCAGCACATATTCTGGCAGCCGAGGGATCTCTGTGTCTAGGTGTTTGTCGACATCATCGAGGACTTGAATCCAGTAGGATATTATTTGTGCGCTTTCTCATAGTAGATGGACGAGTGTACCCGCTCCCCCACATCCCCGCCAGCAATCTGGGCTGTGTGTACTATCAAAGCGATGCATGCGCTCGGGGTGTAGTACCAGTAGTGCGCGAGCTTTGTAAGAGTTTCAGTGAGACCTGTGTGTGTTGCATTATGGCGCGCCCTATAACAGATCCCTTCCCATTCTTTGCTAGTGAAGTCTCGGCCTAAGTCCCTTTCCCAACAGGCCCGTCCTACATGAAATGTATGAGTATAGCGAGACAGAAGCATTCTATATAGGTCAGAGATTAGCTTTTTGTCTGAGGAGCGTATGATCAACCACCGTTCATACTGGGTGAGGAGTCTATGGGCTTGTGATCTATTGTTTGGGTGTGAGGCCCAATGTCGTAACTGCAAATAGTGCAGGCACTCCGATTCAGGGAGGCGTAGCTGTGTAAAGGGCACAATCCCTTCAGCATCGTAGAGGGTACCCAGCGCTCGGCAACCGGTGGTTCGCCACAGAGGGAAGGAGGTCTCGCCCATCCACAGTCCAAAGTCAGAGTTACCAAAGAGGGGAGTGAGTGGGGAAGGGAAGGTCGTCAGGCCATGTCGCTAATTCGTCTGATCCCAGACCACCATTGTAGCGCGGATTATATGTGAGGCGCACAGATTGGAAGAGCGCTGGGCCTTCCGAAGGAAAGGTATCTTAATCAGGGAAGTGGCGGCTATCGCCCTGTCCTGAAAGAGCCAGTGCTTTTCCGACTCTGCTTGACTCCACTCCACCAGGTCGGAGCTGGGCGGCTTTATAGTACAGCGCGAGATCGGGTAAATTGGGTAATGTTTCCAGCGCCGCAGGTCCGCACGGATGTGAGACTGCAAGCTGCTATAGTTAACCGCCCTTGTCGCCTGTAAGGTGGGGGCGAGCCGAATTCCCATATAGGGTATGGTATCCGTGGACCATTGCAGGGAATGTCTCATCTGGAGGTCAGCTAGGACCTGGGGCAGCAGGGAAAGATTGAGGGCCGTGGATTTGATGATGTTAACTTTGAACCCGGACGCCTCCCCAAAGGAGTCCATCTCCTCCAAGAAGGTGCCCAGGGCCGTTGTGGGGTCTGTCAGGGTGACCAGCATGTCATCTGCTTACAAGCTAATGGTGTGCGTATCGCTGCCAAAGCGTATGCCCGATATCCGCAGTGCTCCCGGACCCTCTGCTCCAGCGGTTCCATGTAAAAGGCAAAGAGCAGGGGCAACAGAGGGCACCCCTGTCGAGTGCCTCTGTGGATACGAAAGGGAGTCGACGCATGCCCATTCACGTGCACCATTGCTGTGGGACCACGATAACACTTGAGGATGCGGGTCCGCATCTTGTCCCCCAAACCAAATCGGAGCAGTACCTGCTCCAGATTGGGCCAGTGCACTCGGTCGAATGCTTTTTCAGCATCGACGGCTAGGAGTATGTAGTCTCCAGCAATACGGGAAGCTTTTTCAATGAGGTGGAGCACTCTTTTTGTGTTGTTGCTGGTCTGCCTTTGGGGTATAAACCCCGCCTGGTCAGGGTCGATTAATCCAGGCATGAACGGGGCTAGGCGAGTTGCCAGGACACTAGTATAAAGCTTCAGGTCGATGTGGTATGCCGTGCAGAGTTTCTTGTCCTTGCCCGGCTTGTGAATGACCACAACATCTGCCTCGAGCATGGAGGGAGGAATCGCCCCCGGGGAAGCGAAAGAATTAAAGAGACGCGTGAGCGTGGGGCAGAACTGCTTGTAGAAGACCGCCATATAGCCATCTGGGCCAGGGGATTTTGCCACTTTCAGAAGCGAGATGGCAGAGATGACTTCTTCCGGACGGATCCCCCTATCAATGTGGTCCACTTCCGCTGAGGACAAACTGGGGAGAGAGACCTGATCTAGGTGTCTGTAGATGGCTGTCGGGTCTAAGTGCTGCGCATCATATAGCTGAGCGTAAAAGTCGCAGAACGTCTCCGCTAAGTCGGAATCCTCAGTATGTGTGCAGCCCGCCCCGTCTGTGATCTCCTGTACCCCATCCCGTAGCCTGGTCTCCCTCAGTTTGTGTGCGAGTAACCGGCCGCACCTGTCCCCGCCAACATAGAAAGAGTGGCGCAGGCGTAGTGCCGCGTATTCCGCTTTGTAACCGGTCTATGGACGCTAACTGCACCCTAGATGACTTCAATTGGCGCCAGATGCCTAGCGCTCCAGTGCGTTCATGGATCAGCTCGAGTTTACGCACTTGCTGGGTGAGGTCTTCCCGCTTGCGTTTGCGTTCCGCGTTATCCGCAGAGGATAGAGCGAAGATAGTTCCCCTAACCACCGCCTTCAGAGCTTCCCAGCTGGTGGAGATAGGGGTATCAGCATTAGTGTTGTGGGCTAGGTAGTCCTCGAGTGCACGTTGGATCTGGGCGACGGTGTCCGCGCGTTGTCGGAGGGTGTCACAAAAATGCCACCGGTGAGTGGGAGTTCGGATGGCGGGCAAAGTCAAGGCGATTAATACCGGAGCGTGGTCCGATAAGGTGGCCACAAGGATGTCGGAGGAGGATGTGATGTCTCTAATAGTCCTGGTCCCTAAAAAATAATCCAGACTAGCATAGGTTTTGTGGGCACTGGAATAATAAGAGTATTCTCTGGAAGTTGGATTGAGATCCCTCCACAAGTCTAGCAAGCTAGGTCTCCCACTCCAGCATGGCCGGCTCGGGAGAGTGCACCAACTTGACCAAAGCGTTGCACTGACCTATCAAGCTCATTGTTAAATACGAGATTGAGGTCTCCCCCCAGAAGGATCCTGCGTTCGGGAGTGGCGGTGGCCTCAGTGAGCGCTTCATGAAGGAATCGCTCCTGTCCTTCATTGGGGGCATAAATGGTCCCTATGATCAACGGGTGGCCCCCGATCAGGAGTTGATACGTGAGAAGTCTACTTTTTATTTCAGCCTCTCTCTGCAGCACTTTACCCTTAGAAGTCCTATATATCATGATCACCACCCCTGCAGTCTTAGAGGTACCCTAGGAGAAAAATTGGGTCGGGAAAACCGATGACCGGAGTCTGTGACAGTCTTTATCCAGTAAGTGTGTTTCCTGTAGTAGGCAGACGTCAGACCCGGAGCTCTCCAGATAAGCCAGGATTGCCCGGCACTTGATGGGGTTATTAAGTCTCCTCACATTAAGTGTGAGGACTTTAAGGCTATGAGGAGGCATCAATAGCGGGGGGATACCCAGCGCGTGTATGCATGTGCGGCCTAGGGCAGGAGTAAATGCTCAGCCGGTCTGACCTAAAGGGGGCGAGGTGTAGTTATCGCAAGTTCGGGAAGCAATTCCCGGCGTTTCCTAGTGAGCGAGGGGAAGTGTAGTGGGAAAGGAAGGAAAGAGACAGCCCCACAGAGAAAGAAAAGGAACCCCTGCACAACCGGTGCCAACATAAAATAAGAACCAGGATCCTGGTATAAGTCCTTCTTCCTTGGAAGATCAGGCAAAACATTTTTATGGGAATTACGTGACCAATCATGGCTCCCATCATCCCCCCCGGGGAGCCCAAGAAACAGAGAAACTAATAAAGAAGAAAACAGTGCCTAGGTCCATTATGAGGGCAATGTCTTAGCTGGAGTTCCAGGAAGGGCCTCCAAAGCGTCCTGTTGACCCCTCACGATCTCCTCGGGATTGGGACGGCTCGGGGTTTGAGGGCGTTGTCTGCGCTGCTGTTGCCTCCATCGGGCTGCGTGTCACCGGACCCTCTGTCCTGAGTGTCACTGCTGTCTTCCTCACAAGGCAAGTCAATCCCCAGTATCTTGCTGGCCTCTGTGAGAGAGCGCAGTTGGTAGAGTTTGCCATCCTGGCAGAAGACAAGACGAAATGGGTGACCCCAGGAATATGCAATCTTGCGTTGGCGTAGTGCAGCGGTGATGTGGCAAAATGTCTTGCGCTTTTGGAGGGTGAGGGAGGCAAGGTCTTGGTACAGAACCGGGGATTGATCTTGAAACGTGAGGGGATGTTGTGTCCTGGCCTTCTGGAGGATCTCTTCTTTGGTGTGGAAGTCCTGGACACAGACCAGGATGTCTGCTGGTGGAGCGTTGTCAGCCCGAGGGGGTCCCACACGATGTGCCCTGTCGAGCTGTAGTTCAGAGTCCAGTGGTCTGCACAGGATATGGTTAAATAGTTCCTGCACAAAGGTAAATATGTCGCCTGCCTCTGCGTTGGTTCTCACTCCAAGGATCCGTATGTTGTGTCGCCGAGATCGGTTCTCTAAATCCTCCATGTAGGACTGGAGGTCCACCTGCTGATCATGTATGAGGAGGAGTTCCTGTTGTAAGAAGGTAATCTCAGTGTCCCGCGTGTCGCTTTTGTCCTCCAGAGCCGCCACTCGGTCCCCCACTTTATCCAGGTCTTTTTGGAGGTCTTTGAGCTCCGCAGTGAGGTCCCTCTTCACGGCGTGCAGGTCATCCCGGAGGTCCTAGAAGAGAGACTCCAGAAAGGCCCTGGAGACTGGTTCCTCCCCTGGGCCACCCACGCGTGGCGAGGCAGTATCACGCTGTTTGGCTGGGTCTGATGTTGCACCCCTCCGGGGTCTCTTGGGGAGGTGCGGTGGAGCCACGTGGCATTGCGGCACCCCCCTCCTGGCTTCAGGAACAAGCGCTGAGGTCTCACGGAGGTGTCCACAGATCCGGCCCCACCAGGCGGGAAAGGCGTAGGGTGGAGGGGTAATGCGCGGCCCCCAGCAGTCACCCCGTCGCCCCACTTAGGCCAAGGTAGATATGGGGGGAGGCACTCCTAGGACAGGCGTTCCCAGGGTCTACAACAATGGGGGTTACTCCAACCTCGGTGAGGTGGTGGCTTTGCAATAGGATCGTGAGGCAGGTCACTCCGTTAAACCAGTAGCGCAATGGGTGTATGCGTGAATCCCAGTTGGCACACATTGCAGGGGGTCACTCTGCCATCAGTGGGGTCCGGAGACCAGCACACACCCGCCGCAGTCCTCAGAGTCAGGCGAACTGTACTGGCATCAAACGCTTCCGGGCGGTGTGCTGCAATGTCTGTGTGGCCGAGGGCTCTCAGGGGCACCCTAGACCGCCTCAAGCCGCCTCCAGTTTCAGAGGGCTGCTTCCGCGGTGCTCTAGGTTCCGCTATTGGTGGCCGTCTCCCCCGACGGTACCTCGTGTCTCGCACCCTTGGAGCGTTGCTAGTATAGTCGCTCCTTGTCCAGGGAACCCAACTTGGGCCTACACTGTGCCCACAGCCAAGGGGGCCACAAATCCGGCCTTCAGCGCCCCTATTGGGCGCACAGGTGGGTGCATCGGCGGGCCAGCAGCCGCGATGCGCAGCTGAAGTCACCAAGCTGCAAGGGACCGCAGCGATGCCTCCGTGTAGTCTGTAAGTGCTGGTGCCGCCGATCCTCTCCTCCTGCCCGGGCTCTGCAATGGAGGTGCAGCAGTGCGATGTGGTGTGAGGGCTCCCCAGCCAGGGGGGCGCCGCAAGCACACGCTCGGCTCAGTCCACCCTCAGCCGCCTCTCAGCCATGCAGGTTCGGCATAGGATCCAACTCGGCCGACTGCACGCTAGGTCTTCCGCCTCTCACCGCCGTCAGGGAAGCCCCCTCAGGCAGGCGGGGGGTCTTTGAGGCTTAGCTCACTGCTCCGGTCCGAGATCGGGCTAGATGCAAGCTAAAGAAGGCCCAGGCCGTGCTATCTCTCGGGCAGCCGGAGGGAGAGACGAAGAAACACGTCTCACCTTGCCGCCATCTTGGCCCAGCCCCCAGTACAATATATTTTTAAGACAATAATGGTGTAGTCAATATAGTTTTTCAATATTTTGTTTTGGTAATATCTTTTCAATATACAGAACGTCAATATTATTTTCAGGATATTTCTTCAATTATATTTTTGTATCTCAATAGTTCTGTAGTCTCTATTCTGTTTTAGATGCATCTGTATATATACAGCCTTAATACTCTGTGCAGGGGACTCACATCTTTTACACTTTTAGCATGTGATAGAAGGATATATATGGGTGGGGAAAAGACAAGAACGGGAACAGTACAAAGCCTGCTGGTACCCAAGGTTGAGTGCCTGGTTATTCAACATAACATCCACTGTTATATAGCTGCACAACTCCACCTTTTGCAGAATGGTTGCAAGAGAAGACCAAGAAGGAATGGTGAATGATAGACCACACTTTGGTGGAGAAAGCTTTATGGGTGTCTCTAGGATTCCGGAAGCAGCAACACAATGGATCCTAAGTAAGGTGCTGTTCCTCTTCAGAGTTATGGGATTTTGGATCGCTTGGAGAGGGATAAAGTGGTGTTCTCATATCACTAACCCTTGATACCAATGTGGACGGACACAGATTTTACACCAGGGTTACAGCTGGAGATCTTTGGGAACTGGAGGGTGGCAGTATACTTAAACTTGAAGACATGTTTAACAGAAGGTAATTACAATGATTTAAAGGCTTAAAACAGGAACACTGACTGACAGACAAGTAGAGCATTATATACTCCCCAGTACACCACTAAGGATAACAACTTGAAGTAAGAGAATAAACCCTTGGGGCTTCATTGTTAACCCAATCAGAATAAATAAACCCATATACATGAAAAAGGGTTAACTTATACCAAAAATGACCCTACAGGCTAAATAGGAATTGTTAGAGATGTAGGCATAACCATCCCCACCTAACAAATAATACATTGTGGGTATGACTGTGGTCTCTGATGGCAGTGGAAAAACTACTCTAGGAATCCAAAACAGGGACAACACCTTCAAAATGTGGGGCCAATTTGTGAACAATCTATTCAAAGACAATGGGACTTAAGGTGCTGCGACTGAGGGTCCTGATCATCACAGACAACATCGATGGGAAGAAGTAAGCAAATTAACAAAGCTGCCTTTTCACAGAAAACATGAGACAATGGCTATCTTGCCCAATTAGAACTAATTCTGAACTGGGGCAATGTATGCAAGGAGAGATGTTGTCTAGGCAACAATAGCTGGGTTAGAGGATTTTCTTATAATACTTAGACAAGAATAGCTGGGTATGGAGTTTTTCTTAGAATACTGAAATGACATCGTCGGTGCTGCTGTAAGCTCCTAACTGATAGGAATATGCTCTACATCTGCAACACTGAAGTTCAGTGGAAAATTAATCAAATCCAGTGAAATATAGAGCACTAGTAAATGGACAAATTGCTATGTAAAAAACAAGTTTATTACTATCGGTTCAGGGTCAAAATGCCCCTTACCCCCCTCAACAATGCTAATAAATGGCATATACCATTCTCCATAGCTGCATATTCAGGGCTTCATTTATGAGGAATTGGCACAGGGCAGCACCACAAGGCTTCTTGCTGCACTGCCCTGCACCATTGTAAAAGGGCAAGAATGCACCAAATGTATGAAATATAGTGCATTTACCCATGCACAGCCACTCAATTTGCTGCCTAACGCCAATGTAGGCCCCCTTGCAGCATGGTGGAAGGGTACCTAAGGGCAGGCAGGGTTGTTTTTGTCCAGAAAGAGGCATCTTCCTGCACAAAAACAATCCAGAGAGGCATTTTCCTCTTTCCATGTGTGCACATGGAAAGAGGAAAAAACAGGCAGAAATAAAAATAGTCCCTTCGTTACGCCTGCTCTGGGGAAGCTTAAGGGTTTTGCACTGCCAGCTAGAGCGGTCGACCTGGAAGCTGGGGAACTGGGTCCGAATCTCGGCAGGGACGCTCAACATCCTGTGATTCTGGGCAAATCCCTTAATCTCCCTGTGCCCAACAAAAATGAAGGTCCGTTTATAATGCAACTGGGGGTAATGTAAAATGCTCTAATACCTCCGGGTCAAGTTTGCGCTATATAATATTCAACTCAAAATAATAAAATCTAGGGGAGCGTCAATATCCATGGGTGTTGCGTGGGAAAACCCACTGCATCGTCCATGGCACGCCTCCTTGATGCCGAGTAAAGCAAGGCAGAAACTTGCACTGCTGTGTCTTACTCCATATCTATGAGGCGATGCAAAGCCACACAGAATGGCTTTACATCGCCTTGTCGATGTCATTGAGATGTTTAGATTTTCTACTCGTATCAGAAGCCCTTTGAGGAAAGATTGAGCGCGTGGAGACTCTACTTTCCAGCTTTAGTGATCATGCCATTCTTCTTTTATCGATGACAGTGGAGACCCGGAGTATGAAGTTTACAAAAATTAATCCAGAAGTCAATTTGTCCAAAAGAAATGAGATGGGAAAACCTTGAGAAGGCTAAAGTTGTTCCCCAAATCTAATAAAATGAAATGGAGAATGTATTAAATTGTTTGGTTCCTGACACTCTTCAAATTTTATCCTTTTAAAATTCTCAGAACTATTAGAAGAAGTGAAACTTGCTTTGTCTGGTAGTAAATCTATAAACGCATCACCTTTAAAGCATCCGTTCGATCATGCCTGCTCAAATCCATTAAAAGACCACCATAAAGCTTTGTTAACAAATATATTTAATGCAGTATCCAAATCTGGCCCCTTACCCTCATGGAGAACTACTATAATTTTACCCATTTTCAAGAAAACGGACACAGTGAACCCTCAGAATTATAGGCCAATTTCCCTTTTGGATAGCACTTCAAAGCTTTTGGGTTGTTTACTGCTAGACAGGCGGGAAGAGTGGGCTAGGGAGAAGAACATCTTGATCCTAGCCCAATATGGCTTTCAGAAGGGTAGGAGCCTGATAGATCAGTGCCTGAATTTATCTTTGACCAATATACTAGGTTGCCAGATTTGTATGTCTTTTATGGACCTGTGGTAAATAATTTTCCTTTACCGGGACTTAATTTGATACGGAAACATAATAAAACAGCTCAGTAAAATGAGAGGCAGAATCCGTGGTATTAGAGGTTCGGAATGGGCTTTATTCCAATGAACGATTATAATCGGTTGCTCCAAGTTCCATCACCACGGAGGTTCAGGAAGTGAAGTACATACATTATTGACATGAAATGACTTTTATAGATCATACATTACAATGAAGCGAATGCAATAGGCGTAACAATTGATAAGGAAAATGACGATTTATCTGCGTAACCAAAAATGGGTGTAATAAGGAGTAAAAAGGAACATAATTGGTTATGATGTCATATATAGGTGGATCTATAAGATAATACTTGGCATAGATGCGCGCGCAGCAACATGACGTGTAATTGACGTGTAACTAGGGGGTGAAGGGGACTTGACATTTAGCTCTACATGTGGAGACAAGAAGTCTGGGGGGTCAAGTCAACCTAATCCCAAATCATATCTAACATCCTATGTTTAAAGAACTATGTTATCCACAAAAGAAGGACTCTCGGACAGAATCTATTCTATACTGACTGTGCGTGCGTGTACAAGCGTCTAAGTGTCTACACTAAATGCGAGGGGGTAGAAATATTCCATGGTAACAGGGCTATGAATTACTTGTATAAAGACAGAGAAGCCGGGCCTTTTGCTCGGTAGCTGGAAGAATGTTTACTTAAACTACTAGGCAGGAATGCATCGGCTGAGGGGGAAGCAGATAATTCGAAGGTGAAATACAGTTCTTGGCAGAGAATAGGCTGATGTCAGGCTTCGTGAGCCGCGCAGAGAATGAGACAAAGTTCATGGTCACAGATGCAGGCTCAGACTGGAGTTTTCAGAGGCAGAAGGCAAGAAAAGTTCGGTGACAGAATCAGGGCCTACTTGCCTGGACTGTAAAATGGCATAAGTGAACCATATAAAGCCGGTGGCTTTTCATACTTAGGAATGGAATATCCGGCCTATTCATGGCGGATCTGACAGAGGACATGTTGACGGTGGACGCACATGTATTTGCGTCTTCATAACTGGAACTGGAGGGGATATACATGTACTTGTAACATGCACATAGAACCGTTGGGGTCCAAGATAGGGGACATAACTGACCAGAAAAATCCATATTTCCACAGACCTAACAGCAGCGTTTGACTGCTTGAGCCACTCAAAATTATGGAACATCATTGAGAAGTTATGGATTAACGCAGCAATAGTAAATGTTATCCACCAACTATATTCCCAAACTACCACAGGCGTACGATATGGTAAAAACAGGGAGTGCACCCGCCCATTTCAGATCACAAGGGGTGTTAGACAGGGCTGCGTCCTCGCCCAATTTTTTCTGATCCATAACAATTGGGTTGAGGCAGCACTTGTAGGTTCAACACCAGATGTTCCGCGTTTTAATATCATTAGTGCGCCGATATTGACTGATGCAAATGATGCGGTTTTAATCGCTAGAACAGGGGTGGAATGCCAACGTCTTGTGGTAAATAATTTTCCTTTACCGGGACTTAATTTGATATATAAACATAATAAAACAGCTCAGTAAAATGAGAGGCAGAATCCGTGGTATTAGAGGTTCGGAATGGGCTTTATTCCAATGAACGATTATAATCGGTTGCTCCAAGTTCCATCACCACGGAGGTTCAGGAAGTGAAGTACATACATTATTGACAAGAAATGACTTTTATAGTACATACATTACAATGAAGCGAATCCAGTAGGCGTAACAATTGATAAGGAAAATGACGATTTATCTGCGTAACCAAAAATGGGTGTAATAAGGAGTAAAAAGGAACATAATTGGTTATGATGTCACATATAGGTGGATCTATAAGATAATACTTGGCATAGATGCGCGCGCAGCAACATGACGTGTAATTGACATGTAACTAGGGGGTGAAGGGGACTTGACATTTAGCTCTACATGTGGAGACAAGAAGTCTGGGGGGTCAAGTCAACCTAATCCCAAATCATATCTAACATCCTATGTTTAAGAACTATGTTATCCAAAAAGAAGGACTCTCGGACAGAATCTATTCTATACTGACTGTGTGTGCGTGTACAAGCGTCTAAGTGTCTACACTAAATGCGAGGGGGTAGGAATCTTCCATAGTAACAGGGCTATGAATTACTTGTATAAAGACAGAGAAGCCGGGCCTTTTGCTCGGTAGCTGGAAGAATGTTTACTTAAACTACTAGGCAGGAATGCATCGGCTGAGGGGGAAGCAGATAATTCGAAGGTGAAATACAGTTCTTGGCAGAGAATAGGCTGATGTCAGGCTTCGTGAGCCGCGCAGAGAATGAGACAAAGTTCATGGTCACAGATGCAGGCTCAGACTGGAGTTTTCAGAGGCAGAAGGCAAGAAAAGTTCGATGACAGAATCAGGGCCTACTTGCCTGGACTGTAAAATGGCAAAAGTGAACCATATAAAGCCGGTGGCTTTTCATACTTAGGAATGGAATATCTGGCCTATTCATGGCGGATCTGACAGAGGACATGTTGACGGTGGACGCACATGTATTTGCGTCTTCATAACTGGAACTGGAGGGAACATACATGTACTTGTAACATGCACATAGAACCGTTGGGGTCCAAGATAGGGGACATAACTGACCAGAAAAATCCATATTTCCACATTCCCTCCTTGTCCCCTACTTGCCCGTCAAGAGATATCAATCTTCATTAATCCATTGATCTGTTCATATAACATCATTTGTTCTTCTTTCTTCTTCCGTGACGAATGAAATCTTGGTGGTGGAATACACGATGTGGCACACAGACCACAGATCGCTGGTCCACATTGTAGACATAGACAGCAACTGAATAGTATGAGAAAGCCAATACCTAGGAAGGATAGAACTCTCCATCCCCAGGCTGATATCACACTCCAAAACCAACTGGACCAAGTCCACGTGCCTGGGTTCTGGTGTATCTGGCTTACAATCTTATGAAGGCGAGTTATAGCTTTATATACAGATGGCGAATTTTCTGGTATGAATACGCAGCAGCTTGATCCGATGACCCTACAAGCTCCGCCCCTATCAGCCAGGATGACGTCAAGGACAAGACGATTTTGAAGCACAACAATCCGCATAGCAGACTGCTCTTCTGTTAAATTGCCTAAGGCGGAAATAGTTTCATTCACTACTGCTTCAAGGGTTCTAGTTAATCTACGTATCAGCTTACTATTAGTAACAGTACCTATATAGGGAAAGATGCCTTTATTGAAATCTGTATATTTTTCCCATGCTGTTTCAGTGTAATCGACAATTGGGAGATCTCTCCGCTCTCTGTTGTGTACTAAATGAATATTTCTATAATAATCAGGAGGAGCTAGGAAAACAGGTGGCAAAAGGAATGCAATGTAGCAGGTACCATCCCAATCTAGAGGTAGACGCATATATGCAGTCTGACCACATATAAAGTAGGAGTGGCGATAAGCTCTAAATGAAGATTTGCCTTGATCACTGAATTCTACTATAGTAGTGCATTTACTATGGCCCATATGTATGGAACCAACCTTTCTTACACACAATTCACCCTTCGCTGGGAATACTGACATGGTGGGTAAGACTAGTTCAACTTCGGATACGACATTTAGAATCATGAGATTAGGTGTAAAATTACCTAATCCATATACTTCATTTTCTAGATCAGTTCCTGTTCTTTTGGGGCGACCCTCCTTGTCAGGGTAGCAGACCTTGAGTAAAACTAGGTTCAGGTTTCCCCATACCCAATGATCTTGGTAAACTGCTGTGTCTGAGTCTATGGAATTGATTAAACTAAACCATGCTCCACAGGAGCCATTATGTGTAAACGGATGTGGAAAGAAAGGCAAGACTCCTTCATAATTCTGATAGGGAGGGAGCCGACCACACACCCAACAATTGGTGGCATTACTAGTCTGATGGGAATGATGTAACATACTAATGAAAGTGTTATTGCGCAGCGCAAGTCTATAAGACAATTCATGCGGAGGTAAGTCACTAAAAGAATGTTCTGCGGTAACATTGTAAACGTTTCTGGCAATAGGGTAATATATGTGCAACAATATACTTGCAGTAATTATTAAAAGATTTAAGAAAAACAAGATTAATAATGTCACTATGCAATGGCTACGCAGTGATTTACAATACGCCTGTCGTTTCAACATTTTCCGGGTGCTTTCTCTACTCAGGTCCAAGGGATACATGTCAGAGACAATTCAACCGCTTCACCTTGGAGAGGACTTAAACAATCAAATTGCTCGACTGGTTGGGCCTAAGCTTTAGTTTATAGTGTTCAGAGTTGCTCTGTTCAACAAAAGGAAGTTTTGAATCAGTCTGTGAGGGAGTGCAGGGCACAATGTCTATATCCGAGGATAGTCCATGAAATTTCTTGATATGACTTGAATGAATCCAGCCCTTGCGGCCCTCGATCTTCACGGCTGTCCTTGTAGTAAGCAGAACCAACTTGGGTGTCTTCCACCTGGGCTCCAGCTGAGTCTTTCGGTCGAAATTTCTCACAAATACGAGATCACCCGGAACTACGTCATGAGGTTTCACCTCAGTGTTGTCGGGAAAGGCTGCAGCTACCTGTGAACGACAAGATTGTAGTGCAGACATCAAGGAAGCCAAGTAATCTGTCAGCATATTACAGTCAACATCAGTTATTTTGCGTGGTATGGGCGTCCCCCACATATTTGGTGGTCTGCCGAAGATCACCTCATACGGGGATAGCCCTGTTCGAGAGTGTGCTACCATTCTCATGTAAAAGAGTGCAACTGGTAACGCTACTACCCAGTCGACACCTTTCTCTCTGCATATTTTGGACAATCTGATTTTCAGTATCTGATTATGTCTTTCTACGAGACCTGCTGCCTCGGGGTGTCGGACACAGTGGAATTTCCACTGATAACCTAACAAAAGTGAAACGTGTTTCATTAATTCGGATGAGAACGGCTGGCCGTTATCTGAGTAGACAACACGTGGTAAACCGTATCGTGGGAAGAATTCTCGAACCAACTGTTTGGCAGTAGTCGGGGCAGTGTAATCTGAAACCGGGTATGCCTCCGTCCAACGGGACAGAGCGCAGACAACTACGAGAACATATTTGAATCCTCGACATCGTTCCATCTGGATATAATCCATCTGGAGCACTTCAAAAGGGTGATCAGGAGGATGAAATCCACCCTGTTCTACGGGAACGCTTTTTCCTGGGTTGAACTGGCAACAGATCATACAGGTACGGACTTTTTGTTTGGCTGCTGCTCGCAAATGCTTATTGAACCAAATGTGTTGAATGCTGTCTAGCATAGCTTTTTCTCCGAGATGTGCTGGACTATGTGTAGTGTTAATTATAACTTGGACCATTGAATCAGGAAGGAACCACACAGATTTTTCCTTCGTCATCCATCCTTGGTCCGTTTGGATCCCTCCTAATTCAGTCCATTTCTTTATTTCATCTGGTGTAGCATGTGTCTGTATGTCAATTACGTCAAGAGTAGGATCTTTAACTGTCATACAATGTGTCGGCATCGGGACTATTGTCTTTGTCATGTCGGATGTTTGTGTTTGAGCGGTCTGTTTAGCTGTTCTGTCAGCTAAATCATTGCCTTGGGAAATGATATCAGTAATTTTCGTATGAGCTTTACATTTCATAATTGATATTGCAGTCGGTAGATGTATTGCATCTAATAAGGCATGAATGAGGGGTCCGTGCTGAATGTGGGCACCGTGGGAAGTTAAATAACCTCTCTCTCGCCACAGCACGCCGAAGTCATGTACAACTCCGAATGCATAACGTGAATCAGTGTATATGTTGACTTTTTTATTCGTGGCTTGAATACAGGCTTGTGTCAGAGCGATGAGCTCTGCGGCTTGAGCTGACAAGGTATTTATACGATTAGTTTCAATGACTTCAGTATCTGTTGTGACTGCGTAAGCGGCCACTAACTCTCCTGTACTTGTTCTCATACATGAACCATCTACATACAATGTCAGGTCTGGATCTGACAATGGGACATCGGTTAAGTCTTGTCTGGGTTTTGTCGTTATAGTAATAACTTCAATACAGTCATGGGCTAGTGGGTCTGTTCCGGTTACTGGCAAAAGTGTGGCAGGATTCAATGTGTTACAGCGTCTGATTTCTATATGTGGCTGAAACAATGTAAGCTCGTACCCTGTAAGTCGCGCTATAGTCAAGTGTTGTGTTTGCGTTCTATTTACAAGAACCTCTACTGCATGTGGTACTTGAACTGTCAATGGATGTCCTAACACTATGGCATCGCTTTGTCTGATTGCTAATGCTGTCGCTGCTACTGATTTCAGGCATGCAGGCAAAGCCTGAGCTACGGGATCTAATGTACTAGAAAAATAAGCACATGGTTTGTGTGCTCCTGCTTGTTCCTGTGTGAGTACTGACAAAGCAGTACCTTCGCGTTCTGTAACAAAGAGTGTAAACTGTTTTCTGTAACATGGTGTTGCTAAGACAGGTGCTTGACATAAAGCTTTCTTTAGGCTTTCAAAAGCTTGTGCATGTTCCTGAGTCCAAGGGAGAACAGTCGATGTGGCTGCCTCCTGTGTGGTTAACTGAATGAGTGGTTTTGCTAGAAATGCGTACTGAGGGATCCACTGCCTGCAATATGAAGTGAGACCTATGAAAGCCCGCACCTCCTTTTGCGTCTTGGGTATTGGCATGTTAGCTATTAACTGAATGCGGTCCGGTGTAAGCTGCCTTCCCTCCTTGGACAGCGAGTGTCCAAGATAAATAACTCGCTGGACACAGAATTGCAGCTTAGAAGGGGACACCTTGTGCCCCTTTTCGGCTAGAAATTGTAAAACTGTCAGTGATGCTTTTTCACATTCCGGTTCACTTCTCGCGGTGATCAACAGATCATCGACGTATTGAAGCAGAGCAGTGTTAACTGGCATGTGGATACTGTCAAGTTCTCGTTTCAGTGCTTGGCTATAGATGCTGGGGCTTTCTGTAAATCCTTGAGGTGCGCGTGAGAATTTAAAGCTACGCCCATTTAAACTAAATCCGAACAAATATTGGCTTTCCGGATCTATTGGGACGCTGAAAAAGGCATTCTTGAGATCGATTACAGTAAAGAATGTCGCTTCGGAATCAATGGCTGTCAGTAATGACGAGATATCTGGGACCACAGGGAATTGTGGCACAATGCATTTGTTTAACTCGCGCAGATCAATAACCAATCGATAGACTGGCGGGGCCTTTGGATCTGTTCGTTTAAGGATCGGAATTATCGGTGAATTACATACATTGGAGTCGGTTTCCACAACTACTCCTTGGGCAATGAGCTCGTCAATGATTTGTAGTAAAGCCACTACAGCATCTGGTGGTAACTTGTATTGTCGCATTCGTGGTAGTACCACTCCTGCCTTTAATGTGACTCGATATGGTGTAATATTCATGCGTCCATGCATGTGGTACTTGAACTGTCAATGGATGTCCTAACACTATGGCATCGCTTTGTCTGATTGCTAATGCTGTCGCTGCTACTGATTTCAGGCATGCAGGCAAAGCCTGAGCTACGGGATCTAATGTACTAGAAAAATAAGCACATGGTTTGTGTGCTCCTGCTTGTTCCTGTGTGAGTACTGACAAAGCAGTACCTTCGCGTTCTGTAACAAAGAGTGTAAACTGTTTTCTGTAACATGGTGTTGCTAAGACAGGTGCTTGACATAAAGCTTTCTTTAGGCTTTCAAAAGCTTGTGCATGTTCCTGAGTCCAAGGGAGAACAGTCGATGTGGCTGCCTCCTGTGTGGTTAACTGAATGAGTGGTTTTGCTAGAAATGCGTACTGAGGGATCCACTGCCTGCAATATGAAGTGAGACCTATGAAAGCCCGCACCTCCTTTTGCGTCTTGGGTATTGGCATGTTAGCTATTAACTGAATGCGGTCCGGTGTAAGCTGCCTTCCCTCCTTGGACAGCGAGTGTCCAAGATAAATAACTCGCTGGACACAGAATTGCAGCTTAGAAGGGGACACCTTGTGCCCCTTTTCGGCTAGAAATTGTAAAACTGTCAGTGATGCTTTTTCACATTCCGGTTCACTTCTCGCGGAGATCAACAGATCATCGACGTATTGAAGCAGAGCAGTGTTAACTGGCATGTGGATACTGTCAAGTTCTCGTTTCAGTGCTTGGCTATAGATGCTGGGGCTTTCTGTAAATCCTTGAGGTGCGCGTGAGAATTTAAAGCTACGCCCATTTAAACTAAATCCGAACAAATATTGGCTTTCGGGATCTATTGGGACGCTGAAAAAGGCATTCTTGAGATCGATTACAGTAAAGAATGTCGCTTCGGAATCAATGGCTGTCAGTAATGACGAGATATCTGGGACCACAGGGAATTGTGGCACAATGCATTTGTTTAACTCGCGCAGATCAATAACCAATCGATAGACTGGCGGGGCCTTTGGATCTGTTCGTTTAAGGATCGGAATTATCGGTGAATTACATACATTGGAGTCGGTTTCCACAACTACTCCTTGGGCAATGAGCTCGTCAATGATTTGTAGTAAAGCCACTACAGCATCTGGTGGTAACTTGTATTGTCGCATTCGTGGTAGTACCACTCCTGCCTTTAATGTGACTCGATATGGTGTAATATTCATGCGTCCAACATCAGTAGGGCCTTGTGCCCATAGATGTGTAGGTAAAGTCTGTAATCGGGGATCCATGTCTCTAGACACATAATGACCTTTAAAATCACGTAAAAACAATCTTACTCCTTCCGGGGAACAACATATTATGGCTCCTAGAGCTTTCAGCGTTTTTATTCCTAATAGATTTTCGGGACATGATTTAGTAAGCAATAAATCTGTAGTTCGGGTCAAAGGTCCTATCGTAAGTGGAAGAGGCTGTGACACTTCATTAACAATAGGTTTTCCTGAAAAACCAAGGGAAATATTCTGTGAGCCTGAGAGGGGTGCCCCTGGAACTTCACTACGTTTTATGGTCGTTCGACTTGCCCCTGTATCGAGTAAAAATTTTCTGTCTTGGCCTAATAATTCACTATGTATATAAGGTCCTTCTTGATCTACAGGGATCTCGATAAGGGGTAAGTCAACTTCCCTCTCTAGGCTAGTTCATGCGTATCGTTGATACTCAGGATATTCATACTGTGCGGTCTGATACATTTGTCGTGTTGTTGTCTGTGTGGCAGCAACAGGCAACGGTGGTGCAGCTGGCACAAACTGTATTGGCTGTTGTGCGGCTGGCATGGCCTGGGCATGCTGCAGAGCTCCTTGTTCATTCTGATCTTGTCTGAGTGGCCGTGATCTTTCTTGTGTTTTACCTATGGCGATATTATGTTTTAAAACTGGACAGTCGTGTACGTAATGACCTGGCTTTTTACAATAATTACATGTCCCTTTTACAGGTCCTGCTGAATCGGAATGTGTCATACCCTTTTTATGTCCTTCAGCTGGAACTGTCTGGGAAACTAGCATTTTCATTTTTGTGTCTTTCATGCGTCTGTGTTCGTGTTCTTGTTGCTCTCTAATTCTATTGTGATGGTACTGTAACATTTGTAACATTTGTGATGGAGTGTTACCTTGCCAGGTACTCTCGAATTTTAGTACTCTATTCTTTACTTGGGGTAGAGCATTTTCTACTAATTTTGTTACAAACAGATGTGGGTATGATTCGCTACTTGCTTTTATGCCACTATTTATACCAAAACATTTCTCAAATCGGGCATAGTAATCACTAGTGTCTTCATCTTGCTTCTGTTTACAGGCTGAAATTGTACCCCAATTTTCCTTTTTCGTAGTTAATAAACGTGGCAGTACCTGTACTAGTAAACCTGGTAATGCCTTAGTTTTATCCCCAAGCCCTGCTCCTGCAGTTCGGGCCTTTTCTTCTGCTTCTAATACTGACCATTCTATCTTTTGGTCTCCTACCTCCCACTCTTTTTCCTTGAGTTTTTCGTAAATGCCAGCAGGCATCAATACCTTCAGTATTGTCATAATGTCGGGATAGGTATACTCTCCCATGAGTAACATGTCTTTAATTTCTCGGTGAAAACCCGCTGGGTCTTTGTCATGACTGGGTACCACTTTCTTCATTTGTAACAATTCTATTTTCGATATGGGCGTATATACAAATACGCGCTTAAACTCGTTGTCCTCGCCCTTTATTGGGTGCACTTCTCGTAAGGGATTCTGTCTATCCATGTAATACGTGGTTCTTTCCTTGACGGGTAATGAGACACGGTCTGAACATACAAAAAGAATATACTGCTTTCTTGATTCTAGAATTTCTTTAATTAATTTAGTACCTGAACCTCTCCATTTATTCATAAGCAATTCAGTCAATATGTCAGGTAAGGGACCAGGGTCCGAATGCTGACTCCGATATAGTATAATGAGTTGTTGAATCATATAAATCCCAGCTAACCTCTGTTCATCTGGGGTGAGATTCAAAAATGTGCGTGCTACTGTATCATCACTATATTTTCCGGGACTGTCCACCCAATGGACAGCTGCCCTGGCTAAATCTTGTTCATCCATAGAATCGAGGAAATGATAACCCCTACGTTCTCGGAGTAGTTTGTCGGCGGTTTGGAACGAATGCTCGTTAGACCTTATATGGACTATGGGTGTTGGGAAACTCCTGTTATTGTCTGGACATATCGGACGTATCGGGTCAATAGGACATCTGTTACTATTACAAGATCTTCCTCTACCTACATAGGCTATAGTGTCTGACTGTCCTGTGGGCAGTCCTGACCCTTCCTCCTCGTTTTGTTCGAACTCGTCTACCTCTAATCTCTCTTCGTGTAGGCGTTCTATTTCTTTACGGATCTTTCGGCACATGGCTATTATACAATTTTGTTTATCATGTCTACCTTCTGATATATTCTGGCTCCATCTGGTAAGAATTTGCATTGCTTCCGGGTCTACCCCCGGTCGGTCTTCATTTCTGATCACACAATTTATGAGGAAACGTAACAGTTCCCCCTGTATCTCTACTTTCTGGTATTCCATAGCTCTGTTAATACATTCTGGATCTCGCCCTGTTTGGACAAAATGATATATTTTATCTAGATGCGCAGTCATTCCTGGTAACTTCCCTAAATACACTGCGGCTCGTCTGATACGCAATGATGCTAGGGTCATTTCGTCCTCTTTTCCGGGCACAGGGTCATATCTACAATCTATCAGAAGTTCCTTAAGCGTATGGGTATTTATGAGTTTGGGTGTACGTGAATGTGCTGACTCTTGAAAAGTAAGTTTATTTATTCTGGGTGGCGTAGAAAAAATGTTACTAGCACCTCCCGTAGCCCCATCTGGGGTGTCGGGTGTGAAAGGATTCGTTGAACGTGATACAGCAACTATAGGTGTGGACACAGCTATAGAAGTAGCTGTAGGAACAGATGTAGAGACAGATGTGCTTGCCGGAACTTGTTGCTGTAGAGATACGGGTACCGGATCTTGGCGTTGAACCTCCCTGATAGGTGGTCTATGTGGGGCGGAATTAGCATACTCGGGAGCTGCGTCATCTAAATATGAGGAAAGAAAAACATCTTCTGCGGTTCTAGGATGCCCCTTAGGATGTACCTTTATTGGGAACAATGGGGGTGGCAAGTCTTTCGGTATCTCTGGAGTAGCCTTAGGTAATCCTTCGGCCAGAAGGGGATACATACCATTCATAAGGGCATTTCTTTGTCTGTCTACTTGTTCTGATTTCACTCGGATACCCTCCTCAATTAATAGATTTTCTCGGACTTTATTAGAATTCTCTTTACTCTTCTCTTCCTGTCTACGTGCTTTTTCTGTTCGTCTATGTGATTCCTTACGCCATAATTCAATGGCATCTTTCTGTGACTGTCTGACTTTCCTTTTCCATAACTCTTCTTCTACTTTCATGATGCACTCTGCATCCCAGGTTCCCGCTGTGGGCCACCTCTGACTTTCTGGTAATCCCTTGGTGTAGTCTACCCATAAATCAAGAAATAATATAGCGTCTAAGCCATGTTTGTGATACATGAAGTGCCCTGGAGTATCCCTAGGAGGAATAGGGACGGCTTCTTCGAGAACCCCTTTTCTAGTAGTGATCTGTCTTAATTTCGAAAAGAGCGGCATATTGGCAACTGATCCGATACTTAATCTTGAACACACTTAATACAAAAGCACAATAATGAACAACCATTCATACCACAGTATGCAGGACGTTTTAACACATTAAACATTAAACATTAAACATTTTTAACCTTTAAAATAACCTACAATGATGATCGTCTGCATAACTAATCACCAAGCATAATTCTTTGACAATAACTAGATACTTCGGAATACTTGATATACTGCTAAACAGTACAGATACACTGCTAAAACAGTGCAGACCGGATTTGTGTACCCAAACCCGTCTTGACCGGCACAACCTATGTGCACGTCAGAAATGCCTCCCCAGCAATGGTACTCACCGGGTAGCTTCGGAAACGGAAGGCCTCGGAAACTGGACTTGAACCGGACTGGACTCGACTCGACTCGTCGGAAACTGGACTCGACTTGGGACTTCGGAAACTGGTGGGCCTCTGTATACCTCGGATCTTGCTCTCTCAGCTAGGCTCTGGTCGGGATACTTCGCACTTCTCACCGCCTCGTCTGGGTGTTGATCGCAGCCTCAGTCGCCCCCGCTCGACCGGAGGGAGATACAGGAAATCCTGCTGGTACGCGTTATTGTCCGTCCAGCTGTGGCAGGAGACCGGGCCTGCAACTCACCGCCGGCGCGTGAGATGAGAAAGTGTCCCTATTCGGGCGCCATTCATGTGGTAAATAATTTTCCTTTACCGGGACTTAATTTGATATATAAACATAATAAAACAGCTCAGTAAAATGAGAGGCAGAATCCGTGGTATTAGAGGTTCGGAATGGGCTTTATTCCAATGAACGATTATAATCGGTTGCTCCAAGTTCCATCACCACGGAGGTTCAGGAAGTGAAGTACATACATTATTGACAAGAAATGACTTTTATAGTACATACATTACAATGAAGCGAATCCAGTAGGCGTAACAATTGATAAGGAAAATGACGATTTATCTGCGTAACCAAAAATGGGTGTAATAAGGAGTAAAAAGGAACATAATTGGTTATGATGTCACATATAGGTGGATCTATAAGATAATACTTGGCATAGATGCGCGCGCAGCAACATGACGTGTAATTGACATGTAACTAGGGGGTGAAGGGGACTTGACATTTAGCTCTACATGTGGAGACAAGAAGTCTGGGGGGTCAAGTCAACCTAATCCCAAATCATATCTAACATCCTATGTTTAAGAACTATGTTATCCAAAAAGAAGGACTCTCGGACAGAATCTATTCTATACTGACTGTGTGTGCGTGTACAAGCGTCTAAGTGTCTACACTAAATGCGAGGGGGTAGGAATCTTCCATAGTAACAGGGCTATGAATTACTTGTATAAAGACAGAGAAGCCGGGCCTTTTGCTCGGTAGCTGGAAGAATGTTTACTTAAACTACTAGGCAGGAATGCATCGTCTGAGGGGGAAGCAGATAATTCGAAGGTGAAATACAGTTCTTGGCAGAGAATAGGCTGATGTCAGGCTTCGTGAGCCGCGCAGAGAATGAGACAAAGTTCATGGTCACAGATGCAGGCTCAGACTGGAGTTTTCAGAGGCAGAAGGCAAGAAAAGTTCGATGACAGAATCAGGGCCTACTTGCCTGGACTGTAAAATGGCATAAGTGAACCATATAAAGCCGGTGGCTTTTCATACTTAGGAATGGAATATCCGGCCTATTCATGGCGGATCTGACAGAGGACATGTTGACGGTGGACGCACATGTATTTGCGTCTTCATAACTGGAACTGGAGGGAACATACATGTACTTGTAACATGCACATAGAACCGTTGGGGTCCAAGATAGGGGACATAACTGACCAGAAAAATCCATATTTCCACAGCCAATGTGAATTTTATGACACAATGGAACCTGAGGATTAATGAAACTACATTTTTTGTCCAAATATCAGGTGCGCCACCATCTAAGAGAGTGCCACAGTTATACATGGGGCCCGCAGATTGGGGGTGGTAGATACTTTTCCTCATTTAGGAGTCTCATTTGATAAAGCCCGGACTTGGTAAAAAATAGTGGAAAATAGAGCCCTTGGGATGGAGAGTAGTATGGCAGCCATCTCTAGCTATGTTAAGAAATTGGGCTGAAAACCAATTAACCCTATAAAAAAGATATACGGGATGAAGACAATACCTACTGCAACCCAAGGAGCCGGGGTATGGGGTAACCAAACACTTGAGAATTATTATAATTATTATTATTAAAAGCTTATAAAGCGCACTTATACCCAAGGGTGTCCTGGTGCTGAGAAACTGAGCATCCCTAGAGAACGAGTGTCTAATCCCTGAACAGCCAGGTCTTCAAGCCCTTCCTGAAAGAGAGAAGTTCCTCTGTTTTCCTCACGTGTGCTGGCAGACAGTTCCATGCGGTGGCGGCACCGTAGGAGAACAGCTTTCCTCCCCAGCTTGCCTTTTTTGTCCTAGGCACCACCACTAGATTGCCCTCCATAGAGCGCAGTGCCTTCCCCGGCACATACCGCTTGAAACAAGCTCTCAAAAACTCTGGGCCAGTGCCTTTCAATGCGTTGAAAACCGTACATAAGGCCTTAAATTGAGAACGTCTGTGTATTGGAAGCTAAGAGAATTGTGTCCCTCCCTGGCACATGTTCCAATTTAATTTGCCAACTAGAACTAGGTCTACCATATGTGACTGACACCATAAAGTTCGCCCCTGTACTGCTGTGGCATTCAATATGGTGGAGAGATACAGTAGATCAAACTGAATCTATCATAAGAAATTACCTGAAATTGGATAATTCTCATAACATTATATGGTTGCATTACGTTAGGCTAACTCTGGCATCACTTGGGTTAAATCAATTGTTCACCAATCCCATTGCATGTTTAAAGATTTCAAAAAAGGAAGTAAGGACAATATTTTTAGCTAAGGCAGCCTATGATAGCCAGGAAAAAAACAAAGCAAAATCAACAGTACTGTTATATCAAAAGACACCACCCACAATAGATGGAGGGTATTCATATTGAGAGAACATTTGGAACCTGCAGCATAGATTTATCTTACTGAGATTTCGCATGAATTTAATCCCTCTTATGTTGGGCTTTCCTGCAGGGAAATTTAGTCTTAATGAACTGACAGCCTGCCCATGCGATAATAGCTCAGAGCAGACAGATCTTCATTTTTTTTTTCCAGTGGTGCTTAGAAGGAGCAAAGAACAAAATGTATCCTACCAATTCTAAAACGTTATAATTTTAGATAATGTCGACCTGCACTGTATTTCTTAAAAAAGCCTAACCATTCGTTTGTTTGCTATTTAACAGCTACTTTCCTATGGCATGTATGAGGAGGAGGAAATGCTGTTGATTGAGTAATTTATCAGCTCTTGAGGGACTGTGTTGTATATAACAGATTTATACGGAAGGATATTTGTGGTGGGCTAATTATTTTCCCATGTCAATCAATTGCTTGTCATAAGACAATTATTTCCGCATTAAGGAGTCTGAGTGTTTTCAGTAATTTAAATTATATGAATTGCGATTTTAACTCAATTGATCTATGTTTTTAAGTGGATCGAATATAGTGAACTGATTGATTTATTGATTGAGAGGTTTGCACCGCTGGAGTGTCAAGTGATGCTCCAGCGGCGCAAGCCTTTCATAATTAAGCCCCTCGGTTTATACAGTGAAATTTTTCATGCATATTTAAGTCTTAAAAAAAGGTGTTGGTAAAATGTGGGCAATAAAGTAAAATCACATTCAAGATGCTTTGGGCCAGATGTACGGAAATGCAATTTTGCATTTCCTAAATAATGACTACATAGAAGTCCTATTTAGGAAATGCAAAATGATATGTATGAAAGTACAGATTTCCTTATAGCAATTCCCACAGAGTAGGAATCACTACTGGAAAATTGCAATTAGGAAATCCCATGCCATTCATACCAATGGGCTGGTATTGCATTTGCAAAATCTTGATTTCCTGTTAGGAAATTGCTATTTTGGAAATGCTAAACCAAGGATAGTTATGGGCTCGAAGGTCCCCCTGTACAGCACCCCAAAAATATTGGTGCATTTTCAGAGCACACATATGCCTTAGAGACATGTGTGCGCTCTATAGGCCTGGGCAGAGTTAGCTGAGTTCTGGTACGCGGAACTCTGCGAAGTGACAAAAACTCTGCCGCACTACATGGAGTTCAGCAAGTGGCGGAGCACGTTATGTCACACGGTTCCTGCTGAATTTTAGCACCCGGTGTTTGTACCGCTGTGTAAAATCAGTGTGAACAGTACCAAGCGCAGGGAAAAAGGGCGCTGTTTATTCTTCCACTTGAGTAGATGTTCTACTAGAGCGGCAGCTTCCCAACGCAAATGAAAGGTTTCTCAAAGCGAGTGATAGCGACCATCCGCGACTGCCTGCATTGAGAAATCTCACCGGGAGGTGGTCAAGAGTTTGATTTTCGTGGATCGCGCACGCCAACTTAGTGGGAAAAACTCTACAAACTCGGTGTGTGGAGTGGGATTTTACGCCCAGGCCAAGCACTCTATTGCACTCTAAACAAAACATCTTGGGGTCCTTTTTTTGAATTTCACATGGTTACCACTGACTTTGAGTCGATGGTAATTGCATTCCCCAAAAGTTAATTTTGCTTTTAGGAAATGATTTGTACATGTGCCGTGAAATCGCAAATAGGACATCCCTATTTGCAAATTCCTATATAGGGAATTGCAAAAATGTGATTTCAAATGGGTAGAAATCACATTTTGTGATTCCCTAGAGTCCTCTGCACATAAGAAAAGGGTGTTTTGCATGTCTTAATGGGTCCAAATTGTGATTCAACTCATTAAGAAATGCAAATGGCCTTTGTACATCTGGCCCTTTAAGACTAAAAGGAGAGATGCTCCCATTTGCACCGTAATTGTATCGGACATTCTGTGATGCAGTAAGCCATGTTTTTCTCCAATCAATTTCACAACACTGTGTTAATAGACTATTATTTGATCTTTGCAGTGTGATAATGTATGTGTTAATGTGCATTGTTCTAAATAGCATATGCAATCAGTCCACAAAACATACTGAAATATATATATTCACAAAGCAATTTTTTTAGAAGTATCTTTACAACTGCCTATCTTTTTATGTGTAGAGTCTCTGCTACAAGTGCAGAGACTCGACAGTCGTAAAGATACTACTCGTAAAATTCTTTTGTGAATTACAATAAATTGTAAACTTACACAACAAGGTAAGTTTCACTTTGTAAATCAGGCTATACACAATTTACCTTTCTGAATCAGGCCCAAAGTCATGATTCTGGCTCAACCACTTAAATCCGTTGAAATTAGCCACTTATGGTTCACAGGACATACAGCACAAGCCATAACTAATGTAACCACCATGTTTCACTCTTTTTACACTGCCTCTTTTATCCAGTGAATTGGCAAAACGATGTATCGATCAGGGAGGGCGAAGTTGGCTATAGCTTCCGTTGAGTGCCAAGTGAACCATAACTGGGGAATTACAGTGGATTTTACTTATTTCAGCGAGATCCATAGCTCATTATTCACATTTTTTTCCAGCGAATTTCATGGCAAGGTGTAGTAACCTTTATTGCAGTTGCAAATATTCAAAATTGTATTTTGAAAGGATTTTCCATGTATCAATCTAATTTTAGGAGTTGGGAAACTTTTACACACTCCTAAAAGGGGATTGTAACTGGATACTGAGGTAGCATTTGAAAAGGGTGCGACTGGGCATCCCATTCAAAATTCTGAAGCTTTACCCTATGTATAAACCCTATGCTACTGTAATTCCATTTGCAAACCATTCAGATGTAACCAACCTTCAAGTTGAGGTGATAACTTATTCACAAAAGCTAAGTGGTCCCCTTTGTACTCCTTCCCCCTTGTGAAATTGGGGAAAACGTTTCTGGGGGAGTAGGCAGTCGTTCATCTCTCACAAAAGACTTTTTCTTTTCCAAAAGAAGCCCTGTTTCCCCTGAAAATCAGACTGCTTTAAAAAACATCTTTATTTAAATGCAATCACAGTCATGGTGGCATGCTGAGCCTTGCGGGACACCATCACTTTGATTGTATCCAAAGGGAACCAGTCTATAATTCCTATTTGTAAAACATATCACCCCTAAAGGGTTTCAAGGTGCTGGGGGCCATCGGGGAGAATAAGTGAGGTATTGCCCAGAGTCACATGTTCCTGAGCTGAGCTGCCAGCAGTGCCAGCAATCGAGTCAGCCGCTCTGGCCACTGCGCCACACCTCTCCTTATTATTATTAACTAGGTGCGTCGGATTGCGACCTACTCTGATTTTCAAATTTATGAACCAACCTATTAGTACACAGGTCGGTTTGCAGAATTCTAATAATTTGTATCAGATTTTAGTCTGGATTCCTCACACCCTGGAAGGGTGCAAAGGAAGAAGCATACTGAAACAATTTTTAAGCTATCACTCTACATTTAGGGGTGGTGGCTATATGGTGGGTAAATAAAGTAGGAATCCTATACTTACTATTTGAAATGGTTTGACTCTGCTTCTCAGATTGATATGTTTTTAGGGCCCCCTTATTTTCCTATTGTTGATATCTTGCATTATCTTGCATTATGCTAACAGGTTGACAGATCACCGGGCCATAGTCATGAAATGTGCCATTCCAGTATCAAGAAGTGTTAAGACGTCGACAATGGAAAGACAATTATCGCATTAGAGTGAAGGCTTGGGGTAGGGTTTTTAGTGAAGTCAGGAAGAATGGCGCTCAGACTAATGCGCGTCGTGTTTTCAATGGACCTGAGTAGGTACGGTGCTGCCAGGTCAAGGGAATTACCCAAAAACCCCTGGGAGTTGTGTGAACCAAAGGGCCCACACTGAAAACTGAGCACAGTCCCGAGCACATGTAGTGGGGATATCACAATGTTATTAAAGTTTTGCTAGAGTTACAATTGCTGTGGTCGACACCAGTTTAAAGTTGAAAAGTTATTTAATAACGCAACGATTGAATTGAACACAAACAGTCAGCCAACACGTGTTTCGTCACAAGTGATGGTCCTGTGACTCTTCAGGGCTGGGAAGGATACAAAACAATGGTTGAGGGGCTAAAGGGAAAATATTCTGTAACCCTAGTCATTGACGTCACAAGGGGACACGGGAAAGGGATCACCCTGAGTGCAAATGGAGAGTTTGTTGACACTCCTGGCGCATGGTGTAAAGTGACTTATGTGAATGTGCCGCTCTCATGGATTGAAATCATGAAAATGCGCGGGAAACAAAGTAAAACAGAGAGTGGTGTGACATGATACACTGTTGTGGGCAAACGTGTCTATAGGTGACTTGAATAGTGTCTGTGGTCCTTCAGAAAGGATAGTAAAGACCCAACACAACTGTAAGAACAATATATCCAACATGAATCAGCAATGAGTGATACAGCGTCTGTTGCAGGGAGTGATTCCAATGCAGACTGAGGAAATGTTTCAAGATGGAGAGAGACTGAGGTAGCAAGGGGATATGGGTCTGGGTATCAAAGGAGGAGAGGTAGGGTACGAGACAAGAAAGTCTAGAGAGAAGTGCCAGGAAGAGACCTGGGGGAAGGTATGGTAGTTACCTGTGTAGCATTTGTGGGGATGAGGAAAGCAGGCCCCTGTGTAAAGGAGAGATACGAGTATATATAAAAGGACACCGGGTAGGGGCATCCAAATGGGGGTTCATGGAAGTCAGTCAAAATGTTCACCAAAAAAATGGTGATAATTCCAACCCAGTCTGGGGTGCGAAGTAAAATCAGGAATGAAGAAGTCGAGGTGCAGGAGCAACAGGAGAGCAGCAATGGCAACAGTGTGAGTATGGAGAGTACGCCGTCTGAGAGGCAGAAGAAGGCGCACCACCGGTCAGACCGAGCCAACTGGGTAAGCGGGTGCTGGTAAAGGCCTATGGTGGACTACGAATAGAATGTTGTGAGTGGTGCAGTCAGGTAGTCACTGGGAGAGAGAGAAGGGCTATGGCTGAGGGGCATACGTTGGAACCCATGTGCATAGGCTAGAGGTAGCCTATGCGTGCTTTCTTCCACCCCTTTATTTCAGCAGACTCGCGCCCACTCGCCGATCGGCGTACCCGCCTCGGCTTCACCTCTCACTACTCTACGGCCTCCAGCACTTCACTCGCCCGGTAAGGAGCTGACCCCTCTTTGCCTTTTCTCGCCTCACTGAGGTTGCCATCACCGTTGCATATTTTTGTTATTTCCCGCAGCGGCTTTTACCTCCCACCCGTATCCCTTAAATCACGCGGTGCTCACATCGTGACGGTGACCTTGTTGAGAGCTCCTGCACCTCGACTTCTTCATTCCTTTGATTTTACTTCGCACCCCAGACCGGATTGGAATTATCACCGTTTTTTTGGTGAGCATTTTGACTGACCTCCATGAACCCCCATTTGGATGCCCCTATACAGTGTCCTCTTAAATATACTAACTCTCGTACCCGCTCGTATCTCTCCTTTACACAGGGGCCTGCTTTTCTTATCCCCACAAACGCTACAAGGGTAACTACCATACCTTCCCCCAGGTCTCTTCCTGGCCCTTCTCTCTAGACTTTCTTGTCTCGTACCCTACCTCTCCTCCTTTGATACCCAGACCCATCTCCCCTTGCTACCTCAGTCTCTCTCCATATTGATACATTTCCTCAGTCTGCATTGGAATCACTCCCTGCAACAGACGCTGTATCACTCATTGCTGATTCATGTTGTATATATTGTTCTTACAGTTGTGTTGGGTCTTTACTATCCTTTCTAAAGGACCACAGACACTATTCAAGTCACCTATAGACACGTTTGCCCACAACAGTGTATCATGTCACACCACTCTCTGTTTTACTTTGTTTCCCGCGCATTTTCATGATTTCAATCCATGAGAGCGGCACATTCACATAAGTCACTTTACACCATGCGCCAGGGGTGTCAACAAACTCTCCATTTGCACTCAGGGTGATCCGTTTCCCGTGTCCCCTTGAGACGTCAATGACTAGGGTTACAGAATATTTTCCCTTTAGCCCCTCAACCATTGTTTTGTATCCTTCCCAGCCCTGAAGAGTCACAGGACCATCACTTGTGACGAAACACGTGTCGGCTGGCTGTTTGTGTTCAATTCAGTTGTTGCGTTATTAAATAACTTTTCAACTTTAAAGTGGTGTCGGGCACAGCAATTGTAACTCTAACAAAACTTTAATAACATTGTGATATCCCCACTACGTGTGCTTGGGACTGTCTCCTAATCGCATTAGAGTTCATCAACTTCTTCACGACCAACGAGGCATCAGAGGATATGTCAATTATTTGAGAGGCTTTTAAATGTACCATCATAGAGACCCTTATACAGTTACAAGCCTTCGGAGTGAAGAAAAGAGGCAAGAGCTAGTCATGCTGTAAGCAGAAGCAGATAGAGGTTTTCAGGCTCTGGGGTCACTCGCTTCAATGGATAGATGGACGACTACAAAAGTCAATAATCAGACCTTTCAGCAACAAGTCTATGAGGCAGTGGAATTCGTAGTCCATTATTTAGCCTGGAGGTCAAAAGAGAGGGTTAATCACAATTTGATTAGTATAATGTGGGAGCCCCAGGCGGGGCAGTGTGCAGAAAAAGTTGAAGAAATGATTGTATATTATTTTTGCATTTTGTACACAGATGATCAGGCTGGAGTAATTGGGCAGTTGTGGCCAATCAATGATTTTCTTAAAGGACTAAAATTACCTGTCTTGACAGAAGAGGCAGCATTCATTTTACCAAACCCTATCTCAGAGAGGGAGGTGGAAGAGATTATAAGCCAGCTTCCCAAAAATAAAGCCCCGACAGAGGATGGATTTGGATGTGGGTTTTATAAAATATTCTATCTATTTTAAAGGGTCCCATGTGTATTCTTTTTAATCATCTGCTTGTAGGTGGACTGCCCCCGACCCATCCCAGTAAGGGGTCTTGGTGAATTTTTTAAAGGCATGGAGAGAGGCCAAGTATCCGAAATCACATAGACCCATTACCCTTTTAAACTCATACTATAAGGTTCATATCAACATTTTTGCAAAATGTATTGACAAGGTAGCCCAATTTCTCATAGCAGGTGATCAGATTGGTTTTATCCGTGGCTGAAATTTATACTATAATAATCATTTTAAGTTTGATATTTTAGATATGGCAGCGGTAAAAGCAATCCAAGTGGGGACTATTTTGTTAGATGCTGAAAAGGCCTATGATCATGTAAACTACAGATGTTTGTTTTGATTTTTGGAGATGTTTTGATTTCCATCCCGGTTTACAAGATCTATTCAGCTATTATAACAAGGAGCAACTGCTTAGCTAATAATCAATTGTTTTCCGGCAGGTCATAATAACTTAAACTGGGGCACCCGTGAAGCCTGCCCTCTTCCCCTTCGTTTTTTGTTGTTTTTATTGAGCCTTTATCTTAGTTCATCCGTCAATATATAAATATTGTATGCCCTCCTGCCTGTGGGTGCTAAAATAAAGATATATGCAGACAATATGGGTCTTGCAATCAATTAAGACCTTCACGAATATAGAGGGCTACACAATTAATGAAGCTAAACCTGAGTATCTCCTGTTTAACACCTCTCTAGATGTTTTCTCATTATTGTTGACGGAAGGTTATAAAGTAGGCTCAAAAAGGTATCTGGGGTTTTTCCTCTGAGGAAACAGAGCAGGTTTTAACAATAATTTCAAACCCTCGATTAGAAAGGTTTTTAATTAATGTGAAATAGGAGAGGCCTGTCCTTATCTATTAACAGGTGGTCAGCCCTGATTTAAATGTCAATCCGACCGCTGTTCCTCTTCCTATTTTTATCCATTTTTTGTAAGTTGGAGATTACTTTAAAAAAAAAAATGGAACAAGCTATTTTCTATTTCATGTGGACTCAGAAATGACCATGAGTGAAGCTGAAAGTGTTGCAGCTGCGTAAGAGTGAGGGAGGTTCGGGACTTCCCAATTTTCAGAAATATTACATGGCATCAACTATTTTACAATTGAGTTGCTTCTCAGTGCCCTCCTCCAATTTTGATAATTCTATTCTCCTGCCCATTTTGAAAAATTGGGGGGGTGCCTGTCCATAGTTGGTGTGTCATAATCAGGGCCGGCACTAGGGCGGTACGACTGGTGTAACTGCACCGGGCGCTGACTTCGGGTGGGGGCATCATGTATGCAATTCTCTTATGGTTTCAAAAGCAACTGCTAACGTGTTCCTGGCCTCCAGCAATTTTCAGACAACAATAAAAATGTCAAGATAACTCTGGTGATTAATGTTCTTCCTAGAGACAGATTGGAGATTCGTCTAGTTAAAGTTTTGACTCATGGTGGGTTAGCACGTCTGCTGCAAAGAACATGTCCCATGCTGATCACAAAGTGCATATAATGTAAATAGGTCAGTGTCTGAGAGATCATTTTGTTTTTCAGTTAAAATTCTAACATAGAACAGTGAGCTATTAGCCGTCATCAAAGAGCTGCATGCAAATTACAAGGTATAGATTAAAGAATTAGGATCTTTTCCCCAGTCTTTCATTATCCTAAGGTTGTAAAAGAGATTAAATTAGATAGAAATCAATTCTGATTATTAAAGAGACCTTGCAGTCCTCTCTCTTACATAACATTTCCTATACACTGGTTTACACACCTATGATTGATTGTCTCTGAGTTGTGTGTGTGATGTAAAATGCTCTGATACCCTACACTGATATGAGTGGCGCTAAAAAACTAATTAAATGCATCTGAGAGACAGTGGTTATGGAGACTTGAGGGGCACTGTTAAAGGGTGGTAATGAGGGAAATTGTGGCGGTGTCATGTTCCATATAGGTACCGCAATACCGGCTCAGGCCACGAATGCACCTTTCACCTACATTTCCCTGATATTACACTGCATCATGGTTCTTAGTCATGACCTATTGCCTAGTTACGGTGATGCCTAAAGATGACATGAGGTTTTCTTCGAAAAGCTTAAGCCTCATTCATTATGCATGAGGATTCTTGGATTAACAGCAGGACAGCAGGCCTACCATCTCCTGCATGATAACTCTGTATAAGGGTCATTCCTTCCGTCATCCTAGTCCGACATGACACAGCAAGGTATATCCCCTGGGGGTACCACTTTGGGTATATATACACACCATATCTTGCTGAGGTAGTCAGAGGAGAAAAGGACTTTCATGCTGACACACTGACGCCAGACGCTGAGGCGCCTGCACGCAGACACTCCAGCTCGCAGTGGTCTGACATCCCTTGCAGGGTGTCCATTTCGAGACCAAGATGGGGTCCCACAGTCTCTCACTTCAGGTAATGGGGTTGACTTTATCCTAGAGATTCTTGGCTTCTACATCTACATACATGCTTGGTACACTTGGGTACATCTAGTTAGGGTTGCATCGTAGGAGTACGCATTTTATTGTCATGTATTTTATATACTCGCCTGTATTCATTGTTTTAGCATGATGGTAGAAATCTACCATCCTTTTACTCTGTTAGCACTTATAATCATTTATATCTGTTACTGTTCAATGGTTGTTTCAGCACATCTATTTTACACTAGAATGACGCTGGTTCAATAAATGCTTATTAAAAAATGTCCCCACTGTTTATTCTGTGTATCTCCCTGAGACAAAGTGAGCACGAGTGCCAGAGCGAAAAGTATCGCTGTTTCCACGGTCCTGAGCTGTCATGTTCGATAGTTGCCAAGAACTGTTCTCTCCTTGGTGAGAGGGGTTTCTAATGGCACAGTGAGCTATCTGGTATACAGCCTAACATACTCGGTAGGTGTGTCTAGGATCAGTCTGGACACCAATCCTACAGTGTATGTTGTCTAAAGGTGCAGATCCTATATAGGTTTATAGGAACTACACGACAGCGGAGGTGGTCACTGGGGGGCGCCAACAAATATTGTCGCACTGGGCGCTACCATCGCTAAAGCCGGCCCTGGCCTTAATTCCTAAGTTGCCCAAAAAAGTCAGGTATAAGCTACTAAACCTTATATTACTGTTGAAAAAATGAAGTGCTCATTAAATACAGAATTCCCCATATTATCGCAGAAACTGCCTCTTCCCTGATTTGGTGGAAGAAAAATAGGAAGATTTGTCGATTTATTTATGACAAAGGTCGGGGATTTTTTTAAGGGACCAGGTTGAAATCCGCCCAGGCTCTTTTTTAAATGTATTTTTGGGGGAAGATATTGATTCTTCCAGACATAGGGTTAGTCAGCGGTTCCAGGTCGATAAAGTCAATCCCACTCTGAGCTACTGATACAAAGAATTGCATCTCAGATCGGATGATATGGTTCAGAAGAAAAGATCAAAATGGTAAAGCCATACAGGGATAAAACTAAATTAAATACATTTGGGCGATAGTTTGATCTTAGTTACGCACCTCTTAGCGGGGCGAATTTCCATTGAATGCCTTTTTTCAGTGCATGGATGCTGTACCTTATTCCACAATTAGTAAATGGGATGATCCCAGTTTCCTTTAGAACTGCCTCAAATGTGAACAGGTAGGGGACTAACTAAATATGCTTTGGACTTGTGCCCATTTGCAGAAGTTTTCTGAGGGGTGTGTTTCAGGTAGTGGGCAGTTCAATTTAATTGGGCATTCGCACCTCCCCGACAATGGCCCTTGTAGCTATCTGAATGGGGTGAAGACAGGGCAAAACTATATAAAGCACTTCATATTTATTGCAATGCTGATGGCCTGCGGAATGCGGAATGTTAGCAAGCGGGAAACCTGGTATCATACCAGAATTAATTGTGTTTCACAATATTACAGAAATTGAACGAAATGGCCTTGGAAGGAGTAGGGACTGGTCACTAATATAGTTTTTTGTGCTATCTGTAGAGGTCGAAGCACTTTGGAGATGCCAGTACAATGTCATTTGTTTGGGCTTATCCTCTTCTAGGATATATCAGTATTTTGCTCGATTTGTAGCATTGGCACTTTAAGGGAGCTCTGGCACTGTTTGTCATATAGCACTTTAGGATGGGTAATGATTGGGGGTTGAAATGAAGTATACTCATTATGCATTAGGTGTTTTGCGAAGAATGTACTTCACCTAAAAAAAATGCACTTTAAAGGAGCACTGGCACATGTTTAGCACTTCAGGAGCTATGACGAATAGAGATGGAATGGAAGTGCCGTCATTGTAAGCGTTGGGAGAAAGTCTGAAAAGAGTTTGATTTTCCAAGGTTGATATCCATTTCAGTCCCTGAGTGGGCTAGAAAAATGCTTTATCTTGACCCCTATTAGCTTAAGATGTAATTTGTCACGTATTTGTGTTTTATTATTGGCCCTATATGTCTGGGTGGAAGTATTGTATCATGAGTTTTCCTTCCTTGGAATGATTGTATTATTGCTAAAATTAATTTAAAAAAAAGGTTCTAAAAAAGCATACTAATCTTCGGCCAAATGTCATGGGTATCCATCAAATGATGCAAACGTTATAAGCAGATTAACAAATGCCTTTTCAACTGACAAGTATACTAAAGTGTTAACACTTAGTAGTCCATCCATTTCCTTTTTTCAAGCATCAGTATCCCAAAAACGACTGAACTTAGCTGCATAAGATACACGAATATCAAATTTGGTGAAGATACATTCAGAGGAAAAAAAGTTATATAGGCAAACCAAAAAAAAGTTTTTTAATTGGAAAGTGTGGCTGAATCAGACAGTCATGATTAATATGGTCCTTTTATTGCTATCTCGGGTTTACAGTGGATTTTATGATGTGCATAGATCCTCTAGATGCAATATTGGTCATTTTTACACAGTTACTCATATTTATCTACCTACACACACGCACACACACATATATATATATCACCATCACAACTCCCACCTCGAACTCCGAACTCAGGACGGGTGCTATATCAATGGGGTGAGGGTGGGACCTCACTTTTGCTACAAAGCAACTCAAAAACAATTGGAGCACTCGTGGGATCGTTGCAAGCTTCTTTTTTAACAGCAGACGGGTTTCGGCGTTCATAGCATTTTCAATGCTGTAAAGCTCAATCAAGGTACACAGTGTTGCCATTGGTTGTTACTTGGCCAATGGGATGGCTCTGGTGTGCCGTTCTCATACCTCATTACCCATTCAATTGTGACGAATTCTAATAACCAACAACAATGCCACTGACCGCGGCCCCCGCAGGGGGCCACTAGAGCGGTCGGCGCCCTAGTGTCGCCTGAGCACCGGTCACCCCTCCCCGCCCCCTCCTGGGGGGACAGGGACTCCGGCCGGTGTCCCCCTCCTCTCTTTCTTGCCCGGAAGTGACGTGAGGGGCGTCACTTCCGGGGCTCCTCTGGGCATGGGGGGATGCTATATAGCCCTCCCCCACCATGCCGGCGACCTATTGTCACCCCGCACGCCTCATCCCTCCTAGCGCACCGGAGGGTCGCTCGTCGTTGTTTTGTCATTGCCTCCAGTTAGAATGGTGAGTCCTGCTTGCTACCCCTCCTGCCCCGGCCCTGTCCCTGGGCAGCACCAGGTTGTACGGGGCCTTGTGGTATGGACTGCCACGGGCGGGGGTGGTGCGAGCCTCGCGCGTGACCCCAGGTGGGCTTTTGGCCTGGCGGACGGTATTATGGCGGCAGGAGCTTGGTGAGGGGCGTGCGGCGCGCATTGCAGCTGGGGCGGTCACAGGGGGGGGAAAGCCGGTGTTCGTGGTGAGAGTCGCACCCCCGCCCCCCCCCCCCCCAACCGGACAGGGAGCTGGACCTAGCATAGGTCAGCATGCAGCACGTGAGGACACCATCGAGGACTGCAGGGTCGCGGGTTGGTTTGTTGCAGCTGTGGGGGCCTTAGTTATGGTTCGCGTTAGCTGTAGGGCGGCGGGTGCGGTGATCAGTCCTTGGGGGCATCGGTGCTCACGCTGGCTCTGTAGGGCCTCCGGGCGAGACCGCCCGTTTTTAATGTGCGGGGCTCGGGCGGCTGCGGACGCTGGACAGCTGAGCATGCAGCATGGCGAAATATTCACTTACGATGAGCATCAGGCTCACGGCCTACGGCCTCATGCACCGCGCTCCAATACCCGGGTTGAGACCGCGCTATATAAATATGCAGGGCTTGTAACCAAATCACAAGCCTCGAGGTCGCGTCCACTTTCTTGATTCTGGGCAAATCATTTAATCCTCCCGCGTTTACCCAAATGTGAATGTAAACACGGTGCTCACGTTAAGCGCTCTAATACCTTTGGTTGGGGTTCGCGCTACATAAATATACAACAAAGGGAAAATCTTGCTGTTTCGTCGCGCGGGTCATTTCACCACTCCGTGTTTACCCGATCTCCCCCTTTGGAATGGGAATGCAAACACGGTGAACATGTTATGCGCTCCAATACCTTCGGGTCGAGATCGCGCTATATAAATATGCAGGACTTGTACAGTCCTGTTGTTTTAGCTCCAATACCTTCGGTTCGAGTTCGTGCTATATAAATATGCAAAAGGCAAGGCAAGGGTGACGGTTTCCGCAAAGCAACCACGGGCCACACGAGGTGAAGGGGCGGGCATAATTGGTGCGCGCCATGTCCCTTTTCCGGGGGAGTCCGGGCACATTGTGCAAGCTCCGGGTGCCTGTAGGAGCAGAACATCGGAGCGCATGTATGGTCAGAGGCAGTTTTCCCCAGGCCAGTCACAGCAAAGGTCCGCTCCTCTGTGACGGCAGCACGACCTGCGGGTTAGTTTAGGGCGATATTTCAGGCTGCAGGGCAGAGGCTAAGGCTCTGCTGTGTACAAATTAACAAGTGACCGGGTTGGAGTGGGACCGCAGCCCGACGTCCCAAATGGCACATAAGTTTCATAGTGCGAAGTAGCCAACTCCTCCCTGGGCAGCATACCCCTGCGCGAGCAGAGGCGGCCAAATGATCTCCACCGGAGTATCTTCCTGCAGCCACGGGGCCATTTGCGCTTTGGAGACTAAAAATAGGAGCTGGGTTGTGGGCACGTCATCACGTGGCTGGCAGGGCCCCTGGGGGGTTTGCTTCGTGCACTATCTTCCCTGAGGCTACGCGGTGCATGCGGACAATAGAGCTGCCTCCTCACTAGGCAGAGCACAGCACGATGCATCCGAATGAATATCTGCCACTCCATTGCCATGGTTTTCCGCGCTGCAGGAAACTACAAGGTTAGAGAGGCCGCCTGTAGCTGGCCTCGTGCTTTTGGGTATAGGACACATCCGTGCACCACCCCCCCCTTGATAGAGGCAACCTTTTCACAAGGGGGGAACATTGCCGACTTGGAATCGAATTTGTTGAGCGGTAGCACCAAAGGGTTTTGGCGCACCTTGGTGGCACGGTTGTTTGCGTGAATGATCATGGAGTGGGGTTGTTTTGTCACTTTATCGATCGAGTGGGTTGCTGTCCCATCCGTGGGATGGTTTTTCTGCCACATAACTTTTTCACTGGTGCGGAGTGGTTGTTGGAGGTCAATGCGTAAGCATGGGCAGTGACCGGTTTGGCCTGGCCAGCAGGAAGCGGCACTGGCCTTGAGTAGGGGGACCGGCATACGGCACTGGCAGGGGTCCCTTTCTCTCACTTTACATCAGGGATGCCCTTGGACCTGGGAGGCGTCAGTTTGAGTCTGAGTGGTGCTTTTGTGGGACGCAGATGCCGTGGGAAATATTTGATGGACTCATTCATGACCCCCACATAGGTACCACATTCACAGCAAATTGCTGGTCACCTTGCCCTGCTGCACAGGCACATCCAGACAACTCCGTACTAAACAAAGCAGTGAGCAGGAGGATTGAGAAGTAGCTACTTGGATTCCTGGTTGCACTGCGTCGAGCCGTTACTTTGTACTAGCAGGAGGACCATGGGAATGGTGCGTGTTATCCATTCTTGGTCTAGGCTGCCTCAGTGAAGAGGGGACGATGGCTAATAGTGTATACACTTTGCACGAGTCCCTTGGCTTAGGGTTGGTTAACGACTCATCTCGCAGAGGCAAGGGATGTGTTGCCTAACAATTGATATGGCCCCCGTAGTACACTTTGAGTTACACTCGGTCTCACCCAAACCAAAAAACAAAAAAAATCAGTCATAGGTCTTTAAATGTCCCTCATAGTTGCACGGATAAGATGAAAAGGGAACACATAGCAAACTGAGACCTTGCCACCTATGGATGGGGGCGGCTAGCTCTTGGTGGCTACGCAAATGAGCCAGATTTGTGGCTTATTTATCTGATGCAAATAGAAGCATTGACTAAGCCATAAGATGAACTTGTAGGTCGAGTGCCCATATTGTATTGATCACAGGGATGCAATGACATAGCGGCCACCACATAGCGGCAAACTACACAGCGGCCACTAGGCTAAACTACAGCACAAAGTTTACTGTGTAATTTGACTAAGTGGGTGCTGGTGCGCTGGCCGTGACTTAATTGCTCACTGGCGCTTGGGACAGTCTGTCACTAGTTGGCACTGTCTGTCTATTGTAGAGATGACCCCGAAGGCATGGATTAATGCAATCGTCATTAAAATCACTGTTGCCAGCTGTCCAAGCCATCCTTTTAGTTTTAGGGCTTGAAATAGGCAGAATTTTCAAGTTTGCACGAGTTAGCAAGGTGTGGTGCATAAGGAAGTGGCCGCCAGACAGGAGTCCTGGCTTATAGTGGCACAATTGTCAGCTGTTCCTTAGAACTGCCTTGCGGTATGTAGCGCGTGCGTATGCCGATTCTAGTTTTGCGCAATACTGGGCGTCATGATGTATGTGTCGCCGCGAACAGCCCGAGGTCAGAAATTGTGTTTCACTCTGCCTTCAGTTGGCATTGCGGTACGTCTGCCTTGGGGGTTACCGGACAGGGTGCACTGGGTGGGGCAAAGCAGCATACCAGTTTGGGGTTAAATACTGGTGCCATAACCAATTGGCACTGCCAGGAGGCCATTAAGCGGAAAGACCACTCGGGGGGCAGTCTCTCACAATTTGGCTGTATGAATAAATTCTTTATTCACTATCCCGATAAGGGGCATCGCTCCACCCTCCCCAGCAAGGTAGACGTAAGCGGGTAGTTGTGTCATTTGATGCTGAGGAGCGATTATTTCAATGCTTTTCTCCATAGAACTAGTCTCGCCAACTTGGTTTCAGTAGTTTGGATGGTGCCTGTGTCTCAAAATCCATCAATATTTAAGTGAGTATCGGTTGACTCGCTGTCCACTGGACAGGCTCTGGTATCCTATACGTGTCGTGTTCCATGACTCCAGCTTTGCTATAAACTCCTGTGGAGTACCTCGGTCTCTGGTCTTCAGTTAGTTAGCTTTCGTGGCTTCAGCTCCAGAGTTTTCATTTCCGGTTAGGTACCCTTCTCCAGCCAAGGTCACATTGGGATTCCTTTGGAATCGGGTTGTTCGGTGAAAACCTCAGTGTCCTGCCGGCGCCTGGGTGGCGTGCGCCGTGAGAAGACTGTTTCGTATTCCATTTAGTGATGTTTCGCTGCTTGGCCTACGAGGTCCTTTGGACAGCAGGAGTTAGGCATGTGCCCCTTATCAATGTCTCATTGATGCTTGTGCTTCTGTTGACATAGGGTAAAACGGTTGTTGGTTTTGGCCGGGAACCAGCAAGCATGGTTTCAGCTTTCTCCACGAACAAGGGTGCATTAGCGGCCCAGAACCCATGTATACTTCCCGGGGCTCTGCCCACACCTAGGAGGGCGATATCACACAAAGCACAGGGGGAGAGGTCATATATGACATCACAGACTTGATCAGTGATTTTCCCATGGTCTTCCCTTGTCCCAATTTAGACAGAAGTTACGGTCTGGCTCAGTGTTGGCAAAGGATAGTTATGTTGTCTCTGCATGCACCGATCTCGCAGTACAAGGAGGTAAAACATTTTGTCTCCAAGGCGTGGATTGTGCGCCACCATTCCGTTTCCAAAGGGCTCCCGCTTCCCGCACCTTGATCACGTGTAGGTAAACTGTCTGGCTGTTGCGGAAGTTGATTAGTGTGTTGGTTAATTTGCAGTTGAGCTCGCTATTCATCGAAGGGAGACAGTTAAGGAATGTTCAACACGTTAAGGTGACAGTCCCAGCATGTCAGAGGTGAAGCATCCCCAATAGGCCACGCAGGGAAACTAGAATTTTGTTTCATCTACCTTACACAACTAACAAGCATTGTTTAAGCCAAGGGTACTGGCGTGTAGTGAGGCACGGTGTTTGTTGTATATACCTGGAGGCAATGGCATGAGTCGCTAAACTACAGCCAGCCTTGCCACCGGCTAATAGCCCAAGGGTGTGAATGATACGAGGTCTTGGGGCACAGCTGGGCCGCTGTCAGGTCATTGGCAGAAGTACATACATCCTCCAGTGGCATATTACCTGTCTTGTGTTCCTCAATTCCTCACCTCAGACATTTAAGTTAACAGACCCTGGCTCTTCAGCAACATCGTGCCATGGGGACATGCGCGCTGCGCAAACACAGGCTCCAACCATAAGGGTGCTGAGTAGCAAAACCAGTAAATAGGTTTAAGAGGGTGTCTCTGGCCTCAAAGCTGTGTGAAACCACTATCATTTAGAGGTGCGCCCAGATGAGAATGGGGTGCTTCTTAAGGTTCGGATGACCAGTGCGGTTTGTGGTATCTCCCAGCGGAACCACTGGTAGTATACTGGAGCTAGCAGGAAACTGGGAACCTGGGATACTGACACTTGTACCTCGCTTGGTGGGGTTGCGGTCAACCAACATAGTGTGCTGCCGTCCCAATAAGGGGGACACTATGTCAATAGAACGTTTGGCACGCCCAGTGTGTAACTAAAACCAAACTTCAACGGAGCAGGTAATTTGCCACCGCTGGGGATGCCCTGGGCTGGCGGTGGGTACCCCCACCCCCCCCATGGACACCCTCTTATCTGCGAGCATTCTAGGATGGGTAAAGTAGGACTTAGCCAGTCCGTAATGCGTGGACCTTGCCGCAGGCAACGCGCACTGCTTAAATCAGACAGATTCTTTAAGGCAGTATGCCTGGGGGGTTTCCCCACAGAAGGAGCTGAACGGGCATAATTCCCATAAGGAATAAGGGATACATGGCAAGGGCATGAGAGTCCCTTGCCCATGGCCACACACTTCAGTTATGAACACTCCTGCGTGTCAGGATTTAGAAAACAAAGGGACTGTTCATAGGTTAATAGAATCCCCCTCGCCAGAATAGCCAGAGCAGCCAGGCGGGTGGGGAAGTCATCACCTAGCTAGCGGGCTGCTGCCCCATAGATGGGCACACAGGTTTCAGGCGCACCTGGTGCTAGGAGAATGGCAGCTAGGCGTGATCAGCACATAGACGGGGCCTTGCGAGCCTGGGGGCCGGCGGTCACCCCGCCCAGAGCTGGCTCGGGGCTGAGGCAAGTGAAGCGGGAAGAGGTGTGGCGCCGCGGCCAGGGCAACTGGCTCCAGAACCTGGGGATCACGGTTCGCGTCCCCGCGCCTGCAGTAGATTAGCCTAGCACCATGTGACTCGGGGCGATAGCTTGCTTAATGTTTCCGACAGGCCCCAGCGCGTGGAGACCCTTACGGGTGATGGTTCGCGCTTTACAAACGTGGATTATTCTCAGTGGAACTTTCATGCATGGGGGTGAATTGCCCTTGGCACAACTCCCCAGGCCTGACAGGCCTCTTGTTTCAGCAGACACTATCTGACCCAGGATAGCGTCAAGGGATTGGGATGGTGATGGGGCCATCTATAACCTGCAGGGACGGTTCTCTTTTATCTGGAGTGCAGGAAGAGGTGGCAGGCAAGACTATAGCTGTGTGGGTGGGGGCTCTGGCGGCGACGGTAGCCGCCTCCAGAGCTGTGGCGGAGTTACAGGGCGATCTGGAAGCAGGCCGGTACCAAGGGTACCTCTGCGCGGCACCATAGGGGGTGCCAGGGCCAAATCCGAGGAGCCTCATGGGAGGCTCCCGGAAGCCGTGTCGGCGCCCCGCTAGTTCTTCGGGCGGTTGTGGGCCTGAACAATCAGGGGGTTTGCTATGCTACGCTCCGCCCCGGGAAGGGGCGTGAGTAGAAGTTACCAACGGTCAGGTGATCCTGGAAGAGAATCACTTGGACGACAGCAAAGGCGGGGTTCGCCCCAGTGCTGCCCGGCTCATCAGGCGGGCAGGCGGCCCAGTTGGTTGCCTGCCCTTGGATCGCCCGTAAGATAACCCACCTATTACATAACGGTGTATGTAATAAACCTGCAGCATTTTGTACCCAATCAAACACTCTGAGTGTGTGTTATTATTGGGTAATGTATTTTGTTGGAGGGGGGACTGAGGGGTGCCAATGGCGATACTATGCCTGTAATTGTCAATTTAGTCCTCGATGGACACACAACGGAATTGAGATACTTCACGGCCAGTGCTTGAAAAACGTCTGATCATTTTTTACGGTCTATGCCATTCCATTTGCAACACTGTGTCACAAACATGTTCCTCGCCTCAGCTGCTGGACTGCACATGACATTCGTCCCGTAGGCATCGGATAAATAATTGAACGTCCCCAAGTTTGGCTAACTTGCGACTCTTCGCTCGGCAGGAAAAACTAATCGGCGGCGGTTCTGATGTTCGACTATAATCAGCATCACAACTCCCTCCTCAAACTCCGAACTCAGGATGTGTGCTATATCCATAGGGTGAGGGTGGGAACTCACTTTGCTACACAGCAACTCAAAAACAATTGAAGCACTCACTGGATCGTTGAAAGCTTCTTTATTAACAGCAAACGTGTTTCGGTGTTCATCACCTTTTCAATGCTGTAAAGCTCAATCAAGGTACACAGTGTTGGATTGGACAGACATACCGTATCCACTTCTGCCTTTGGTTTATACTTGGCCAATGGGATGGTTCTGGTGTGCCGTTCTCATACCTCATTACCCATACAATTGTGACAAATTCTAATAACCAACAACAATGCCCTAATTGTCAATTTCATCCTCTATGGACACACAATGGAAATGAGATACTTCACGGCCACTGCTTGGAAAATGTCAGATCGTTTATTTCGGTCTATGCCATTCCATTTGCAACACTGTGTCAAAAAAATGTCCCTTGCCACAGTAGCTGGATTGAACATGACATTTACCCGTAGGCATCAGATAAATAACTGAACGTCCCCAAGTTTGGATAACTTGCGACTCTTCAGTCGGTAGGAAAAACGAATTGGCCGTGGTTCTGGATTTCAACAATAATAACCATCACAACTTCCACCTCGAACTCCGAACTCTGGACGGATGCTAAATCCATGGGGTGAGGGTGGGACCTCACTTTTGCTACACAGCAACTCAAAAACAAATAGAGCACTCGCGTTTTGGCGTTCATCGCCTTTTCAATGCTGTGAAGCTCGATCAAGGTACACAGTGTTGGATTGGACAGATATACCGTGTCCACTTCTGCCATTGGTTGATACTTGGTCAATATATATTCACTAAAAAAAACAATGGTTACAGGGAAGTTATAGTTAAGCTCAGGATATATATATCACACAGTGGCATTGTGTAGGTATGATTAGGTCAGAGTTCCATAGGAAGAGCGTGTTTTTGTTTCACTAAGAACTTTGGTGCCATTTGAAAAATCTTCACAAAACTTTCCAATAAAAGTCCTTAATTGGAAGCTTTGGGGTGATTTGTCAAGGGGGGGCCAAAAGAAAGGGGGACCGATCCTAAAATGCAATTTCTCAATGCACTTTCGATAGAGATTTTAATTAAACCAGATTTAGTGGAAGTCTAGCCCTTAACTCAAAAAGTGTACTTCCTGTGATTTAATGTAATCTGTTCAGCTGTTCTGAGGGAGTCACAAGGAATTATGTGGGACAAAATGACAAATGAAGCTTTCCGATTGGCTGGACTTGCAGGAATGTGATCTGTCCCACAGAACCAAGGACTGTGGTTGACTGGCCGCAACATGAGGAGAATTGTTACGCCCACCATCATAGGACTCAGTCACTGAGTCCTTAGTTTACAGTAAAAATAAAGCATAAGGGGGAGGGTTAGGGGCATTGTTTACGTCCTCTCATATTACATCACTCATGATATGTTCAATGACTGCATTGATAACATACCTAATGATGTATGGTGAGGGCGCTAGTTATAGTTACTTTAGGGCTTGCGTTTTAGTTACCTGAGATAACTATAACTGGTAAATTTCAGTGGATTTTGAGTTTAAAATGTTACCTTGTCAATAACATTGCCACCTAACTATAACATATATATTTTTATTTATTTTTCACTAAAACAACAAGAATTTATCTGATATTATTGTTAAATATTGAAATAAAGTACAAATATTTTTTTAAATAAATTCACCAGTTAAAGTTTAATGAGCTAAACATAATTTGTGCCCCCAGCCATGCACTGTTTACGACCTCACATAATACATCTCTCATGGCATATTAGGCATATTGAAGGACATCAGTGAATCCATCTGAACTGACATAACCTTCTTTAAAGACAAAAGGATGCAACTAAATTTCTGAATCAAATACTCATTTGGAAACCTAACTTTAGAATCAATGTACAAGAAGATTATTAAATGAAAAGTTACTTACCTTTGGTAACGCTATATCTGGTAGAGACACAACCTAACCTCAGATTCCTTAACTTAGAATTTCCCCCAGGCAACAGTCTGGATCCGTTGATTTTTCAGCAGTACCTCTGCACACCGGGGGACGACTTTGTACGGCTCCGTACTGATTTTGTCTACAGATATGATGTCAGTGGAGCCACAGTGCCTAACAATGAATCTGTCCTCATGTAATGCAACTGGTGCTAGGTAAAGCGGTCTGATACCCGATTCGGGTCAAGTTCGCGCTATATAAAACTCTGTAAAAAAAAAAATATTGATTCCCTTCTGAGAGCGGATGTCAGTTTTCTGTGGTGAAACTATTCCATGCAAGAACACGGAGCCACTACTAAAACTGGATGTAGAAACAGTGTGCTAGAAAAGATTTAAAAAACTTTGAAACAACAATAAAAATAAACAGATGGTATGAACATCCTAGACATTGATTTTAGAAGAAAATACCCAATAAAGCAAAATTGAACACAGGGCTACAAGAATGTATGCGCCCTAATGAATAACCCATATAAGGGGAGAGACCATACCATCTATGAATCAATCATTGATGGTAATGAATGGTATGGTAATATGTTAACAGAGCCTGCAACAACACTAAACTGTTTGTTAATTCACACCATTACATGATCTATCGACAGTACCAGTGTCAAGGTGAAATGCTACCAAGAAAACCTTTGTAGGATGAAGAAAGAGATTAAAACTGCTCACTGGTGTAAAAAACTAAGGTGCTAAAGGATTACAGGAGCCAGCATTGAAAGGGTATAACCCCTCCCTCAAAAGACCTTCTCAGAGCAGGGAGGATGGGTGGGGCGTTAAGGAATCTGCCGCAAGGTTGTGTCTCTACCAGATATAGCGTTACCGAAGGTAAGTCATTTTTCCATCTGATAGAGACATCTTGCGGCAGATTCCTTAACTTAGAATTAAATACCATAGCTATACCCCACTGGAGGAGGGTCTGCGAACTAATCCCACAAAAGTTTTAAAAGAGAACTAGCCTGTCAACTGATGACTGACCAAGTGTAGGTGGGATTAGTAAAACAAGATCTTGGCTCTTAAGTGTAACTATGACCTCTTTCATAGAGCATTATAAATATAAAACTTAAAAAATCTCCTGCCAGAAGACAGACATGAACCCTTTACCCTTAAAAAAGGGGAAAGAAGACTGGATGACCAAAAGGGGTCAAATGCATGAGAGAAGTCATAAAATCTATATTGTTTCTAACAATAAAGAATCATAAGTAGAGCTGTCGTCCTGGAATCCTAATAAAACCCGCAGAACCCATTTCCCGAAGGGAAGATGAACGAACCCCCTTGTCATGATTAATTTAGTGTGGACAAATTGTAACATCCACAAGCAGTCAATGCCACAAAGAATGCATATATATATCACGCTACCAGGAGGATGCTAAAAAGAAACTGGCATATCCTCCAGACTGATGTGATAGGCAAAGATATTCCACCAGTGCCACTGATTACATTTCGCAAATCATGATCACTCAAAGATAAATTGGTCCAGAGTCATTTGTTGCCCATCACCCAGAAAATAGGTGCACTCAAAGAAATGAAAGGTTTCTTTCCCAGTGGAAAATGTAGGGCCTGTGCCAATAGCAAAAGAGTCCTTAATTACAACATCCAAGTACTACAGAAACCCAGAGTGATAGAGAAATTCATCACATGCTCAAACACTCATGTTGTTTACTGTCTGACATGCCCCTGTGGGCTTAGGTATATAGGAGTACGATTTACAATGTTAAAATGTGCATCCTTGAACATCAACGTGCTATCGCTAATAAGGATGTTAACTACCCAGTGGCCAGGCATTTCGCCCTGAAACATCATAGCAACAGGGAGCTGCTGCTATATTTCGGTCTGGACCATGTACTCATGATTCTAAGGGGTGGAGACAGAGTACAGAGGCTGCGGAGACTAGAATCCCGCTATATAATTGATCTACACACCAAGGTGCCACATGGACTTAACAGTGGAGAAGAACTAGTAGTCCATCTAGGTAGATAATTATGGCACAGTGAATCCGCACTCCTATAGTGATTATTCCTGAATCCCACACTGTTCACTGTATATAGCTTTGCCACTTGCACTTTTACATTTGCTTTTGCTGGTTTTAACATAAGGAGTATAATTGAATAGCTTTCGGTTTCGCCGATTGACGGCGATATGTACCTAAAAACAATCATTTTAACATCACAGTATCAGATAATGGGGCCAACACATGGTATGATCCAAGAAAGGTAGTGCCGATACACGACCAGATATGAGAGCGAGAACCTGATAGTTGTTTATGCCTCAATGAGAGAAGGATGCTTTGCCTCTAAAGTTATCAGATTTGATACGGATACTCGTGCTCTTGAGCACAGAGTTATGATTAGCATTTCAGATGCACAGATACACGGTGCAATGTTGAAAGGGTACAAGACTTACATAGTATATCCAATATATATGTATATGTTGTTTATTATATGTAAAAGTTCCTGAAATTATATCCAGCATCGTAATGAATTTAATTTTTATTCTGTTGGTGAGTAATGTAACATGAAAAGTTTACTGTTCCAAGATGGCCACTATGTAAAATGCAAAAGCAAGCTCGATACACCGTCATTTGTGTTGTTGTATGAGTGACGTAAATGAATTTAAATGCTTCCTCGCGGCGTTCGAAACTAGACACTGACGAAGGAATCTCCGAAACGCGTCTGTTTTGTTTGCTGAATAAAGACAAACTGATACGACCCCCCGGGAGTGCTATACTTTTGTTTCAAGTGATGACGAAGTTTGGGAAGCGCTAAAATATATATAATATATATATATATATATATATATATATATATATATATATATATATCCACATTTCGTTGGCTCAATCGTCACACAGACCCATGGCGCTTCTCCTTCCGGTGCGAAATACTTAGCAGAGCCACTCTACAAATTTAAGTCCCCAAATCCTTACGGATAAATGGAAAACGCACTCACAGGATTGTAATTTCCCAAATTCTTTTAATATTTCCAGGTTGAAGACACAACCCATGTGTTTCGTTATCCCTGATAACTTCATCACGGTATCAGGGATAACGAAACGCGTTGGTTGTGTCTTCAACCTGGAAATATTAAAAGAATTTGGGAAATTACAATCCTGTGAGTGCGTTTTCCATTTATCCGTAAGGATTTGGGGACATATATATATATATATATATATATATATATCCAGGGTTGCTGATTCAGAGACCTGACTGGAACGGGTTGTACCCAAATGTGAGTGACTTTTGCTAATGGCAGAGGAGGCAGCCTTTTTCTTTTACCAAACCCACTGGGGTGAATATTGTTTTAATGGAGGGCGTCCAGGAGCACCAACATGGATAAATTTACAGTGGAACTACGATAACCAGGGTGCAACACTGCACACGCCTACAAGCGAGACCTCAACGCCCACTGGGGCGGGACTTTATCAAATAAAGAGGCACTTTCCACTACTTGCTGTTGTCTGTCCTCTATTGCCAGTGATCAAGGACTTACGTCCGAAACATGTTTGGCGCTTGGTTGGAGGTGGAGGCTGGCTTAGCTGCTGTCCTCACGAAGGAGGACTTTACTTCCCGGGTGTGTGCCTTTCCTCAGAGGGCAACCTTTCGTTTTACATGTTTAAGCGGCCTGCTCGGTCGCGGAAGGGCCCCGCCGCAAATACAGCGGATCCAGGGTTGCTGATTCAGAGACCTGACTGGAACGGGTGGTACCCAAATGTGAGTGACTTTTGCTAATGGCAGAGGAGGCAGCCTTTTTCTTTTACCAAACCCACTGGGGTGAATATTGTTTTAATGGAGGGCGTCCAGGAGCACCAACATGGATAAATTTACAGTGGAACTACGATAACCAGGGTGCAACACTGCACACGCCTACAAGCGAGACCTCAACGCCCACTGGGGCGGGACTTTATCAAATAAAGAGGCACTTTCCACTACTTGCTGTTGTCTGTCCTCTATTGCCAGTGATCAAGGACTTACGTCCGAAACATGTTTGGCGCTTGGTTGGAGGTGGAGGCTGGCTTAGCTGCTGTCCTCACGAAGGAGGACTTTACTTCCCGGGTGTGTGCCTTTCCTCAGAGGGCAACCTTTCGTTTTACATGTTTAAGCGGCCTGCTCGGTCGCGGAAGGGCCCCGCCGCAAATACAGCGGATCCAGGGTTGCTGATTCAGAGACCTGACTGGAACGGGTTGTACCCAAATGTGAGTGACTTTTGCTAATGGCAGAGGAGGCAGCCTTTTTCTTTTACCAAACCCACTGGGGTGAATATTGTTTTAATGGAGGGCGTCCAGGAGCACCAACATGGATAAATTTACAGTGGAACTACGATAACCAGGGTGCAACACTGCACACGCCTACAAGCGAGACCTCAACGCCCACTGGGGCGGGAATTTATCAAATAAAGAGGCACTTTCCACTACTTGCTGTTGTCTGTCCTCTATTGCCAGTGATCAAGGACTTACGTCCGAAACATGTTTGGCGCTTGGTTGGAGGTGGAGGCTGGCTTAGCTGCTGTCCTCACGAAGGAGGACTTTACTTCCCGGGTGTGTGCCTTTCCTCAGAGGGCAACCTTTCGTTTTACATGTTTAAGCGGCCTGCTCGGTCGCGGAAGGGCCCCGCCGCAAATACAGCGGATCCAGGGTTGCTGATTCAGAGACCTGACTGGAACGGGTTGTACCCAAATGTGAGTGACTTTTGCTAATGGCAGAGGAGGCAGCCTTTTTCTTTTACCAAACCCACTGGGGTGAATATTGTTTTAATGGAGGGCGTCCAGGAGCACCAACATGGATAAATTTACAGTGGAACTACGATAACCAGGGTGCAACACTGCACACGCCTACAAGCGAGACCTCAACGCCCACTGGGGCGGGACTTTATCAAATAAAGAGGCACTTTCCACTACTTGCTGTTGTCTGTCCTCTATTGCCAGTGATCAAGGACTTACGTCCGAAACATGTTTGGCGCTTGGTTGGAGGTGGAGGCTGGCTTAGCTGCTGTCCTCACGAAGGAGGACTTTACTTCCCGGGTGTGTGCCTTTCCTCAGAGGGCAACCTTTCGTTTTACATGTTTAAGCGGCCTGCTCGGTCGCGGAAGGGCCCCGCCGCAAATACAGCGGATCCAGGGTTGCTGATTCAGAGACCTGACTGGAACGGGTTGTACCCAAATGTGAGTGACTTTTGCTAATGGCAGAGGAGGCAGCCTTTTTCTTTTACCAAACCCACTGGGGTGAATATTGTTTTAATGGAGGGCGTCCAGGAGCACCAACATGGATAAATTTACAGTGGAACTACGATAACCAGGGTGCAACACTGCACACGCCTACAAGCGAGACCTCAACGCCCACTGGGGCGGGACTTTATCAAATAAAGAGGCACTTCCACTACTTGCTGTTGTCTGTCCTCTATTGCCAGTGATCAAGGACTTACGTCCGAAACATGTTTGGCGCTTGGTTGGAGGTGGAGGCTGGCTTAGCTGCTGTCCTCACGAAGGAGGACTTTACTTCCCGGGTGTGTGCCTTTCCTCAGAGGGCAACCTTTCGTTTTACATGTTTAAGCGGCCTGCTCGGTCGCGGAAGGGCCCCGCCGCAAATACAGCGGATCCAGGGTTGCTGATTCAGAGACCTGACTGGAACGGGTTGTACCCAAATGTGAGTGACTTTTGCTAATGGCAGAGGAGGCAGCCTTTTTCTTTTACCAAACCCACTGGGGTGAATATTGTTTTAATGGAGGGCGTCCAGGAGCACCAACATGGATAAATTTACAGTGGAACTACGATAACCAGGGTGCAACATTGCACACGCCTACAAGCGAGATCTCAACGCCCACTGGGGCGGGACTTTATCAAATAAAGAGGCACTTTCCACTACTTGCTGTTGTCTGTCCTCTATTGCCAGTGATCAAGGACTTACGTCCGAAACATGTTTGGCGCTTGGTTGGAGGTGGAGGCTGGCTTAGCTGCTGTCCTCACGAAGGAGGACTTTACTTCCCGGGTGTGTGCCTTTCCTCAGAGGGCAACCTTTCGTTTTACATGTTTAAGCGGCCTGCTCGGTCGCGGAAGGGCCCCGCCGCAAATACAGCGGATCCAGGGTTGCTGATTCAGAGACCTGACTGGAACGGGTTGTACCCAAATGTGAGTGACTTTTGCTAATGGCAGAGGAGGCAGCCTTTTTCTTTTACCAAACCCACTGGGGTGAATATTGTTTTAATGGAGGGCGTCCAGGAGCACCAACATGGATAAATTTACAGTGGAACTACGATAACCAGGGTGCAACACTGCACACGCCTACAAGCGAGACCTCAACGCCCACTGGGGCGGGACTTTATCAAATAAAGAGGCACTTTCCACTACTTGCTGTTGTCTGTCCTCTATTGCCAGTGATCAAGGACTTACGTCCGAAACATGTTTGGCGCTTGGTTGGAGGTGGAGGCTGGCTTAGCTGCTGTCCTCACGAAGGAGGACTTTACTTCCCGGGTGTGTGCCTTTCCTCAGAGGGCAACCTTTCGTTTTACATGTTTAAGCGGCCTGCTCGGTCGCGGAAGGGCCCCGCCGCAAATACAGCGGATCCAGGGTTGCTGATTCAGAGACCTGACTGGAACGGGTTGTACCCAAATGTGAGTGACTTTTGCTAATGGCAGAGGAGGCAGCCTTTTTCTTTTACCAAACCCACTGGGGTGAATATTGTTTTAATGGAGGGCGTCCAGGAGCACCAACATGGATAAATTTACAGTGGAACTACGATAACCAGGGTGCAACACTGCACACGCCTACAAGCGAGACCTCAACGCCCACTGGGGCGGGACTTTATCAAATAAAGAGGCACTTTCCACTACTTGCTGTTGTCTGTCCTCTATTGCCAGTGATCAAGGACTTACGTCCGAAACATGTTTGGCGCTTGGTTGGAGGTGGAGGCTGGCTTAGCTGCTGTCCTCACGAAGGAGGACTTTACTTCCCGGGTGTGTGCCTTTCCTCAGAGGGCAACCTTTTGTTTTACATATATATATATATATATATAAACTCCTTTAAAGAAAAACAACTTATAAATCTCCTGTCTCAACACTAAATGGCAGGAGCAAAGCATGTGCATCAACAGCACACATGCCTCAAACATATACAGAAATGTATCACCAGATACTCTTATTGGCCCATCCATTCAGAGATCTACTGGCCAATGAATACTGCTAAAACACAGGGCCTATAAAACTTGCCCTACTTTCAGAATCAAAGTCTGAGAGACGGAACATAACTTTGAGTCCCAATTAGCTCAAAATGCCAGGGCACGCAGGAAAGATTATCTCTTTTTTTAATTTAAATACATAAATATGTAAACAAATAGATGATGTAGAACAAAGGGAACACATAAAAGTGCAGTTCAAAATATAAGTACACCCCTGTCAACAACAGGCACATATGACCCCTGTGATACAAGACAATATAATAAACACAGAAGCACATATTAATATGTATATCCGTATATCATCATATATACAATCTATGAAATGAGAGATGTGGCACAAATTACACTGTCCCAAGAAAAAAGGGTGGGGGAACTACGCCTCCACCACAACACTGTAGGTGATTTGGCATAAGAAAATTACCATCTGTCAATAGGTATAATTGAAAACAAGAAAAATCAGTCATGAATCCGCACCTAGGGCCATATGTAGGAAGCCCAATACCGGTCGTTAACGGACGATTTTCGGTAAATATACCGTTACCGACCGGTATTTAGGCTTTTGCTATGTAGGGGGATCATTTCAGGATTCGGTAATTTACCGAATCGGTAAAATTACCGAATCGGTAATTTTACCGATTCGGTAAATACCGAATCCTGAAATGAGATGTAGGGGGAGTGTGTCTTGGGTGTGGGGATTCGTTATTTACCACCAACTAAAAGTTGGTGGTAAATGACGAATAGGTGTAAAAAAGCATTTTTGTGCACTTTGAAGTGTGCAATGTGGCAGACATACATGCCCTTAGGGCATGTATGTGCGCCACATGTGCACACATGGATAAATCAGGGGTGCAACAGGGTGTCAATGTGACACCCTGCCACCCATGATGATGCCTCCCCCATTACCGATTCAGCCCATAGGAATGAATGGGAAGCCAGTTGCCATTACCGAATCGGTAAATACCGATTCTAAAATACCGACACTTACCGATTCGGTATTTTTTTACCTACATTACATTTACCGATTCATAAATACCGAATCGGTAAAATTCGGTATTTAAGAATCGGTAAATGTAATTTACCTACATATGGCCCTAAGTGAGAAATTCTGAAAGACATAAGCACTACCCTCCAGAAGATAGGGAATGTAGAACATCCCCAAACAAGTTTACAAAACTTGATGGATGAATGCACCAAACTTGTGATGACCTTGGGACAAGTTAGACCAATCGCAATTATTTGGCCGCTAATATACCACACCACAACGTGAAGCATGGCTAGGTATTGCCTGTATTTGAGAATAATAAACATGTCTATACTAGACACTGTTCTTTACCCTAAAGGAAGAACTCACAAGAAAAACATCCAGCAAATGCAAAATGTAAACTCGGTCAGACTCATATTGACCTCAATGGGAGCCTGTGTTCCGACAGACAATTCAGCCTCCCATTGAAAAAAGGGGTGGTTGCGGAAAACCTTGCGCCCTGTGGCGGGCATCCGATGGTGCCTGCCACACTGTGCATGGTTGGAAAGAGGGGACCCATGGGTACCCCCACGGGCCACAACTGGAGGCCTCCAGGTGAAGGTGGGCCTGCTATGGCCCCCAAAAGTCAGATTCCGACAGCTGATCCGTGTCGGTTGTCTGAATCCGACATCGTAATCGCTCGGTCGGAAACGTGGTCTATAGAACGGTACGACTCGGTTTCTCCGAATGCCAGTCGGAACCAAGTCGGAAGGACTGAACATTACCTAACATCATTATTGGTCGATCAGAAATGTTTCCGAGTCGGTTGGAATGGCGGATTTCGAATCGGATTCGGACAAACCAAATGCCGCTCGGAGCCTTTCTGATCAACATCATAATCCACCCCTTAGTACTAAAGAAGCAAAAACATATTGCAGGAAAGCCACTGATTTGGAAAAACCGTAGATGTGTGAAAATGCAACAGAACCCTGTGAAAGGTCATCACAAGAAGAAAATAGAGCTCTTACCTCACTACAAAAGTCCTCAGAATAACATAACGCAAAGTCCACGTAGGACACAGCTGTATAACAGAGAGATCCTATAGTAGAGACACACACTACAAAGGTAGTACTCCTGAAGAGCTATACAATAGCACACCAATACTCCGCATAGAGTAGTTCACATACCCATAAAGGGGTATAATATCTTGAGATTATCGCTTTATCAGAGATAATTGAAAAAATAAAAGTAATAAGACCTGATGAGGTCCAATCACAAATTGCCCAGATGTGGGTCCCTTGCTCACTTAGCCACTGGATTCAAGCTAGCCTGGCTGAAGAGGGGTGGTACCCCAAAACCGGTCCCAGGATGCTTGTTTCTGGTTCGGGGAAGACCTGGCTTGGCAGTTCGGGCTGGACTGTTCCCATGAGGCACAGGGTCAATACTGATTTGCATATGGCGGGGTGTGAACTGAGGTGGCGAAGTGAGCTAAAGAACGATGATGGATTTAACCCAGATCTGTGACTGTGGTGAGTGTTTGAAAAGTTTCAGCACTTCGTCCAGCATCTCTTTGTGATTGCTTTGTCCAATCACAAATTGCCAGCCATGAGGCGCTGGACCGCGGAATCAGTATGGCTATCAAATAAATTGATTCTGTCAAAAGGTAAGTCCTTTAGACACTCCCAAACATTCTCGGGGAAACTGTATTCACGCAACCAAGTGTGCCTCCTCAGAGCTACTGATTCAGCCATAGCTCTACCTACAGAATCCATTGTGTCCATCGCCGACCTGATAGTGAATTTGGCCATTTCACGACCATCCTGCATGAACTGAAAGAATTTAGCTCTAAGTCCTTCAGGAAGAGAAGGAAGTAGTTGGTCGAAAGAATCCCATAGGGCAAAAGAGGCCCTTCCAAACACACTGGATATGTTTAAAGATCTTAGGACCGAGCAAACAAATTTCGGCCACACGTCTCCAACCACTGAGAATCCTTGCTAGGTGGAAGCAATGGAGGAGGGTCCAATTTCAGCAAAGCTGATGCTGCCTGCACAACGAGCCTTCTACCTTAAGGGTGTTGAGAAAGACAAACTGGAGCAGGTCGATGACGGTGTGCAATGGCACTCTCAACAGAGACTCCTGAGGTTGGCCTTGCCCGTGTTCCCAGAAGAATGTCATATAGTGACTCTCTGAAAGGAAGCAAAGGCTCAACCCCAGTGCCTCCTTGATGGAGCAAATCCAACAAGTGATCAAACGACAGAGTTACCACAGGAGACTTAAAATTTAAAATTTCAGCAGCCCTATTAATGACTACAGCAAAAGCCGCACTAGCCTCTGTCACTATTTTAGGAGGTGAAAGTAATTCGTAGGTAAGGGACGGTTGAATATCAACGTTCCCCCCAAAACCCAAATGCTCAACCCCACCAGTATCTGCAAACTCTTCCTGCAACACTGGAGAAATGGCAACCACAGTGGCCCCATCCTCAATTTGTAGAGGAGATGCCGCAGAAGCCTCAGTGGCAAATCTTTGCAACTTTCAGGAAGATTTATCCATGGTAAAAAGTTAAAGGAGGTGTGAGAAAATACGTGACTTACGAGTTTAGCTCTCGTATGAAATTGTACTCTCAAGAATAGCTCTAATGGTTAAGATTGATTTTCCACAAATTTGGTATGAGACTAGAACTTAACTCCGAAAGCATGCTTTTTTGGTTTCCTGTAAATTTTGAGATATTAACTTTAAAATACGAGGCAGAGTGGCCGTTAAAGGGTTAACACATATGTTTATCTTTGCTGATTAAAGTCAGGAGTCCATCCTGTCTCATTTTTTAATTTTAAGACTGTGGGGATTATTCACCAACTGCATTTTGTAGTATGTTTAATAATACTACTAACATCCTACAAAATACTGTTCACTAACCTACATTAGGAGGTCAACACCTCTATCTCGCCTATCTTTTAAGTGCTGAGATTTCTAGCACTACTGCACAAGATCTCCACACACATAGGTAAATGTATCAGTAGTAAATGTGTGAGGGACATTGATGGAAAATAGGGGAACTTACAACTAATAGGGAGGGTTTTCGGGAGGCATAAGAAGGGATTAAGGGTAGGCTACAGAGAGGTTTAGGAAGGGACATTCACCCATCCAGTAAAGAATAAGCCCAATGATATTCACAAATTGCTCTTCTATAGTTACTACAACCACCCGAAAAGGTCCTTAAACAGTAGTAAATGCACTTCATTCCAGAGCTGGAGTAAGTCCAGCACCACACATGGCCAACAACTGATACTACAACACCCTCATTGTAAATAATGTAGGTGGGGATTTATAATAACACCCTATAGGACCGCATGTTAAAATGTATTAACTTGCTTCACATTTTCAAAAATAAAAATCTGTTTAATTTAAAAAGTAATGTAATTAATTGTTTTTAAAATAATTAAAATAAGTTACATTAATTCTATACACATTTTAAATAATGTTTACAAGATAACAAATATAGAGTTTCTGATTTAGGTGGGATTTTTTGCTATTTAAATCTCAGGAAACATTAGTTATATTTAATTTATTTAAAATAATCAAAACTAAATTAAAATTAATAAATCTATAGCATTTTTGATTTTATTTCACTCTAGATTTAACATATTTTATCCAATATTAAAATATAATATTAGAATATTTTTGCCCTTTTTTTAGTTTAATACACTTTTGAACTTTTCCCTATATTTACCATAGGGAGGTCTCCTCCCTAGTGGGAGATATGCACTAAAGTGTGAAAAGTTAGTAGTAATTTACACTTGTAAATTAGGCTCCACCTAGGGGGTGGGGAGATGTAAGTCCACATTTTTGTATGGTGAATTGCCAAAAATAGTAACTAAAAAAAGTAAAGGTATTTGCAGTAAATCTCCACATGTAAATTCACCTTTATGAATAGGACCCAATGTGATTGAGTCAAATGGGGGTGCTTTTTGTTTGGCACTTTAAAAGCAATGAGTTGACTCTGACTCATGAATGAATTTCACACTGAAAATAAAATTTGCATAGCCATAGCCAACAACAAAGAAGGCTAACCCCAGGGAAGGGGTCATGGATACTCAAATGAGTGGAAGATCCACGGTAGTCCTGTAAAATTTGCAGCTTTTAGAGTGTGACTCAAGAGTCAGAGTCGATTCACAAGATTGGGATTGGCCATTTTAGGTGCTGGATTCAAAGGCCAATTGTACTTGACTCACAGGCTGCTCCCAACTCACAAGTTTCAGAGACTGTAAAAAAATCTAAGCAAAGTCAAACACAAAAGTAAGTGTCTGGCTTTCCTTGGAAGGTAGATGGTATGGAGCATAGCATAGTCACAGCCCAGTCCAATGCTCAGCCCCTAGATAGCAGTTGCCTCTGCAGTTTGGAAGCTGCGCCTGGCCACAAGTCAAGGCCTCCACCTAACACAATCAATGCACGCCTGAAGGCCATTCAAAGAGGGGGTTGGTCAGCCATGGCGGGTTGGCCGCAGGCCATGCACCCAACCGGCTCTGCTCGTGGGCATCAAAAATATGTAAAACATACAAGAAACAAGAATTTCTTTTGAGAAAAACGCAGTTGAAAAGTGAGTTATCTTTGCATCTCAAATGCGCAAAATAACCGAAATTCAACAGTTATGTTTAGAAACACACAGAACACACTACATATTCACAGCACAAGACATTAAAAAAACAGATATTTGTCAACAGCACAGATACAAAAAACAGGTAACTCGATAAAAATACGGCTGTCAACAGTGTTGGCATTGCTAAAGGTAACTGGAGAATTTAAGCTGTTTTGAGCATTTAACTCAAACAGAGCTCACTTTTTTACTGTGTTTTTCCAGTGAAAAATCATTCTATATAAATACACAGACATATTCACAACATTTATGCTTTTATTTTGCATTTATCTGCAGTGGCTTTTCCATAACATAGACATAACACAATATTATATTTTGAGTCCTGCTTGCTAAGCAACTTTTTCCCACCTTGGGCGAGGACATTTATGGAAGGCAGAATCGGAATGCAACACAGTCCCCAAATGACAATCGAATCACACTTACTGCGTTACCGATGTGTTACTTTCATAATATACATCTGGATACTTACAATGGACGTATCAGCCACCATGAACAACTCAACGTACTTCTTGGCATTAAGAAAATCATTTTTCGGAGGAAAAAACATAATCAGATGAAAAAAAACATTACATGATATAAGAGGATATCAAGACGGGTTTAGTAAAGCACATAACTACCCAAAGGCTGGCGCTAAATACAGCAGTAATTAAGTATTAGTTTACAAAGAGAAAGGTTTTAAGCGATTTTCTAAAATTAGTGGTTAGAAGTGAAGCATGGAAACAAAGGCAGAGTGTTCCCGGCAATAAATAGCGTCCCCACAAGAGAATTGTCGTCCACGAGTTCTGCACTTGAAAACCCTAGGGGGAACAAGAAGATATGTGGCTGCTGTGAAAATATATGAGTTGCTTTATGAACTGTAATTACATTGAGAATTAATTCAGGACTTTGGCCACACATTATGTTATGGCGAATGCAGAGATATTTTGAACCTAATACAAATATTAACTGACAGCCAGTGCAGTTGGTTAAGGTTTTGTGAAATCGGACTTACTGGGGAAACCTTGCAAGTGTCTTGCAGCCATGTTTTGGATCAGTTGAAGACTCTGCAGCTGATATTTTAGAAGTCAAATATAAAGTTAATACAATAAAGCTGATATGTACATGGTATACTACTTATTTCAAGGTTGTGGTATAGTGCAGCATGCCCCAAAAGGAATAACAGTCGATACTTGCAGGTACAACAGTCCAATAATAGAATGAACTTTTAATCACCTGTCTTTCCTGTCCTCCATTATGTTTAACTACAAAAAATCCATAAGGGGTATGTTACTTACCCTGTAAGCAGCTATTTGTAGTCTGTAGTAGTGCAGATTCACATGCTGTGCACACTCCTGCCATCTAGGGTTGGGCTCACACGTTACAACTTATTTTTTATCAAAGAAGTCTTTTTATTGTTTTTTTCTTTTTGTCCTCAGATCTCCATTGAGTCTGCAATACGTAGACCACCAACCCTGGCTCTAACCATCACTCTGTCTTTTGCATTCACGTTATTTCCACCCCACTAGAGCTGGCCGACCAGGCAGGAATCCTAAGTAGTACCACGGTGTAATCATTGGATCTTATGTGGGTTTAGCAGTAGTTCGCTCTAGTCCAGCTCATCTCATGAAGTCAACCCACACTGTCAACTTCCTTCCCGGAGAACTTTCCATACCCATATGAAAAGTCCATTTGGTTGCCTTAATCCAATCTATTACACTCAGCGATGCAGGGTCAATCCTGTGTTTACAGATCTCCCTTCTTGCTAGTAATATCAAGTGGAAAACAAGGCTAAATTGATCGCTACTCAGTGTACTATGTGTGGCGTTATCCATGCCCAATAAAACCATTACGGGGTTTAATACGATGGTGACACGCAGGAGGTCTTTAAAGATGGACTCAATGTTTGCCCAAAATGTCTTTATACCAGGACAGGTGAAAAAGATATGTTCCTCACCTGCTTTCATGAAGCCGCATCTTCTACACCTTGGACATGGGTGAGTTATAAACTTGCAACTTTTTTGGGAGTCCAATGGAGCCTAGTAAAAAAGTGATTTGGCTTTAGACAATCTCCCACACCGCATCACACTCTGGTTCACCTGTTCAATCCATGTGCGAAACCCAGATGCATGGATTCCTTGCTACTCACAGTAGCCTACAAATGCTACCGTAGAAGCCTATTTATCATCCGTGATATCATGCCATATGTCCCTTCTATCTCCCTGTTAGTAATGCCCAGAGGATGACTGACCAGAATGGCAGCAGAACTATGCAATTAGAACACAGCAGGTAATGGTACCCTTATCCCATACACTGAGCTCATATCGGAGGATGGTCTCCAGCCTGGGAACTTCTTATTACACCGCGCACTCAAAGCCACACTCTCATCCAGATGGTGCAATCTGACTGCGGAACCTCCTACACACCACACGATTCAATACTTGCACATCATGGGTGAAGAGGGTCACCTAATCTGATGGTTCGCATCATCCCTCCGTCAGCATGCGGCAGTCTCGCTAGCCGCCTTAAAACAGCACAGGGAGGATGATCTGGGTGGAGCCCCCTCTGATACGGATGGATGGCCATGTTGAAGGGCCAAACAAAGTCCCTCACAAACAGCATTTTCGCGAAATTGAGTTTTTTATCCTACACTGAGCAGCCCTCACCCCAGCCCAGATTAATAAGTACTTTCACTGCACTGACTCAGCCTGCCCTGGATGTCACTTACCCAATGATGGACTACTGCATATGCTATGGCATTGCCCTGCCCTGGGAGAGTACTGGACTGATGTGGCGGCCAACCGGGCCCATTGCACTGAACGCAGCATCCCTTTCCAATGGGAGGTCTATAGCTTAAACCTCTTTAGGAGGGGCAGGAAGAATAGGGTCTTTTCCCGATTACTAGACTTAGGCCTAGTTACCGCTATACGCCTACTCACTAAGCGGAAGAAAGCGCCGGTAGCCACACATGTGGTAGCTTGGCGCCTCTCCTTACTTAACTGGGCCAAGGCGGAAGGGGTAGCCCTGGACAGGAAGGACCTCCTGGGGCTCCGCAAATTTCCCCTAGCCAATAGTTGGGGGGCTATTGTAGCCGATCTGCAGAAACTGGATGCAGCCTCTGGAGGCTCTCATGGGAGGGCAGGAGACTAGGCAGTTCCAACATCACAATTTGGGAACACTTCTCAGTATGTATGTCCTCGGTAATGTATCTAGGGCAGATTTCTACCTTACTTGGTCAGCTAGCTAGCTCATTTGTGGTTATCCCTTATACCCTCCTCTCTTTTAAGTTACTTTGTCCTCATTCTGTTGAACCCTACTCCCATTGTTCAAATCTGCGACATAACACTAGTGGATTATCTGTACTACACGTACCACATGGCAATTCCTATGTCACAATTGTTAAAGGTGTGTGACCCTCCAATGTATGATCTTTTATTTTTCCTTTGCATGACATTTGGTATGCTTAATGGTCCTATAGTCTCTATACCAAAGGGTCCATAATGTGGTTATATTGTGTATGCTACTATTGTTCTGTTGTTATTGCTCAGTATGAAATGTCAATAAATAAACAAATAAAACAAAAAAAAGTGATTTTGCTTTAAGTTTACAGGCTTGATGATCGAGTATAGCAATTTCAGGGAATCATTCCATATCGATTGTATTTCCACCCTCTGAAAAATATCCTCTCAGATTGCATATGGTGCCAACAGATTTTTATCCTCAGCGTCCAGGAGCACCCAATACCAGAGGATAACTTCCTTCCTTTTAGGTCTCCCATCCTGTAGAGAGGATCCGAATTCCCAGTCCCCTCCTACTTCAGAGTTCGAAGTTGCAAACCAGGAGGAAAGCTGCACATATTTAAACCTGTCGAGGGTGCCTTGGGTTACAGCTTTCAAAGCCTCCCATGGAAATATCCCTTTCTCTGTCATCAAGTCTCCCCAAGACTCTACCCCTGTCCGCCTTAATGGAAGACTCAGTGCATCCTTCATACATTCTGGGGTGTCCGGAGAATCCCAAATGGAGGCACAATTAAAATAATACCCTATATTGTGTGTCTTCCTCACCTTATACAAGAGGTTCAATGCTGAGATTATTACCTTTAACCGAGCCTTCTTGAGAAATTTAGGGGCTCCAAACCTGTACAAGAAACCGCCCTCACCGAACTCCCACACCGTTTCCCCATTGAGCTTCCCCCACATAGAGCTGTCTGGTTTTCCGGATAGTATCTGTAAGATTTGAAACTAAAATGCTATACAATGAAGGTTCAGGTCTGGTAGAGACAAGCCTCCTTTCACAAACCTGCACCTCATCTTCTTCCATACCAGACTTGACTCGCGGGAGGCCCATATCAAACTAGATATTTTCCCCTGAATCTTGTTGATAATTGATTTTGGGAAAGTGAGGGGGATGCAATTCAATAGAAACATGAATTTGGGTAAAATCGACATCCTAATAAGGTTCACTCCTCCATAAATTGTCATTGGCAAGTTCTTCTATTTTAACACCATATTATCCACCTACTTGGCCACTTTCATCAAATTATGGGCTGGGATTTGCTCCACAGAGTTGACTAGGGTTATCCCAAGATATTTTAACTCTGCTGATGCTTACCTCCTCCACCCATCTAGGTTTCAATACATTATTTCCGTCTTGGAATTATTCACTGCATACCCTGAAAAGACATCAAACTCGGCAACCAGCCTCTCCACCCTAGGTAGGGTCTCGGCAGGATCAGATATATAAATTAACAGGGCTGACAGCTTGATCTTATTGCTTAAAGGGGGCGAGTAAAAAGGGATAACAAGCTTATCTTCCCTTAGTAATTTTGCTAATGGCTCTTTGTATATATCAAACAAAAGGGGTGACGGGGATAATCCTACCTTGTACCCATTTGAATGCTAAAACTCCCGGTCAATGCCCCATTGAGGAGGAGATTAATTTTCGTATACTGCTCGTAGTGTAGAAATAAGACCCTGACTGATACTCATAACCTCCAATACCATCCATAGATATGCCCAACAAACTCGATCAAAAGTCTTAGTCGCATCATTTTGTAACCACAGCAAAGGGAATCGAGGGTACAGTGGCAAGATCGATAGTTCCTATATGTTGCTGTGTGAGTTCTTGAATGTGCTTCTCTGGAATAAACCCTTTCTGATCCGGGTGTAGCAATAGGGGGGCTAATTTAGCTAATCTCCCTGCCAAAAAGCTCATTAAGATTTCATAATCTGCATTTAGAAGGGAGATTGGGCGATAAGAACCAGGCTTCCAAGGGTCCTTAGCTGCCTTTAAAACTAAGACATTTGTGGCCTTTTTCCATGAATTTGGGATCCGTCCTTCCAGTAAATAAATTGAGTTAAATAAAGTCTCCCATTCCGGAAATATTTTGTTCATTAAGGTCTTATAAAGCTCTGAAGGTATTGCATCTGGGCCGGCTGCCTTTCCTCTCTTCACACGTTAGAGGTGAGACCTAATTTCTTCCTCGGTTATCGAGGTATCCATATGTTCTCTACCTTCCCTTGTAAGCCTCCAGAGCCTGACACATTCCAGCCAAGCTCTAAGAGTCTCAGGATCAGGGTGGACTTCTTCCGTGTACAGCTCCTTGAATAAGGATACCAAAAGGTCATGTATATCCTCTGCCTTGTTCGTTACATAGTGTTGTGTATCAATTGGGATACCCGAAGGACTACCAGACCAGGGTTAATAGTACAGTACAATAACGAAATGGTCAAGTAGTAGACAACAATTAGAAGACAAAGAATAATTCACATCCACAGTACCGAGTTTTAAAGTCCAATATGTAAGTAATGCAATTTATTTGCTATGCAGTTAGTATTTGAATTTTTGGCAACACATTTGCTCAAAACTCCTATGGTGGTACAAATATTTACACTAAATGGTGCTCAGCGTTGGGTAACGGGAAACGAGGAGTGCTAGTGAGCAATGTGAAGACGTGAGGGTAGTGGACATGGACAGGGTGGTGTGACATGTATCCATCACATTTGCATGGTGATACTGATCCGGCCTTAACAAAGGTCAGTTGTTCCGAATATATTACATAGTTGCGTATGAACACAGTCAGTAAATTACAGTTGTCCTCGCTTGTAATCAGGATGTTGTCGATGTTTTGAACCCTATAAAATTAACTAGGTGAGTCCAGCCTTAGGGTGGGGTCTTCATCAGGACTATGATAGAGCACCTAGAGGCAATGGGATACGGTGTGTTAGGATAATGACATTTTTGTCAAACAGTAGTGAATGCGAAAGGAATATAGAAGGTGATTACCTAATTGGACATCCAGCGTATTCCTTTCAGCTGGGAATTCGTATGAAAGTGTGGCTCACCAGAACTCCTATATGCAGAGAAAACACCTATATAATAATTGCGAAAGAAGACAAATCGAGGCAATTGGCTGTGTACATACCCTGTGTGAAATGACACTTACTCGAAAGAGAGGAAGGGTGAGGGTTCGGCCGTCCGTGCGCGTACGTGATAAAATATAGCAGGTCAAAAGATCGATGGCAAATTACAGATGAATATAAAAGAATGAAGGACAAATTGGGTAGCATCGGGTATTGTCAAATATGTGGGTGTGGTACTCAACACATATTTGAAAACATGACTAATATGATAAAGATGAGACTTCAAGTTGGTCATATATCCCAGTAGGGAGATGAGACAAGGGGGACACTCAGGCAGCCGTCGAAAGTCCGCTGTCATGGCAGCATGTAAAACAGATTGCTAAACACGTCAAAAGATGTGTTTGAAACATCATTGAGGGATCAAATGTAAATGCACAAAACAAACACTGTTGATTGTCAGCGGCGCTCATCCGAGACAGCAAACTCCCAGTAGGGGGATGAGGACAAAAACAAACAATCCGGCGGCCACCTAGGGTCAGCGGAAAACTTAATTAAGTGCGCTGTGCGGTATTAAAAAATAAATAAAGGACACCATGCGTGTGCATCTCATGTATGTACTTTTAACTAAACAGATCGCTGGGCAAAGAAACCCTCACCTTCGTAACATCTGCCCAGTTCCAGTACTGATAAACGAGTGAGCTGGTGGTTACGATCACATTTAATGGACGCGGAAGTAGGCGTGTACGTCGGGTGCAGCGGCATGGATGGCTGCACGTTAGGGGACGTGTGAGTCAGCACTGCTATGACGGACAGATTCCAGGTCTGCGAGCATCGTACGGTTAAGGGTTGTTGGTAGATTTCAGAGGCACATCAAAGAGGACCGGATATCTGGTGATGCCAAATGTCTATACACATGTGTGCAGATATGTATACCAGTGACTCCTCAACTTCTATAGAATGAACATTACGCGTGCACAAAATAGGATATTCATCAAAGACCAAAACTAAATGAAAGATATATAACCAGCGTTGATCTTAAATAGAAGTATTAAAAAGGCTATGGAGTGGCGATTACTCCCTCATGATTGTTGATATATGCAAGGAGCCTCATGGAAAAAATACATTTGTAAACAATTGTTTAACATATAGAACGGTGCCTTATGGTCAAAAAACATTCTTAAGCAGATGTTTAAAATGGCATAACACCCAGATAATCATGTGAACATAAACGTAATATTGACAGATGCATCTCGGTGTGGGCATTAACAGTACTACTCAGTAGCAAGAATAGACATTTGGGCATAAGTGCCCTCAAGTTCATTGAGCCCATTGTTCACAGTGTCCAATTTATGCATCCGTTTACATTCCATTATGTTTAAAATGGAATTGATGTCACCACCCCTGTTACCCATGGTCACTTTCTCCAGGACCAGCCATCTCAGCGATTCAGGTTTGTGTAGTTTGGTGGTGAAATGTTCGACTAGGGGTGCACCTACTGTTCCGCATCTTGTCCTACTAAAATGTTGCAGTATCCTTGTTTTGACTTTTTGTCTTGTTTGTTCAATATATAGTTTATCACAAGGGCACAGGATGCCATAGATCACATCGCTTGTGTTGCAGTTGGAGAGAACTTTCAAGTCGATGGTGTTAGAAATGAGGGGGCTCTGGTTGGCGCAAGTAAGTACCAGCGACAAGCAGGGACCCTTTACTTCTAGTCAGGGCGAAGGATGGCTCTTTAGAATAGCCCCTGCTCACCCTCTAGGTGCATGGCGCGAGCAATCAAGGCTAAACTTCCGGGCGTACACAGTTAAGCATTTGTAATTATACACACAGCAAATACATGGCATGCACCACAAACGGACACCAGGCAGGTTTTTATATAAAAATAAGGCTTTTATCTCTATCTTTTATGCAGACTTAATACAAGACCCAGTAACGTTTGAAAGGTTGGGCCACGATATCTTAGTATTGCGGAAAGTTCTTTTAGTGCGGGCAACAAGGTGAACTGTGGGTCTCGACGCGCTGGTGTAACGCGTAGGACGACAGGGAAAACAAACGTTGCGGACTCTGGATCCGATGCGACACAGTACCTTGTTTCTTTGTAAAGGCGGGTGCGGGGCGTCCAGCGGCTCTACAGAAGGGCGAGGCGGCGTCCGGGGCTCCCAAGCTTTATGGGGGGATCTGGTCCTTCAGGCTTACAGGGGGAGTGGTGTGTTCAGGTTGGGCAGGTGAGCAGAGCGGGGCAGCCGGGTACGTTTTCCACGTCCGGGCCGTCCGAGGCTTTTGGGATGCTCACAGCGCCGATTCCGGCGGGAGGGGTGAAGGTGCGCAGCGGGCCTCCAGCGGGCGAGGTGACGGGGGCAGCCCAGCACGTTGTAGAGAGAGCGGCTCGGATCGAGCGAGGCTCTTCTCAAGGCAGGGGCGGCCAAGCAGCCCGGTCACGGCCCAAGGAGGGGCTGATGAGCACTAGAGTCACGGCTCCGGCGAGGGAAGGAACACCACAGTCCAGCGGTAGGCGGGTGAAGGTCAGGATGAGCCCAATGGTCCTGGGGCTCAGTTCAGGGGGCAAGCTCGCTTCCAGGCCCTTGGAGATCGATTTTGAAAGCACAAGGTTTTTGAAATAAAAATGGAGCAAATCTTTAGTAAACGGTTCTTCTTCTCTCCTTTGGCAGCAAGGTGACCACTGCAGGCCAGTCCCCCAGGATATGGACAGTCTTCCTCGGTACAGCTTTCCTGGCGCCTCCTCCTCAGGCAGAGATTCTTCTTGGTTCAAAGTGGATCTGATTTCTTAGGAGCAAGGCTCCTTCTTTTATACACCATTTCTTTTGTTCTTACAGGCCAGGGGGGCCCTTGCCTAGTTCAGTCCAGTTCTGGAGCACTTTGTTGACGCGATGCAGGCTTCTTCTTGCAGAGTGCAGGGCAGAGTCATCAGACGCTCCACAAGGGGCGGAGCCGGCATTGTGGTGGCAGAGCACAGTCCTATTCAGAGTCCAGGTGTACTCCTCCCACCCATCTACCTGTCAATCTTTCTATTCACCACCAGGCTACCTAGCCCTGCCCATCTGGGTTTCCCCATCCCTGTCACTCACACAAGCCAGACAGCAGATACACATCACGCAGAGGCGGGCTGAAATGGTTAGGCAAGCAAAGGCCAACTTTCTAAAAGTGGCATTTGCAAACGCAGAATATTAAAATAAACCTTACTAAAAGATGTACCTTATTATTCTGAGTTCAGGCATACTAAACTCTAGTTTCTACCATGTTCCCTGGGATGTAACAATCTTAACAGCCCATTCTGGCCTATGAGAACAGGGTAGCCTTACAATAGTGAAAAACGAAAATGGCTGTAATTCACTATTAGGACATGCCACACACACAGGGCTTGTCCTACCTTATTCTTACAATGTACCCTGCCCTTGGGCCTACCATAGGGGTGACTAATATGAGGTTAAGGGAAGGTTTAGGGAATGGCAAGTGTGTGCACTTGCCCAGTCAGCATGTCAGTACCAGACTGCACGCAGGTTCAGCAATGGCAGACCTAGACATATTTTACCAGGCGGCGTCTGTGGGTGGCACAACCAGTGCTGCAAGCCCACCAGCGGTATTTGTATTTAAACGCCCTGGAACTCCTGGTGCACTTTACTGGGGTCTGATAGTAAACCAAATGAGCCAATTATGGAATCCAACCAATATATACATTTTACATAGGGAGCACTTGCACTGTGGCACTGGTTGGCAGTGGCACAGTGCTCTGAGCGGCCAACACCATAAAAACACATGAGGCACAGCGACAAAAAATGGAAGGGAGACTCACGCCAAGGTGCCAGGTCTAACAGATGGTATACTGATTGTAGCAAAATTGTTTTGTCTCAACAGTCAACTTGCATGCCTTGCATTTGGTGCATTTAAAGTGTCCCACTATTTCTGGTAGATTCCATAGTGATCAAACCAGCAGACAAGGGCGGAGCGATTGTTGTCCAAAACACACAGGACTATAAAGCTGAAATTTACTCCCAACTCCACGATGGAGCAAGCTACAACAGGCTAACTGCAAATCCCACTAAAGATATCAGGAAACAAATCTTGATTACCACCAAAAGAGGTAAACTAGCAGGCTATTTATCAGAACATCAAGCAACCCCGGCTCCCCACGATTTACACTCTACCTAAAGTGCACAAGAACTTAAACAAACCCCAAGGCAGACCTATCATCTCCGGGTGCGGCTCTTTTCTGAAACCTGTATGTAAATATGTTGACTTCTTCTTAAAACCACTTTGTTATATTTCATATCGGTACCCTACTATAGGTCCAGGGAACATCGTACACTTTCCCTACATCAGTGCCAGTAATTTCATATGAACGAGCCTTATGTGGACATATTTCCAAATAAGGACAGAATGCCTTGTATGGACATAACACCTTATAAGGATGAAGCCTTTTTTGAACTAAACCTTTCACCTAGTTCCATGCAGAGGGTGGGTTCTTCCCAATCGATATTGCTAAGACGTCATCCTTAACGCATATGAATAATTGATGAGTACACTTTTCAGGAGGTACACTTCACCTCTCCCATCTACTCACAAGGTTTAATCTACAACGTCATCCTCATACTGAACAATGGGTAACACACACACATAGACTGTATAAATACAGCGCCTCTTGCTATCAGAAGGCAGGAGGAACCCGAGACTTCGAGGCCGACACACTGACCAGAGACGCTATAGCTCAGGCATGCCATCGCTCCAGCTGACAGTGGTCTGACGATCCCTTGCGGGGTGTCCAGCTCAAGTCCAGGACGAAGTTCCACACTTTCACTATTCATGTAATGGTGTTCGACTAAAAGCCTAGTGGGATTGTTGGCTCTTAGACTTAGGTTCTATAGCACCTACTCACATACTAGGTACACTTAGGTACATCTAGTTAGGCATCTTAGGAGTACGCACTTTATTTTATAAATGCATTTTATATTCATATATTTGTTCATGACTATTACACAATGGTAAAACAATACTATTTCTTTTTATTCACTGTACTGCTGGTGCTATTTCTCTGCTACCGTATTACAGTGATAGCAGTGCATATATTTTACATAAGAAGAACAACGGTACAATAAACTCATATTGTGAAAACGCCCAACTGTGTCTTCTGTGTATCTCTCTTAGAGCAAAATCAAGCATGCACGAGTGACTGGGTAGAAAATAATATATTGTTTCCTCGAGTCTGAGTTTATTGTGTTCTGAGGTTGCCAAAACGAATCTCTCTGATAGCAGGAGAGTCTAGTGGCACTGCGAGCTAGCTAATGCAAACCATAGGCTAACATATGCGGCGGGGTGTACGAAGTTAGTCTGCCACCAGACCCACAGTATATGTTATCCGTAAACATCGCAGGTCCTGCATGACAGGGTACTTTTGGGACTACACTACAACTTGCAAAATTGACCACGTCATACCTACGAGCCACTATGCAAGTGATTAACCTGGTTGACGATATGCCTTTCAATGGAGAAATCCAACTACTTGTGACATTGGATATAGTGTCACTTTACACTAGTATCCACCAACAACCTGCACTAATCAATGACTAAAGCTCTTAATAAAAGACCACAACCGACCTACGTTCCCACGGATTTCATTGTGGAACTCTGGAAATAGCCATGATGAGGAACTTCTTCATATTCCAAGAACTAGTTCTTTGACCAAACAAAGGGAGTAGCCATGAGGGCAACCTTCGCCCCAGACCTGGCGTTTCAATTTATGGATGAATTTGAAGAACAATTCGTTTTTCACCATACCAACCCTTTCAAAGACAAGGTGATGGAGTGGTGCTGATACATAGACAATCTTCTACTCATTTGGACAGGTAACGAAAAAGACCTTCAAGCCTTCTTTGAATGGCTGAACATGAGTTCCTTGGACTTTATATTTCCCATCAATTGGCATGAGAATACCATGGATTTTCTAGATATCACCATTAAAGTAGACAAAGACCATCTATATACAACACTCTATAGAAAACCGGCAGAGAGAAATACTCTACTGGGATAATACAGCCATCATACTAGAGGCCTCCGCGACAACCTTTCTTTCGGACAATTCCTCCAAATACGTAGGAACTTCTCCCTCAAAGATGACTTCTTCCAAGAATCTGAAGACCTAATCAACCGCCTGATTGAACGTGGATATCTGAAAAGACTGGTCAAACAGGAAAGGGAAACGAGCCTGGTACTACTACCGAGAAGCGCTCCTCACACCAAAACAATGACCCACAGAGATCTCAAGAATGATATGTGTAACCACCGTTTGCACCAGGAGCAACGAAATAAAGAGAATCATAAATAAACATTGGAATCTCATCTCAGACGATCTTGAGATTTCGGACCCCCCGTTACATTCCTTCAAAAAAGCCAAAAGTGTCAAAGACCATGTCATCCGGTCTCTGTTGGATACACCTTCCCAACCCACCATCCAAACACTATGGAATCTACCAGAAATAGTGGGACACTTTAAATGCACTAAATGCAAGGCATGCAAGTTGACTGTTGAGACAAAACAATTTTGTTACAAACAGTATACCATCGAGTTGAAAGTTCTCTTCAACTGCAACACAACCGATGTGATCTATGGCATCCTGTGACCTTGTGATGAACTATATATTGGACAAACAAGACAAAAGGTCAAAACAAGGATACAAGAACATTGTAGTAGGATTGGATGCGGAACAGTAGGTGCAGCCCTAGTCGAACATTTCACCACCAAACTACACAAACCTGAATCGCTGAGATGGCTGGTCCTGGAGAAAGTGACCATGGGTAACAGGGGTGGTGACATTAAGTCCATTTTAAACATAAGGCAATGTAAATGGATGCATAAATTGGACACTGTGAGCAATGGGCTCAATGAACTTGAGGGCACATATGCCCAAATGTCTACTCTTGCTACTGAGTAGTACTGTTAATGCCCACACCAAGATACATCTGTCAATATTACGTTTATGTTTACATGATTATCCGGGTGTTATGCCATTTTAAACAACTGCTTACAAATGTGTTTTTAACCCCTTCGCTGCCAGGCCTTTTCCCCTCCTGTGCCACGCCCTTTTTTGGCTATTTGGGGTAGTGCGCGCTGAGGCCCCTGTAACTTTTTGACCACATAAGGTATCCACGCCAAATTTGCGTCCTTTTCTTACAACATCATGGGGATTCTGAAGGTACTCAGGGTTTGTGGATTCCCCTGGAGGGTCACAGAAATGAGCCAAAATACAGCAAAATTTAGGTTTTTGGGGGGAAAATGGGAAAAACGGGCTGCAAATGAAAGCTTCTGGGTTTTTCCCTGCAAGTGTTATCAAAAAAGGGTTTGTGGGACTGAAATTACCATTTTCCCAGCTTTTAGGGGATACCAGACTTTTCTCAGAAACCCAAAATTTTGTACACAGTTTTGGCATTTTTCTGGGACATAGCCTATTTTTGCTATTTTTTGTGCTTTCAACCTCCTTCCAGTTAATGGTAGAAATGGGTACAAAAGCAATAATGGATCCTGGAAAGCTATACATGTTAGAGAAGTAGACAAAAGTCTGAATTTAGCAAGGGGTCATTTGTGTAGATCCATCAAGGTTTTTTTTATAGAAACTAACAGTTAAATATAGGATAAATTAAAAATGTGTTGAATAAAAAAGACTTTTGTGTCAACGTTTTCACCTGTAACTTCTTCTAATTATGACAGCTCTTTGAAAGCAATATACCGTTACATCCGCTGGACATTACTGGTTGTGGGGGTATATAGGACTTGCAGGTTCACCAAGAACCCGACGAACCCAGAGCCAAATACTGAGCAGCAACTTGCAATGGTTTTTTATTATGTGCCGGGTATATAGTAAGTATTCTGTAAAAATGTGTACATGGAAAAATCGGTATGAAAGACACCTATGTATTTCTGAAATGGGAACAAAATATAGAGTTTAGAAACAGTAGATATTTGCACATATCCGAAATTGGGAATACTCATACTAGCATGAGAATTATCAGTCATTTTTTAGAATGACTTCTTTTTTACACAATGTGTTTCATTTGGAAGGCAGAAATGCATCGAAAGTCAATAGGTAATAACAGTTCCTTTACAAATCTGAATTACCCTAAGTCTCCCGATAAAAATGGTACCTCACTTGTAGGGGTAGGCATAGTGCCCACGACACGAAATGGCTCAAAACCCAACGTGAACACACCACATTTTCACAATGCAAAATTACCCTTTTTTAGCAAAGTGCCTAGCTGTAGTTATTTAACCCTGGCTCTGCCGGCACCTAGGGAAACCTAGCAAACCTATACATTTTTGAAAACTAGACACCCAGGGGAATCCAGGATTGGGTGACTTGACTGCCTCCAACTGTTACCCAGAATCCCTTGCAAACCTAAAAAATTGCCCAAAAACCACTTTTTCCCCACATTTATCTGGTGGAAATTTCTACATTCTGCGTGGATCCACAAATTTCCACCCACCCCGCGTTCCCCAAAGTCTTCCGTGAAAAATGGTACCTCACTTGTGTGGGTCGGCCTAGTGCCCGCGACAGGAAACGGCGCAAAACGTAACATGGACACACCTCAATTTCGTAGCGAAAAATGACCCTTTTTTGGCAAAGTGCCTAGCTGTAGTTTTTTAACCATAGCTCTGCCGGCACCTAGGGAAACCTAGCAAATCTATACGTTTTTGAAAACTAGACACCCAGGGGAATTCAGGATGGGGTGGCTTGACTGCTTCCCACCAGGTTCTGTTACCCAGAATCCCTTGCAAACCTCAAAAATTGCCAAAAAAAACACATTTTCCCCATATTTCTATGGTGGAAAGTTCTGGAATCTACTTGGATCCCCAAATTTCCACCCACCCAGTGTTCCCCAAAGTCTTCCGAGAAAAATGGTACCTCACTTGTGTGGGTCAGCCTAGTGCCCGTGACAGGAAACGTTTTAAACAAAGATAAACCTTGAGGATTTATTTAGCTTCTATTCATTAATCAAGTAGTCACCGTAGTGAACTTCATTTTCAAGAACTTAGATAAAGACAATTCTCACAGTTGATTTTTTTATGCAATCTTTTTTTAGTAGTTTGACATAACCAATCTTTTTATATATACAATAATAAAAAATATATATATTTTCATTTATACATTGGCAACATAGGACTACTGTCGATTTAGCACATATAAACAGTAGTCATTGACACTTTTTATACAGCAATGAACCATCCACAGTTGGTCATACACCAAGAAAATTCTTGTTTAGACAATTGCGATATCATAACACATCAGATGAACTCTGTTTATGCCAAAGAAGTGTCACAGCGTCGACGTTTCGGTCTCCTATCTGATAATATTAATCACCGAGACCATCTTCAGGACCACAGTTGCACCATGTATCTATTATAAACAAATTTATTTCTTCCATTATTAAACATGCTATTTACACATATCCACATCTAAGTTCTAAATATTTGTATTGCCTCTACATTGAAGGAAAACAGGTGTGTCCATAAGGTAACCACCTGATATAGTAAATAGGTACCCAGACACCGTAAACTATATAACACCCAATGAAAAAAGATGAAGAGTGAAAAAGATTAAACTCCGTGCACAAAAAGTCAATTCGAGATGTCCCAGACACCACTCTAGTATCTACAATTACAACCGCCAGAACAGTAACGCACACCACCACCACTCAGTGGACGTATCTAATGTAGAGATTTGTGAGAAAGTATGCACTTACTTCTTCGAGACTATAAACACTTCCTAATCTCTTGTTTTGATTCTTAACCGGTTTTCCACCGTAGAAGCACTTAGTTCTAGAAATCATAATTCCAAAGATAAGGCATATCGTAAATACAATTCAATTATACCACAAGTTTGCTCTCTACGTACACAGAGTACCATAGCTCAAACTTCCAACAGTTACTTACAAAGAACGCTAGGTTTCCTCGGCGCTTCGTAAGTCCGTAATCTGTAACCAAGCAAAGGAAACAGACCTAATCACTTAACGATTCCGCCAATTCTCTTCTCTATAACAGTTAGACCACCCGTCTGTGACCCACTCCATTCCTTACCAATAACGGGTATCTTTACTGGCTACACTTCCATTCAACACCTCGCCAATTAGTCCAAGTGTGAGTCGCAAGACGACGCATGCGTTATTTCAAGAGTGGCATGATGTATATCGTCATGAAATCACAGCCAAACAAATCGGCCATCTTGGAATGTGGACGTTTAAGCTTCAAATAGTGAGTCTAACACTCAAAATCAAATTAGACTATACCCCGCTGCCTTCTGAATATAGCTGACAATCGCGGGACAAAAGTATAAAATGTCAGAACCTATGGAATATATGGTAGATTAAAAACGTCTTGATCCAAACGGAAAAAACGCTCATTAGTTGAAAAGACTGGTCACAGATGCATCAATGCAGATACAGCAAATACGACAAAAACAGAGGGCAGGAAAAAATCCGATAACTCAACCACATGGCTAAGTGACCAATTGTCCATAGCACTATGGCTTATAAAAGGTCTTCTATCATTCAGAATAGAAATCTACATAACATCGTACGATGTAATCAGCTGTATATTAGTCCCCAGAATTATGTCCTTCATATAAGTAGAAGAGCACGAGATTAATCACAGCGTGATTGCAGCACTTCCAGTATGGATCTAGAAGGGCCCAAGCACCCCCTATCCAGACAAAAGATAATAATGAAGGATCCTGTATAATACAGTGAGACAACAAGGGGCCATATAGATTACAGTATCGCCAAAGTTTGCCATTCAATAAAGGAATTCAATCCCTTCTCTACCGTTTTAACTGACCAAATCCACCTGTTTTCCTTCAGAGTCAGTAGGCGCTCAACATTTTGTCTTCGTTTTGTATTTTTTACAGTCTCCAATACAAACCATTTCATATCAGTGGGGGTATGTTCATTCTCCACGTAGTGTTCTACCATGGGTGCAGTGGTAATTTTACATCTAATGCGTGATTGATGTTGGATTATGCATTTTTTAATTTCTTGTGTTGTCTTGCCTATATAATATAGACCGCAAGGGCATTCTATACAATAAATGACATTTTTTGTCAGGCAGTTTGTATGTTGCCGCAATGTCCATTTGATTCCATTAAGGACACAGGACTTTACCACCGATGTCGTGGGACAGGCTATGCAATGTCCGCATGGGTAATGGCCAGTTATTGGTGACAGGAAACGGCGCAAAACGTAACATGGACACACCTCAATTTCGTAGCGAAAAATGACCCTTTTTTGGCAAAGTGCCTAGCTGTAGTTTTTGAACCATAGGTCTGCCGGCACCTAGGGAAACCCAGCAAACCTATACATTTTTGAAAACTAGACACCCAGGGGAATCCAGGATGGGGTGACTTGACTGCCTCCCACCAGGTTCTGTTACCCAGAATCCCTTGCAAATCTAAAGAGTTGCCCAAAAAAATGCATTTTCCCTACATTTCTCTGGTGGAAAGTTCTGGAATCTGCGTGGATCCACAAATTTCCACCCACCCCGTGTTCCCCAAATTCTTCCAAGAAAAATGGTACCTCACTTGTGTGGGTCGGCCCAGTGCACGCGACAGGTAACGGCGCATCGTGGACACACCTCAATTTCGCAGTGAAAAATGAACTTTTTTTGGCAAAGTGCCTAGCTGTAGTTTTTGAACCCTAGCTCTGCCGTCACCTAGGGAAACCTACTAAACCCACACATTTCTGAAAACTAGACACCCTGGGGATTCCAGGGAGGTGTGGCTTGCGTGGATCCCCCAACGTTTCCTTACCCAGAATGCCCTGCAAACCTCAAATTTAGCTGAAAAAATCACCTTTTTCACACATTTTTGTGTGGGAAAGTTGTGGCATCACTGAGCTGACACAAATTTCCTACCACCCAGCGTTCCCCCGGGTCTCCCGATAAAAACAGTGCCTCACTCGTGTGGGAGGCCCAAGTACCCGCGACTGGCAAGGGCCCAAAACGTAGTGAGGCGACATGAAAATTGCCTATCTCAAAATGACCTGGTTTTGCAAGGGGGGTCACTTGGGTTTTTGGCCCGGTGCTCGGCAGCCACCTAGGGAAACCTACCAAACCCACACATTTCTGAAAACTAGACACCCGGGGGATTCCAGGAAGGTATGGCTTGCGTGGATCCCCCAACATTTCCTTACTCAGAATGCCCTGCAAACCTCAAATTTATCTAATGCCCCCATCTGCCCCCCAGGGGGGGCAAAAAGACTAAATCGCGCCAAAGCAACCAGGGGGGAGCAAAGGCCCTTGCCCAAGGGGCCGCTCCCCCCTCCCTGGTGTCTAGTGGGTGGATCCCTGCTTGGGGATCGCCCTCCTGTGGCGATCCCCAAGCAGGGATCCACTGGGGAGGGGTACCATTGGAAAGGGGAGGTTCTCCCCTTTCCAACGATACCTCTCCCGTCTTTCTACGTTCTCGGGGGGCTGAGATAGCCCCCTGAGCACGTAGAAAGTGAAACTGAAATGAGCCTCTTGGCTCATTTCACTTTCACTTTCACTGTAATGACTTCGGCGCGACGTGCGCGCCGATCGTCATTACAGTGAAAGGGGGGGTGCCTCGGGAGCTGGGGAAGCTCTGCCCCAGCTCCCGAGGCTATTTTTAATGAAAGAGAATCCCTCTGGTGCCCGCATCAGAGGGATTCCCCAGGGAATGCCCCATGACGTGCTGGACTCGTCATGGGCACAGCGCGACTGTGCTCCTTGACGAGTCCATCACGTCATGGGCACAGAAGGGGTTAACATAAGGCACCGTTTTATATGTTAAACAATTGTTTACAAATGTATTTTTTCCTTGAGGCTCCTCGTATATATCAACAATCATGAGGGAGTAATCGCCACTCGATTGCCTTTTTTAATACTTCTATTTAACATCAACGCTGGTTATATATCTTTCATTTAGCTTTGGTCTTTGATGAATATCCTATTTTGTGCACGAGTAATGTGCATTCTATAGAAGTTGAGGAGTCACTGGTATACATATCTGCACACATGTGTATAGACATTTGGCATCACCAGATATCCGGTCCTCTTTGATATGCCTCTGAAATCTACCAACAACCCTTAACCGTACGATGCTCGCAGACCTGGAATCTGTCCGTCATAGCAGTCCTGAGTCACACGTCCCCTAACATGCAGCCATCCAGCTGCTGCACCCGACGTACTCGCCTACCTCCGCGTCCATTAAACGTGATCGGTAACCGCCAGCTCACTTGGTTATCAGAACTGGAGGCGAACGGATGTCAAAAAGGTGAGGGTTTCTTTCCCCAGCGATCTGTTTCATTATAAGTACATACATGAGATGCACACGCATGGTGTCCTTTATTGTGGTTTATTTTTTAACACCGCAGAGCGCACTTAATTAAGTTTTCTTAATTGTTTCTTTTTTCCCTCATCCCCCTACTGGGAGTTTGCGGTCTTGGATGAACGCCGCTGACAATCAGCAGTGTTCGTTTTGTGCATTTACATTTGATCCCTCAAAGATGTTTCATACACATCTTTTAACGTGTTTAGCAATCTGTTTTACATGCTGTCATGACAGTGTACCTTCGGCGGCTGCCGGGGGTCCCCCTTGTCTCATCTCCCTACTGGGATATATGAGCAACTTGAAATCTTGTCTTTATCATACTAGTCATGTTTTCAAAGATGTGTTGAGTACCACACCCACATCTTTGACAATACCCGATGCTACCCAATTTGTCCTTCATTCTTTTAGATTCATCTGTAATATGCCAGCGATCTTTTGACATGCTATATTTTATCACGTACGTGCACGGACAACCGTACCCTCACCCTTCCTCTCTTTCAAGTAAGTGTCATTTAACGCAGGGTATGTACACAGCCAATTGCCATGATTTGTCTTCTTTCGCAATATAGGTGTTTTCTCTGCATTTAGGAGCTCTGTTGAGCCACACTTTCATACAAAATCCCAACTGAAAGGAATAAGCTGGATGGCCAATTAGGTAATCACCTTCTATATTCCTTTCGCATTTACTACCGTTTGACAAGAATGTCATTATCCTAACACACAATATTCCATTGCCTCTAGGTGCTCTATCATAGTCCTGATGACGACCCCACCATAAGGCTGGACTCACCTAGTTAATTTCATAGGGGTTGAAACGTCGACAAAAACCTGATAACAAGCCAGGACAACTGTAATTTACTGACAGTGTTCATGCACAGCTATGTAATATATTCGGAACAACTGACCTTTTTTAAGGACGAATCAGTATCACCATGCAAATGTCATGGATACATGTCACACCACCCTGTCCTTGTCCACTACACTCATGTCTTCACATTGCTCACTAGCACTCCTCTTTTCCCGTTACCCAACCCTGAGCACCATTTAGTGTAAATATTTGTACCACCATAGGAGTATTTAGCAACTGCGTTGCCAAATATTAAAATAATAACTGCATTGCAAATAAATTGCATTACTCACATATTGGACTTTAAAACTCGGTACTGTGGATGCGAATTATTGTTTGTCTTCTAATTGATGTGTACTACTTGACCATTTCGTTATTCTATTGTTCGTTACATCACCCTGCACATTGATTACTAGCTCCCTAATGCCATTTCTAGACCTCTCTGCCCTTGCCTTCCATGCTATAAATGCCCCTGCTTTCTCTCCATTCAAATTGCTGCAAACACCTGGCTTGCCATCTCTCTACACACATTGCTTCCAATTTGACCTTGTAATTTAGCCTGGCCTCCTCCATTTTGCCTGCTAGCCCCTTCCTGATGGTATTGAAGCATGCATTTTGCTGTTGCATCTTGACTTCCAATGCCCCCACTCTTTCCTCCAAACTATTGTGCTCTGCCTTTTCCGCTCAATTTTCACCATATGCCAGACTTTTCAACACCCCTCCTATGTAGGCTTTAAAAGTATCCCAGATTATATCCAGTGATGCAGTGCCTTCATTGATCCTAAGAGGATAGAGACTAATGACCAATGGGAAAAGGATGTGGCCTTACAGCTATAGCGGGCGACCTCAAAGCTGGGTAACCAGGTTCGAGTCTCGGCACCGACGCTCATCATCCTGTGATTCTGGGCAAATCACTTAATCTCCCCGCGCCTAACAAAAATCAATATGTCCTTCTGTAACGAAACTGGTGCTCATGTAAAGGGCTCTGATACCCTATGTCTCGGGTCTAGTTCGCGCTATATAAAACTCTTAAAAAGAAATTATTCTTCCGAGTGTTCCGCAGTTAGCCCCCCTGCCTCTGGCACACTCTGACTGCCACCTTGGACCAAGCATACTTCATTGGATATTGCGAGAGCCCCAAATCTATTGTACCTAAGGATCTGGGCTACACTTCTTAGGTCATCCGGAGAGACTCTATCCACTTAAGGCCCACTGTTCTTATTTTGTCAGTCGCCTTCACTAACTGAAGGCGACTTATGTGGAGCTTCCATATTAGATGACATCTGGGTTCTCCCATTTAAACTTCTCTATCTTTGTTGGATAAAGTTGAAGCCTACAAGACTTTATAGAAAGATTTTCAAGAGAGGGTCACTTCTACCTCGCGGGCTCTTCCCAGGCAATTTCGACGTTTTTCCTAGCTTCACAGAATTTGCCACTACAGGCTCCAATTCCCCTGCTTTACTATATAGGTGGTTTACTCCATGCCCTGTCCCCTTAGTACATGGGGCTGCATAAACTGAGGAGCTTTCACAACCAGGGCTTACCCTCAACGCTGTTGTAGCAGCAGTTGTACCAGCTCTGGTACATAAAGTTATCTCAGGACCTTCTCACACAATTTAGAAGACTTCTCTGGAGGTAACCCAGACCTCTCCATTGACATAAAAAGTTGAGCACACGGAACTTCTTCCTCTGTGACTAGAATACTCTTCAAAGTCCTCTGCGAGGGCTGGAAAACACCCTGTAGCTCCTCAGGCACACCTACATTCTGTGAGAGGCCCTCCTGAGCTCTCCTCTGGCTTGTGCTGTCTCTGCCTCCACTGTCCCAGGCCTGGATGGTAGCAGCCTGGGACCACTGCTGATCCCTTGCAGCTGCTTCCCAGGGGGGGATCAGCCCAGCCCTACAGTCCGCCAGAGCTGAGGACGTACCGAGGGGCTGCTGAGGCAGACACATCAAGGATAGGGGGCACAGAGCGTGGCGGTAGCTGCTGTGTGCTGGTAGGAGTTGGAGGGGGGGAGGGAGAAACTGCTGACACCTGAAAGACGCTCTCCTCCCGGGAGCTCACGGCCATTAGCTGGTGGCCACCATGTTCCCCCTCAGCACTGCCAGGGAAGTTTCAGTGCTGAGAACCAAGACAACGAGGGAGTCAAGAGGAATAACAAAATCATGCCAAGTCTTTTTATTGCTGACGTGACATCGAGTCTCCTCTTCTTCGAGAGAATGCACACGTCCAATGGTTAGACTGTTTATTTTTATTTTTTCCCCTGCCGTGTTGGCAAGTGAGAATGGAGTTATCAAAGATAGTTATTGGTGTTGGGCATGCGTGTAACATGATCGTATGTATATGTAATTCATATGTGCCAACCTATACCTGCCTGGGAGGCAAGAGTGCACATGTCAATCTGTAGCACTACATGCTATGAATAGATGCTAACAGGATGACATACTCCATTTGCAGCTGTGTTAGCTGCAGATACACAGGCTATGCATAGACGGTAAAGCAGTACTTATGGTAGCTCTAGGCATTAGATGGTGCAGATGCTAGAAATAATGTTCGTTAGACTGTTTGTCCTACAAAAGTCTGTGAACATCAACAAAATAGTGTTTTGTGAAAGTGTATGAATTTGACCTAGTTGCCGCCGTACAAAAGTCTGTTAAGGGAATGGTATTTGGTATTTTTGGTATTAAGGGAATGTTTCCAAAGAAAGCCCTCAAGGAACCTTTCTTTCTTGTAATGTGGGCTCTTGGAATGGTTGGTAAAGATCTTCTGGCCTTTATATAGCAAAACTGGATACACTTTACAATCCACTTTCAATTGCATGGCAGGACCGCAGGTGAGGATTTCTTCCTTTATTTTTATACTGCAGAATACTTCAGCATATACAGATAAACTACCTTTCCCAGCAACCCACGGAAAAAGAAATACAAAAACTTTAGATAAATTGACAGTCTTCATAGTCTTTCATAGTAAGTGTCGCCCCATATAATTCTTCTTTCTTTCCTGCTCCAACTCAAGATGAGTGTTCGTTATATTCTCTCTCTGATTACGAATGCCTATCATGTCTGTTTATTTTCCCTTGCAGCCTGTTGCTGTTGTAGGAGCACGTTTCAGCGCTCCTTTAACAGACGGATTTTATTGCATTTCTTTTCCCCAGGTACCATGAGAATGCAGTGCACAGTCGGGCCCACTAGAGGTGGCAAATGCAGTGTAAGGCATGCTACGCGAATCTTGTTCCTTCCCGTTCGGCAAGCTCATTATCGAAAGATCTCAGACAAGCCGCACGCCCCACGGAGCCTGTGTCTTTAATCTCTGATCTACCGGGAAACCTGGAAACCAAAACCACCTGCAGGGTCCGTATTATTCCTTCTCCATTAGGCACAACGCCCGAGTAGCCAATGTGATGAGCGCAAGGTAAGTGGTTTTATTATTATTTGTATTTAATTTTACTTATTGTCTGTCGACTTCCCTGACCCCACCCAGCTCTGATCACACCCAGTCCCGCTGCCGCACCCTGCCACACCACTATCACCTGTGCTGGCTGCCACTGCCCTTACACCAGACATCAATACCAGATGAGCCATGTTTTTTTTTTTTTAAACTTATTTTTATTGCCATTTTCACATTTCTTATATTGTACATCATACATATTCGTCAAGTGGTCATATCCGATCATGCATCCTGTAGGATTACTCAACAATTGCTGAAATATATTTGCGAACCTAAGAAGTGTATCTATAGATCCTGGAGGTCATAGATGTAATAGGGCCTTTGAGTAAGATTCTGGATCTGTCAGAGAAGGCAATATCTTCAGGTAATTCGGTCCCATCGAACTTCATCTCTGGCTGGGCGAAACACGCTAGAAAATTTCTTGGTAATGCAAATGGCGTATTGCCCACGGAGAGGCGGTGTTTCCTACGGATCAAAGTTGACCCCAAACTGGAGGACATGGCTTCCATATAAAATCAGGGGCTGTGGTCCAGAGAGTATATTTTCATCTTTTACCCTCTAATTTTTATCGGGTTGGTCATGGCAGGGGGAGTTCATCTGGCTGCTTCTTCACTCAAGGTCCCTCCCTAGGACAAGGAAATAGCAGGACTCAATGGGAGACCCTGTCTTGACCAATGGGAATTTTACCCCCCAGAGGAAAGTTCTATGGAAACCAATCAGTTGAGTGTTTGCCCTTTTTACCTTGACTAAAAGTGGGAGGCGGTGGGCAATGTTCCTACACAACTGGGAAATGTTAACCGCAGATGCGTGGGTCCTCCAGACAATCAAAGGGTTTCACATCAAGTTTTATGGCTCACCAGTGCAACAATTCTTGCCATGTCTATTGTTTTTTTCCGAGGCATAAACTATACTGATAGATGGGGGGGCTTGGCAAAGATGGCGAAAGGAGCACAGACAGCATTAACAGCTCTACCAACCGCCCACCCAAAAATCGGTTAATTTCTCCTTCCACGCAGGCAAACTGTGATAAAAAGTATTCCCCTCACCAAGGAGACAGAGATTGGAACAGCTCGAGACCTCCGCCACTGATTGCCTTCCCAAAATAGAATGCAGCCAGGCGGAATCGTAGCCTGCCCCGGCGTCTCCGATGGACTCTCCCCAGGTCCGGAGGGAGCTGCAGGGCAGCGCTGGAAAGCACCCTGGCAGCGAGCCGTGGAGTAGGTGGTACTCAGGGGTGAGGGCCGGGACCGCGGGAGCAGCGCCAGGGGCTTACGTGAGGAGGATATACCCTGATGTTGTTGTGGGCATCACCAGCGCAGAAGAGTGGCCGACCTGCGGCCTACATCCGACTGCATGGACAGGGTAGGAGCCCTGGTAAGCAGGGCCTGCTGATCCTCAGCTTTGTGGCTGCCGCCTAGGCCCTGCAGGGGCCCCCAATAAAGACGGAGCCTGAACGGCTGGGGCCTGCAGGGCTTGCCTTGATTGTGTGGACTTGGCCAGTGGGGCCCTGTGCGGCCAGAGCCGGGCGGCAGCTGCTACCCCAGCTGAGAGGTAGGCCGGGCCACACCCGGAACACAATCCCCTGTAGGAAGTCAGGGTGCTGAAGCGCAAGGAGCCCACCACATTCCTCCCCAACACGGGAAAATTGCACCTCAATTGAGGACACCAAGAGCACCTAGGGAACCAGTGACATACGCAGGCCCGAGACCACTGCATTTTTGGGACGCTGCAACCCCCTGCACCTCGGGAGGTCCTCCCTAAGGGTCCGAAAAATTGACCCCGCGAACCTACCCCCTGGGATACACCTGAACATCCCCACGAAGACCCAGGAGGAAAAAAGGTACCTCGCACTGGGGGTCGGACATAGCTGGCTTGGTGGTCTGGTGGTGACGCGGTGGCAACTCAGGGTGACCACTCGCCCGAGACCCAGGGCATACCGAGACAACTGCTGCAGAAGAGAACCCTTATTTCAAATCCCATGAGGGGGTGTCACACAATTCTCCAAGCCCGGCCTGGCCCCCCTCCCTCTGGCGGTGCTGAGGTCCCCTGAACATGCACCCACCTGCACCCCTACAGAGGGAGCCACCGGGGCCAGGTGGAGTGAGCAGGCAGACGCGACGATGCGGCTCACCCACGCACACTGGTGAGTGCCCAGGAAGACAGAGCAAACAAGCATTGGCATAGCCAATAGGTCTCGCCTTTGGGACCTTATAAGTGCTTAGCCATACAACAGTTGATGTTGTTGCACCAAGGATATTGTGCTGCATAACTAAATACTTATAAGGTCCCAAAAGCGAGACCTATTGGCTATGCCAATGCTTGTTTTTCTTCTAGGCCATCAAGCTTAGTTGCATGGTCCGTCAGTGATTGGCCATAACCTCCCTCTTGTTCAAGGGGGTAGGCCAGACTTAGCGGGACCAATCAGATTCTCATGCTAGATTTCCACCTATGCACGTACAATACACAACTAAACATTCAGTTTGAGGCGGGAAACAAGTCTAGGGCCACTCTCAGCGCCTCTTTAAACAAAATGTATCACTGAATGCAAGAAGGCATGCTTGCTGTCAGTGGAGGCACAATAGAGATATTGAATCTAATGGTGGCCAACACTTCTCCACTGACGTTTTCCTGACCAGAGGCCCCACGATAAACAGCTCTTACATACAAGTATGCGCATCAAGAATCTATTTCCCCAAAAGCAACTATGGTTGGGGTTTAAGACTATCTGCACGGCCACACGGAAGTCCTCAGCAGCCTAGAAAGATTTCCAGCTGTTACCAATGCATATGAATCTGCCTCAGGTCAGGCTAATTCACTTCAATTCCCTTAAGTCTACTCATAAGCACTTCTCTGGCTTTCCAGGGTGTTCTGCTGTTGAATTCTCTGCTTCTTCCATCTAGGTTATTGAAAATCAACTTCGTTTTAGAAGCCAGTGAAAACTTGGCTATTCGAGACTGCTCAAGGCTAGATACTCTGTTGTTGGAGGATCTTTGCCGCCATACCCCATGTGGTAAAGTGCTCTTTCCGCTGCATACGTTGCAGCTTGTAGGTGAGTAATTACATAACAGGGTGCACCTGTGGGCGTATTAGAACAGATCCTTGTTAAAGGGGTCTCCACCTCCTAGTGAAAGGTCTGAGAAAGAGCGCTTTGCAGCTCTCAGAGTGTTTACATGATGCAGCATAGGTGTTCCAAGGTAAGGCCTTTGTGTATTCTTCACTTAGGTCCACTGTGTGCTTGGAGGAGTGATCCTCTAGAAAGCGGTCAGAATATGTGGAGTTCCTCATTCTAGGGTAGTTGGGGGCACAAAACACTGCTTGGAAGAGGTGAAGCTAATCTGAAGATTGTGTGGTGCAAGTTTATATAGTAATCTAGGTATCCATTGTGGACGTGTTGTAGAATGTGGCGTATGTGTGTTTTGGATGCGAAGGGCATCGGTAGAACGTCAGACTATGGCGGAGTGGATGGTGCTCCTGCAGTAACTGCACTTGCACAGGTAAGGGACCCTGATAGCCTCTTGCATATGAACTATCACAATGACAACACGGTTTCCTTTTGTAAATCAGAGGTAACCGCAGAACTGGCAGTACCACTGGTTGCACATGGTCTGTACGCACATTTTTCAGAGAGGTGACGTAGAGTGCTGGTAACAAGGACATGCCTTCCAGAGCAGTGTCTTACACATGTACCACCAGTTTAGTGACCAGTCTATGCTGCACGCTAAAAGAGTCAATATTTAGTGGAACCACTGAACCAGGCCACTCTAGAATTTATTTGATTTTTCAGACAAAGCGGAAGTGGTCAAAGTGTCTGATGCTGGCATGGTAGTCCTCCAAGGCTATCATTTCGTTTAAAAAGTCAACACTTCAACATCAGTGGAATTCTGTGAGCTGATGTATCTTGTCAGAGCTTATATAGAGGCTGAATTATCGGTTGTCCTACTAGCATTCAAGTATGATATATTCTGGACCTTGTTTCGGATATTGCCACTCCCTTACTCAAATGCATTTGCACCACCTAATTATTTTCACACATAGATGCGCAGGTACCAATATGCTTCGTCCCTACCGTGCCCTGTTGTACGTTTGACTATGTTTGTACTTTATACATGCCAGTTCACAATCCACACACTTGCCAGCAAGCTCAAATAACTGATGTATCACAGAGGGCAACAAACAGTCTAACACTGTAACAACCACATTTTAGATTTGCCCACACCATGCAGTCTCAAAACCATCACAGTGCAAGGTACCCTAAAGATATCTAAGTGTGGCTTACCATTAAGCCTTGGACATAGTAGGCAAGTCCTCCAGCGCGACATATATCACACAACTGTACACCATTAATCCGGTTTTGGTCTACCATCCACGAGCAAACCACTCAAGTACTGCAAGGCCATTACCAAGCACTAAGACATACAGCCAATTGACATATTATTGGCTGTATGTTCCCATGAGGAATCCAGACTCCTGAAAATTCAACGAAAATGGCGGGTTTTAGGGATAGGTCTTCATAAAAGCTGAGGATTTGTGGCAGCATCACAGAATTTAATGTTTGGAGATTTCCTGTTTAGCTAACAGTTAGGTTTAGGCAGGGCAAGGAAAAAGATGCAAAAGGATGCACCTTATAAATATTGTTTAAATTCACGGTGTTACAAATTTAAAAGAAAGTGACAAAAAATTGGGAGATTGAAGGATACAACTGCGGTGACAAAAAGAGGAACCATATAAAGAAAGAACTGTAGAGAAGTGTGCCTGATCAACGAAGAAAATGAAAACACGATTAAAAGAAACCGTTATTGGTAAAAGGAAAGAGAAACCTAGGGAAAGTAGAAAGATGAAGAGAGTGAGGAAAGGAAGAGTAAGAAGGGAAAGAAATGAGGAAAGAGAGAAAGAAAATAAAGAGAAGAAAAAAGAGAATCCTGAAAGATAGATAAAGAAGCGAGACAGCAGTGAGACAGAGGAAAGAGAAAGATGTGGATGGACGAGAAAGGTTAGTAGGTAAAACACAAAGAGAGACAGAAAACAGTCAAGAGAACTGAGAGGCAGATGAAGGAAGAGAAAAAAAAGAGGAAGGAGAAATGAAGGAAAAAGAAAGACAGGAGAAAAAAGGGAGAAGGAGGAGAGAAGACGAAAGAAAGAGGGAAATAAATACATGAAAGGGAGACAAATGAAAAAGACAGGAAATAAAGAGGAAAGAGAAACTGAGAATGCAGTTGCAATGCAGCAATGCAGCTTGTAATGATATACTCTCACAATTCACTAATTCGGAGAAACATTGGGTCACATGAATTCACTTGGCACACTGCAGGCACATAGAAAGCTGTGCTTGCATCTGGGCAGAGCCAGCGCAGCCTGTCATGATACACCCCCTCAATGCACTAACTTGGAGAAACCTTTGGTTACATCAATTCACTTGGTAACTGCAGGGGCATGTAAAGCTGTGCTTGCATCTGGGCGGAGCCAGCGCAGCCCTTTATGATACAATGCCATAATCACTAACTCGGAGACACATTGGGTCACATGAATTCCCTTGCTACACTGCAGGTGCATGGAAACCTATGCTCGCATCTGGGCGGAGCCAGCGCAGCCTGTCATGATACACCCCCACAATGCACTAACCCGGAGAAACATTGACTTCCATAGAAAGCTGTGCTTGCACCTGGGCAGAGCCAGCGCAGCCCGTCATGAAACACCCCCACAATGCACTAACTCGGAGAAACAAAATGCGAAGTGGGTCGCACACCGCTCGTCATACTAGCAAATAGCCCCATAGGATTCTGGAGGATGTAGTGACAGCGGCGGGTACACCTATGCCACGAGTAAAAAGTTTAAAATGCCATCCCTGGACACGTGTTTCGAGGTAATTGCCTCTCGTCAGCAGGGAGCAGGTACGTATGCGGGGTGCTGTAGACTGCCAAAAATTATCAGGTCAAATACCTCTCACGGCGTGCGGGTGCGGGATCCGGGCTCGTCAACCCATAGCTCAGGGAGCTTTAAATACAAAATGCGAAGTGGGTCGCACACCGCTCGTCATACTAGCAAATAGCCCCATAGGATTCTGGAGGATGTAGTGACAGCGGCGGGTACACCTATGCCACGAGTAAAAAGTTTAAAATGCCATCCCTGGACACGTGTTTCGAGGTAATTGCCTCTCGTCAGCAGGGAGCAGGTACGTATGCGGGGTGCTGTAGACTGCCAAAAATTATCAGGTCTAATACCTCTCACGGCGCGCGGGTGCGGGATCCGGGCTCGTCAACCCATAGCTCAGGGAGCTTTAAATACAAAATGCGAAGTGGGTCGCATTGAGCTTTGAGCTGACGAGCTCCTGGACGACGCACCTGCGTGCCTGTACGGGCACTGAGACCCTTGACGGTTGCTTGGCGGCTCTCTCTTCTACCCCTGACTATTTTCTCTACTGAGGAGGGAAGTTATCCCGAAACCCGAGCCATGTCTCGGGCGATATTTTAAAACCCGGGACATGTATCGGGTCTAGAGATCATCAGTTCAACAAGTACTTACTTGCACCCACTGGGGTGAACCATTCAAGAACTCCATCAGAGAGCATCAGTTCAACAAGTACTTACTTGCACCCACTGGGGTGAACCACTCAAGAACTTCATGTACCAGCTTCCCTTGGGGCGACCCGGAGGAGGAGCTAGCGGAGTGCGGTCCATTGCGTTTGTTTATAAAATGGCTCCTTCGAGCTTTGAGCTGACGAGCTCCTGGACGACGCACCTGCGTGCCTGTACGGGCACTGAGGCCCTTGACGGTTGCTTGGCGGCTCTCTCTTCTACCCCTGACTATTTTCTCTACTGAGGAGGGAATTTATCCCGAAACCCGAGCCATGTCTCGGGCGATATTTTAAAACCCGGGACATGTATCGGGTCTAGAGATCATCAGTTCAACAAGTACTTACTTGCACCCACTGGGGTGAACCATTCAAGAACTCCATCAGAGAGCATCAGTTCAACAAGTACTTACTTGCACCCACTGGGGTGAACCACTCAAGAACTTCATGTACCAGCTTCCCTTGGGGCGACCCGGAGGAGGAGCTAGCGGAGTGCGGTCCATTGCGTTTGTTTATAACTCGGAGAAACATTGCGTCACATGAATTCACTGGCCACACTGCAGGCGCCTAGAATGCTGTGCTTGCACCTGGGCGGAGCCCGTCGTGATAGGATGCCATAATGCACTAACTCGTGGAAACATTAGGTCATGTGAATTTACTTGGCACATTGCAGGTCCATGGAAAGTTGTGCTTCATCTGGGCGGTGAAGAACCAGAACTCTTTGGGTCTGGCGGCGCAGGGTACGCCCAAGTCTCCGGAGTTCTCCTGCTCAGCTACACAGAGACACGGGACACTCTGTCGGCGTTAGAAGATCAGATTTATTTAGCTGCAGCTAGTACAGTTATCCTAGAAGTACACAAAGTAGGTTCTCAGGAGACTGCCACTTCACTCTGTGGCGTACAGGGTTTTATACTATATAAGGTTCGGACATATTAACCCAAAGCCCTCCCAGAACACACAAGAAAGAGCCAATAAGGAAAGTTGGAAAACAGGATAGAACCAATAGGAGAGATTGGAAAACAAAAGTGTCAGATGACTCGAACAAACCTCTCCTCCAACTATGTTTGCCACCCCTCCCTCAAGCTAATTCAGTAACAGACTCATAACTAACTTGCAGGTGGCGAGATACGTTTGTGTGTGTTGGAGGACAGTTGTGAAATGAGAGAATGCTAGCAGAAGACAGTGAAGGCCAGGGGATAAGATAAAGTCAGGAAAGAATGGTGTGAATCAATAGATAATTGAGACGGGGATTAGGAAAGCCAGACGGGGATTAGGAAAGCCAGACAGGGATTAGTGTACTCGGTCAGTCCTAACACCAGCTTTGCAAATAGAGACAGAAAGCGTATTTCGACACCAGGTTGCAGAAAAAGCAGAATAGACTTTGTTCGCCGTGCTGCCTGAGTGATGGCAATATAAAATGGCGGCGGAGCATAAAATGGCGGGTCCATTCGATCGCGATCAGAAATCGAAGTTCCTCAGCGGAGCCAGCACAGCCCCTCATGATAGGCCCCCACCCTGCAGCACGCGAGCTTTCCCTTAGAGTGAAGGAAACATATTGGCAGATGGAAGGATTTGATGTTTTACCAATGCTGGCTCCTGTATTCCCGAGTTAAAAACTAACGCGCCGCCAGTTACTGTTCCGTCGATATGACGGGAATTATCGGATTTATAGTTATTAGAAGGGATCAGCGCGCCGGCGGACGGAAGCGTTTCTTTACGGGATATAATTAATGACTTTCTTGAAAATATTACAAACCACTTACAAAAATGGGACACGTTTGAAAGCGTCTGATTGGAAATAGATTTTTACCGAATGGATTTCAAACAGACCTTTAAACAGAACAACGTGTGCAGTAACACACTCCTGCACAAAGCTACTGGAGCACTTTACAAATAAAATACCCTTCAAAGTTATTAAAGGAAAACACAGCGCGTTCATAAAATAAAATGCGAGGGCAGTGCCCAGGTCGGTGTGAAAGGATTCTTTGAGAAGAAGGTGCTGATTAATATTAAATATTATTACGCGCATTTACCTCTCCATGACGTCTGTTGATGCAGAACTGTTGTGAAAGATCACGGTAAGTAAGTTCCCATATGCACATTTGCCTGAGCCGTTGGCTCCCGAACTGCATGCGCTCCACCTCATCAGGAGACAAGCATTGGCCGCGAAATCATTGCGATCACGATCGCTGTGAAAGCACTTCTCCACTGACGTTTTCCTGACCAGAGGCCCCACGATAAACAGCTCTTACATACAAGTATGCGCATCAAGAATCTATTTCCCCAAAAGCAACTATGGTTGGGGTTTAAGACTATCTGCACGGCCACACGGAAGCCCTCAGCAGCCTAGAAAGATTTCCAGCTGTTACCAATGCATATGAATCTGCCTCAGGTCAGGCTAATTCACTTCAATTCCCTTAAGTCTACTCATAAGCACTTCTCTGGCTTTCCAGGGTGTTCTGCTGTTGAATTCTCTGCTTCTTCCATCTAGGTTATTGAAAATCAACTTCGTTTTAGAAGCCAGTGAAAACTTGGCTATTCGAGACTGCTCAAGGCTAGATACTCTGTTGTTGGAGGATCTTTGCCGCCATACCCCATGTGGTAAAGTGCTCTTTCCTCTGCATACGTTGCAGCTTGTAGGTGAGTAATTACATAACAGGGTGCACCTGTGGGCGTATTAGAACAGATCCTTGTTAAAGGGGTCTCCACCTCCTAGTGAAAGGTCTGAGAAAGAGCGCTTTGCAGCTCTCAGAGTGTTTACATGATGCAGCATAGGTGTTCCAAGGTAAGGCCTTTGTGTATTCTTCACTTAGGTCCACTGTGTGCTTAGAGGAGTGATCCTCTAGAAAGCGGTCAGAATACGTGGAGTTCCTCATTCTAGGGTAGTTGGGGGCACAAAACACTGCTTGGAAGAGGTGAAGCTAATCTGAAGATTGTGTGGTGCAAGTTTATATAGTAATCTAGGTATCCATTGTGGACGTGTTGTAGAATGTGGCGTATGTGTGTTTTGGATGCGAAGGGCATCGGTAGAACGTCAGACTATGGCGGAGTGGATGGTGCTCCTGCAGTAACTGCACTTGCACAGGTAAGGGACCCTGATAGCCTCTTGCATATGAACTATCACAATGACAACACGGTTTCCTTTTGTAAATCAGAGGTAACCGCAGAACTGGCAGTACCACTGGTTGCACATGGTCTGTACGCACATTTTTCAGAGAGGTGACGTAGAGTGCTGGTAACAAGGACATGCCTTCCAGAGCAGTGTCTTACACATGTACCACCAGTTTAGTGACCAGTCTATGCTGCACGTTAAAAGAGTCAATATTTAGTGGAACCACTGAACCAGGCCACTCTAGAATTTATTTGATTTTTCAGACAAAGCGGAAGTGGTCAAAGTGTCTGATGCTGGCATGGTAGTCCTCCAAGGCTATCATTTCGTTTAAAAAGTCAACACTTCAACATCAGTGGAATTCTGTGAGCTGATGTATCTTGTCAGAGCTTATATAGAGGCTGAATTATCGGTTGTCCTACTAGCATTCAAGTATGATATATTCTGGACCTTGTTTCGGATATTGCCACTCCCTTACTCAAATGCATTTGCACCACCTAATTATTTTCACACATAGATGAGCAGGTACCAATATGCTTCGTCCCTACCGTGCCCTGTTGTATGTTTGACTATGTTTGTACTTTATACATGCCAGTTCACAATCCACACACTTGCCAGCAAGCTCAAATAACTGATGTATCACAGAGGGCAACAAACAGTCTAACACTGTAACAACCACATTTTAGATTTGCCCACACCATGCAGTCTCAAAACCATCACAGTGCAAGGTACCCTAAAGATATCTAAGTGTGGCTTACCATTAAGCCTTGGACATAGTAGGCAAGTCCTCCAGCGCGACATATATCACACAACTGTACACCATTAATCCGGTTTTGGTCTACCATCCACGAGCAAACCACTCAAGTACTGCAAGGCCATTACCAAGCACTAAGACACACAGCCAATTGACATATTATTGGCTGTATGTTCCCATGAGGAATCCAGACTCCTGAAAATGCAACGAAAATGGCGGGTTTTAGGGGATAGGTCTTCATAAAAGCTGAGGATTTGTGGCAGCATCACAGAATTTAATGTTTGGAGATTTCCTGTTTAGCTAACAGTTAGGTTTAGGCAGGGCAAGGAAAAAGATGCAAAAGGATGCACCTTATAAATATTGTTTAAATTCACGGTGTTACAAATTTAAAAGAAAGTGACAAAAAATTGGGAGATTGAAGGATACAACTGCGGTGACAAAAAGAGGAACCATATAAAGAAAGAACTGTAGAGAAGTGTGCCTGATCAACGAAGAAAATGAAAACACGATTAAAAGAAACCGTTATTGGTAAAAGGAAAGAGAAACCTAGGGAAAGTAGAAAGATGAAGAGAGTGAGGAAAGGAAGAGTAAGAAGGGAAAGAAATGAGGAAAGAGAGAAAGAAAATAAAGAGAAGAAAAAAGAGAATCCTGAAAGATAGATAAAGAAGCGAGACAGCAGTGAGACAGAGGAAAGAGAAAGATGTGGATGGACGAGAAAGGTTAGTAGGTAAAACACAAAGAGAGACAGAAAACAGTCAAGAGAACTGAGAGGCAGATGAAGGAAGAGAAAAAAAAGAGGAAGGAGAAATGAAGGAAAAAGAAAGGCAGGAGAAAAAAGGGAGAAGGAGGAGAGAAGACGAAAGAAAGAGGGAAATAAATACATGAAAGGGAGACAAATGAAAAAGACAGGAAATAAAGAGGAAAGAGAAACTGAGAATGCAGTTGCAATGCAGCAATGCAGCTTGTAATGATATACTCTCACAATTCACTAATTCGGAGAAACATTGGGTCACATGAATTCACTTGGCACACTGCAGGCACATAGAAAGCTGTGCTTGCATCTGGGCAGAGCCAGCGCAGCCTGTCATGATACACCCCCACAATGCACTAACTCGGAGAAACCTTTGGTTACATCAATTCACTTGGTAACTGCAGGGGCATGTAAAGCTGTGCTTGCATCTGGGCGGAGCCAGCGCAGCCCTTTATGATACAATGCCATAATCACTAACTCGGAGACACATTGGGTCACATGAATTCCCTTGCCACACTGCAGGTGCATGGAAACCTATGCTCGCATCTGGGCGGAGCCAGCGCAGCCTGTCATGATACACCCCCACAATGCACTAACCCGGAGAAACATTGACTTCCATAGAAAGCTGTGCTTGCACCTGGGCAGAGCCAGCGCAGCCCGTCATGAAACACCCCCACAATGCACTAACTCGGAGAAACATTGCGTCACATGAATTCACTGGCCACACTGCAGGGGGGAACAACCTTTACAACGCAACTTTTACAACGCACTACCTTTACAACGCCTTTTTTACAACGCATAATCCATTACAACGCATGACATTACAACGCATGACACTACAACGCATTTTTAAAAACTACCTTTACAACGCATTCCATTACAACGCATACTACCATTAAAACGCATACCATTACAACGCATAATATTACACTACACTATCCAACACTTACCCTACTGTTGCACCCCCTGGAGTTAGAATAGTAATTTTTACCCCTATACTATCCAACACTTACCCTACTGTTGCACCCCCTGGAGTTAGAATAGTAATTTTTACCCCTATTCTATCCAACACTTACCCTACTGTTGCACCCCCTGGAGTTAGAATAGTAATTTTTACCCCTATACGATCCAACACTTACCCTACTGTTGCACCCCCTGGAGTTAGAATAGTAATTTTTACCCCTATACTATCCAACACTTACCCTACTGTTGCACCCCCTGGAGTTAGAATAGTAATTTTTACCCCTATACTATCCAACACTTACCCTACTGTTGCACCCCCTGGAGTTAGAATAGTAATTTTTACCCCTATACTATCCAACACTTACCCTACTGATGCACCCCCTGGAGTTAGAATAGTAATTTTTACCCCTATACTATCCAACACTTACCCCACTGTTGCACCCCCTGGAGTTAGAATAGTAATTTTTACCCCTATACTATCCAACACTTACCCTACTGTTGCACCCCCTGGAGTTAGAATAGTAATTTTTACCCCTATACTATCCAACACTTACCCCACTGTTGCACCCCCTGGAGTTAGAATAGTAATTTTTACCCCTATACTATCCAACACTTACCCTACTGTTGCACCCCCTGGAGTTAGAATAGTAATTTTTACCCCTATACTATCCAACACTTACCCTACTGTTGCACCCCCTGGAGTTAGAAAAGTAACTTTTACCCCTATACTATCTAATACTTACCTTAAATGCAATTTAATATTATGCGTTGTAATGGTATGCGTTGTAAAGGTAGTATGCGTTGTAATGGAAATGCGTTGTAAAGGTAGTTTTTAAAAATGCGTTGTAGTGTCATGCGTTGTAATGTCATGCGTTGTAATGGATTATGCGTTGTAAAAAATGCGTTGTAAGTGCATGCGTTGTAAAAGTGTGCGTTGTAACGTCATACATCCCACTGCAGGCGCCTAGAATGCTGTGCTTGCACCTGGGCGGAGCCCGTCGTGATAGGATGCCATAATGCACTAACTCGTGGAAACATTAGGTCATGTGAATTTACTTGGCACATTGCAGGTCCATGGAAAGTTGTGCTTCATCTGGGTGGTGAAGAACCAGAACTCTTTGGGTCTGGCGGCGCAGGGTACGCCCAAGTCTCCGGAGTTCTCCTGCTCAGCTACACAGAGACACGGGACACTCTGTCGGCGTTAGAAGATCAGATTTATTTAGCTGCAGCTAGTACAGTTATCCTAGAAGTACACAAAGTAGGTTCTCAGGAGACTGCCACTTCACTCTGTGGCGTACAGGGTTTTATACTATATAAGGTTCGGACATATTAACCCAAAGCCCTCCCAGAACACACAAGAAAGAGCCAATAAGGAAAGTTGGAAAACAGGATAGAACCAATAGGAGAGATTGGAAAACAAAAGTGTCAGATGACTCGAAGAAACCTCTCCTCCAACTATGTTTGCCACCCCTCCCTCAAGCTAATTCAGTAACAGACTCATAACTAACTTGCAGGTGGCGAGATACGTTTGTGTGTGTTGGAGGACAGTTGTGAAACGAGAGAATGCTAGCAGAAGACAGTGAAGGCCAGGGGATAAGATAAAGTCAGGAAAGAATGGTGTGAATCAATAGATAATTGAGACGGGGATTACGAAAGCCAGACAGGGATTAGTGTACTCGGTCAGTCCTAACACCAGCTTTGCAAATAGAGGCAGAAAGCGTATTTCGACACCAGGTTGCAGAAAAAGCAGAATAGAATTTGTTCGCCGTGCTGCCTGAGTGATGGCAACATAAAATGGCGGCGGAGCATAAAATGGCGGGTCCATTCGATCGCGATCAGAAATCGAAGTTCCTCAGCGGAGCCAGCACAGCCCCTCATGATAGGCCCCCACCCTACAGCACGCGAGCTTTCCCTTAGAGTGAAGGAAACATATTGGCAGATGGAAGGATTTGATGTTTTACCAATGCTGGCTCCTGTATTCCCGAGTTAAAAACTAACGCGCCGCCAGTTACTGTTCCGTCGATATGATCGGATTTATAGTTATTAGAAGGGATCAGCGCGCCGGCGGACGGAAGCGTTTCTTTACGGGATATAATTAATGACTTTCTTGAAAATATTACAAACCACTTACAAAAATGGGACACGTTTGAAAGCGTCTGATTGGAAATAGATTTTTACCGAATGGATTTCAAACAGACCTTTAAACAGAGCAACGTGTGCAGTAACACACTCCTGCACAAAGCTACTGGAGCACTTTACAAATAAAATACCCTTCAAAGTTATTAAAGGAAAACACAGCGCGTTCATAAAATAAAATGCGAGGGCAGTGCCCAGGTCGGTGTGAAAGGATTCTTTGAGAAGAAGGTGCTGATTAATATTAAATATTATTACGCGCATTTACCTCTCCATGACGTCTGTTGATGCAGAACTGTTGTGAAAGATCACGGTAAGTAAGTTCCCATATGCACATTTGCCTGAGCCGTTGGCTCCCGAACTGCATGCGCTCCACCTCATCAGGAGACAAGCATTGGCCGCGAAATCATTGCGATCACGATCGCTGTGAAAGCACTTCTCCACTGACGTTTTCCTGACCAGAGGCCCCACGATAAACAGCTCTTACATACAAGTATGCGCATCGAGAATCTATTTCCCCAAAAGCAACTATGGTTGGGGTTTAAGACTATCTGCACGGCCACACGGAAGCCCTCAGCAGCCTAGAAAGATTTCCAGCTGTTACCAATGCATATGAATCTGCCTCAGGTCAGGCTAATTCACTTCAATTCCCTTAAGTCTACTCATAAGCACTTCTCTGGCTTTCCAGGGTGTTCTGCTGTTGAATTCTCTGCTTCTTCCATCTAGGTTATTGAAAATCAACTTCGTTTTAGAAGCCAGTGAAAACTTGGCTTTTTCGAGACTGCTCAAGGCTAGATACTCTGTTGTTGGAGGATCTTTGCCGCCATACCCCATGTGGTAAAGTGCTCTTTCCTCTGCATACGTTGCAGCTTGTAGGTGAGTAATTACATAACAGGGTGCACCTGTGGGCGTATTAGAACAGATCCTTGTTAAAGGGGTCTCCACCTCCTAGTGAAAGGTCTGAGAAAGAGCGCTTTGCAGCTCTCAGAGTGTTTACATGATGCAGCATAGGTGTTCCAAGGTAAGGCCTTTGTGTATTCTTCACTTAGGTCCACTGTGTGCTTGGAGGAGTGATCCTCTAGAAAGCGGTCAGAATACGTGGAGTTCCTCATTCTAGGGTATTATTATAAATATTATTACGCGCATTTACCTCTCCATGACGTCTGTTGATGCAGAACTGTTGTGAAAGATCACGGTAAGTAAGTTCCCATATGCACATTTGCCTGAGCCGTTGGCTCCCGAACTGCATGCGCTCCACCTCATCAGGAGACAAGCATTGGCCGCGAAATCATTGCGATCACGATCGCTGTGAAAGCGAAAGTGATCGCGATGACGCAGAAAGGCGTTCATGAGTGCTGCTGGCTGGCCTAGCGCATGGCGGCTGTGTGCGTGCACGCTCACGTGCACGCAAGCGCTAGGCCAGCCAGCTGCACTTAAAAAACTCACATACAAAATGCCTCTCCGAGCCAGCGCCTGCGCTGGGCTCAGCGAGACCTAAAAACAGCGCTGTGCCCGCGCTGCGCAGACACTGAGCACCGACGCCACAGGGACAATGCAGACATGGGGAAAGACAAGTTGCAAAGGGGGGCACAACAAACGAAGATGGACCAATACACGGTGAGAGGAGGTGCGTCAAAGATCAATACACTGCGCGAGACATCCACGGACGGCGCCGGTGGGCCAATTTCCCCAACAGTAGCGCACATCCTCGCATTCATAGAAACCTTCAGTGCTGCTGAACAGGTCATTATTGACGCAATGTCACAAGACATAGGCCTGCTCCAAGTCAACCTCCACACAGTGGCAGAAAAATCTCTATTGACTGAGAAAAACATCACAGAACTCCAGGATGAGGTGTTTAGCTTGAAAGCAGCCCTATCTGACCTAACTGCTAAGACTGCAGACCTGATACGATGCGCCAAATACACAGAGGGATGCTCGCAGAGATGCAATTCCAATTTGTAGGATTTCCGGAAGGAGCTGGGGTAAAAACTCAGGAAATCTTCCTAGAGGCATGGATCAAAATATTTCTCACAGGGGCGAACCTCTCGGCGCTCTTTATGGTGAAACGTGCTCATAGGGTGCTAGCCCTGCTGCCTCCTGTGGGTGCACCTCCAAGAACTATCATCGCAAAAGTCCTAAACTACAGGGACCATGATAACATTTTAAAAGCAGCTTGCTGGGAAGGGGACCCGGTCTTTGTAAACCACGTGATACACATCTTCCCACACTACACAAGCCTAGTGCAATAACAGAGAATGTCCTTTGAACGGATGAAACAGACACTTCGGGCGATGAACCTTGAGTATATGCTCCTCTATCCAGCCAAGCTGAAAGCCCTACATGGTGACCATGCCCATTTCTTTCCAACCCCTGAAGAAGCATGGGATTGGCTTGAGGTTTGTCGGGAGTGTAGGCCCCTGCTCCGGAGGGGACCAGCAACAGATCCCCTTGCATGGGTAAACCAAGAAAGAACACAAAGCGGAGCAGAGAGCATGGTCCCAAAGCCAGTTATGCTCAGAGAATAGTGGTTCGGCAAGACGGATCCTTAGACATGGAACACTCTGACTCCGGAGCTGAGGACAGAGGACCGCCCAGAGTGGACCCACAACTACAACTAGCCGAGTATGAAGCGGCAAGGGCACTAGTTAAGGTGGTCACAGCCTCAAGCTTGAATGCCAGCATGGGAGATGTGGTGGAGGACACTACCCAGCAGGAGAACTACAGATATGTCTGTAGCCTGGGCGCTTGTGGTTGGAGACGACTGAATGTGTGCTGCCAGATGGAGACATGCCTGACTGAGCGGAGAGAGTCCATGCTCAGTACATGTGGGCCATGCAGCAGAACCTCGCAGACATAGGCTGAACAATGGTGAGACTGGATCGAAACAACTGTACAGTGGGCAGGTGCACCCTCTTCTCTCTTCACTTACTCTTCTCTTTACTTGTTTAGTCTTCTGCATGACTGATGGATGGGTGACTAGGTGACTGACTGTGAGCTTGAGTGTGAGTGAAGACTAGGATTGAGGAAGACGTATTGGCGGGCACATCCTGTGTAGGTTGACTGAAGTCCTGATGACAGGCAAAGTCAGCCAGTGCTGAATGATTGAATGATAACCTGAGCGACGCTCACTCTTTCACAGTTAGGGATCATAACTTTCATGCTGTCTGTTAGACCTGGCATCATTGGTGTGGGTTTCCCCTGTATTTTTGAATTTGCCTCCTGTGTTTTTGCTGTGTGTGGGACTTCATTTATGCTGGTCTAGATGCTTTGGGAACTTTGCAACTGCTGTCTAGAGCTCCCTGTAAATTGTTTTTATGGATTGGTGATTCAATGATTGACATACTGGATTTGCTAGTCTGCCCGGAGTACAGTGCACAGTGTGTGCCCAGGGCCTGTAAATCACATGCTGCTAGTGGGCCTGCAGCACTGATTGTGCCACCCATATAAGTAGCCTGTAAATGTAACTCAGACCTGCCACCGCAGTGTCTGTGCGCAGTTTGGTACTGCCATATTGACCTGGCAAGTGCACCCACTTTCCAGGCCCTAACCTTCCCTTTTCTTACATGTGAGTCACCCCTAAGGTAGGCCCAAGGTACCCCTGTGGGCAGGATGCAGTGTATGTGAAATGTAAGACATGCCTGTGTGTGTATGGCATGTCCTGATAGCGAAATACTACCAATTTAGTTTTTCATTATTGAAAGGCTATCAGTCCCACAGAATAGAATGGGGAGGTTGCTTATAACGTGATTGCATAATTCCTCACCTGTTTGTGTTTAAACTTGGGGTTTTTACTTGCCTGTGACTGTTTTCATTTAACCTGCTGAATTGTGGGTTTTGCAGTCCAAAATCTGTCTTGTTTTTCCCTCGCATTCCCCGTGACTCTTTGTTTTCCCTCCTAATTTCTCCCATGCTCTGTGCTCAGACCTGTATGTTAAGCAATCCACCCCAGCTCCCATTTTGTGTTAGAAAGTGAGTAAAACCAGACCCCCTCCTTCCCCCCAGGAACAGGCAACCCTGAACCTTCCTCTCACACCTGCCCAAGCCCCTTAAGGGTTTGCTGGGTGAACCTCAAAACATTCACCTGCATTTTGTGAGTTCCAGTTTCCCTGTGCCCCAGATTGCAGTGAACCAAAGAGCAAGAGGTGGTAAGGATCTTACTTGCGTGTGACTGTTTTCATTTAACCTGTTGAATTGTGGGACTTGCAGTCCAAAATCTGTTGTTTTTGCCCTTTCATTCCCTGTCACTTGCTGATTTCCCTCCTAATTCCTCCCTTGCTCTGAGCTCTGACGTGTATGTTAAGCAATCCAACCCCAGCTACCATTTTGTGTTAGCAAGTGAGTGAAACCAGACCCTTCCGCCCATAGCACCAGGGATATTGTACATCAGAGAGTGAAAAGAGGGAGCTCTGAGACAGCTGTAATCTGCTGTGAGCTGTATAAGCTTGGCTTTAATGGGATTGTGCACTTATTTTGTTGTCTAGGAGAGTCAGTAATGTTGTATACAAACAGTATTGTTAGAGGACAAAGTTTGTTAGGCCATTACCTGCAGAAGTCCAAAGTGTGGATTGAGCCTGTCTGTCTCCTAGGAGATTCTGAAAGGAGGATCAGCTTCCCAGGCCCTCAGGCCCTGCAAGCCTAAGCCTGCTGATTAGCTCCCCAGTTCCCACGCAATCCTGAACCTTCCTCTCACACCTGCACAGGCCCCTTAAGGGTTAGCTGGGTGGACCCCAAAACATTCACCTCGATTTTGTGAGTTGCAGTTTCCCTGTGCAACAGATTGCAGTGAACCAAAGAGCAGGAGGTGGTAAGGATCGCATTCCCAGGTGGGATCTTAGTCCCAGGGTGCCCCACCTGCCATCTTCTGTTCCACTGCTGGGCTGCCACTCACCCTGGTGGGACTACAAATCCTAGGGTACAAACGTGAGGTCTCACTGCCGCCGCAGCTGAGGGGGAGGCGCTTCCACCATGCTCAAAACCGCTGCCTCACCCCCGTGGCAAGGGACGTGCGTGGGCCACGCTCGGGCAAAACCTGGGCCTAGGGCGGGACCGTCTTTGCCTGTCATTGCCAGGAAGAGGCACGGCAGGGCCACCCCCCTTGGCACCGATTTCTCAACACTGATCTGCGGGTAAGATTCCTTGGGTTAATTAATTGTCTCTTCTGACTCGTAAATCTCCAAAAGAACACTTTTACATTGAACTATTTGCTATCACCAGCCCAACCACAGTAGGGACTACAGCGATCCACTGGCAGGAGTTGGTAGGGGAACGAGGAAAGTGTACACTTTTGATCCACTCGAACAATCGTGTAAGCTATTTATGCACTGTCCCAGACTGGTAAGTACCTGAGCCATTTTGTATCTTGACTATTGGGCATCCAACCTTTTATAATTTCCCTTGTTTCCGCTAATTGTGCCTTCTGATCGTATGCTGACTCCCTGCTCGTTTCTATACACCCCGCTGCATATGTTAGCCTATGGTTTGCACTAGCTAGCTCGTAGTGCCACTAGAATCTCCTGTTATCAGAAAGATTAGTTTTTGGCAACCTCAGAACACAATAACCTCAGACTCGTGGAAACAATATACTACTTTTCACCCAGTCACTCGTGCTTGCTTGTTTTGCTCTCCGAGAGATACAGAGAAGAAACAGTTGAGCATTTTTACAATAAGAATTTATTGTACCGTAGGTCTTCTCATGTAAAATAAGTGCGCTATTACAATTGTAACACAGTAGCAGAGATATAGAACCAGCAGTACAGTGAATAAAAAGGAATAGTAGTGTTCTACCATTTTGCAATAGTCACAAACATATACATGAATATGAAATGCATTTATAAAATAAAGTGCGTACTCCTAAGATGCCTGACTATATGTACCTAAGTGTACCTAGCATGTGAGTAGGTGCTATAGAGCCTAAGAGCCTAAGCGCCAAGAATCCTTTTAGGATTGAGTCGAACCCCCATACCTGAATAGTGAGAGTGTGAGACTTCGTACTGGACTTGAGCTGGACACCCCGCAAGGGATCGTCAGACCATTGTCAGCTGGAGCGATGGCATGCCGGAGCTGCAGCGTCTCTGGTCAGTGTGTCGGTCTTGAAGTCTCGGTTCACTCCTGCTCTCTGGCAGCAAGAGGTGCTGTATTTATACAGTCTAAGTATATGTGTTACCCATTGTTCAGTATGAGGATGACGTTGGGGATTAAACCTTGTGCGTCGATGGAAGAGGTGAAGGATACCTCCTGGAGAGTGTACTCATCATCTATTCATATGTACTAAGGATGACGTCTTAGCAATATCGATTGGGAAAAACCCACCCTCGGCATGGAACTAGGTGAAAGGTTTAGTCCATAAAAGGCTGCAGTCCTTATAAGGCGTGATGTCCCCATAAGGCATTCTGTCCTTATTTGGAGTTATGTCTTTATAAGGCTCGTTCATAATAACAGGGTGATGATATAGGGGAAGTGTACGATGTTCCCTGGACCTATATTTGGGTATCGATAATAAATATAACACCCACGCCACCTTATGCTTAACAATCATAATACACATTTCTGAAATACACATTTATAACAGTGTCAGTGCATAATATTATCAAGAGTCATTTAAAATATTTCATTAAAAACGATTTAAAAAACAAGGCTATAAATGTTCTTTTGGTAATAGTTTTACATTTCGTTGTAAACTTCTGCCAATCACAGTTCTAAATGAGTTCAATCACACAAGTTGAACTACTGCAAGCGTACCTAGAAGGCCATGCTTTGAGACAGAAAATGTCAATTTGAAAAATAGTCTTTGAAGAAAAACAAAATGGAAGGAAAAAGGTTCCATATTCGTTCCCAGCACACGGTGAGCCAGATTCCGATTAGAAGTCCTGGCTGGGAGACATATTATTATCGCTGCCTGCTACAGCAGGGGACAAACATTACAATACCTCGCATAGCACGTCAAGAGTGCATAGATGTAACTCCTTGTTGCCAGTAGCTGGTGTGTAGGCTTCCGGTACCAGATTCGAAACCTCTGTGTCAATGCTGGAGCTGAAATTTAATTCAGTCATGAAAGGCACCTGTGGCTCCTCAAGGTAAGGCATGCGTCAAGATAGGAATACGCTGGGGACAGAATTGTGCATGGGATCACAAAGGTTCCAGCCTGGAGTCTAAGTCCGCTGGCATCTCCATCAGAGGTGTCAGACAGATATCCAACTCGCATTCGCCTCCGCGGAACAGGCATCGGAAGACATGCAGTCCTCAAAGACTGGTTTGAAGGATAAGAACCAAGAAGCACTTAGTTCTCGTAGGTGAGGTGCACCGAGATGCTGTACCATGCACTCACGGTAATGTCTTTCCAGGAGAGCCTTCACAATCTCGCTGGCGGATGGTCCGTCGATTGCGCAGCAGGTAGACGATAATCAGGATTCCAGCTACAGCGAGCAGGATCAGAGGTAGACCCCCGAAAATGCTTCCAAACAGAGAGTGTATGAAGTTAGGAATAACTCTGAGGAGAGTCTGGAAAAAGCTAAGGAATACGGACCCTATGGTCTTAAATAGGTGTATAATGCCACTCGTATCAGACATGTTAAAGATATGTCCCACCATTTCTATGAAATGTAGGGGGCAGTTTGTTCGAATTAGCGCCTGTATCTCGTTCGAGGTCCTTGCAACTTGAAGTTCAAAGGTTTCTCGAGCGGAGGTCAGTGTCACGGTTTTCTGTAAAAGCATGGCTTTTATTCTGCTCAAAGCATCAAACTGTATTAACGAAACATTCAGTGAAGGCCATACTAGCGTCTCCCTGACTGTATTTGTCGGAGGAAACAATACTTGCATACAGCAAGTAACCCTGGTGTTCACGGTGACCAGATATGCAATGCCTGGAAGCATGCCACAACAACCTTGATCGTTCAGTAACTCCCATTCGAAAGTAACTCGAACACTGGCGCTATTACGGCAGCTGGTGTTCCTTTCATGTGGCAAGACAGATTTGAAAATTAACCATTACAGGCACCGTGCAAAACGATATCTTGGCATATCAGAGAACCGCTTGAAGCATTCTTGAAGTTGGTACCACTAAGAAACACTTCACGATCCCCACTCCGGCATCAAAATGTATATGGTAAATCCCAGGATTTCTTAATGTATTCTTTACCAAATTTTTTATATCTGCCTGCCTGCCTTTGCTCAAGGGTATAGTGAAACTGAAATGTAGTGACCGGGAGAGTGATTTGCCCATGGATTAGCCACTCAGTTGATGGTAATTCAGCTACCGTAAATGGTAGTCTGTCCAGTTTTTCAATATGCAGCATTGTATATTTAGCTCCCCTCTGTGCTATTTCAATCTGTGTATCAGTTAGATTGAATTCTGAAAACAGAGACGTACTGTTTATAAAACACCAAGGCACAAGGCCTGTATGCAACGATTGTAGCGTCCTGCTCAATAACATAATAGAGCGTAACTGTGAAAGGCCATGTTGTAATATGGCTAAATCCTGTTCCAGTATGCCAATAGCAGAAGATACAATGTTGCCCAATGAATATACTCTGGAGGTCAAAGTTGTTAACCCATTATCCACAACAGCAATAGCTTTTTCTAAGTTTATACGGTCTATTTCCCGTATTCTCTCTGCGGCTTCTTGTTCGGAAATTTTCCATATTTCATTATAGGCAGCATAAATGCCTGCATATATGAAACGTTTTTGACATTGTTTCCTAGGTCCTTGAAAAAAGTCCCTAAGATCCATGTCTTGTGAGAGTAAAGATAAGTGTTGTTTCACTTCTGCAAGTGTTGAGGTTTCTAGCCATTGTAGGCACAACTTTCCAACACTATAGGATGTCATTACCCCTGGATGTTCTCTCTGTACATTATGTGGGTCCGGCCTATGCATATTGAGTCCCTCGGTGATGTGCAGGAACCTTTTATGACATGTGATTGTGTCTAAGGGCCAAACCGCCCACTCCTTCCAATTGGGCTCTGTTCTATTGTACTTTAATATGTCATCAATTTTTTGCCCCTTCCTTTGTAGAAGAATTCTGCCACCCATGTGTTGGTGTAGGAAAATTTGGAGAGTTCCAGTCCTTTGTCTTGGCTTTTCCAAGACAGGATGTCTGTTGCACAGTATCATTTAAAAAGATCATCTGCTGTGGAATGAGGCATGCTTTAAATAGTGCCTCTGTACCCTGGACTTGCCAGTCCTTTGAACCCCAAATCGATTTTGTGTCAGTTTCGTTTTGCCATCTGTCGAAACCCTGTTCAGACAATTGGGCCAACAATGAAACAGAGCAAATCTGTTTAGTGTTTGTTAGCATGCTTTTCAGTGCTGATGTTGGTGCACCCTTATAATAGAATGAGGCTGGATCAGTGATGTTAAACCGTGAAAAGTATGCAAATTTCTGTACAAAAATTTGTGAACTACTTTTTGGTGGTGTTGGGCAATGTTCCCACTGATTGTATTCAAATACATTTATAGGTGAAATGGATTTGTGCAGGAAATGATGACCAAAATGTTGGTAACAGTACAATTTGTCATAATCTGATGAATCTTCTAACCTTCTAACATTTCATTATTAGAAAATGCAGCAGTTTTCTCTAAATCAGATAACATGTAATTAACTGTTTCAGTGTCCCAATCACCAGAAAATGTACTGGAGGTAATGAAATCACTTAATGAGATTTTAAATACATGATTCATTTTTAAAAGTTTGGTTGTTCCGAATATGTTGAAATCAACCTTGTCCCATACTATACCATCTGGTATAGGAACAGCTATGATGTTCACTGATGACAAGTCTCTTTGTTCACGATGTGACGATGTGTGTGGCTTCAGGAGGATGTTGACCTTTCGGACTGTGGAATCTTGTTGAAGATAAGGTCCATTAAAAGTCAATACTAAACCTAGCCATAAAAAAAAAAATTATCCCAGAAATTACCCAGAATTCAATCCAAGGGGATACCAGGTATGTCTTTTGAAGAAAGAGAAGAAAGTTCTTTAATTCTTGCTTGAATGGTGTTTTGGCTGGCGTCGTTTCCGGCTCACTTGGATCCAGAGAAAACGTATCAAAGTTAATGAAGTAGCCAGAAGCAGTTAGATCAATTGTTGGAATTGCATCGGGATTAGTTAAAATTTCCTTTTCCTCTAGACTAGGTATGTTGATGTAGACATCTGTATTAGGTCTAATTGCAACTTGAGAATTATTCAGATTTTTATTTTGAATTTGAATGTCTGGTTTAAGTGGAACAAGTTCCATAGCATTGTTGCTTGGTCCTTCATTCCTTACAGGTGGCTCTTCAAACGTGATGAGTCTTTCTGTTTGAACTTCTTGGATTGTAGCTAGAGGAGGACATCTGCTACATCGGAGTCCACTAGGCCTACTGTTTAGTATCGGCCACATAGTGTGGTTTGATTTAGTCGATTGAGACAAATCTTTTCTCCTTTTTTCAGGCAAGAGGCCGGAACAGCACAGTTTTTGTTCCGTGTACTGAAAGGATTGGTACAGGTTTTCTCTAAGAGGGTCCAAATTCCTTTTTGTCTGCAATTTTCTCTCTGACCAGATCCCAGACTTTTGGGATCCAGACAGGTCTTGCCGTGACTACCATGACTTCCTCAGTGGCTCTCTCCTTTAGATGGACATTGCTTTGTTTTGTCCTGGACTCTTTTAGATCCTGTAAAACAGCCGATCATGAATATCAAATGGTTTTTCATCCGCCACTGTGCCTTCACAATCAAGATCAGGTACCCACATTTGTGTCCCAAAGAGGACTTCATATGGAGTGACACCCCCTAGAGAGCTTCTTGACTGGTTATTTAATTCCCGCTGTAACCCATACAGGTGTGTGACTCAACTACCGCCCTTGTCTAATACCCTAACTGTTAAAGATTGCTTTAAGTATCATTATTTCTCTCCACAACAGAATTTCCCTCAGGATGATACGGAGATGAGAACCGCAATGCTATGCCCATTCCTTCCATGGCCTCTTTGTAAGCCTGTGAGCTAAACGCAGGGCCGCGGTCAGAGTGCAACATGCTAACTGCGTATGTACCGATAAAGACTCGTAAATCTTTTATAACAAGTTCGAGCGTCAGCAGAACGCTGAGGCCAAACCCATAGGAATCTTGAGCATGAATCCACTGCAACCATGATATACCTGTTAGCCCCGTCCGTTTGTAAGAGGCCGCAGTGGTCCAAGTACACACATGCGAGAGGTTTGTCTGACTTTAGTAATGGCGTCTGTGCCGGGCATGCAACGGTGGAGCCTTTCATCTGCTGGCAGATATCGCATTTCAAGACATAGGTGTCGATTCCGATCCTGGAAAAACCGGGTACGAATCGTCGGACGGAGCGTTTTCTCCGTCCGACCCGTACCCGGGAAAAACACCATACAAACCCGCAAGTACGATTCGTACAGAAACACGATTTCCGAACGAATCGTAAAAAACACAGACCGGCAAAAAATAACATACAAATCGGATCCGGGACACCGCGGACGTGACGTCCGGACGGAGTCAGGCAGCGTTTCACGAACCAGCAAGTACGATCCGTGCCCACGTCACTCCGCACGGAATATATTTTACGGCAGCCAAAAACTGCCGGGAAATCAGGACGACACGCAGAAGGAGCACCTGTACGCATCGGACAGCCATGGACCCCAACCTACTTGTCATCCCGGCCCTCATAGCAGTCCACCTGGTGTACAGGAACCGACGCAGACGCCGCAGAAGGTCAGAACAACACCCAGGGGCAAAGGGGGGGGGCAGGGGCAAGAAACATAACCCCCACCCAAGTTCAAAATCATACATGCCCTGTACATACCTGACCCCCAGGGCATGGTCACTTCGGGGGGCAGGGGCGTCTCCACCAAGGGCTGCGTCCGCCACAACGGAAGTCGACATGGACGCGAACCGACAACACAACAATTGTGGTACGCACCGTACCCACGCCTTAAGAGCGTGGGTATGGGTCGTACCACGCCCACCCCTACGTCACCCCAACAATGGCAGTACGGCTCGTACCCATGCCTTTGGGACATGGGTACCGCCATTGTTGGGGTGACGTAGGGGTGGGCGTGGTACGACCCGTACCCATGCCTTTGGGACGTGGGTAAGGGCCGTATCGCCATTGTTGGGGTGATGTAGGGGTGGGCGTGGTACGACCCGTACCCACGCTCTTAAGGCGTGGGTACGGCCCGTACCCCTACGGCACCCCAACAATGGCGGTAGGGCCCGTACCCACGCCTTTGGGACGTGGGTACGGGCCGTACTGCCATTGTTGGGGTGACGTAGGGGTGGGCGTGGTACGACCCGTACCCACGCTCTTGAGGCGTGGGTACGGGCCGTACCCCTACGGCACCCCAACAATGGCGGTACGACCCGTACCCACGCCTTTGGGACATGGGTACGGGCCGTACCGCCATTGTTGGGGTGACGTAGGGGTGGGTGTGGTACGACCCGTACCCATGCTCTTAAGGCGTGGGTATGGGCCGTACCCCTACGGCACCCCAACAATGGCGGTACGGCCCTTACCCACGCCTTTGGGACATGTGTACGGGCCGTACCGCCATTGTTGGGGTGACGTAGGGGTGGGCGTGGTACGACCCGTACCCATGCCTTTGGGACATGGGTACGGGCCGTACCGCCATTGTTGGGTTGCCGTAGGGGTACGGCCCATACCCACGCCTCAAGAGCGTGGGTACGGGTCGTACCACGCCAGTGGACAGACACATAGGGGTGTGTGGCCATCGGCCCCAGCAGTGCCCAGACACAGGAGGGGTGGCTGCAGAGTCCTACCAGCAGTGCCCAGACACCGGAGGGGTGGGTGCAGAGTCCTCCCAGCAGTGCCCAGACACAGGAGGGGTGGCTGCAGAGTCCTCCCAGCAGTGCCCAGACACAGGAGGGGTGGCTGCAGAGTCCTCCCAGCAGTGCCCAGACACAGGAGGGGTGGGTGCAGAGTCCGCCCAGCAGTGCCCAGACACAGGAGGGGTGGGTGCCTATCACTCCCAGCAGTGCCCAGACACAGGAGGGGTGGCTGCAGAGTCCTCCCAGCAGTGCCCAGACATAGGAGGGGTGGGTGCCTATGACTCCCAGCAGTGCCCAGACACAGGAGGGGTGGGTGCAGAGTCCTCCCAGCAGTGCCCAGACACAGGAGGGGTGTGTGCAGAGTCCTCCCAGCAGTGCCCAGACATAGGAGGGGTGGGTGCAGAGTCCTCCCAGCAGTGCCCAGACACAGGAGGGGTGGCTGCAGAGTCCTCCCAGCAGTGCCCAGACATAGGAGGGGTGGCTGCAGAGTCGTCCCAGCAGTGCCCAGACATAGGAGGGGTGGGTACCTATCACTCCCAGCAGTGCCCAGACACAGGAGGGGTGGGTGCAGAGTCCTCCCAGCAGTGCCCAGACATAGGAGGGGTGGGTGCCTATCACTCCCAGCAGTGCCCAGACACAGGAGGGGTGGGTGCAGAGTCCTCCCAGCAGTGCCCTGACACAGGAGGGGTGGCTGCAGAGTCCTCCCAGCAGTGCCCAGACACAGGAGGGGTGGCTGCAGAGTCCTCCCAGCAGTGCCCAGACACATGAGGGGTGGCTGCAGAGTCCTCCCAGCAGTGCCCAGACATAGGAGGGGTGGGTGCCTATCACTCCCAGCAGTGCCCAGACACAGGAGGGGTGGCTGCAGATTCCTCCCAGCAGTGCCCAGACACAGGAGGGGCGGGTGTAGAGTCCTCCCAGCAGTGCCCAGACACAGGAGGGGTGGGTGCAGAGTCCTCCCAGCAGTGCCCAGACACAGGAGGGGTGGGTGCAGAGTCCTCCCAGCAGTGCCCAGACACATGAGGGGTGGCTGCAGAGTCCTCCCAGCAGTGCCCAGACATAGGAGGGGTGGGTGCCTATCACTCCCAGCAGTGCCCAGACACAGGAGGGGTGGGTGCAGAGTCCTCCCAGCAGTGCCCAGACATAGGAGGGGTGGGTGCCTATCACTCCCAGCAGTGCCCAGACACAGGAGAGGTGGGTGCAGAGTCCTCCCAGCAGTGCCCAGACATAGGAGGGGTGGCTGCAGAGTCCTCCCAGCAGTGCCCAGACATAGGAGGGGTGGGTGCCTATCACTCCCAGCAGTGCCCAGACACTGGAGGGGTGGGTGCAGAGTCCTCCCAGCAGTGCCCAGACATAGGAGGGGTGGGTGCCTATCACTCCCAGCAGTGCCCAGACACAGGAGGGGTGGCTGCAGAGCCCTCCCAGCAGTGCCCCGACATAGGAGGGGTGGGTGCCTATCACTCCCAGCAGTGCCCAGACACAGGAGGGGTGGGTGCATAGTCCTCCCAGCAGTGCCCTGACACAGGAGGGGTGGCTGCAGAGTCCTCCCAGCAGTGCCCAGACACAGGAGGGGTGGCTGCAGAGTCCTCCCAGCAGTGCCCAGACATAGGAGGGGTGGGTGCAGAGTCCTCCCAGCAGTGCCCAGACACAGGAGGGGTGGCTGCAGAGTCCTCCCAGCAGTGCCCAGACACAGGAGGGGTGGCTGCAGAGTCCTCCCAGCAGTACCCAGACACAGGAGGGGTGGGTGCAGAGTCCGCCCAGCAGTGCCCAGACACAGGAGGGGTGGGTGCCTATCACTCCCAGCAGTGCCCAGACACAGGAGGGGTGGCTGCAGAGTCCTCCCAGCAGTGCCCAGACATAGGAGGGGTGGGTGCCTATGACTCCCAGCAGTGCCCAGACACAGGAGGGGTGGGTGCAGAGTCCTCCCAGCAGTGCCCAGACACAGGAGGGTTGGGTGCAGAGTCCTCCCAGCAGTGCCCAGACATAGGAGGGGTGGGTGCAGAGTCCTCCCAGCAGTGCCCAGACACAGGAGGGGTGGCTGCAGAGTCCTCCCAGCAGTGCCCAGACATAGGAGGGGTGGCTGCAGAGTCCTCCCAGCAGTACCCAGACATAGGAGGGGTGGGTGCCTATCACTCCCAGCAGTGCCCAGACACAGGAGGGGTGGGTGCAGAGTCCTCCCAGCAGTGCCCAGACATAGGAGGGGTGGGTGCCTATCACTCCCAGCAGTGCCCAGACACAGGAGGGGTGGGTGCAGAGTCCTCCCAGCAGTGCCCTGACACAGGAGGGGTGGCTGTAGAGTCCTCCCAGCAGTGCCCAGACACAGGGGGGGTGGCTGCAGAGTCCTCCCAGCAGTGCCCAGACACATGAGGGGTGGCTGCAGAGTCCTCCCAGCAGTGCCCAGTGTTAGACGGCGATCTCAGGAGAGCCCGGAAGGGGTCCTGACTACCCTGAGACCCACCCTCAAAGTATCGTAGCCGGGCACTGGCGGGAGATTCCCCAAGGGGAGGAATCTCGTAGCTAGGATCGTACTTCTGGCACCACACGACACAGAGTAACCACACCGGTTATTCTCAGAAACAATCTTTATCAAGTAGGTTATCACGGCAAATATGTACAAGATGTGCACAGGCTCAAGAGTCTCGGAAAGGTAGGGGGGTAGCGGGACAGTCTTTGGCAAAAGTTCAAGCAGGGACGTATCCGGCGCGCAGCTCACAATCCTCGAGCCGGGGGATACGGGGTCGTAGTCGGGGTCCGGCGGGACCGTGAGAGTCTGGGGGAGCCGCGAGTCACTCAGCGGGCTCAGGTACAGGTTCAGAGGTGTCCGATCTTCAAGGAGCCGCGAGTCACTCAGCAGGCTTAGGCACAAGTTCGGAGATGTTACGATCTTCCAGGAGCCGCGAGTCACTCAGCAGGCTTAGGCACAAGTTCGGAGATGTTACGTTCTTCTAGGAGCCGCGAGTCACTCAGCAGGCTTAGGCACAGGTTCAGAGGTGTTACGATCTTCCAGGAGCCGCGAGTCACTCAGCAGGCTTAGACACAGGTTCAGAGGTGTTACGATCTTCCAGGAGCCGCGAGTCACTCAGCAGGCTTACGTTGTTCCAGCGTCGAATCTGCCGGACCGACCCAGAGCACCCCTTGTTATAGGTCGCCCCCTCTTTGATGTCCGGGGTCGGTGGAGGCAGGGGTCTTGTCACCTGGGGGCCGCTTGTCGGGGTTTCCTGCTATTGTCTTTTGATCTCGTTCAGGGCCGGGGCGGGAGGAGTCCCAGACACCCAGCAGGCGTGGAGCCAGCTCTCAGGGAGGCCGGAGGGCCGATCGAAACCCATCGTCCCAGGGGAGTCCAGAGGTGCGATAGAAACTGCTCCTCCCTCTCTCATCCCCCTGGAAGTGTGATGTCCTCCCGCCGGAGTGGCGCCGCTAGGCCAGGGTCGCGCTGGGGCCGGGCGGCCATCTTGACGCATGAAGTGGGCATGCGGGCCCGGGGTGGCCGAAAGGAGAGAGGCCATGGACGAGGATGTCCGGGCCGGGTGCGGGTGTTCTGGTAGGAAGGACCGGCTGGGCCGGGTGGTTGGGGCTGCAGGTACCAGGTTTCGGTGGTGCGGGTGCACGTAGGGCCGTTCTGCGAGGCCGGGTCCAACACGCGTCCCCCCCAGCTGAAAGCCGGAGAGAACTGCCCATCATCTTGGGGGGTTCTCTTCGCTGAGGCGGAAGAACCGGGAGAGGCCGTCAGCGTTGGCGTGGTCCGTACCAGGGCGGTGTTCTACGGTGAAATCCATCCCCTGGAGGGAGATTGACCACCGCAGTAGCTTGGGGTTTTCCCCTCGCATCTGCATGAGCCACCGCAATGGCCGATGGTCAGTTTGGACTCTGAAATGCGTGCCGAACAGGTAGGGTCGTAGCTTTTTGAGTGCCCAGACCACGGCAAAGGCTTCGCGCTCTATGGTGCTCCACCTCTGCTCTCGGGGCAGCAGCCGCCGACTGAGGAAGGCGACGGGCTGGTCTAGGCCTTGGTCATTCACTTGGGACAGGACGGCCCCAATGCCATGTTCGGAGGCATCGGTCTGGACTAGGAACTCCTTGGCATAGTCGGGAGCCTGGAGGACGGGAGCAGTGCACATGGCCTTTTTTAGAGCATCGAAAGCCTCCTGGCAGGCAGCCGTCCACTGCACCTTCTTTGGCTGTTTTTTAGATGTGAGTTCGGTGAGAGGGCCGACCAGGCTGCCATATCCCCGGATGAAGCGTCGGTAGTATCCTGTGAGTCCCAGGAAGGCTCGGACCTCCGTCTGGGTGATGGGTGGTTCCCAGGCCAGGATGGCATCGATCTTGGGCTGTAGAGGGGCTACCTGGCCGCTCCCGACCCGGTGCCCCAGGTAGACTACGGAGCCTTGCCCGATCTGGCACTTGCTAGCTTTTACTGTGAGGCCTGCCTGGCGCAGGGCGGTTAGCACCCTCCGGAGGTGCTGGAGGTGCTCACTCCACTCTGAACTGAAGACGGCGATATCGTCTAGATATGCCGCGCTGAACGGTTCCAACCCGGCCAGGACCTTATTCACCAGTCGCTGGAAAGTGGCCGGGGCATTTTTCATACCGAAGGGCATCACGCGGAAGCGGTAGTGCCCGTCGGGGGTGGAGAAAGCAGACCGCTCCTTGGCCCCTTCGGTGAGCGCAATCTGCCAGTATCCGCAGGTGAGGTCGAATGTGCTGAGGAACCGGGCTGCCCCTAGTCGGTCAATGAGTTCGTCGGCTCGTGGAATGGGGTGGGCATCGGCTCGGGTAACGTCATTGAGCCCCCGGTAATCCACGCAGAATCGGAGCTCGGGGGCGACACCGGGGGCCGCTGCTTTCGGGACCAGGACCACGGGGCTGGCCCAGGGACTGTCAGAGGGCTCAATCACCCCCAGGGTCAGCATCTTCGAAACTTCATCTTGAATGCAGGACCGGACCCGGTCAGGAACCCGGTAGGCTCGGTGTCTCACCGGCGGGCTGTCCCCGGTGTCCACGTCATGAACACACCAGTTGGTGACCCGGGGGGTCAGAGAGAAGAGGTCGGCAAATTGTCTTAGGAGCTGGCGGCAGTCCGCTTGTTGCTGGGCAGTGAGGGCTGGGAAAAGGTTCACTCCCTCTACGGAGCCATCCCGCTCCTTGACACACAGGAGGTCCGGGAGGGGATCCGACTCATCTTCGGCCCCGTCATCGGTGGCCAGCAGGAGGCTCAGTTCTGTCCGCACGAAGTGAGGCTTGAGTCGGTTCACATGCAGGACCCGGAGGGGGTCCCGGGGCGACTGGACGTCCACCAAGTACGTAACTGGACTCTTCCGCTCAACCACCTTGTAAGGCCCAGTCCATCGGTCCTGGAGGGCGCCAGGCTTCACGGGGGCCATGACCCACACCCGCTGGCCCGGCTGGAACTCAACCAGAGTGGCATTCTGGTCGTACCAGCGTTTCATCTCTTCTTGACTCGCCTCCAGGTTGGCCTCGGCCAGTTCTCGGAACTTCCTGGTCTGGTTCCGGAGGGCCAAGACATATTGGAACACATCTCGGGGGGTGGTCTGGGGTGCCGCCTCCCACTCTTCCTTTACCAAACTGAGGGGACCTCGGACGGGGTGCCCATAGAGTAACTCAAACGGGCTGAATCCTAGGGACTTCTGGGGGACCTCTCTATACGCGAACAATAGGCAAGGGAGCAGGACGTCCCACTTCCGCCGAAGGGGCTCTTCTAGGCCAGCGATCATCCCTTTCAAAGTCCTATTAAACCTTTCTACTAGGCCGTTTCCTTGGGGATGGTACGGGGTGGTGAACTTATAGGACACCCCACATTGTTGCCACAGGGACGTCATATACCTTGAGATAAAATTAGTGCCGCGATCGCTCACGACCTCGCGGGGAAACCCCACCCTGGAAAAGATCCCCATCAGGGCCCGGCCCACCACAGGGGCCGTAATGGTGCGCAGGGGGATAGCCTCCGGATAGCGGGTGGCGTGGTCCACTAGGACCAAGATAAAACGGTGGCCTTGGGAGGTGGGGGGGTCCAGTGGTCCCACGATGTCGATCCCGACCCGTTCGAAGGGGGTACTGACGACCGGGAAGGGTTGGAGGGGAGCCTTGAGTTTCCCTCCACTCTTTCCACTAGCCTGGCACGTGGGGCAGGACTTGCAATGGGCCTCTACCGCTGCTCTCATCTTAGGCCAGTAAAAATGGGTCACAAGACGGTTGTAAGTCTTGTCCTGTCCCAGGTGACCGGCGAGGGGGACGTCGTGGGCTAAACCCAGGAGGAAATCTCGGAAGCGGAGGGGTACCACCAGTACTCGCCCAGATCCCAGCTCCACCGACCTCTGCTCACTGTACAGGATGCTATTCTCCCAATAGATTCGGTGCGTCCCGGTCTGGTCACCTGCGGCTTGGCCCTCGGCTTGGCGCCGCAGCCCGACCAGGGAAGGACAAGTGGCTTGCTCCCTGCAAAACTCCTCCCGAGTGGGTCCGCCCTCGTGGCGCCATTGGGCCAACCCGGGTAGATCGCCTAACTCAGGGACCGGGTCAGGGTCGGATGGGGTGGGTTCCTCGCTAGCGACGGACCCTTCTGATGGGGGGACGGAAGGACCCTCGGCGGGGCCTGTTCCGATCTCTTCGATCGGGGTGCTCTCGACTTCTCTCTGGGGAGTGAGTCGGGCGGACATAGATCGGGTGGTGGCGCACACCCACTCGGGGAGCCCCATCATTCCCAGGTGGGCCTTACGCTCTACGTGCTTCCATGGGGAACTCTCTAGGTCGTTCCCTAAAAGGCAGTCGACCGGCTGGGAGGTTCTTACGGCCACCTTGAGTTTGCCTATCACCCCTCCCCACTCGAATGGCACCAGGGCTACCTGGCACATGCTCTCTCTATTGTCTGCGGATATTACAGGGCAAAAGACGTTGGGGAGGATCTGCTCTTCGGGGACTAGGTGCCTGAGGACACCGGTGATACTGGCCCCGGTGTCTCGCAGGGCCTCTACCTGGTGGCCATTGATTTTGACAAGCTGCCCATACTTCTGGGTGTTGGAGGGGAGGAGGCTACCAGGGATCATCTCCCTATCTCCCAGGGATACTAGGGCCATTGCTGCGGGTTCCCACTCTTCGGCTTCCTCCACCCCCTCCCCCAGGGCTACGTTGGCCATCTGTCTCGTCGGGGGGACTTGGGTGGCCATGGGGCACTCTGGGTCATTGGCGTAGTGCCCGGGTTTCTGGCAGCGAAAACATGTGACGGTCACCCGGTGTCCCCGTTTCCCAGGGGGCCCGGTTACTGGTGGAGGGGGCGCCGGGAAAGGTGGAGGTGGTGTCTTCGGGGGGCTAGGCTGGGACTCTCTCGGCCCTCCCTGGTTCCCTCCTCCTCTCTGGCGGGGTGGTCCCTGACTGGTTCGGGGGTACTCTCCTACCATGCCCCGGGAGACCCGGGTGTTGGTCCAGCGGTCGGCCTCCACAGCCAGCTTCCGGGGATCTGTGAGCTTACTGTCCAGCAGATGCTGACGTAGTTCTACGAAGCAGTTCGCAGCTAGATGTTCCCACAACATGAGGTCAGTGAGTTCGGCCAGGGTGGTGACCTTGCTGCCCTTGGTCCACCCATCGAAGGCCCGACTGAAAAAGTTTACATATTCCACCCAGGTGGTGCCCGGGATCTTCCTGCAGTCCCGGAACCGTTGACGGTACATTTCTGGGGTGAGGCCGTATCTTGTGAGGAGAGCCTCTTTCATGTGGCTGTAGGAGGTCTGCAGGGAGAGGGGTAGGTCGAGCAGGGTGTCCCTTCCTTCGCTCAGAAACCGCCCCCACAGCCCCGCCCCCCAGTCCTTCTGCGGGATCCGATGGGAGGTCATGGCGACCTCGTAGGCCCGAAACCATTGCTGAATGTCATCGTTTTTATAATATTCCTTGACCACATCCTTCGGGATGTGGACCTTCTGTTCCGCTGGGGAGGCCGTCTCTTGGTTACTTGGGGGCCTCCCTTCCTCGTTTCGGGCCTTGAGCTCGAGTTCCTTTAAGCTGCGTTCGTGCTCCAGCTGGAGCTTTCTTCCTTCGTGCTCCCGTTGGAGCTTTTTCTCCTCCAGTTCACCTTGTACACGCATTTGTTCTACCGCTAGCTTTTTTTCCGCTAACTTCAATTCGCCCTCAATTTTGAGTTTGGCCAGCTCTAGTTCATGATTGCGGCTTCTCTCTCGGTCCGCGAGTTCTTCTGGGGAGAAGCCCCCGTCTGGTACGCCTCCTCGCACCTGATTGCTGCTGCTTTCACTTTGGGGGGGTTCGGTTTCGTCGGGGCGCACCCCCGTGCCTTCCGGGCGGGAGGCCCCGGTCTCCACCCAAGTTTTCAGTGCTTTCTGTAAATCTTCCTTCGTGTTGAGACCAGTGGTAGCGATTTTAAGTTCTTTGCAAAATTGCTTCAGCTCCTTGTGTGTATATTCTTCTAGATGCTCCACCTGGAACACCCTGTTGGCGTTGGTTTCTGCGGGGCTCATGGTGCTTCCTTCTGCCATCCCTGTCGGTAGTGCGTCTGTTGTTCACGGTACGATCTCTAGGTGATGGGCCCGAATCCCGTCGCTTGCCACCAATGTTAGACGGCGATCTCAGGAGAGCCCGGAAGGGGTCCTGACTACCCTGAGACCCACCCTCAAAGTATCGTAGCCGGGCACTGGCGGGAGATTCCCCAAGGGGAGGAATCTCGTAGCTAGGATCGTACTTCTGGCACCACACGACACAGAGTAACCACACCGGTTATTCTCAGAAACAATCTTTATCAAGTAGGTTATCACGGCAAATATGTACAAGATGTGCACAGGCTCAAGAGTCTCGGAAAGGTAGGGGGGTAGCGGGACAGTCTTTGGCAAAAGTTCAAGCAGGGACGTATCCGGCGCGCAGCTCACAATCCTCGAGCCGGGGGATACGGGGTCGTAGTCGGGGTCCGGCGGGACCGTGAGAGTCTGGGGGAGCCGCGAGTCACTCAGCGGGCTCAGGTACAGGTTCAGAGGTGTCCGATCTTCAAGGAGCCGCGAGTCACTCAGCAGGCTTAGGCACAAGTTCGGAGATGTTACGATCTTCCAGGAGCCGCGAGTCACTCAGCAGGCTTAGGCACAAGTTCGGAGATGTTACGTTCTTCTAGGAGCCGCGAGTCACTCAGCAGGCTTAGGCACAGGTTCAGAGGTGTTACGATCTTCCAGGAGCCGCGAGTCACTCAGCAGGCTTAGACACAGGTTCAGAGGTGTTACGATCTTCCAGGAGCCGCGAGTCACTCAGCAGGCTTACGTTGTTCCAGCGTCGAATCTGCCGGACCGACCCAGAGCACCCCTTGTTATAGGTCGCCCCCTCTTTGATGTCCGGGGTCGGTGGAGGCAGGGGTCTTGTCACCTGGGGGCCGCTTGTCGGGGTTTCCTGCTATTGTCTTTTGATCTCGTTCAGGGCCGGGGCGGGAGGAGTCCCAGACACCCAGCAGGCGTGGAGCCAGCTCTCAGGGAGGCCGGAGGGCCGATCGAAACCCATCGTCCCAGGGGAGTCCAGAGGTGCGATAGAAACTGCTCCTCCCTCTCTCATCCCCCTGGAAGTGTGATGTCCTCCCGCCGGAGTGGCGCCGCTAGGCCAGGGTCGCGCTGGGGCCGGGCGGCCATCTTGACGCATGAAGTGGGCATGCGGGCCCGGGGTGGCCGAAAGGAGAGAGGCCATGGACGAGGATGTCCGGGCCGGGTGCGGGTGTTCTGGTAGGAAGGACCGGCTGGGCCGGGTGGTTGGGGCTGCAGGTACCAGGTTTCGGTGGTGCGGGTGCACGTAGGGCCGTTCTGCGAGGCCGGGTCCAACACCCAGACATAGGAGGGGTGGGTGCCTATCACTCCCAGCAGTGCCCAGACACAGGAGGGGTGGCTGCAGAGTCCTCCCAGCAGTGCCCAGACACAGGAGGGGTGGGTGTAGAGTCCTCCCAGCAGTGCCCGGACACAGGAGGGGTGGGTGCAGAGTCCTCCCAGCAGTGCCCAGACACAGGAGGGGTGGGTGCAGAGTCCTCCCAGCAGTGCCCAGACACATGAGGGGTGGCTGCAGAGTCCTCCCAGCAGTGCTCAGACATAGGAGGGGTGGGTGCCTATCACTCCCAGCAGTGCCCAGACACAGGAGGGGTGGGTGCAGAGTCCTCCCAGCAGTGCCCAGACATAGGAGGGGTGGGTGCCTATCACTCCCAGCAGTGCCCAGACACAGGAGAGGTGGGTGCAGAGTCCTCCCAGCAGTGCCCAGACATAGGAGGGGTGGGTGCCTATCACTCCCAGCAGTGCCCAGACACTGGAGGGGGGGGTGCAGAGTCCTCCCAGCAGTGCCCAGACATAGGAGGGGTGGGTGCCTATCACTCCCAGCAGTGCCCAGACACAGGAGGGGTGGCTGCAGAGCCCTCCCAGCAGTGCCCAGACATAGGAGGGGTGGGTGCCTATCACTCCCAGCAGTGCCCAGACACAGGAGGGGTGGGTGCAGAGTCCACCCAGCAGTGCCCAGACATAGGAGGGGTGGGTGCCTATCACTCCCAGCAGTGCCCAGACACTGGAGGGGTGGGTGCAGAGTCCTCCCAGCAGTGCCCAGACATAGGAGGGGTGGGTGCCCATCACTCCCAGCAGTGCCCAGACACAGGAGGGGTGGCTGCAGAGCCCTCCCAGCAGTGCCCAGACATAGGAGGGGTGGGTGCCTATCACTCCCAGCAGTGCCCAGACACAGGAGGGGTGGGTGCAGAGTCCTCCCAGCAGTGCCCAGACATAGGAGGGGTGGCTGCAGAGTCCTCCCAGAAGTGCTCACGCACAGGAGGGGTGGGTGCAGAGTCCTCCCAGCAGTGCCCAGACACAGGAGGGGTGGGTGCAGAGTCTTCCCAGCGGTGCCCAGACATAGGAGGGGTGGGCGCAGAGTCCTCCCAGCAGTGGACAGAGACATGGTGGTGTGTACACCATCCTACAAGTAGCAAAACTCCATGGGTTCATAAAGGCATACACAAAGTGCGAATATATTGAGAGTGGCATGCCAACACATCACTGACAGCAGTGTCCTACTCCCATGAGGGTGGATGTCCATCCCCCACTGCATGACACACCACATGTGATGACAAATGACACATGCTTACCCACCCCTGGCGCTGGCAGCACAATACACCCACTGAGAGCATGCAAAAAGACTGTATATTCATGTGCCACCCTACTAAACTAAGAGACCCAAAGGGAACACACACTGTCACGCACATTCCAGGACTGATAGGAATGTACAGGTGCTGGGGCATTCAACAAGTTGGTGCCTCCCATGGAAGGAAAAGGGTGGAGTACCCACAGATACAATGCCCACAATTGTCAGACAGGTGCCCAAAGACCCTGCAGAACACGTAACACATGTGTGCGAGGCTGGGAGTACACACATGCATAGTGCGTAAAAGGGAACATGTCCACATGAAGTCATGTCAATATACTCCATACACAAGTACAGTGAACACCAAGGATGCCACAAATGATGCAGGTGGAGACATTGCTGAGCATGCATGGCCAAAGTTGAAGGGATCCGTCACACACCCAGGAAATGTAGACAGAGCTCAGCACAACAATTGTGAAACACCCTGCAGGGAAGATGTCAGGGTCCACAGAGGAAGGAACACACCTTTGGACAATGTCACCATACAGTAAGAGCTTACATGACCAAAGATTATTTGCAGATACCTTGTGATGGCACACAGATACCAGGGTCCACCCCATGAGCAGCACACTACAACATTTCCCAGACACCTAACACATTATCACCACCCCAAATCATGGAGCAGCACCACCAACAGCAAGACCAGAATAGCATTCGTGTGCAAATGAAACCCAAAATGCTTTATTCAGCATAAAAAATCATAGCTAAAGAAATGTCCACTATATACAGGGCCCAAAGGCCAGACCATGTGCGAAGTCCTGGTGGGGGACACTTGGGGACGCGTCTCCCCTAGCTTGCCTGCACAGTTCACTTCTCCATATCATCCACAGAAGGGGGGCATCATGTGGGGGGGAAGGACCAGGCACCGCAGGGACAGGAGGGGCAAAGGTAGGTGTTGTGGGTGCAGGGACGGACGACTCCACCACAGGGGGTGGGGCAGCGCCAAAGGTGGTGGTTAGCAGGGCACTGCACACGGTTGCGAGCTCTTCCAGCGTCTCCCCTGCACCCGAATGAACCACAGGCCCCAAGGAGGGGGGGGGGGTCAGAGGGATGGGTTGCAGCGCTACTGGGGGAGGGTGTGGACACTGGGGGGGACTCAACTACCCTGGCCGTGCACTGCCTCCACCGCTTGCAGGGTGGTGCCACACTGGGGCTGAGGGACACACTGGCAGTGAATGACTCCTTGTCCGACTGTTGGGCAGGAGAGCTAAGGGGAGTGGTTTTGGAGGAAGTGGGTCGTGAGGACTGCGGACTCCCACTGTGGCTGCGTGTCTGCCGTTTGCCCCCCGACCCAGTGGGTGTGCCTACTTCCCCCTGTGTGTGCGTGACAGGAGGTGTGCGCTTGCCCTTCCCTGGTGGTGTGCTGCCTGTGTCTGGTGGGGTGCGTGCATGGGGACGTCTGGGTGTGCTTGGGACAGGCATGGGAGTGGGAAGTGTGGATGGTGCAGGGGTAGGGGGGGACGGAGCGCTGCAGGAGACCCACTGCTGCAGTCAGTGACGAGTCTATGGACCTCAGCAACCTACGTTGGTCAGACATCGCTGCTGACATGCCCTCCAGGTACGAAACCATCTGTGTCAGCAGTCTGGTGTGGCCATGGAGGACATTAAGCTGCGATGTCTGACCAACCTGCAACTGCCACTGAATGTCCACAGACTCGGCATTGACGGCAGCAGGGGAGACAGGGGCAGGGGGTGCGGTGCCTGGCAGGAAGGAGACATGTTGGCGCCTAGCACGAACGGTAGGGACCCAAGCAAGTGGGAGGCTGGTGATGGGAATGGAGGGGGCGGCGAGAGATGGAGTGCTGCTTTCAGCTCTGGGAGCAGCCTCTGCCCCCTCTGGGAGCTCAGCCTCGGACCCGTCAGCGTCATAGTCGGTGGTGGGACTGGACAGGTCCTCCGCCTCACTCCCCTCGGCCTCCGTGCCACTCGCTGCGCCAGACTCGCCAGCACTGGTGGCACCGGTGCTGGATCCCTCCTCAAGGTCCGTGCCAGTGTCTCCCTCGGTTTCCCCCGACGATGCTGTGGGCAAGGTGAAGAGACAGGAATAATCAGACACCTGTATACATATGACACATGATTCAAAACTACATAAGTCACAGTGCATAGCATGAAAAACAACATGAGAAACATCTACAATACTACGCACATATGTAGGCCCTGCACCACACAGTTGGTTGACCCACCATGCCACTGGGAAACAATGGAGAGCATGACACAACAGCAAATAACTTGATATCAAATAAGACAGAGGAGCCAGTCTCTGGGGACAGTCGAGCACAGCACCTGGACCACACACCGGTGCCAAAAAAGGGATGAGCAGGAACCATGTCTCCTAACTTTTAGCACATGCTGCTTAGCAAATACATTAAACCATGCCCAACATGACTGGGTCACTGCATGTTGAGTGTATGTTCAGACAATCATCACACACAGGCCAGACCTGGCAAGGAGACATAAGGTGTGGACATGTAGGCCTTTCCTGCACAACCCCCCCCACCTGAGACAATGTGATTGAGACAGAGGAAGTACTTACACCTCCTACTCTGGGATTACAAACATGCCCTTCAATGAATCCTGAGTGTACACAAAGTACCCCTTGTGCGCCTGTCCACACATATAATTGACAAATAACCATCTGTGAGTATGCACAAGCCAAATTGGGTCACCCTGTACAGTGGACACATGTAGCACACTTTACGTAACTACAAATTAGGCCAGGGTACAATGCCACAGAGCCCAACCTATGCTGAAGACACAGAGAATGTCCACATTGTTGGATGACACACATGATACCTAGGAAAAGGTGCCCCAGGGGACTGTAGTGGCCACACTCCTCCATGGTCCTGTATGGATATGACTGCAACAGAAGCGACCGTCCCTGCACTATGCATATCTCACACTCATGCACATCATAAAATTACAAGACCTAACGGCGGACTCCAAGTGTCGCACTTCTTTATTGTGTTCCCATGTACTGTAGGTAATGATGTGTTTCTGATAGGTGTGCATCAAAAATGCTCCTGCTCCAATTATTTTACAATTTTTCTATCTGCTTGGCAGTTTGTATCCATTAACGGCGGATGCAGGAGCATTTTTGATGCACACCTATCAGAAATACATTATTACCTACAGTACATGGGAACACAATAAAGAAGTGCGACACTTGGAGTCCGCCGTTAGCTCTTGTCATTTTAGAATTTTTTTGGACCAGTCGGCACTCTTTGACGTATCCCTTTATTGAGACGAATATGCCAAAACTCATTGATAGAAGGGAAGAACTTGCACAGAACCCTTTTGGAAAAGGATTCAGTGCGGTAGCCTCTGCACCTTCATTGGAACATCAAAGCACAGGACTACGTTCATGCTTCTCCAAGCTGGAAAGGATCAAGAAACAAGAACTTTCCCGCTGGTGGGATGGTGTGACATTACAGCAGTATATCGATAACAACAAAATACCTAGAGGACTGCAAATTCTCATTTTCCCAACGTTTGAGGATTTAAGTGGGGAATTATTGGGAGAATGGGAACGGAATCTAGAAAGATCCTCACACACCATGATGAAAATATTAATCAAACACGCCAGCAAAAAAGGACAGAAATTACAGGAAGAGATTGATGGGTTGGAGAAAATAATTGAAGCAATGGAATGCAAAGATCTAGTGGAGAAAAAATTACGTTATTCTCAATAAAGTAATAGAGGAACACCAGCAATATTTGAGAGATAAAGAAATGCGTAAGATCAGGAGAGACGATAGGGACTACAGGGATGGCAGGATATATACGTTTGCCAAAAAGTATTACAGTACTAACAACACAGAGGACAGGAAAAGAACTAGAGAAGACAGCTTGGATAACAGATCCTCCAGTATCACTTCACTAACATCCAGTGAAAGTACTACTTCTATCACATTGAATACTGAGGTCCCTTTAGGAGAAGGGGCAACCAACTTTCAGAAAGAATTAGAAAGATTGAGAGAGGGAGACAGACAACAGAAAAAGGCCCCCAGAAAACAAGGAGAGGTGGGAGGCGGAGTAGGAAGAGCAGACAGTTACAACATGCGATTACGCTCCAAGAAGAATTGAGAACAGATAGGACGATAGTCCCAATAGATGGGTCTAGCACTTCCACCACGGGGGATGATACTAGTCCGAACACCACCCATAAGGCCCAATCGGACCTCCAAATCATCAACCTTTCACATAGAGAACTAGATATTAGTGAATGTAATGTCCTTAAAAAGGGATTAGGTTTCTGTCCAACACAATATGGGGATCTAGTTAATGTTCATGTGGACTTATACAAATTTCTCCGCATGCTCAAATTAAAAGAATTTTTCTTACAGCAAACAGCAAATGTTGTCTCAAATGTTTCCTGTGTTTCGAATGTTGACAGAACAATTGAGGAAATAAGACATGTGCAAACATTATTGTCGATTGAAAATGATGCAACACCGGATATGCAAACTATTCTGAATGACCTTGAAATAGCTGAGGATTATAATCGTGATACTGGCTTGAAATGTAGATCTAAATTCACTCCTCAGGGAGGGTACCATCCAAATATAGACAAATTTGGGGAAATGATTACTTGTGAGTTACATAAATTAGACACCACTGCCCCATATACACAACGTGACCACAATTTGACCAAAAAAGAGAGGGATGCTTTATATAGATTACAAAAAGATGACACAATTGTAATAAGAGAAGCAGACAAGGGGGGAAACGTGGTCATTATGGACATGAATGATTACATGGGGGAGATTGGTCGCCAATTGGGGGATCACCAGTGTTATGAGCTTATCAACCATAACCCCATTTATGATTTACGCAATACTATCAATGAGCGACTTACTGAATGGAGGAATGAATGTCTCCTGACTGATAATGAATTCAAATATCTGTATGTCCATCAGGCACGTTTCCCCTGTATTCATGTCTTGCCCAAAGTCCACAAGGGAGGGAGATTCCCCCCGGGTAGACCTATCATCTCTGGGGTTGGGTCACCAACTGAAAGAATATCAGAATTTGTGGACCTCTCGTTGCAGAAACATGTAGCTAACCTTCCCTCTTACCTTCAGGACAGCAAGGATATCTTGGTCAAATTGGATGAATTCTTGTGGTCTGACGACCTCATGTTCGTCACACTTGACGTTGTGGGTTTATATACATGCATCCGTAAGGAAATTGGCATGCAGGCTGTCCGCCATTTCCTTGACAAAGAAGGGGCGGACCACTATTCCTATAATCTCATGATTATGGAGATGATTGATCTCATTTTGACAAACAACTTTTCCAAACATGACGAGAGATGGTACCATCAGTTACAGGGTACAGCTATGGGATTCAGGTTTGCTCCCTCTTATGCCGGGCTCTTTATGGGCTGGTATGAGAGGGAGCATGCCTGGAACAAAAATGCCTCCCCCTGGACCAAAAACATCGTGTTCTGGGGGAGGTACATAGACGATATTGTTTGTCTATGGTCTGGGTCTGAGATCCAACTGAGAGAATATTTAGCGTATCTTAATGATAATTGCTTCAATGTACAACTTACAATGGTCTGCAACAGAGAAAACATTGATTTTCTTGACATACATTTTTACATAAAGGAGGGCCAGATACATAGCACTTTGCTCAGGAAACAAACAGCATGCAACAGCATTTTGCATGCCACTAGTGCACATGCAAACTCAGTTATTGCCAATATCCCTTATGGGGAGATGGTTAGGACAAGACGCATATGCAGTGAAGAGACAAAATTTAAGGAGAATGTTAAAGACATCAAACAGCGTTTTGAACGTAGGGGTTATGATCCGATAACCCTTAATAAAGCAGAACGCAGAGTCTTGGAGCTTCCCAGACCACAGACCTTAATGCAAGCTGGGACGAGGGCCAAGTTTAGAAGCAAAGAAAGAGTTTGCTTTTTTACGGATTACACTGCACATAGCAACAGAATTTTCAAGGCATTCAGAAAATATTGGCAACTACTGTTGGATATTCCCAAACTGCGCCCCCTCATCAGTACTAAACCCTCTCTAGTATATAGAAGGGGACGCACACTGAGGAGCGCAATATGTCCAAGCTATGTGGTTACCCCGAAAAACCTGAACACCTGGCTCCCAACACCACCTTTAGGCTTTTATACATGCACTTCCTGCAACATATGCCCCCTTGGACGCAATAAATGTAAAGAATTCAGCCACAACACTGACAGTGTTCTTTTGTTTTTTATAAATAGATCAGATATTTTAGTTGTTCCCCTTGGGTCCAGTTCATACTAACGTTTTTGTGCAGTGTTCTGTCTGACAAGATTGCTCGCGTTAACTAGAAGTGTAGCCTTGCCTTGTATTATATATCTTTAACACCGTGCACTATGTTCTTGTGCTGAGTGCTGTTTGGTTAGATTGCGCGTGCTTACTAGAATTGCAGCCTTGCCTCGTATTTTATATCCATAACACCGTGCTCTGAATTAATGTATGTTTGCAGAGTCTACATCGGTAATTACTACATCTACTTTTCACAAATTTTCTAAATACGATAGGGTTTTTTTCTTCCTTATCGAATGCTCTTGCATGCAAACATGAGTCTGTCTTTGGTTACAAGCCTCGAACCCCAGGGTTCCCATGGAGACGTGCAGTGGATTGCTCGCGTTAACTAGAAGTGTAACCTTGCCTTGTATTTTATATCCTCAATACTGTGCACTTACCACACCTATTTTTCACGAATTTCCTAAATACGATAGGGGGTTTTCTTTCTTATCGACTTTTCCTGTATGCAAACATCAGTCCGTTTTTAGGTCTCGCCTTGCTATCGCGTAAGCGATTGCAAAGCGAGACTATAGAATACGGGTTTCAAAAGTGCTCCCAAAAAGCGGATTGCATGGCTAGCACGCTCACAATCACGCGCATCGTTCCGCCATGCAATTCGCCTTTTGGGAGCACTTCAAAGGGTCCGCTGCCCCGCCCCCAAGCGCGCGCGCGCCACGCTCCGCCAGGCTTGTTTTTCTTTTTTTTTTAACTTCAAGCGTGAGGCGCGCTTGCGGCCCATGGTTGAGTATGTTTTAAATATTGGTAGAACGAGCAGCCTATCAGATCACTAAATGGTTCTGTGAAACTACCCAGGTGATGCCAATCCTTAATTCATAACGGCATCCACGAGCGCGCAGAGCGCGCGCTGACTGTCTCCCAGCTGGCAGATGCCGGGCCTCGAGCAAAACGCGCAATCTGTTCCCGAGCGCTGCAAACGCAGGGCTGGCTGCAGACGCGAAGCTCGCAGCTCACATCAATCACGGATCTTGGTAAATACATTTAACCCTAGGAAAAACAGAAAGCTTGGTTTTCGTCGTTTTTATCATGCAAGTTCATACTGGGAAATGACGAACGTCAGCGAGGAAAATATGGACTGTCACTGGTGATATCGTATGCACACTCGGACGGTTTTCAATGCAACAAGGATTTTTTCCTTCGATTTTGAAGCCTTGTTTCTTTTAAACTTTCACATGCACGGGCACCACGCTACATGCTTTAGCGCGGTGCCCTCTTTTGTGCTTATTTTAGTTTTTTTCATTTTCCACGGCCTGCCATTGTTCTCCCCCTGCCGCCGCCAGCGGCAGCCTATCATGCAGCAGTACTGTGTCCGGTTCCCCCAGTGACAGGGACGAATACGGATCCAGCCGCTTTTGCTTAATACCTTCCGCCCACCGACGACTGGCCTACATCTACATAGACCGCGGGTCTCCTGCGCTTTGCCGGCACCACCAGCCCAGAATCCAGCACCTCCACACAGTCTCCTGTTAGCCAACAGCAACCCCTATGCCGGCCTCCAATAAGGACTTCCTTGGTGAAGGCTGGCATGGAGGGTGCTGTTGGTAAACAGGAGGTGGCAGTCAAGACTGCCACTTTCCGGAAACACAGATTTTGAGCTGGTGGGGCCGGCAAAGCGCTGGGGACCTGCGGCCTATGTATATGTAGGCTGTGAGGCTTGTAAAGTTGGAGGAGCGTTGCCTCTCTGCCCATCACCAGGAACCCCCCTGCGAGCACACGACACAGGGCCGTTCGTCATACCGAGGGCTGGGCTCAGGGGCCTACGTGTTGACCCCTTTGAAGGTTGGGGAACAGTCGCAGGGTGACCTTGCCTCGCCAGCTGCTTTGACAAGCGGCAGCCGTGTTCTGCCCTCGGTATCAACAGCCTTCCTCTACTCCCAGAAACACGGAGAGATTCTGCTGCAGACCACAAGCTGCATGCAGCTGGGCTCAGCGCCAGCACTTTTTAATCAAAAACTGCATTAAAAATGTAAAATTAAAATAAATGCAGGTGCCTGGCAGAAGAGTGATGCTAATAGCACTTCTTTTGCAAGCGCGCACTGTATTCTGTTTACAGCATGTGACCCTCCCTTTCCTAACTCGTCACTAGGTTGGGTGACGACTTCAGAAAGGGTGGGGTAATGATGAGAGGCAGCTTTGGAGTTAGCAGGCAGGCAGCCCCGGGAAGTACTGAGCTAATATTGTGCAAGCCCGGTGCTGCTTAAAACAGTAGGACATTTATCACGTTATAAAAGGGTGGTCCCTGGCGATCTCCATTATTGCAGACCCGGGCTGTCACCATGTCTGCATGTAGCCTGCTTAGAATAAATTCTACCCTGCCGATAAATAACTGGCACTAATGCATGTGCCCCTCTGCCCATCACCAGGAACCGCCCCTGTGTGCTCGGAATATAGTGCAAGGCATTAAGGAAAACGACATAAGACAAAATCACGCAAACAGACACAGTATGAATGCGGAAGTAACTTGCCTAATGACCATAACATGATGGACACACTTACAGGCACAAACCGAACATTTTTTAGTATATAGCCTCTGGAACTTTTCCATCAACACAGTTCAAGTAAACATTGAGCTGTCTCGATTTTACAAGGATGTCTGGTCACCCTATACAAACTCCCCCCTAAAAGTTGATTCAACGGCTATAGCCCTAAACTAGTATACCTTTAATTGCTAGTAAACATTTCACATTCATTTGCGTCCACTACCAAAAAGGTCAGCTAAATTTAGCGCAAATGTTCTTGCTAAATAGCAGCTCCTTCCTTCTCATGGTGTGTGTTTAAGTCCGAGACCATGAAGCTACCACACAGTGTAACGTTCAAAGAGAGCTGCAGAACCTCCCAGGCTACCTATGCCACAAATACAGTGTAATGACAGGCCTTAACAAGCATTTGCAATGCAAGAGGTCTTGCATTTGCGCGAGTGTAAGCTATTGGCATTATAAATGACAATGCCTTTTATTTGGGTTTTCAAAAGCAACACATATATAAAAAAAACATTGTCATTTACAATGCCAATAGCTCAAACTTGCGTGAATGCGAGACCTATTGCATTGCAAATGCTTTTTCACTTTGACATCGGTTCCACTGCTGGAACAAGCCACCTCTTGCCCCGTCCCCCCATTGTGAGTGTCAGCCCGGGCTGTGACAGTCCCGGGCACACACACAGCTGCACCCGAGTACTGATCCCTTTCACTCTGCGCCATCTCACTCCCGTGCCTCTGCCATACCCACTCCGTGCCTCTGGGCTCTTGCCGGTATCCTTTTCCCAGCCCTGCGGTGTCTCCGTGCATTCCTACAGTATTTCCAGGCCGCTCCTCTTTCCCTGTGCCATCGCCCTCTCTGCCTTTTTCCCAGATCTGCCCTCGCTCTCCCCTTTCCATTGTTAGGCTGTGAGGCTTGATACCAGCACAAGGGGAGCGCCCGGCTTGGTTCCTGCACTCATAATTACAGGGTCACAAGCAGCACAAAGGAAGCTGCTGTGGACTGGTCATGGAGGGGGAGGGGACGTGGTTCCCAAACTTATTTTCGTTTTCTTTTTAGGATGGGTCGTCGCCCTCCCCAGCCCTGACCCTCTGCTCCATCTCTGTTAATCCGCTCTGTAATCTTGAGCTGATTTCGCCTCTTCACATGGGGCGTGCGCCCTCCCCGGCGGGGTGACCCCGCCTGGTACTCCATTGTCAAATGGCCCAGTGGAGCAGATCACTTTGTCACCTCAGGCTCATATCCCCCCTCCCACCACCCGCCCCACCTAAAAACGACAGTGTGGTTTTAACAGGCTGTGAGACTTAAGTCTGTCGAGCAGGTAAAGTGTTCCTTTGAAAGTGTTCTCTTCTTTACAAAGCACTGGACTCTGAAACATTTCCCATTCAATCATTGTCCTCTTTGCTGTGACTGCCAGCCAGAGGAGAGCTTTACACAAGTGGACACATGACCACAGGGCAACGGACTCGGGCCAACAAATTGTATGAGGTCGGCCAGTGATCTCAAGGCGGCGAGGATTAAGTGCGACCTGACCACACTCCTAATTCATGACTGAAAAGTGATCAGTGAACAACTCGCTCTTAATATTGAACCCCCTTTTATTATTGAACTCGTCCTTGCCCCTTATCCCAAACTCTTCTAACTATAGCGCATAAATAATCTTGCATAGCCGTGCGCTACACAAGTGTTGCCTACCTCACCACCTCCAAAATCATTTTGATTTTTCACTTTGACATTGACTGCTGGAACAAGCCACCTCTTGCCCTGCCCCGTGCCTTTAGGCACTTTTAAACACACTGGGCGTTAGCTCCTCCACCCCCCAACCCCCCACCCCCCCTGTTGTGTGTGTCAGCCTGGGCTGAGACAGTCCGGGGCACACACAGCCGCACCCGAGTATTTCACAGGTCTTTAAACAAGCATCTGCAATGCAATGGGTCTCGCATTTACGCAAGTTTGAGCAATTGGCATTTTAAATGACAATGCCTTTTATTTATGTTTTGGTTTTAAAAACATAAATAAAAGGTATTGTCATTTACAATGCCAATAGCTCAAAGTAGCGTAAATGCGAGACCTATTGCATTGCAAATGCTTGTTGATTATTAGCCTCGAACCCCAGGGTTCCCATGGAGACGGTAGACGCGGCCGGGCTTTTCACGTCGATCCACGTCCCTAGGATGGGATTGACGTACACCGGCGTTCTTACTTCCGCCTTGCGTTTAAATAATGGCGCAATTGCTTACATGGCGGACGTGATCACACACCCGTTGGATTGCAGAGGAAAGAGCGCGGACGGTCGCAGGCTCGCGGTAAGCAAATTTTTGGCGTTCTCGTTCTGATTCAGTTTGCTTTACAGATACGGCATACACCGGTACTTGAACATGACCGTGCCTGTTTGATTCTACGGCATTACTGAGTCTCGCTTTTAAATTACATTCTTTTATTGACGCACATTGGATGCCTTGTATTACCATCCTCCATATGTTACCTGAAAGGCGGGCTCCAGCCCTGTCATTCTTTTGGACCATATCTGCATACGGACCTTAAATGCCGCTTGGACTCGTTGTTTTTGTTCGTATTTATGACATAGTGCACATTGGCATACTAACAGGGTGTTGCGCTCGGTGACTCTTCCGGGTAGCCGTACTCAGCGGATTACATCAATTATTTACTCACTCTTGCCAATGGATGCCTCGAGCCATTAAAAATTACAAATTACATTTTACATGAGAGGCGGGTTTTCATATTGTTATCTGTCTGGGCTACATATTGGCATATATGTGTTACAAACGCCTGCAAGAACGCGTGCATGATGGGATCGATCACGCTTACATTCAAATATTGCCTACGTACTTTTATTCTAGCTAGTACACATTAATGTTGTTTGTGTACTCATGAGAACTGTTTGAGCCATTCCCTTCGTGTTGAGGCTTAGTATTTGTTTAGTCCCTTGAATCTTCCTATATCCCAAGTATTGGGATTTGTGACTCATGGAATGTCATTTTCTGTCCTGTTTTCTGCTCAATAGAATCTTTTGTGGTGCCCTTATCAAGGAGGCATTCGCCTGCACACGAGACACACCAGATATTATGAGTGCAACTGGAAACTTAATGTCCAAGCCATAGGCTCCTTATTTAGAGATGGGCCACCCACGATACAAATAGTGGATCTACTGTGGGATTGAGAAACACTCTTGAGTACTGTATGTGTTCCTGCATCTTCACGTCTGTCATGTTTTGGATTTCACCCACTTGGTGGCTTAGAAATATAGGCATTTGTAACGTGTCTGCATTTTAACATGAATAGCGAGTTAATACAATTTTAAGTAAACTAATGTAGTTATTGAATAGTATATTTTACTGATTCACGAGTTTCCTTATATGTATTTTTATTTTACGTTTTCTCTTGCCTTAGGAAAAATATACACAGTGACTTACCTTTTAAAAAATCTGCATTTATATGATTGCTTTATGAAAAATATACACAGTGATTTATTTCTGTAAAGTCCGCATTTATATGATTGCGATGGAGAACCAATGGCAGACTACGCACAATGGTGCCGATCATGATCCGGTAAAAAATGTCCCCGTACGACTCGTATCGGGTCTTTTTACCGTACGAATCGTACAAGTGCCGTACGAACTGGCAATCACGATTCGCATGGTAAAAAGTCCATACGAACCGCACTGGGAATCATTCCCCACACGTCCTCGGGTCGGAAAATGTGTCCGACACGTCCTCGGACGATTTACCTTACAAACGTGAAAATCCAAGTCCGACCGAGGAATCACGATCCATCCCGTGCGTCCGAGGTCACAACTGTATGGAAAAAACACCGTCCGCACCGAACGCCTACAGCAACCATGGAGACATGTGCCCGCATACGCGCCCAACACTCCCCCCAGCCCCCGTACGTCCGACACGTACCCCCCGTATATGTATACCCCCACCCGTCTAGGTACACCCCAGTACGTTCCAGTCGAACCCCCACCCCAGTACGTGTCATAGCCCCGTCTACCTACACCCCAGTACGTTCCAGTCGTACCCCCACCCCAGTACGTGTCGTACCCCCGTGTACCTACACCCCAGTACGTTCGAGCCCCACCCCCACCCCAGTACGTGTCATACCCCCCGTGTACCTACACCCCAGTACGTTCCAGTCCTACCCCCACCCCAGTACGTGTCGTACCCCCGTGTACCTACACCCCAGTACGTTCGAGCCCCACCCCCACCCCAGTACGTGTCATACCCCCCGTGTACCTACACCCCAGTACGTTCCAGTCCTACCCCCACCCCAGTACGTGTCGTACCCCCGTGTACCTACACCCCAGTACGTTCGAGCCCCACCCCCACCCCAGTACGTGTCATACCCCCCGTCTACCTACACCCCAGTACGTTCCAGTCGAACCCCCACCCCAGTACGTGTCGTACCCCCGTGTACCTACACCCCAGTACGTTCGAGCCCCACCCCCACCCCAGTACGTGTCATACCCCCCGTGTACCTACACCCCAGTACGTTCCAGTCCTACCCCCACCCCAGTACGTGTCGTACCACCGTCAATGTACACCCCCCCACCCCAGTACGTGTCGTACCACCGTCAATGTACACCCCCCACCCCTGTACGTGTCGTACCACCGTCCATGTACACCCCAGTACGTTCGAGTCGTACCCCCACCCCAGTACGTGTCGTACCACCGTCAATGTACACCCCCCCACCCCAGTACGTGTCGTACCACCGTCAATGTACACCCCCCACCCCTGTACGTGTCGTACCACCGTCCATGTACACCCCAGTACGTTCCAGTCGGACCCCCACCCCAGTACGTGTCGTACCACCGTGAACCTACACCCCAGTACGTTCGAGCCCCACCCCCACCCCAGTACGTGTCATACCACCGTCAATGTACACCCCCCCCACCCCAGTACGTGTCGTACCACCGTCAATGTACACCCCCCACCCCTGTACGTGTCGTACCACCGTCCATGTACACCCCAGTACGTTCGAGTCGTACCCCCACCCCAGTACGTGTCGTACCACCGTCAATGTACACCCCCCCACCCCAGTACGTGTCGTACCACCGTCAATGTACACCCCCCACCCCTGTACGTGTCGTACCACCGTCCATGTACACCCCAGTACGTTCCAGTCGTACCCCCACCCCAGTACGTGTCGTACCACCGTGAACCTACACCCCAGTACGTTCGAGCCCCACCCCCACCCCAGTACGTGTCATACCCCCCGTGTACCTACACGCCAGTACGTTCCAGTCGTACCACCACCCCAGTACGTGTCGTACCACCGTCAATGTACACCCCCCCACCCCAGTACGTGTCGTACCACCGTCAATGTACACCCCCCACCCCTGTACGTGTCGTACCACCGTCCATGTACACCCCAGTACGTTCGAGTCGTACCCCCACCCCAGTACGTGTCATACCCCCCGTGTACCTACACCCCAGTACGTTCCAGTCCTACCCCCACCCCAGTACGTGTCGTACCCCCGTGTACCTACACCCCAGTACGTTCGAGCCCCACCCCCACCCCAGTACGTGTCATACCCCCCGTGTACCTACACCCCAGTACGTTCCAGTCCTACCCCCACCCCAGTACGTGTCGTACCCCCGTGTACCTACACCCCAGTACGTTCGAGCCCCACCCCCCACCCCAGTACGTGTCATACCCCCCGTGTACCTACACCCCAGTACGTTCCTGGCGCACCCCCAACACAATCTCCTAAGTACGGAGCGCACCCCATGCCCCAACATCACAACCGCATGTACGAGTCGTACAAAGCCACACACAAGGACATAATCGTACAACCAAATGGCCCATGTACACACCGTACACACGCTCAAAACGCACGTACACAACAAGGACAAAACAAAACAACACAAGAATACACCATTCGAAAGGCACACAGCCACTAAACATGGCCAACAACCACTAAAAGAACACAATCACTGACCTGCAACTGTCAAAAACAAACAGAGGACCAATACACCACCACTCCTTATAACACACCCACCCAAAATTCAAACACTGCCACACCCACCCATGGACCAATGAAAAGGGCCCACACACACAAACCATGAGCCTTTGCAACAGACTCACTGCTGCCAGACACCACAGAACCAGACTACAAGCTACACCACATCTTACACTTGCACACCTTCACACGACCACCCTCACAAACACCCTCTCATCACATTCACACACACACACACAACCATCCACACCCCCCCAACATCCACACACCCCCCACACCCACACCATCCCCACCCACACCCCTCACCATGCCCACTACCAAGAATCCAAAGTTCAGTCACCGAGAGTTGGAGGTCCTTGTTGATCAAATCCTCAGAGTCGAGCCACAGATCTTTGGAACATTGGTCAGAAGCACCAGCCAGGCAGCCAAAACAGCCATGTGGCAGACCATCGTCGATGCTGTGAATGCTGTTGCGGACACCAGGAGGACCAAGCAGGATTGCCAGAACAGGTGGTACGATCTGCGGAGGAGGGTCAGAGCCAAGAGGCAGGAGGAACACGACCAGGCCAACGCCACCGGAGGAAGGCCCTCCCGCAGAGCCGTACAGTACCATCCCTGGGAGGAGAGGGTGATGGCCATACTGCCGGTGGAGGCAGTTGAAGGAGTAGAAGGACTCCGAGACCCGGGTGAGTACACAAACAACGCACCTCACATGGGGGGAACTGCAACCACAACCAAAATTAATAACAGGCACGCAACCACCACAAGCCATCGCATGACTCAACCACACTCCATGAGCAGGCACATGCCACTACTGCCACCATGCCCCATGCACCCAGCTGGACAATGTCAAGTCACAGGCCACAGAAGACAACAACACATGACACGGTAACCCGGATGGCGGGAGGCTGGGCACCAAGAATCACATAGTGCGACTCCAAAGCAGACAACAATGCCCTCTGCCCATATGGCCTAGGTCACAGCCAGACAAACACTGTGTGCCAACACAGGAATGACTTGCCAGCAAATGGCGGACGCCTTGCATCAACACATGGGGGTGAAGGCACTGTTTTGCACATGACAGCAGCTAATGAACAGCTAACATTGTGAAAGAGTGGCAGCACACACCACCACAGCAGCAGCGCACAGACACACAGCAGACAAAATGGGTGCCTGGAGATCAGAAACAAACTCACATCAACAGGCCAAGGGCCACTCAAAGATCTGCTAACAGTGTGTGCCCAGGAAGCTGGGCCAAGGTGACAGAGGGTGACACACAGAGGGAGGGAGAGGGGGACACAGAGGGAGGGAGAGGGGGACTGAGAGGGAGGGAGACGGACAGAGGGAGGAGGCTGACACACAGAGGGAGGGAGAGGGGGACAGAGAGGGAGGGAGAGGGGGACAGAGAGGGAGGGAGACACAGGAAGATGGACAGAGGGAGGAGGCTGACACACAGAGGGAGGGAGAGGGGGACAGAGAGGGAGGGAGAGGGGGACAGAGAAGGAGGGAGACACAGGGAGAGCAAATCAGTCCTTTGGTGTGTGGGAATGTCTGCTCGTCAGCAGGTGGACTGCGTGCATGTAGACAAGGGTGGCCAGTGCCAGAACCCCCCCTCTTCATCATGGCAAAACGCAGGGCCATGTCACAACCTGTACACGAGCACAAGGACAGCCACCTGCATCATATAAGTGTGTGGATCCACTCCATGTGCACATGTACAGTGCTACAAGGAAGGCGCAAATGCATGGCTCGCCACACATGCACACTCCACTGCTGACTGCAGTCACACTTGACGCAGCAAGTAAGACTGTGCCACACATAGTTAAAGGGGCCAAATTGGTGCCCAAGGGACACACCCATGCACAAGTGCACTGTGAGTGGAATGCAAGACAGATCCTAATTCCAAGAGGAAATGTGCCAACTTTGTAACGGATGAAACATGGATGTTGCATGGATCAAAATTAACATTTTCTCTCTCACACACAGGTCAACGTCGTGCTGCACCCCCCAACACTGGGGGGGAACACTCACAGGACCCGGATCTGCAGGAGACCGATCCCACCGGCAGCGACCACTCTCACCACTCTGCGGACGACCCCGACCGACCTGGCCCCTCTGGTGTCCAACCACCTGCAGCACCTGCGTCAGGTACAACTGTGCCAACCACCACCCCCACTCCTGCCACATCCCAGGAGACACCCAGGATCCCTGCCCCAACACCACAATGCAGCCAGGCTCGCCAGGAGGGACACGGTGTCCCGGGCACCCAGGAGGAGGCAGGCGACAACGCCAATGCCACCCCTCAGGGGTCCCGGAGACCCGATGTTCCCACAAGTGCAGGCCAGACGCAAGTGGGCAGGGGTGGTGGGAGTGGAGGACGGCGGAGGCGCGAGCCTGACCAGTTGGCTGGGGATCCGGTATTTTCCCATGTCCGTAACATCCTGGACTCATACCGGCAGGACACCACGGGCATGGCCCAGGTTGTGTCCGTCCTCGAGGGGATCAAGGTCCAGCAGGCCCAGCAACATGCGGAGCTAATAGCCTGTCTACAGCTACACCAACGGAGGATGGAGGACAGACAGGCTGAGCAAGTGACGGCGTCCCAGGGGATTCACGCTGAACTCCGTCGGATGGCCGACACCATGGCCGACCCTCCCTGTGCCAGAAGGCGGAGAACATCACCACCCACAGGGAGGGATCATGAGGAGGAGGAGGAAACATCCGACGGAGCATCCCAGACGTCGTCACGGCCTGCTGCTGAGGTTCCTCGCAGGAAGCCGGGTCGTCCACGGAAAGGACCGTGAGGGTGGCTGCTACATCACCATCTCCCAGGACACCTGGCCTGGCACCTGGCCCACTGGAGCAACAGCATCACAGCATCAAGAGACATTCTCTGCCACATGGCCCTGCTGGTCACTGGCTGACCAATGTTGACAAAGACTGTGGCATGGACTCTGAGGATTTCCAATGGCAAGGACACCAACTCCCCTACTGAACTTTGGATTCCCTAATCCCGGAAAGCCCCTCACTTTGTCCCCCCCCCCCAATAATAAATCACACTATTAAGAGTAGATGCCTGCTGGTAGCATTATTACCTAACATGTGTCTTGTACAGTCTAAACATGCTTGAGTCATCTGTTCACTTCAACCATCCACACCCTGGGGCCTGAGTCTGGCACAGGACACATGGGTCACAGTTTATTAGGCAAGACAGACATGGAGCACCATACACACCCGTGATGGTCAGAACCAGCTGAGGGGGTGGCCGAACAACCGTGCTGACAGACACATTGAGTACAGCAACAGTCATGCGCAGAGGTCAGGGATCCTGGCCCGTGTCCTGGGGGGCACCCAGGTATGTGTAGACAGGTGGCAGAACCATGTCCTGCAAGCTTGAGTCCGGTGGATGCAGAGAATGGGGTCATGGACAACGTTGGATGCATGGGGATGGCACATGTCACAATACCCACACAGTCATGGACATCATGCCCAATACACAGTCTCAGCACACACACACAGCTTGCATCTTGCCACTCGAAACATTGACACATAGCCACAATCAGGGAATACCATGCCAGACATGCAGGATGCACCGTGCCAACACACCAGCATTGACTGAGAAGAGGCACCTTGGAGGCATAGGGACACCTTTATTAGTCATGTTTTTGGGATTGCAGAGGCAACTTGAAGTACACATGAACACATCATGTGGAGTAACATGTGGCTCCAACACTGGCACCCCCCTTCTGCAGCACAAATGCGTGATAGCCAGGGAACTGGCACACAAGCGTCGGCTAACAGCAAAACACCCACAGCTGCTCACGGAGAGCCTGCCATACACCATACATCCGCTGATGTGGAAGTACCACGCCATGTCAAGACAATGTTAACCGTATGTGTCCGAGGGCAGTGTCACACACATTGATGCCATCATCACAATCCACTATCCCATCACTGATGACTGACAACCAGGCAGCCCATCTATTCAGGTGTACCCAGCTGCATGTCGTGTCCCATGGGGATGCCACATGTCTGCAGAGGAACCAAACCCCGACCGGGGCAGTGTGCACACATCGTGAACAACTGCCACACCCAATACACCCCAGATGCATCCCTTACCCCATGGAGACTTCCAAACGTGTCCGTGCCTGTAACGCTGAGTCAGCCCACGATGTCATGTCCATGAGGAATAGCAGTGCCACAACAATGCAACCAGCAAACGGCATGCGCAGGTACCTGGGGAAGAGAGACACACAAGAAGTCAGCCACAAAAAGCACAGCCACTTGCATGTGCAGTTACTCGACACATGTATGGATGACAACATGCTAGGTCACAATTATGACTGGGGAAATACTACCATCACTGCCACCATCACTCCAGTGACACACCCACACACACCTCTGACCCACGTGCCATACATGCAGGTGGAGACACACATCACAACGCATGCCACACGGGGACCAATGCGTGCACACTCAGACCCTGGTACTCGCCACTAAGCAAAGAAGTCGCGTATGAGCCGAGTCCGGATGTCCTCTTGCGGCTCCACATCCTCCACATCACTAGCCCCATTGCCAAGCCCTTCGTCCTCCACGGGTGGATGGTCCTCGTCATGTTGATTCAGGATGAGTGGCACAGCTCTTTCAACTGCCATGTTGTGCAGCATGCAGCAGACCATGAAGATCTTGCAGACCTTCGCCGGGGCATAAGGGAGTGCACCGCCGGTCTTGTGGAGGCACCGGAATCGGCTCTTCAGCATGCCAAACGTCCTCTCTATCACTCGCCTTGTCCGGCCATGGGCGGTGTTATAGCGGAGCTGGGCCGGCGTGATGGGGTTGCGGAGAGGTGTCAGCAGCCAAGGCATGTTGGGATAGCCAGCTTCCCCTACATGGGAAGCACATGGACATCGTTAGAACTGGTGTAGCGGTCGTGCTGGTCGGCTATACAGAATACAGGACAGACAGACTGTACCCACCAACAACACATGCCCGTTCGTTGCGCAGCTGCATCATCATATCAGGCATCCCGCTACGCCTCATGATGTAGGCATCGTGTGCTGATCCTGGGAAACGAGCACAGACATGTGAAATCACCATATTGGACAGACACACCACAAGGGCATTGATGGAGTGGTAGTGCTTCCGATTGCGGTACGCCACCTCCCGTGCGTGTGGTGGTACCAAACCTACATGTGTCCCATCTATGGACCCAATGACATGGGGCATCCCTCCCAGGGCATAGAATCCACGCTTGACCTCAGTCATCTGTTCAGGGGTTGGGAACTTGATGAAGTCATCCAGGTGAATCAACATGGCCTCCAAGAAATCATGCAGCACACCGCTGAACATGCTCTGGGACATGCCACCAACATGAGCTATGGTATTTTGGAAGGTACCCGTGGCAAGAAAATGTAGGGCAGCCATTACCTTCAGCTGGGGTGTCAGTGCCGTAGGATACCTGTGCTGCGGTTGCAGGTGTGGTGCCAGTCTCGCCGTCAGCTCCAGAATCAACGGTTGGGTGAAGCGGTAGAGGCGGATCCTGTCATTCTCCTGCATGGTAGCCAAGTCTGGAATTCTTCGGGCAACAGGAGGCGCTCTGCAGTAATTTGGAAGTGACAAGGAAGAGTGAGTGCACTACGAGAACAACTCATGTCTACTGAGCACATGTAAATCTGGCAATACACACATGCCACATAGGGAGTCAGGCATGTGCTACATGCCCAGGACACGTATGGATGCAAGGTGACACTCCTTCCAAGACCCAGCTACACACGGTGATTAAGAACCTCCCCATGCCACGCCATGGAAATAGCTGTGTCCCAGTGCAAGTGCACTGCCCGACGCAAGACAGGAGTGACATACACCCACACATCAGCAGAAGTGTGATGCCGATTGCAGAGACTGGTAGCGGAACACTGGAGCCACAGGTCACATGACATTACACTAGTCCAGCCCACACACCTTGCCATGAAGGTGCACATGTCATGACTCACCACACATTCCTTGTGAGTTTGCTGACATGGCCTTGTCACGCTACTCCGTGTCCCATGCATACATGTGCACCTCACATCCGATAACACATGTGGCATGGTGTTGGGAACAGTGTGCAATGACAATCTACACACAGCCACATGTTGGTTGCTGCAACGGCTGCAGCTTTTGAGGGTGCTACAACATCAACCTGATGTAAATCCCGGACACATATATGACATAGTCACATTGTGCACTGTGGGTAGTGACGAGTCATGTGTCATGACCCCTGTACCGGGCATCATGGGACACTTCCGTGTGTTGGTGTCCGTGCCATGCCAGTGACGCTCACCCCAAGTGCGCAGTCCCACATGCACACATGTCAAAGGAGTCAAGGGCATGCCTGGCACACATTGCACCCTCACACAGTACACATGTACACATCTCATCATACATCTGGTGCCTTCTCCACTCAGGAGGCATGTTCCACATCACAGCCTGTGACACCTGTGCCCCACACATGTAGTAATGCACAGACGATGCCTTGATGTCCATTCCTGGACAAGTATGTCCATCCATGGACAAGTATGTCCGCCCTATTCCTACATGTGTGTCGCCTATCACCACAGTGATGTGTATAAACTGCCGTACTGCTGCTGAGAGGGCCTGTGCATGTTCCCAAATCACTGTGGGAGTGCTGCCGTATGTGTACCCATCGTGATGGCGAGCGTACAGGCATTTGTACGGTCCGTAGCACTACGGGTACGCATACGCGTGCAGACCCATAGTGATAGTGAGCGTAGATGCGTGTGTACGGCCCTATCACTATGGGTCTGCACGCGTATGCGTACCCGTAGTGTTACGGACCGTACACTCGCATGTACGCTCACTATCACTATGGGTCTGCACGCGTATGCGTACCCGTAGTGTTACGGACCGTACACACGCATCTACGCTCACTATCACTACGAGTACGCATACGCGTGCCGACCCATAGTGATAGTGAGCGTAGATGCGTGTGTACGGTCCGTAACACTACGGGTACGCATACGCGTGCAGACCCATAGTGATAGAGAGCGTACATGCGTGTGTACGGTCCGTAACACTACGGGTACGCATACGCGTGCAGACCCATAGTGATAGAGAGCGTACATGCGTGTGTACGGTCCGTAACACTACGGGTACGCATACGCGTGCAGACCCATAGTGATGGAGAGCGTAGGCATGCATGTACGGGCCGTTGCCATGCATTTGGGGTGCCCTAGGGCCCCGAAACGCACCGTACCTGTGTGTGATGCTCCAAATTACATAGGGGACAAGTATTAAGGCCTACATGCATGCTGGTTGTCATGGAGACCAAGTTCAAAATTAGAAATTGTTCTGGAAGGTGCACAGCAGAAGTCAGTTGGAATTCTTCTACTTTGTTGCAATGTGTTTGTGGGGCTGACATCATGCAGGAGAATGAAACCGATAGAGAACCCACAGACTGCTAGGTTTGAAGGGATTGGTGGAAACATAGGATGCAAATGTGAGTGACCAATCACTCTGTACTCCTGTGCATGAGACTGGGCAGAAGGGCACATATAAGGCAGCCAGGTCCCATGAGGGAGCACTTGCCTGCACATCTTTGCATTCGTCGACCCAGCTGCTGCTACTGATTCCCTGGAACCATGTCAAGGGCTGTGGAGAGGACACAGCCATTCACCCTGGAGGAGAACATGGCTCTGCTGGATGTGATCCTCCCACAGTACTCCATGCTGTATGGGCGACCAGGGTATCAGGTGAGTGCATAGGCCACTGCCACAGACTGTCCCTATGTTGTGACTGTGACTTCTGCCATTGCGTCCAGGTGTAACACACATGCCATGTACTGTCGGGGGGGTCCCAGGGGGGGGTGCCTGATGTCTCCCAGCAGTGCCCTGAGACAGGAGGGGTGGGGGCCTATCACTCACAGCAGTGCCCTGAGACAGGAGGGGTGGGGGCCTATCACTCCCAGCAGTGCCCTGAGACAGGAGGGGTGGGGGCCTATCACTCACAGCAGTGCCCTGAGACAGGAGGGGTGGGGGCCTATCACTCACAGCTGTGCCCTGAGACAGGAGGGGTGGGGGCCTATCACTCACAGCAGTGCCCTGAGACAGGAGGGGTGGGGGCCTATCACTCACAGCAGTGCCCTGAGACAGGAGGGGTGGGGGCCTATCACTCACAGCTGTGCCCTGAGACAGGAGGGGTGGGGGCCTATCACTCACAGCAGTGCCCTGAGACAGGAGGGGTGGGGGCCTATCACTCACAGCAGTGCCCTGAGACAGGAGGGGTGGGGGCCTATCACTCACAGCAGTGCCCTGAGACAGGAGGGGTGGGTGTGATGCACAGTGTGAGCCTTGATCATTGATTGTGACATTGCCATCATTCCACCTGTGTACCCACTGTGGCACGTACTGCTTTTTCCCTCACCAGGGGATGATGTCCCTATGACAAAGGTGCAATGCGTTGGCTGCATGACATGCCTTGTTGTAACCAGCTAATTTGTACCCATATGTCTCTCTGTGACATGTGGCTGGTGTATTGATGTGGTGTCACTTGTTCCTCCTCACAGGTAGGCGCCACTGCCAAGGAGCAGATCTGGCTGACCGCCGTCAGTGCCGTGAGGGGTGTGGATGGTCGGAGGCGGAGCCTGCCCCAGGTGAGAAAACGCTGGCAGGATATCCGGTGCTGGACGCGGAGGATTGCGCGGCTCCTGCTGGGGGACTCACCTGAGAGCCACAAGAACCGCGGCCGCCGCCGTCTGAGCCACCTCCACAGGCGTGTGCTGCCGGTGGTCTTTCCAGACCTGGAGAGGCGCTTACAGGCGATGCAGCAGCCGGAAGGGGGTAGGTACATGTGTGTTCGTTGTGTGTCACCGGCATTTGTAAGGGCACAGTAGCATGAATTCACTGGCAGGGTTTAAAGGTGCTGTGCAGATCCTGTTTGCCCCAGGATAGCGCTGTGCCCCTGCCACCCTTCCCCTCCTTGCAATGTGTTCTCTGGTCTGTGTGTAGTCACTCCTTCACAAGGTGATGTAGGCTGGCGCTTTGTCCACGTGAACAATGACTGTAGCATCATGTGTGGGGGTGGTGTGTAACAGGTTGTGGGACCTTGCCTGTGCACTGTCAAGTTCACTGCATGTGGGTTCCATGTCAGTTGGCACTGATGCTGACTCCAGACATGGGAGTTGGTCTCTCATGTGTCATGCCTTACAGCGCGCATGTCCTATGTAGTGGCCTGTGACATGATGTGCATGAGTGTGCGATACACATAGTGCAGGGATGGTGACGTGTGTTGCAGTCATTACTATTCAGTAGCATGTATTTGCGTGCCCACTACTGTCCCCTGGGGCACCTTTTCCTCAGTGGTGTATGTGTCATCATAAACGTGGACAATCTCAGTGTCTACAGCGTGGGTTGTGCTCTGTGCCATTGTCCCCTGTCACCATGTATATAGACGTGCTATTTTATACAGGTGTCCACTGTGCAGCCTGACCTGATTGTCCTTCTACATACTCACAGTTGCCAGTGCCTGTGTGTCTTGTTATACTCATCTGAGGATGGGCACTGGTACCTCATTATTTGTACCGGCGCACCTTGCCTGTTCGGCGTACACTCTTGCTTTTTGCCTGCCCCTGTGGGTATCAGCCAGACTATGAGATGTTGGTGCCACCTGTGTCTCAACAATTTGCCTCGTGTAGGGTCTTGTTGGTGCGGGCAATGCCTATGTGTCAAATCCTGATTTCTACTTGCTGGGTCTGGGCAGTGTGTGATGTGTCTGGACACACACGCAATGTGCAGTGACCGAGTCATGTTGGGCATGTTTTCAGCATTACCTATGCAGCATGTGTCTCAAGTTCATGGATATGGTCCCTGGTCATCGGTATTTTCGCCAACGCTGTGTGGTGCAGATGCAGTGCTGGATTGTCCCCAGGGCCTGGGTGCTATGTCAGACTCCGTTTCCTGTCTTTAGCTATTGTCTCATGCTCTCCATGGTGTTGCAGTGGCATGGTGGCTCAACCAACTGTGTGTTTCATGCCCTACATCGGTACCTTGTTTAGTAGATGTTAGGGATCTTCCTTTTCAGGCTATGCAATGTTACCTATGTCGATTGGACTCATGTGACTGATGTGTACAGCTGTCTGATTAATTTCTGTCTCTCCACCCTGCCCACAGCATCGTCGGGGGACACAGAGGGAGACATGGACACAGGCAAGGCGGAGGGACCGAGCACCAGTGCCAGCCGTGACATCGGGGCTGGCACATCGAGTGGGACAGAGGTGGAGGATAGTGCGGCCGAGGACCTGTCGACTGGCACGTCAGAATACGAAGCTGACAGGTCCGAGGAGGATGTCTCCGAGTGGGCGGTGGCTGCACCAGCAGCTGACAGCGGAACAACACCTCGCACCGCCCCCTCAGTTCCCACCAGCCGCCTCCCACTTGCTCGTGTCCCTTCCCAGCGTGCCCGGTCACAGCATGTCTCCTTCCTGCCAGGCACCGCACCCCCTGCCCCTGTCTCCACTGCTGCCGCCAATGCAGAGTCTGTGGACATCCAGCGGCAACTGCAGGTTGGTCAGGCTGCGATCCTTAATGTCCTCCATGCCCACGGCAAAACCCTCACCAACATCGAGGCTTTCTTGGAGGGCATTCATTCGTCGCAGGCTGACCAACGCAACTTGCTGAGGTCCATCGACTCCACACTGACTGCAGCAGTGGGTCTCCTGCAGCGCGACCTCCCCCCACCTACCCCTGCCCCATCCACACTTCCCACTCCCATGCCTGTCCCACGTACACCCAGACGTCGGCATGCACCCACTTCAACGGACACGGGCACCACACCAGCAGGGAAGGTCCACCGCACTCCTCCTGACACGCACACACAGGGTGAGGTAGGCACACCCACTGGGTCGGGGGGCAAACGTGTGACACGCAGCCATAGTGGGAGTCCGCATTCCACCCAGTCCACTCCCTCCAAATCCCCTCCCCTCAGCTCTCCTGGCCACATCTCCCCCAAGGACTCCTTCATGGCCGCTCTGTCCCTGAGCCCCACAGTTACACCACCACGCAAGCGGTCAAGGAGGTCCACGGTCAGGGTGGTTGAGTCTCCCCCCCTGTCTCCACCCTCCCCCGGTGGCGCTGCGACCCATCCCTCTGACCCCCCCCCTCCTTGGGGCCTGAGGTCCCTTCGGGTGCAGGGGACTCCCTGGAGGACCTTGCAAAGGTGTGTAGTGCCATCCTGGCCTCCGACTTTGGCACTGACCCACCCCCTGTGGTGGAGTCCTCCATCCCTGCACCCACAACGCCGCCCCTTTGCCCTGATGTCCCTGCGGTGCCTGTTGCTTCCCCCCCCCCTGATGCCCTCACCAGTGTGGAAGACGATGCCATTTGACTGTGCAGGCAAGGTAGGGGACACGCATCCCACTGTGTCCCCCATCCAGCTGAGAATCATTGACTGCCCTATGGGCTTTGTGAAGATTGAACTGCCTGCGATCCACGGACATTGTGCTCATGCTGAATAAAGCTTAATTTTGTTTTCATTATCACACTACTGCTATGCTGGTATTGGTGTTGGTGGGGCTGCTACATGGTTTTTGGTGGTGTGTAAGGGTTTGGGTGTGTGGGATATGTAGTAGTGTACTGCTCATTGGTGGGACCCTGGGATCTGTGTGCCATCACAAGGTGTTGGCGAACTTTCTTTGTTCATGTAAGCAGTTACTGCATGGTGCACTTGTCCCAGGGTGTATTCCTTCCTCTGTGTACCCAGCTTTCTTCCCTGCAGGGTATTCCCAATGTTTAGCGCAGAGCTGTGTCTACATGAGCTGTGTGTGTTACGGAGCCCTTCTACTTTGGCCATGCATGCAGGGCCATGTCTCCACCTGCAACAATCGTGGCATCCTTGATGATCACTGTACTTGTGTGTGGAGTCTGTTGACATGAGTTCATGGGGACATGTTCCCTTGTAGCCAGTATGCATGTGGATAATTCTGGCCTCACACACATGTGTTACAGCCCTCCTGTCTCAGGGCACTGCTGGGAGTGATAGGCACCCACCCCTCCTGTCTCAGGGCACTGCTGGGAGGACTCTGCACACACCCCTCCTGTCTCAGGGCACTGCTGGGAGTGATAGGCACCCACCCCTCCTGTCTCAGGGCACTGCTGGGAGGACTCTGCACCCACCCATCCTGTCTCAGGGCACTGCTGGGAGGACTCTGCACACACCCCTCCTGTCTCAGGGCACTGCTGGGAGGACTCCACACCCACCCCTCCTGTCTCTGGGCACAGCTGGGAGGACTCCACACCCACCCCTCCTGTCTCAGGGCACTGCTGGGAGTGATAGGCAACCACCCCTCCTGTCTCAGGGCACTGCTGGGTGGACTCTGCACACACCCCTCCTGTCTCAGGGCACTGCTGGGAGGACTCCACACCCACCCCTCCTGTCTCTGGGCACAGCTGGGAGGACTCCACACCCACCCCTCCTGTCTCAGGGCACTGCTGGGAGGACTCTGCACACACCCCTCCTGTCTCAGGGCACTGCTGGGAGGACTCTGCACACACCCCTCCTGTCTCAGGGCACTGCTGGGAGTGATAGGCACCCACCCCTCCTGTCTCAGGGCACTGCTGGGAGGACTCTGCACACACCCCTCCTGTCTCAGGGGACTGCTGGGAGTGATAGGCACCCACCCCTCCTGTCTCAGGGCACTGCTGGGAGGACTCTGCACACACCCCTCCTGTCTCAGGGCACTGCTGGGAGGACTCCACACCCACCCCTCCTGTCTCTGGGCACAGCTGGGAGGTCTCCACACCCACCCCTCCTGTCTCAGGGCACTGCTGGGAGTGATAGGCAACCACCCCTCCTGTCTCAGGGCACTGCTGGGTGGACTCTGCACACACCCCTCCTGTCTCAGGGCACTGCTGGGAGGACTCCACACCCACCCCTCCTGTCTCTGGGCACAGCTGGGAGGACTCCACACCCACCCCTCCTGTCTCAGGGCACTGCTGGGAGGACTCTGCACACACCCCTCCTGTCTCAGGGCACTGCTGGGAGGACTCTGCACACACCCCTCCTGTCTCAGGGCACTGCTGGGAGTGATAGGCACCCACCCCTCCTGTCTCAGGGCACTGCTGGGAGGACTCTGCACACACCCCTCCTGTCTCAGGGCACTGCTGGGAGTGATAGGCACCCACCCCTCCTGTCTCAGGGCACTGCTGGGAGGACTCTGCACACACCCCTCCTGTCTCAGGGCACTGCTGGGAGGACTCCACACCCACCCCTCCTATCTCTGGGCACAGCTGGGAGGACTCCACACCCACCCCTCCTGTCTCAGGGCACTGCTGGGAGTGATAGGCAACCACCCCTCCTGTCTCAGGGCACTGCTGGGTGGACTCTGCACACACCCCTCCTGTCTCAGGGCACTGCTGGGAGGACTCCACACCCACCCCTCCTGTCTCTGGGCACAGCTGGGAGGACTCCACACCCACCCCTCCTGTCTCAGGGCACTGCTGGGAGGACTCTGCACACACCCCTCCTGTCTCAGGGCACTGCTGGGAGTGATAGGCAACCACCCCTCCTGTCTCAGGGCACTGCTGGGTGGACTCTGCACACACACCTCCGATTTCAGGATATGTACGCTTGGCACATACACGGTGGGGGTACGCTCAATGCATTCGAGGTGAGGGTACGAGTCTACTTACACTGGTGTGGTGGGGGTACGCTCCATGCATACGTGGGTGAGGGTACGGGTCGAACTTACACTGTTGGGGTGGGGGTACGCTCCGTACGTCCGCGGGTGGGGGTACGGGTCGTACTAACACTGTTGGCATGGGGGGTACGCTCCTTGCATACGCGGGTGGGGGTACGGGTCGTACTTACACTGTTGGGCTGGGGGTACGCTCCTTGCATACGCGGGTGAGGGTTCGCGTCGTACTTGCACTGTTGGCATGGGGGGTACGCTCCATGCATACGCGGGTGGGGGTACGGGTCGTACTTACACTGTTGGGCTGGGGGGTACGCTCCTTGCATACGCGGGTGAGGGTTCGCGTCGTACTTGCACTGTTGGCATGGGGGGTACGCTCCATGCATACGCGGGTGGGGGTACGGGTCGTACTTACACTGTTGGGCTGGGGGGTACGCTCCTTGCATACGGGGTGGGGGTACGGGTCGTACTTGCACTGTTGGGGTGGGGGGTACGCTCCTTGCATACGGGGTGGGGGTACGGGTCGTACTTACGCTGTTGGGCTGGGGGGTACGCTCCTTGCATTCGCGGGTGAGGGTACGGGTCGAACTTACATTGTTGGGGTGGGGGTACGGTCCGTGAGTCCGCGGGTGGGGGTTCGAGTCGTACTTACACTGTTGGCATGGGGGGTACGCTCCATGCATACGCGGGTGAGGGTACGGGTCGAACTTACACTGTTGGGGTGGGGGTACGCTCCGTACGTCCGCGGGTGGGGGTATGGGTCGTACTAACACTGTTGGCATGGGGGGTACACTCCTTGCATACGCGGGTGGGGGTACGGGTCGTACTTACACTGTTGGCATGGGGGGTACGCTCCATGCATACGCGGGTGAGGGTACGGGTCGAACTTACACTGTTGGGGTGGGGGTACGCTCCGTACGTCCGCGGGTGGGGGTACGGGTTGTACTAACACTGTTGGCATGGGGGGTACGCTCCTTGCATACGCGGGTGGGGGTACGGGTCGTACTTACACTGTTGGGCTGGGGGGTACGCTCCTTGCATACGCGGGTGAGGGTTCGCGTCGTACTTGCACTGTTGGGGTGGGGGGTACGCTCCTTGCATACGGGGTGGGGGTAGGGTCCGTACATATCCGTCCCCACGCTATGTGATGTTTGTGCGGCCCGTACCCAGGCTTTTGCCACGTGGGTGCGATCCGTCCCGCCATTGTTGGGGTGACGTGTGTGGGCATGGTCCGACTCGTACCCACGCTCTTCAGGCGTGGGTATGGGACGTACCTGTCTGGTTGTGTTGCCGGTTCGCGTGGTGACGGACTTCCGTTGTGGCGGTCGCTGGCTTATCAGGACACGCCCCCACCCCCTCGTGGTGACCAGGGCATGGGAGTCAGGTATGTCCAGGCCATGTGTGGTGTGTGACTTATGTGGTTGTTTTGTGGTCTGCCCTGGTCGTGCCCCCCCACCCCACCCCACTTTCCCCCCTCCCTTAGTGATTCTGACCTTCTGCGGCGTCTGCGTCGTAACCTGTAGAGGAGGTGTACTGCTATGAGGGCAGGGATGACTCGTAGGTTCGGGTCCATGTCTGTCCGTCGCGTACTGGTACTCCTTGCTCGCGTCGTCCTGTCGCGTACGGGTCCTCCTTGATCGCGTCGTCCTGTCGCGTACGGGTCCTCCTTGGTGGCGTCGTCCTGTGTGTCCGTCACGTACTGGTCCTCCTTGTTCGCGTCGTCGTCTGTCCGTCGCGTACTGGTGGTCCTTGTTCGCGTCGTCCTGATTTCCCGGCAGTTTTTGGCTGCCGCAAAATATTCACCGTGCGGGGTGACGTCGGTGCGAATCGTGATTCCTGGGTCGTGAATGGCTGGCTGTGAGCGTCCCGACGTCAGGTCGGCGCTTTCCCGGATCGCATTGGTAGGTGTTTTTTTGTTCGGTCGGGCTTTTTTACGATTCGTACGGTAATGGTGTACCCGTGCGAATCGTAATTCCTTGTTTGTGAAAATTGACGACCGGGTACGCGTCGGGCGGAGATTGTGCTCCGTCCGACGGTTCGTACCCGGTTTTTGCAGGATCGTGATCGGCACCAATATGTTTTGGGATTGTATAGGGTGAAAAGTCTCCTTTTTTTGACATATAGGTAGTTTACAATTTGGCTTAGTACTTAAACAGTTTTCGTTGGTATTTATGTTGTGTATACATATTTTAACAGCTTGAGTTGTTGTTTTTTGTTATGATGTTGGAACGTGTCGGTGTATTTATATTTGTGCGCAATGATACACGCAAATGGTGTTTGAATTTATAGTCTATTGTATAATTCAAACATGTGTCATATTGTGATGTTTTATTGTTTCATATAATTGTGTTTATATGTATTGTGTAATTTTTCTTTGTAGTTGGTCCTGTGTTGGTCTATATTTCTTATCTATGTTTTTCTATACTCCTTTCAGCCCTGACGAAGTTCAATTCTTTGAAAGAAACGCGTTGGCTGAGACGTTCTTCATGTATATGGTTGGAAAACTACAATAAAGACTTTTTCTATGAACATAATTGAGCACTTGGTGTGATTACAATTGAATACTTGGTGGTGCACTGCTCCAATTATTTTACAACTCATGCACATCATGTCTGAGTGCACAACATTGGTCATGCATGCTGTAAGGCAGTACACTTTTAAGACACACTCCTATGTCGGGACTCAGCAGCAGTGCCAACTAACATGGACCCCACAATGACTGAACTGGCCAGGGCACAGGCAAGCTCACAACACATGTAACACACCACCCCCACACATGATGTTGCAAGCATTGGGCACTTGGATTAACTGCCAGCCTAGATAACCTTGTGCAAGAGTGACTACCCACTGACCCGGGAACACATGTCAAGGAGGGGAAGGGAGGAAGAACAGCACGGGTTGACTTGGGGGAACAGGATATGCACTGCACATATAAACCCTGGCAGTGTATCCATGCGACTGCGCTGTTCCAAAAGCTGGTGACACACAACACACACACATGTACCTACCCCCTTCCTGCTGCTGCTTCTCCAGTAAGCGCCTATCCAAGTCAGGGAAGACCACCGCCAGCACACGCTTCATGATGTGGGTCAGGCGCTGGCGCCCACGGTTCTTCTTCCCTTCTGGTGAGTCCCCCAGCAGGACCCGGGCGATCCTCCTGGTCCAGCACCGGATATCCTGCCAGCGTTTCCTCACCTGGGCCAGGCGCCTCTTCCGCCCCTCCACCGACCTCACGGCCCTGACGGCCGCCTTCCAGATCTCCCCCTTGGCATAGGTGCCTACCTGTGAGGTTGAGAAAGTGAGACAACATCAATACACCTGCTACATGTCACAGAGACACATATTTTAACAATTTGGCTGGTGTGAACAGGGCATAGTATGCAGCCAACTCATTGCACCTTTGTCATAGGGACATTATCCTCTGGGGAAGGCAAAATGCACTACGTGGCATTGAAAGTACACCGGTGGAATGAGGGGTGCGACACAATCAATGATCATGGCTCACACTGTGCATCACAAGCTACACCAGGATCATGTACAGCACCTCACAGCAGTCACATGCCCCCGGCCACTGACGAAACCTCAGCAGAGTACACAGACACACAATGACACAGGACAATCACCTGCCATTGGCAACTGCGGGTACAAACCTCACTCTGCACATGTGCCACTTGACTGGGGGGTGTCACAGGTGTTGGGCTAGCCCCAGACGTCAGACACACAGCACTGCTCCCTGCTCACATCAGATGGGTAGGGTATATGCATCCCTCATGCATCTGGGCTGCAACACTCCACATAGACACTCACACACATGACAGGGGACTTACACACACACCAATGTCCAGGGGACGAACACATCATTTGGACACTCTCACCACAGGTATACTCAACTCACACACATCTGTGGGTACAGTCACCTGTCACACTGGGGGAAACACAGAATCACATCAGGGCTGTAGAAACAACATTCCCAAGTGGAGTAGCCAGGCTGAATGTGGCATGCACCATGCAGTGATTGTCACAGTAAGCACTATGCAAGTGAGGAGTGCAGACATGCACTACAGCATGCTCTGCATGGGAGACATGAGGCATTCCCCCCCCTGGGACCCACTCTAAACAACATTGCATGTCTGTCACACCTGGACACAATGCCAGATGTGACAGTCACATAAAAGGGGCACAGTCTAAGCTAGTGGAGTCAGCACTCACCTGCTCCCCTGGTCTCCCATACAGGCTGGGGTACTGTGGGAGGATGACATCCAGCAATGCCACATTCTCCTCCAGGGTGAATGGCTGGGCCCTCTCCACAGACCTGGACGGTGCCAGAGGAATCACGAGCAGCAGCAGTGGTGTGGAATGAAAGGTTGTGCAGGCAAGTGCTCTCTCATGGGACCTGGCTGCCTTATATTTGCCTTGCTGGCCTGTTTCATTTACAGGAGTACAGAGTGATTGGATAATCTCATTTGCATCCTACGTTTCCTCCAATCCCTTTAAACCTATCCCAGTGAGGGGCTTTGCATGGTTTAAAAATTGAGCATGATGTCAAGTCAACAACCACTTTGCAACATAGTATATTGTCTCCAACCGACTCTTGCTGGCCACCTGATGAAAAAATTTGAACTTGAAACTCGGTCTCCATGACCCTTATACTTGTCCCTCATGTGTCCCCTATGTAATTTCACTATACACACACAGGTACGGTGCGTTCCACACCCCTAGGGCACCACAACACCAGTGATACGGTCCGTACACGCGTGTGTAGGGTCCGTATCACTATGGTTGTGTTGCCGTAGGCGTACGCCATAGGGATACGGTCCGTACACGCGTGTGTAGGGTCCGTATCACTATGGTTGTGTCGCCGTAGGCGTACGCCATAGGGATACAGTCCGTACACGCGTGTGCAGGGTCCGTATCACTATGGTTGTGTCGCCATAGGCATACGCCATAGGGATACGGTCCGTACACGCGTGTGTACACGCGGCAACACAGCCATAGTGATGCGGACCCTACACACGCGTGTACGGACCGTATCCCTATGGCGTACGCCTACGGCAACAAAACCATAGTGATACGGACCCTACACACGCGTGTACGGACCGTATCCCTATGGCGTACGCCTACGGCAACACAACCATAGTGATACGGACCCTACACATCCCCTCAGAGCGTGTGTATGGTGCGTTTCACACCTTACACTGGTGACAGGCGGCACACAGAAAGGAATTGAGCTGTCATACTTGGCCAAGGCTGGACATCAAGTCATTGTCAGTGCAGTCCTACATGTCTCGGGCCTAGGTGTGTCAGGCTGTGATGTGGCACAAATCTCCTCATGTTTGAACCCAATAGATGTGTGATGAGTTGTGTACACATGTCATGTGTGATGGTGCACTATGTGCCACACATCCCCTTCACACCTTTGACATGTGTGCATGTAGTACAGACTTGTTGAGCAATGCGTCACTGGCATGGCACAGTCGCCAACACCCGCAACTGTCCCCTGATGCCAGGTGCACGGATAATTACACCTGACATGTGACTACCGGCATGGCACTGTTGGACAGGCCACACGAAGGGCTTGCTCCCTCCCCGCACGACAGGGCCCGAGCTCCGGCCCACCAGGCATAACCCACGAAAAGCACCTGTACCCCGTCTCCCGACGGATCTTCTGCCCTCGGACCTCTACTCATCACGGGGCCCAGCCCCACCGGCTCCCCCGGCCGGTTCAAGCCGCCATCTTGGGCCCTGCACCACGAGGCCGCGTGGCCTCGCCCCGACCCTAACCCCGGGCCTGGCCGGCCCGACATCCCGGCACCACCATCCACCCGGGAGGTGAGCGGACCACTTGGCAGGTCAATGGGAGGACGAAGTGTCAAGAGCTCTTCCCCCGCCAGGTGCCGATCGCCTCCAGCTCCCCCAGGCGCTGGCTCCACCCCCTGCTGGGTGTCTGGACACCTTCATCCCGGGCCCTCCGACCTCCAAGTGCGAGGGTCCGGACATCAAAGGGCGGCTGCCCTATAACTGGGGCAACTCCGGAGCAGGAAGGCAGTTGTATCCTGGAGTCGAGAGACACCGAGAGAACTCAGCCTTGACGGACTACTGGCGCTGCCGTAGCCCGCTCTTGTGAACCATCGTCCTGCCTGCTGGCGCTGCCGCGGCCTTCTGCAACATCCATCCTCGTCGGGACCTGCTGGCGCTGCCGCGGCCCGTTGTAACGACCATCCTCACCGGGACCTGCTGGCGCTGCCGCGGACCGTACATCGACCATCTTTCCGGGACCTGCTGGCGCTGCCGCGGACCGTGTACCGACCATCTCGACCGGGACCTGCTGGCGCTGCCGCGGCCCGTACCAACTAAACCACCAAACTCGAGGATTGTGAGCTAGTCATCATCTCATCCGAACTACCTGACTGGTAAACAGACTGTCCCGTCCCCCCTTACCCTGCATTGAGAGACTTGAATCGAGGGGACCCCTGAGTCCAGACCTCCTTGTACCATTCAACCGTACCTTAAGAAGTGCTTATAAAGAACACTGAACCTTATCCGTGTGTGGTATCTGTCTGTGGGGGGGAAGTTACCTGTCTGTACGATCGCTGGAGACGGCTCTCCCCGGAGACCTCTCCTCTTGACCCCGGCCGACCCTCCCGGTCCGTCTACCCTTTCTAACATTGGTGGCCAGCGGCGCGATCCGAATCAACGCGTAATCGTACAGAGAGTAGCTCACCCCACGACAAAAACACGATGTCAGCCAAAGATAGCAACTCCACCGAGAAATTCCAAATGGATAAATTAGAAGAATACAACCACCGCGAACTGAGACAATTCTGCATAGAACTTGGCATTGCTACCACCGGCCTGAGTACCAAAGATGATCTAAAGCACGCCCTAGAGTCGTGGACAGAAACTGGGGTCGCCGGACCCTCCGACCAAAGCAGCATCACACCAGAGGGGAACGCCACGGCTCCCGAGGAGCGGGGAACGGGCCTCTCGCAGGAGGAGATCCGAGAAAGAGAAATAACCAGATTGCACGAGTTGGAAATGGCACGACTCAAGATGGATGGGGAACTCAAGTTAGCTGAACAGAAACTCAACCTCGAGCACATGCGGCTCCGAGATGAACGAGAAGAGAAGCAGAGACAGAGAGAGCTGGAGGAGAAAAAAATAACGCTCGAGCACGAGCGCAAACTGGCGGAAATAGAACTTCGGAAACAGAATAAGGAACTGGGGGTGCCTGAGCGACCACACACCCCGGGGCCAATCGAGAAAAAAGTCCACATCCCCAAGGATGTTGTCCGCGAGTATGTCCGAGAAGACGACATACAACAGTGGTTTAAAGCCTACGAGATCGCCATGACCTCCCACCGGATCGACCGGAGTGATTGGGGAGCCGGACTTTGGGGGAGGTTTATCAACGAGGGTCGCGATGCCCTACTGCAGCTCCCAGATCACCAAATGTCGTCCTACGACCACATGAAGGCTGCCCTCCTCACCCGCTACGGCCTCACACCCGAGATGTACCGCCAGAGGTTCAGAGATTGCACCCGGATCCCAGGTACAACTTGGGTAGAATACGTGAACTATTTCAGCCGTGCCTTCGAGGGTTGGATAAAGGGGAGCCAGGTCACCACCTACGAACAACTCTTTAACCTGATGGTATGGGAGCACCTGTCGAACAACTGCTTCGTCGAGCTCAGGCAGCACCTCCTCGACAGTAAGCTGACTGACCCCCGGCAGCTCGCCGCCGAAGCTGACCGATGGGAAAGCACCCGAGTGGGCCGGAGGGGGCCACACGAACAGAACAGAAACAACCAAGGCCAGCACCGTCCTCGGGGAGGAGGAGGGGGCCAGGGGCGAGGGAGAGACGCCTTGCCCGCAACACCCGTGGCCAGCACCCCAGCTCCGGCCGGTCGGGGCAACCCCCCGTGGCGTCCTGGGGTCCGAGCCAACGTCACGTGCCACCGATGCCAGCGAGTCGGCCACTACGCCAATGACCCGAGCTGCCCGCAGAACCAAACACCCAAGCCCCGCCAGGTAGCTGCCGCCGCCCTGGGGGAAGAGCGATCATTGGAGGAACCAGAGGAGTATGAGCCGGCCCAGCAAGAGTGGGAACCGGCCGCCATGGTCCTGGCGTGCTTAGGGGGAAGAGACATGGTCCCGCGGGCTCCCCTACCCGCTAACACCAGGAAATACGGTCAGTGGGTGACCATTAATGGACAGCGAGCCGAGGCCTTGCGTGACACAGGCGCCAGTGTGACGGCCGTCCGCTGTCACCTGGTGAAGCCCGAGCAGATCCTGCCGAACATTCTCTGCCCCGTCCGCTTGGCAGACAACTCTGAAAGTATGTGTCAAATGGCCTGCGTCCCATTCGAATGGGGAGGGGTCTCCGGCCTGTTGAAGGTGACGGTCCGGGACGATGCCCCCGTGGACTGCCTCCTGGGGAATGACCTCGAGAGTTCCCCGTGGGCCACCGTTGAGAGAAGAGAGCACCTGGGGATGCTGGGCCTCCCGGACTGGGCCTGCATAACCACCCGGTCCATGGCCGCCCGTGCCGTCCCTCGATCAGAAGAACCAGAATGGCCAGCACCTCCGCCCCCAGTCGCCCCAGTAGAAGACAACGACGAGGCCCGCCTCCCAGACCCGACGACCGAAGGGGACGCGCAACCCCAGGACCTTCCTGACCTGGCTCAGTGGCGTCAAGAAGGGGGGCCCACCCAAGAACAGTTCCGCCAGGAACAAAAGACCTGTCCCTCCCTCGAGGGACTCCGCCAACAAGCCAGCGCCCAGAACGCAGGGGACTCCACCGGAACTCACTGGGTCTACTGGGATAACGACCTGCTATACAGCGAGCAAAGAATCACCGAGCTGGGGGCCGGTCGAGTACTGGTGGTACCTCTCCGCTTCAGAGACTTTCTGCTCAACCTGGCCCACGATGTCCCCCTGGCTGGACACCTGGGCCAGGATAAAACGTACAGCCGCCTAGTGACCCACTTTTTCTGGCCGAAAATGAGGAACGACGTCCTGAACCACTGCCGATCTTGCCCCACATGCCAAGCCAGCGGGAAGAGTGGTCGGAAGCTGAAAGCCCCTCTGCAACCCTTCCCTGTGGTCACCACCCCGTTCGAGAGGGTGGGGATAGACATCGTGGGGCCTCTGGACACCCGCACGGCACAAGGACACAGGTTCATCTTAGTACTGGTGGACCATGCCACCCGCTACCCCGAGGCGGTGCCCCTACGGACCGTGACAGCTCCGGTGGTTGGCCGGGCCCTAATGGGGATCTTCTCCCGGGTAGGCTTCCCCCGAGAAGTCGTCAGCGACCGAGGCACGAACTTTATATCCAAATACATGAAGTCCCTCTGGCAACAATGCGGGGTCACCTACAGATTCACGACCCCCTATCACCCCCAAGGGAACGGACTAGTGGAGCGTTTTAACCGCACCCTCAAGGGGATGATTGGGGGATTGGAAGAGCCCCTCCGTCGCCAGTGGGATGTACTACTCCCGTGCCTCCTCTTCGCTTACCGAGAAGTTCCCCAGAAGTCCCTCGGTTTTAGCCCTTTCGAACTCCTGTACGGGCACCCTGTGCGAGGGCCCCTCAGCCTAGTAAAAGAAGGTTGGGAGATGGCCCCCCTAAAGACCCCTCCAGACGTCTTCAAATACCTCCTGGCCCTACGCAATCAGACCCGGCGCTTCAGAGAGATGGCCAAGGCGAACCTCGAGGCCAGCCAGGAGGACATGAAGAAGTGGTATGATCACAATGCCTCCTCCGTTGAGTTCGAGCCTGGACAACAAGTATGGGTGATGTCCCCCACCGAACCATGTGCCTTGCAAGATAAGTGGATGGGGCCCTTCAAAGTGGTCGAGCGCAAAAGCCCCGTCACTTACCTCATCGACCTGGGGACCTCCCGGAACCCCCTTCGGGTCCTCCACACCAACCGACTCAAACCACACTTTGTGCGCTCAGAACTCAGCCTCCTGATGGCTACGGACAGTGGGGCAGAGGAAGACTCCGAACCCCTCCCGGATCTTCTGAAGACTCAGGAGAATGACGGCTCCGTGGATGGGGTCCGGCTCTCTGACGCCCTCACTTCGGAGCAACGCCAGGGATGCCGGAACCTCCTGCTGCAGTTCGCTACCCTGTTCTCCCTCACCCCCGGGGTCACCCCTTGGTGTTTGCACGACGTGGACACCGGGGACAGTCCCCCTGTCCGACACCGGGCCTACCGCGTACCAGATCGGGTACGGGCCTGCATACAGGAGGAGGTGGCCAAGATGCTCACAATCGGGGTCATCGAGCCCTCGGACAGTCCCTGGGCCAGTCCGGTTGTATTGGTCCCCAAAGCCGCTGCCCCCGGCACCGCACCTGAACTGAGATTCTGCGTCGACTACCGGGGCTTGAACGCTGTCACCCGGACCGACGCTCATCCGATCCCCCGAACAGACGAGCTGATCGACCGACTGGGGGCCGCCCGCTACCTCAGTATCTTCGACCTAACAGCGGGCTACTGGCAGATCGGCCTCACACCCAGGGCTCAGGAACGGTCAGCCTTCTCTACCCCCGATGGCCACTACCAATTCAAGGTCATGCCCTTCGGCATGAAGAATGCCCCCGCCACGTTTCAACGCCTCGTGAACCAGGTCTTGGCGGGGCTCGAAGAGTTCAGCGCTGCCTACCTGGACGATATCGCTGTATACAGCCGCCACTGGCCCGACCACCTCCGTCACCTCCAAGAGGTCCTACAGGCCCTCCAGCGGGCCGGCCTCACAATTAAGGCCGGCAAGTGCCAAATTGGCCAAGGGTCTGTGACCTACCTCGGGCACCAAGTGGGAAGCGGGCTGGTGGCCCCGCTACAACTTAAGATTGCTGCCATCCAGTCCTGGCAGCCCCCCGTCACCCAGACCGAGGTCCGAGCCTTCTTGGGGCTCACCGGCTACTACCGGCGGTTCGTGAAGGACTACGGCAGCATCGTGGGGCCCCTCACGGGTCTCACGTCCAAGAACCAACCGAAGCGGATTAACTGGACCCCCGATTGTCAAGCGGCCTTCGAGAAGCTGAAGGCCGCCCTGTGCACCGCCCCTGTGCTCCAGGCCCCCGATTACAGTCGGGAATTCGTGGTACAGACCGACGCCTCCGACCACGGCATCGGAGCCGTCCTTTCTCAGTTAAACCCCGAAGGTCATGACCAGCCGGTGGCCTTCATCAGTCGACGTCTCCTGGCCCGAGAACAGCGCTGGAGCACCATCGAGAGGGAGGCCTTCGCAGTGGTGTGGGCCCTCAAAAAGCTCCGGCCCTATCTCTTCGGTACCCACTTCCGGGTACAAACCGACCATCGACCCCTGCAGTGGCTGATGCAGATGCGGGGGGAGAACCCAAAACTCTTGCGCTGGTCCATTTCCCTGCAGGGAATGGACTTCACTGTGGAGCACCAACCAGGCCAAGACCACGCCAACGCGGATGGCCTGTCCCGCTTTTTCCGCCTCGACGAAGAGAGTCCCCAAGGAGATGGGTGACTCTCCCCGCCTTCAGCTGGGGGGGACGCATGTTGGACAGGCCACACGAAGGGCTTGCTCCCTCCCCGCACGACAGGGCCCGAGCTCCGGCCCACCAGGCATAACCCACGAAAAGCACCTGTACCCCGTCTCCCGACGGATCTTCTGCCCTCGGACCTCTACTCATCACGGGGCCCAGCCCCATCGGCTCCCCCGGCTGGTTCAAGCCGCCATCTTGGGCCCTGCACCACGAGGCCGCGTGGCCTCGCCCCGACCCTAACCCCGGGCCTGGCCGGCCCCGACATCCCGGCACCACCATCCACCCGGGAGGTGAGCGGACCACTTGGCAGGTCAATGGGAGGACGAAGTGTCAAGAGCTCTTCCCCCGCCAGGTGCCGATCGCCTCCAGCTCCCCCAGGCGCTGGCTCCACCCCCTGCTGGGTGTCTGGACACCTTCATCCCGGGCCCTCCGACCTCCAAGTGCGAGGGTCCGGACATCAAAGGGCGGCTGCCCTATAACTGGGGCAACTCCGGAGCAGGAAGGCAGTTGTATCCTGGAGTCGAGAGACACCGAGAGAACTCAGCCTTGACGGACTACTGGCGCTGCCGTAGCCCGCTCTTGTGAACCATCGTCCTGCCTGCTGGCGCTGCCGCGGCCTTCTGCAACATCCATCCTCGTCGGGACCTGCTGGCGCTGCCGCGGCCCGTTGTAACGACCATCCTCACCGGGACCTGCTGGCGCTGCCGCGGACCGTACATCGACCATCTTTCCGGGACCTGCTGGCGCTGCCGCGGACCGTGTACCGACCATCTCGACCGGGACCTGCTGGCGCTGCCGCGGCCCGTACCAACTAAACCACCAAACTCGAGGATTGTGAGCTAGTCATCATCTCATCCGAACTACCTGACTGGTAAACAGACTGTCCCGTCCCCCCTTACCCTGCATTGAGAGACTTGAATCGAGGGGACCCCTGAGTCCAGACCTCCTTGTACCATTCAACCGTACTGTTGGACCCGGCCTCGCAGAACGGCCCTCCGTGCACCCGCACCACCGAAACCTGGTACCTGCAGCCCCAACCACCCGGCCCAGCCGGTCCTTCCTACCAGAACACCCGCACCCGGCCCGGACATCCTCGTCCATGGCCTCTCTCCTTTCGGCCACCCCGGGCCCGCATGCCCACTTCATGCGTCAAGATGGCCGCCCGGCCTCAGCGCGACCCTGGCCTAGCGGCGCCACTCCGGCTGGAGGACATCACACTTCCAGGGGGATGAGAGAGGGAGGAGCAGTTTCTATCGCACCTCTGGACTCCCCTGGGACGATGGGTTTCGATCGGCCCTCCGGCCTCCCTGAGAGCTGGCTCCACGCCTGCTGGGTGTCTGGGACTCCTCCCGCCCCGGCCCTGAACGAGATCAAAAGACAATAGCAGGAAACCCCGACAAGCGGCCCCCAGGTGACAAGACCCCTGCCTCCACCGACCCCGGACATCAAAGAGGGGGCGACCTATAACAAGGGGTGCTCTGGGTCGGTCCGGCAGATTCGACGCTGGAACAACGTAAGCCTGCTGAGTGACTCGCGGCTCCTGGAAGATCGTAACACCTCTGAACCTGTGTCTAAGCCTGCTGAGTGACTCGCGGCTCCTGGAAGATCGTAACACCTCTGAACCTGTGCCTAAGCCTGCTGAGTGACTCGCGGCTCCTGGAAGATCGTAACACCTCTGAACCTGTGTCTAAGCCTGCTGAGTGACTCGCGGCTCCTGGAAGAACGTAACATCTCCGAACTTGTGCCTAAGCCTGCTGAGTGACTCGCGGCTCCTGGCAGATCGTAACATCTCCGAACTTGTGCCTAAGCCTGCTGAGTGACTCGCGGCTCCTTGAAGATCGGACACCTCTGAACCTGTACCTGAGCCCGCTGAGTGACTCGCGGCTCCCCCAGACTCTCACGGTCCCGCCGGACCCCGACTACGACCCCGTATCCCCCGGCTCGAGGATTGTGAGCTGCGCGCCGGATACGTCCCTGCTTGAACTTTTGCCAAAGACTGTCCCGCTACCCCCCTACCTTTCCGAGACTCTTGAGCCTGTGCACATCTTGTACATATTTGCCGTGATAACCTACTTGATAAAGATTGTTTCTGAGAATAACCGGTGTGGTTACTCTGTGTCGTGTGGTGCCAGAAGTACGATCCTAGCTACGAGATTCCTCCCCTTGGGGAGTCTCCCGCCAGTGCCCGGCTACGATACTTTGAGGGTGGGTCTCAGGGTAGTCAGGACCCCTTCCGGGCTCTCCTGAGATCGCTGTCTAACATTGGTGGCAAGCGACGGGATTCGGGCCCATCACCTAGAGATCGTACCGTGAACAACAGACGCACTACCGACAGGGATGGCAGAAGGAAGCACCATGAGCCCCGCAGAAACCAACGCCAACAGGGTGTTCCAGGTGGAGCATCTAGAAGAATATACACACAAGGAGCTGAAGCAATTTTGCAAAGAACTTAAAATCGCTACCACTGGTCTCAACACGAAGGAAGATTTGCAGAAAGCACTGAAAACTTGGGTGGAGACCGGGGCCTCCCGCCCGGAAGGCACGGGGGAGCGCCCCGACGAAACCGAACCCCCCCAAAGTGAAAGCAGCAGCAATCAGGTGCGAGGAGGCGTACCAGACGGGGGCTTCTCCCCAGAAGAACTCGCGGACCGAGAGAGAAGCCGCAATCATGAACTAGAGCTGGCCAAACTCAAAATTGAGGGCGAATTGAAGTTAGCGGAAAAAAAGCTAGCGGTAGAACAAATGCGTGTACAAGGTGAACTGGAGGAGAAAAAGCTCCAACGGGAGCACGAAGGAAGAAAGCTCCAGCTGGAGCACGAACGCAGCTTAAAGGAACTCGAGCTCAAGGCCCGAAACGAGGAAGGGAGGCCCCCAAGTAACCAAGAGACGGCCTCCCCAGCGGAACAGAAGGTCCACATCCCGAAGGATGTGGTCAAGGAATATTATAAAAACGATGACATTCAGCAATGGTTTCGGGCCTACGAGGTCGCCATGACCTCCCATCGGATCCCGCAGAAGGACTGGGGGGCGGGGCTGTGGGGGCGGTTTCTGAGCGAAGGAAGGGACACCCTGCTCGACCTACCCCTCTCCCTGCAGACCTCCTACAGCCACATGAAAGAGGCTCTACTCACAAGATACGGCCTCACCCCAGAAATGTACCGTCAACGGTTCCGGGACTGCAGGAAGATCCCGGGCACCACCTGGGTGGAATATGTAAACTTTTTCAGTCGGGCCTTCGATGGGTGGACCAAGGGCAGCAAGGTCACCACCCTGGCCGAACTCACTGACCTCATGTTGTGGGAACATCTAGCTGCGAACTGCTTCGTAGAACTACGTCAGCATCTGCTGGACAGTAAGCTCACAGATCCCCGGAAGCTGGCTGTGGAGGCCGACCGCTGGACCAACACCCGGGTCTCCCGGGGCATGGTAGGAGAGTACCCCCGAACCAGTCAGGGACCACCCCGCCAGAGAGGAGGAGGGAACCAGGGAGGGCCGAGAGAGTCCCAGCCTAGCCCCCCGAAGACACCACCTCCACCTTTCCCGGCGCCCCCTCCACCAGTAACCGGGCCCCCTGGGAAACGGGGACACCGGGTGACCGTCACATGTTTTCGCTGCCAGAAACCCGGGCACTACGCCAATGACCCAGAGTGCCCCATGGCCACCCAAGTCCCCCCGACGAGACAGATAGCCAACGTAGCCCTGGGGGAGGGGGTGGAGGAAGCCGAAGAGTGGGAACCCGCAGCAATGGCCCTAGTATCCCTGGGAGATAGGGAGATGATCCCTGGTAGCCTCCTCCCCTCCAACACCCAGAAGTATGGGCAGCTTGTCAAAATCAATGGCCACCAGGTAGAGGCCCTGCGAGACACCGGGGCCAGTATCACCGGTGTCCTCAGGCACCTAGTCCCCGAAGAGCAGATCCTCCCCAACGTCTTTTGCCCTGTAATATCCGCAGACAATAGAGAGAGCATGTGCCAGGTAGCCCTGGTGCCATTCGAGTGGGGAGGGGTGATAGGCAAACTCAAGGTGGCCGTAAGAACCTCCCAGCCGGTCGACTGCCTTTTAGGGAACGACCTAGAGAGTTCCCCATGGAAGCACGTAGAGCGTAAGGCCCACCTGGGAATGATGGGGCTCCCCGAGTGGGTGTGCGCCACCACCCGATCTATGTCCGCCCGACTCACTCCCCAGAGAGAAGTCGAGAGCACCCCGATCGAAGAGATCGGAACAGTCCCCGCCGAGGGTCCTTCCGTCCCCCCATCAGAAGGGTCCGTCGCTAGCGAGGAACCCACCCCATCCGACCCTGACCCGGTCCCTGAGTTAGGCGATCTACCCGGGTTGGCCCAATGGCGCCACGAGGGCGGACCCACTCGGGAGGAGTTTTGCAGGGAGCAAGCCACTTGTCCTTCCCTGGTCGGGCTGCGGCGCCAAGCCGAGGGCCAAGCCGCAGGTGACCAGACCGGGACGCACCGAATCTATTGGGAGAATAGCATCCTGTACAGTGAGCAGAGGTCGGTGGAGCTGGGATCTGGGCGAGTACTGGTGGTACCCCTCCGCTTCCGAGATTTCCTCCTGGGTTTAGCCCACGACGTCCCCCTCGCCGGTCACCTGGGACAGGACAAGACTTACAACCGTCTTGTGACCCATTTTTACTGGCCTAAGATGAGAGCAGCGGTAGAGGCCCATTGCAAGTCCTGCCCCACGTGCCAGGCTAGTGGAAAGAGTGGAGGGAAACTCAAGGCTCCCCTCCAACCCTTCCCGGTCGTCAGTACCCCCTTCGAACGGGTCGGGATCGACATCGTGGGACCACTGGACCCCCCCACCTCCCAAGGCCACCGTTTTATCTTGGTCCTAGTGGACCACGCCACCCGCTATCCGGAGGCTATCCCCCTGCGCACCATTACGGCCCCTGTGGTGGGCCGGGCCCTGATGGGGATCTTTTCCAGGGTGGGGTTTCCCCGCGAGGTCGTGAGCGATCGCGGCACTAATTTTATCTCAAGGTATATGACGTCCCTGTGGCAACAATGTGGGGTGTCCTATAAGTTCACCACCCCGTACCATCCCCAAGGAAACGGCCTAGTAGAAAGGTTTAATAGGACTTTGAAAGGGATGATCGCTGGCCTAGAAGAGCCCCTCCGGCGGAAGTGGGACGTCCTGCTCCCTTGCCTATTGTTCGCGTATAGAGAGGTCCCCCAGAAGTCCCTAGGATTCAGCCCGTTTGAGTTACTCTATGGGCACCCCGTCCGAGGTCCCCTCAGTTTGGTAAAGGAAGAGTGGGAGGCGGCACCCCAGACCACCCCCCGAGATGTGTTCCAATATGTCTTGGCCCTCCGGAACCAGACCAGGAAGTTCCGAGAACTGGCCGAGGCCAACCTGGAGGCGAGTCAAGAAGAGATGAAACGCTGGTACGACCAGAATGCCACTCTGGTTGAGTTCCAGCCGGGCCAGCGGGTGTGGGTCATGGCCCCCGTGAAGCCTGGCGCCCTCCAGGACCGATGGACTGGGCCTTACAAGGTGGTTGAGCGGAAGAGTCCAGTTACGTACTTGGTGGACGTCCAGTCGCCCCGGGACCCCCTCCGGGTCCTGCATGTGAACCGACTCAAGCCTCACTTCGTGCGGACAGAACTGAGCCTCCTGCTGGCCACCGATGACGGGGCCGAAGATGAGTCGGATCCCCTCCCGGACCTCCTGTGTGTCAAGGAGCGGGATGGCTCCGTAGAGGGAGTGAACCTTTCCCCAGCCCTCACTGCCCAGCAACAAGCGGACTGCCGCCAGCTCCTAAGACAATTTGCCGACCTCTTCTCTCTGACCCCCCGGGTCACCAACTGGTGTGTTCATGACGTGGACACCGGGGACAGCCCGCCGGTGAGACACCGAGCCTACCGGGTTCCTGACCGGGTCCGGTCCTGCATTCAAGATGAAGTTTCGAAGATGCTGACCCTGGGGGTGATTGAGCCCTCTGACAGTCCCTGGGCCAGCCCCGTGGTCCTGGTCCCGAAAGCAGCGGCCCCCGGTGTCGCCCCCGAGCTCCGATTCTGCGTGGATTACCGGGGGCTCAATGACGTTACCCGAGCCGATGCCCACCCCATTCCACGAGCCGACGAACTCATTGACCGACTAGGGGCGGCCCGGTTCCTCAGCACATTCGACCTCACCTGCGGATACTGGCAGATTGCGCTCACCGAAGGGGCCAAGGAGCGGTCTGCTTTCTCCACCCCCGACGGGCACTACCGCTTCCGCGTGATGCCCTTCGGGATGAAAAATGCCCCGGCCACTTTCCAGCGACTGGTGAATAAGGTCCTGGCCGGGTTGGAACCGTTCAGCGCGGCATATCTAGACGATATCGCCGTCTTCAGTTCAGAGTGGAGTGAGCACCTCCAGCACCTCCGGAGGGTGCTAACCGCCCTGCGCCAGGCAGGCCTCACAGTAAAAGCTAGCAAGTGCCAGATCGGGCAAGGCTCCGTAGTCTACCTGGGGCACCGGGTCGGGAGCGGCCAGGTAGCCCCTCTACAGCCAAAGATCGATGCCATCCTGGCCTGGGAACCACCCATCACCCAGACGGAGGTCCGAGCCTTCCTGGGACTCACAGGATACTACCGACGCTTCATCCGGGGATATGGCAGCCTGGTCGGCCCTCTCACCGAACTCACATCTAAAAAACAGCCAAAGAAGGTGCAGTGGACGGCTGCCTGCCAGGAGGCTTTCGATGCTCTAAAAAAGGCCATGTGCACTGCTCCCGTCCTCCAGGCTCCCGACTATGCCAAGGAGTTCCTAGTCCAGACCGATGCCTCCGAACATGGCATTGGGGCCGTCCTGTCCCAAGTGAATGACCAAGGCCTAGACCAGCCCGTCGCCTTCCTCAGTCGGCGGCTGCTGCCCCGAGAGCAGAGGTGGAGCACCATAGAGCGCGAAGCCTTTGCCGTGGTCTGGGCACTCAAAAAGCTACGACCCTACCTGTTCGGCACGCATTTCAGAGTCCAAACTGACCATCGGCCATTGCGGTGGCTCATGCAGATGCGAGGGGAAAACCCCAAGCTACTGCGGTGGTCAATCTCCCTCCAGGGGATGGATTTCACCGTAGAACACCGCCCTGGTACGGACCACGCCAACGCTGACGGCCTCTCCCGGTTCTTCCGCCTCAGCGAAGAGAACCCCCCAAGATGATGGGCAGTTCTCTCCGGCTTTCAGCTGGGGGGGACGCGTGTTGGACCCGGCCTCGCAGAACGGCCCTCCGTGCACCCGCACCACCGAAACCTGGTACCTGCAGCCCCAACCACCCGGCCCAGCCGGTCCTTCCTACCAGAACACCCGCACCCGGCCCGGACATCCTCGTCCATGGCCTCTCTCCTTTCGGCCACCCCGGGCCCGCATGCCCACTTCATGCGTCAAGATGGCCGCCCGGCCTCAGCGCGACCCTGGCCTAGCGGCGCCACTCCGGCTGGAGGACATCACACTTCCAGGGGGATGAGAGAGGGAGGAGCAGTTTCTATCGCACCTCTGGACTCCCCTGGGACGATGGGTTTCGATCGGCCCTCCGGCCTCCCTGAGAGCTGGCTCCACGCCTGCTGGGTGTCTGGGACTCCTCCCGCCCCGGCCCTGAACGAGATCAAAAGACAATAGCAGGAAACCCCGACAAGCGGCCCCCAGGTGACAAGACCCCTGCCTCCACCGACCCCGGACATCAAAGAGGGGGCGACCTATAACAAGGGGTGCTCTGGGTCGGTCCGGCAGATTCGACGCTGGAACAACGTAAGCCTGCTGAGTGACTCGCGGCTCCTGGAAGATCGTAACACCTCTGAACCTGTGTCTAAGCCTGCTGAGTGACTCGCGGCTCCTGGAAGATCGTAACACCTCTGAACCTGTGCCTAAGCCTGCTGAGTGACTCGCGGCTCCTGGAAGATCGTAACACCTCTGAACCTGTGTCTAAGCCTGCTGAGTGACTCGCGGCTCCTGGAAGAACGTAACATCTCCGAACTTGTGCCTAAGCCTGCTGAGTGACTCGCGGCTCCTGGCAGATCGTAACATCTCCGAACTTGTGCCTAAGCCTGCTGAGTGACTCGCGGCTCCTTGAAGATCAGACACCTCTGAACCTGTACCTGAGCCCGCTGAGTGACTCGCGGCTCCCCCAGACTCTCACGGTCCCGCCGGACCCCGACTACGACCCCGTATCCCCCGGCTCGAGGATTGTGAGCTGCGCGCCGGATACGTCCCTGCTTGAACTTTTGCCAAAGACTGTCCCGCTACCCCCCTACCTTTCCGAGACTCTTGAGCCTGTGCACATCTTGTACATATTTGCCGTGATAACCTACTTGATAAAGATTGTTTCTGAGAATAACCGGTGTGGTTACTCTGTGTCGTGTGGTGCCAGAAGTACGATCCTAGCTACGAGATTCCTCCCCTTGGGGAGTCTCCCGCCAGTGCCCGGCTACGATACTTTGAGGGTGGGTCTCAGGGTAGTCAGGACCCCTTCCGGGCTCTCCTGAGATCGCTGTCTAACACGTACCTTAAGAAGTGCTTATAAAGAACACTGAACCTTATCCGTGTGTGGTATCTGTCTGTGGGGGGGAAGTTACCTGTCTGTACGATCGCTGGAGACGGCTCTCCCCGGAGACCTCTCCTCTTGACCCCGGCCGACCCTCCCGGTCCGTCTACCCTTTCTAACAGGCACGATGTGAGTATGTCATGTGTGTGTCATGTGTTCCCATAAGCTTGCTGTTGGTGTTCCGTCAAATGCATCTGCAGTTGCTGCATCCAACATGTGCATGTGTGTGGATGGGCATGGCACACTATTATGCACACCAGGACACATGTGGAATCGGACATAACGTGTGTATGTATGCATCGAACATGGACTTGCGAGACAAGGACATATGTGCGTAGTATCAATGTATGTGTGATCAGTCTTGACATGTACCCCTTCATGGCAAGGTGTGTGGTCTGTCCTTTTTTCAGGGACATGTGACCTGTGCCTCTAGTGTTCCGCAACCTGTCTGTATGATAAACATCCTTCTTCTGCACACATGTGGATGTCTGTCACTCCTGTAATGCGTCTGCCTGTTCACTTACACTGGCCCACAGCTAGTTTCATGCCATGTCATGTTGAGCTTGTGAATCCACGTTTGTAGCTGGCTCTTGGTAGGAGTGTCACCTGCCTGGCATACGTGTCCCGGATATATTGCACAGACCTGACTCTGCATGTAGCATATGTGTATTGGCTGTTTAAAATGTGCTCAGTACATTGACATTGTTGTTGTACTGTACTCACTCTTTGATGTCCCTTCCAAATTAATGCAGGGCTCCGCCTCTCCCCCGACCAATGCTAGACTTGGCTGCCCTGAGGGAACGTGACTGTATACGCCACTACCGCTTCACCCAACGGTTGATTCTGAACTTGACAGCAAGGCTGGCACCACACCTCCAAACGCTACACAGGTATCCTACTGCACTGACACCCATGATGAAGGTGATGGCAGCCCTACATTTCTTTGCCACGGGTACGTTTCAAGAAACCATAGCTCATGTTGGTGGCATGTCCCAGACCATGTTCAGCCGTGTCCTGCATGATTTTTTAGAGGCCATGTTGGTTCACCTGGATGAGTTTATTCATTTCCCAACTCCTGAGCAGTTGACAGGTGTCAAGGGTGACTTCTATGCCCTGGGAGGGATGCCCCATGTCATTGGGTCTATTGATGGGACACATGTGGCTTTGGTACCACCACAGGCACAGGAGGTAGCCTTTCGCAACCATAAACACTACCACTCCATCAATGCCCTTGTGGTGTGTCTTGCTAACTTGGTGATTTCCCATGTCTGTGCTCGTTTTCCAGGATCAGCACAGGATGCCTACATCATGAGGCATAGCAGGGTGCCTGAATTGATGCTGCAGCTGCGCAACGAACGAGCATGTCTTGTTGGTGGGTATACTCTGTTACTCCTGTATTTAGCATCATCTTTCTGTCTTACTGCTTCTCCTGACCCACTTCTGTCCATGATGTTTCCATGTAGGGGACTCTGCCTATCCCAACATGCCATGGCTGATCACGCCTCTCCGCAACCCCAGAACGGCTGCCGATCACCGGTACAACAACGCCCATGGGCAGACCAGGCGAGTGATAGAGAGGACCTTTGGCCTCCTGAAGAGCCGATTCCGGTGCCTCCACAAGACCGGCGGCGCACTCCCATATGCACCGGTGAAGGTCTGCAAAATCTTCCTCGTGTGCTGCATGCTGCACAACATGGCAGTGGAGAAAGCTGTGCCACTCATCCTGGATCCGGATGAGCAGGAACATCCACCCGTGGAGGACGAGGGGCTTGGTGACGAGGCAAGTGATGTTGAGGAGGAGGAGGAAGAGGACATCCGGAGTCGGCTCATACGCAACTTCTTTGCTTAGTGATGAGTTGCAGTGTCTGAGTGTGCACGCATTGAGCCTTTTGTGGCATGTGTTGTAATGTGTGGGTCCATCTGCATGTATGGCAAGTGAGTCAGAGGTGTGTTTGGATGTGTCACTCGAGTGATGGTGTAATAAAAGAATGTCTTTCCTGAGACACTATTTTCACCTAGCATGTTGACAACCTTATACGTGTCGAGTACATGCCCATGCATGCGGATGTGCTTCTTTTGGCTCACTACTTGTGTGTCTCTCATCCCCAGGTATTTTCGCATGCTGTCTGCTGGTGGCATTGTTGTGCTCCTGCTATTCCTCATGAATACAGCAACGTGTGCTGAATCAGCGTAACATGCACGGACATGTCGAAAATTCACCTTAGGGTAAGGGATGCACCACGGCTTTTTGGGTGTGCTATTTGTTTGGAATGTGTGTGCACTGCTCCTGTTCATGTTTGGTTACTTTGCATACATGTAGAATCACCATGGGGCACATGACATGGAGCTGGATTCACCTGAATTGATAGTCACACTTGGTGACAGTCATCTGTAATGTGATTGTGGATTGGGATGAAGGCATCAATGTGTGTAACACTGCCCTCGGAAACATACGGGATGCACCGGGTTGACATAGTGTGGGACATCCCCATTAGAGGCTCAATGGTGAATAGCAGCCTCTCCGTGAGCAGCACGGGGTGTTTGCCTCAAACCCGTCACTTGTGTGCCAGTTCTATGGTTTCCTGCATCTGTGGTGCAAAGGGGGGTGCCAGTGTAGGTTCCACATGTTCATCCACATGACCTGTGCATCTGTTAATATAGATGCATTTGACTTCCGGCAAACATGACTAATAAAGGTGTCCCTCAGCCTCCAAGGTGCCTCATCTCTGTCAATGCAGGTCTCTTGCCACTGTGCATGCGGCATGTCTGGCATAGTTGTCACAGATTGTGCATATGAGTCTATGTGTAGAGTAGCAAGATGCAAGCTGTTTGTCAGGGATTATGATATGTATTGTGCATGGTGTACTTGGCTGTGTAGGTATTTTGGCATCTCAGTCCCCACAACGGCCACTTTGCTGCATGTGCATCCATTGTCTGTGTGTGTGCCAGGTTGAACCAGACACTTCTTCCTTCTCATGCACCTTTTGCAGTAGTCCTTTCTGACATGCTTGTGTTTGTATGCAACTTGTGGCATGGTTTTCAGGACATGGCGCCTGCTGCTGCAGGCCCTGCAGCAAGGGCACACAGAGTTTCTATATTTGCCCTCACACACACGCCTCTAAGACGCACCCCCCTTCCTCCCTCCAACCATACATTTTGGTGTAATCTGCTTGTGTGTGACACAGTTGCGGTGGGAAAGGCTGGACCGTCTGCACATGCTACGTGCACATTGCACGTGCCTCATGTCCTTGCATGTGCCACATCACGCTACACCATGATGTTGAGGCCACCCACCAAGCAATGTACATCCAATACATCTGTTGCATGCACTCAGGCATGCACTCATCGCCCACACTACACCTTTGCATAATGAGTGTGCAACTTCAACTGCCTACACAGCGCTGGCACCCCTTCCAGGCCCTGTCACACCAACCATGTCATGTCCCTCCTACTCCCCACCGGCTCTGTACCCCAACAAGGCCATGGGAGTGGTACTCCAGGCCTCTGCATGTAGTATGGTGTCGTTGTGGGATACATGGCACAGGAATCATGTCTCAGCGTGTCAGTCTACAATGTGTTCAGGATGCCCCTCTACACCATGACATGCACACTGCATCTCATCATCATCTGGTGTCCCATTGCCAGCCAGGTGCTCCTCACCCTCCCCAAAGACGCAGTCCTTGCCAGTTCTCATATTGAATAATGCATGGTATCCATTGGCAGATGGCTGAACATCGGCCACCTGATGCTGGACTTGTACACGACTGAGGTGTTCATCTGCGGATTGTCCCCTTACAGCTGGGTCAACTGCTTGTGTCCCACCTGCAAGGGTCCTGCACAGGCACAGTGTGCACGCACACGAGCTGGTGTGCATCATGGATTGCTTGATCACATGTGCTATGCTGATCACCAGCATCTGTACCTCAGGCTTCAGCACACTCTGCATTATGCACAAGATCCACAGTTCGATCCACCTCAAGGCAAGACAGACCATCCCCCAGGTCAACTACAACATCCATGTCTAATCCTACCCTGCACTCTACGGAGAAGTACGTTACAACTCCCATGATACTTGTCCACATCCAGGGTGCATCTGCACAGCTCTGCTTCAACATCCGGCAACCCAGCCACATCACCGTCCAACAGAGATAGCTGCAATGGATCACTGTCAGCTGCAGGATGACCTTCACAATCCACGCCCACACTCAGGATGCAGCCCACGACCACGACCCCAACACAACCTTGTGGCACTGTCATCCAAGACCCCATTGTGCCATCTCCATGCATCCAACCTTGGCCTGGCCACCATTCTCCACATCCACCTGACTCCAGCATGCAGGACATAGTTCTCCCACCTGGCTACACATACCTGGGACTCTTCGAAATAGGTCTGTCCGCACAGTTGTGCAGGCACCCCCTCAGCTAGTTGGGCCCATCACGGGTGAGTATGGTGCTCCATGTCTGTATTGGATGATACATTGTGACCCATGTGTGTCCTGTGCCAGACTCAGACCCCAGGGTATGCATGGTTGGAGTTACTTCAAAACTCAGGCATGGTTTGACTTTCCAACACACACATGTTATGGAATAATGCAAAATGACGGCATCATCTCTTGATTTTTATGATTTTTATTAGTGGTGGGGTACGTGTTTGGGGGGCATGTAAAGAGGTGCTCGCCGGGTGTCTGTAATCCAAAGTTCACAGGGGGAGTTGAGATCCTTGCCATTGGAAGTCATCAGAGTCCATGCCACAGTCTTTATCAACATTGGTCAAACAGTGACCAGCAAGTCCATGTGGCAGAGAATGTCATTGGATGAGGTGCTGCTGTTGCGCCAGAGGGCCAGGTGCCAGGCCAGGTGGCCTGGGAGATGGTGATGGTCCGCTGACTCTCACGGTCTTTTGCGTGGATGACCCACCTTCCTCGGGGGACCCTCAGAAGCAGGCCGTGACGATGTCTGTGATGGTCCGTCGGACGAATCCTCCTCCTCCTGATCTCTCCCTGTGGCTGGTGTTGATCTTCGCCTGGTGGCACAGGGAGGGTTGCCCATGTTTTCGGCAATCCGACGGAGTGAACGGCTCATGTCCGTTAGCACCGCCAAGAGCTCAGCCTGTCTTGCCTCCATCCGTCCTTGGTGTTGCTGTTGACTGGCATTTTGCTCGGCCTGCATGTTCTTAATCTCATTGACGGTCTCCACTACCTGGCTGATGCCCCTGGTGTCACACCCGTATGTGTCCAGGATGTTGCGGACATGTGACATAACAGGTTCCTCAGCTGTCTGGTCAGGTTCGCGCCTCCGCCGTCCTCCACTCCCGCCACCCCTGCCCACTTGAGCCTGGCCTGCCGTTGTGGGCACATCGGGTCTCCGGGACCACTGAGGGATGGCATTTGCGGGGTCGCCTGCCTCCTCCTGGGTGCCAGGAGTACCTTGTCCCTCCTGGTCAGACTGGCTGCATTGTTGTGTGCGAGCAGGGCTCCTGTGTGTATCCTGGGATGTGGCAGGAATGGGGGTGGTGGTTGGCACAGTTGTACCTGACACAGGTGCTGCAGGTGCTTGGGCACCAGAGGGGCCAGGTTGGTCAGGGTCATCCACGGTGTGGTGAGAGTCGTCGCTGCCGGTGGGATCATCGTCACGCTGAGCCTGGTCCTGTGATTCTTCCCCCCCAGTGTTGGGGGGAGATGGACGACGTTGCCCTGTGTGTGAGAGAGAGACAATGTTAATGGTGTTTCATGCATCATCCATGTTTCATACATATTCAAGTTGGCACAGTTCCTCTGGGTAGTTGGATATGTCTAGCATTCCTCTCACAGTGCACTTGTGGATGGGTATGTTGCGGGGGACAGATTGATATGTACTCCTGGTTATTTGGCCTGTCTAATGAGTGTTGGGATGCTTATTTGGCTATGGATTGGTCTTGTTGTGTCACATATCCATTGTGGGAGTGCCAATTTGCGTTGGCTGCCCCGGGGGTGTGTGCTTGTGTAAGGGGGGGGGGTGTGACCGGGCATGCTGTTGGGTGTGGTGTGATTCGTCATTGGGTCTACCAGGTGATGTGTCTATCCCCTCATGGTGCATGCTGGCATGACAGTGAATGTGAGTTCCTGTGGTAGGTAGGTGGCATGTGGAGTTGGTGTTTGAGTGTACAGTGGTCACAGGATTGCCTTGTGCTGTCTACAGCAGGGCCAAGTGTCATCTACCTTGTCTGTACTTGGCAAGTCCCTGTGCATTGTGCATTGTGCATGGTGCATGTGTATGTCCCTTGGCCACAGGTTTCAACACTTTTCCTATGTGTGACACACTCTTTGTCATTGCATCATTTTTTAACGCAGTGAGCAGGGTAGCGAGCGTGCGTAGCGAGCGCTGCAGAACCGGCTTACGTGTTGCACTGTACGTGGGCAAATGGTGCTTTTTCATATCTATTGGAGAATGCAGGTAGGTAACTTATGCATTTGTGACTGGGTTCTAACAAACACAGTGAGTGGGTATACTGGGTGTAAGGTTAGGTTTGTGCCTGCAGCAAGGATCTACTCGTGCACAGTTTGACACATGGCCCAGTGCTTTCCAAACAAAAAAGGGGTGTTTCACGCACTGCCAGACCTTTTCAACATGTACACAGTCCACCTGCTGATGAGCGGACATGCCCACACCACCCAAGGGTGATTTTGTCTCCCTCGGTCTCCCTCTCTCCCTCCATCTGTCACCCTCCTCCCTCTGTCTGTCTCCCTCTGTCGCTCTCTGTCTCCCTCCCTCTCCCTCCCTCTCCCTCCCTCTGTCTGTCTCCCTCTGTCGCCCTCTGTCTCCCTCCCTCTCTCTCCCTCTCCCTCCGTCTGTCTGTCACCCTCTGTCACCTCAGCCCAGCTTCCTGGGCACACATACTTTGCAGGTCTTTCAAAGGCCATTGGCTTGATCATGTGGCTTTGTTTAGAATCTCCCGGCCACCATTGGGCAGAGTGTCTCTGAATCTGCGCTGCTGCGGCGGTGTGTGCTGACACTCTTTCACAGTGATGCCTCTTCATTAGCTGCTGTTATGTGCAAATTGGGCCTTCATACCCATGTCATCCTGCAACGTGGCGGTCATTTGCAGGCGACAAAGTATAGTGTCGGGACACACTGTTTGTATAGCTCTGCCCTAGGCCATATGGGCTGAGGGCATTGGTGTCTGCTTCTGAGTTGCACAATGTGATTTTGGAGGCCCACCCTCCCGGCATCACGGACATCCTGTCTTGTGTTGGTGTTTTGTGTAGCCTGTGACTTGGCATGGCCTTGCTTGGTGCATGGGGCATGGAGCCGCTAGTGGCATGTGCGTTTTTTCGGATTGTGGATGTGTCCGGTGATGGCTTTGGGGTAGTTGCGTGCATTATTGTGAGTTGGGTTGTTGATGCGGTTCCCCCCGTGTGGGGTGAGTTGTTTGTGTACTCACCAGGCTCGGCGACTCCTTCTACTCCGTGTACTCCCACCGGCGGCAGCGTGCGCATCACCTTCTCCTCCCAGGGATGGTAGTGTACCGGTCTGCGGGGCGGGCCACCTCCAGTGATGTTCCCCTGGTTGTATTCGTCTGTCATTTTGCGGTGGACCGTCCTCCGCAGATCGTACCACCTGGCTTGGCATCCATGCCTGGTACTTCTGATGGGCGCAACAGCATTCATCCTCTCGATGATCCTCTGCCACATGTCTGACCAATGTGGCTCGACTCTGATGATTTCGTTGACAAGGATCTCCAGCTCTGCTGTTGTGAACTTTGGATTCCTGTCTGTGGGCATGGTGTGGGGTGTGGGTGTGGATGGTTGTGGGTGTGTGGTTGTGAAGGTGTGTGTGTGTGAATGTGATGAGGGCGTGTTTGTGAAGGTGGTTGTGTGAAGGTGTGCAAGTGTAAGGTGTAGTAAAGGTTCAAGTATGGTGCTGTGGGTTGTCTGTGGGGTCTGGCAGCAGTGGGTCTGTTGCAAAGGCTCACGGTTTGTGTGTGTGGGCCCTTTTTATTGGTCCATTTGTGGGTGTGGCTGTGTTTGAACTTTGGGTGGGTGTGTTATAAAGAGTGGTTGTGTTTTGGGCCTCTGTTTACCTGTTTGGCTGTTGCAGGTCAGTGTATTGGATGTATTTGGGCTTGTTGGACGTGTTTTGTGGTGTTGTGCGATTCAAATTGACTCTCCTTGTGGTGTTTTGCAGTGTCCTGGTTCAGGACGTGTGTTTTTCGCATCTGTGAGGTGCGTACATCGGCCATGTTGTTGTACAGTGCTCACATTTGCTATGGCTTGGTACGACTCGTACATGCGCAAGGCTGGGTGAGGGTGCTCGTGTAGGGGCCTGGGGTAGGGTGCGTACAGGCATGGGCAGGGTGTAGGGGCCTGGGGGTACATGCCGTACATACGTGAACCGTGGGTACGGCGCGTACATCCGGGGGGGGGGGCTGGGGGTACGGCACGTACATACGGGGTGCTGGGCGTATGGTGTGTACCCCCACCCCCATATGGACAGTGCGTACCCCCACCTCCGTATGGACGGTGCGTACCCCCAGCCCCCGTATGTAAGCACCGCCCCCCAGCACATACCCCCAGCCCCCCGTATGTACGCGCAGTACTCCCAGCCCCCGTATGTACGCGCCGTACACCCAGCCCCCCGTATGTACGCGCCGTACCCCCAGCCCCCCGTATGGATGGTGCATACCCCCACCCACCTGTATGGATGGTGCGTACCCCCACCCCGTAGGTATGGAGCGTACCCCCACCCCCGTAGGTACGCTGCAGACCCCCAGCGCTATGCACTGGGGGTCCGCACCGTACATACGGGGGTGGGGGTACGCTCCGTACCTACCGGGGTGGGGTGGGGGTACGCTCCGTACCTACACGGGGTGGGGGTACGCTCTGTACCTACGGGGGTGGGGTGGGGGTATGCTCCATACCTACGGGGGTAGTGGTACGCTCCGTACCTACGGGGTGTGGTGGGGGTACGCTCCGTACCTACGGGGTGGGGGTATGCTCCATACCTACGGGGGTGGTGGTACGCTCCGTACCTACGGGGGTGTGGTGAGGGTACGCTCCATACCTACAGGGTGGGGGTACGCTCCGTACCTACGGGGGTGGTGGTACGCTCTGTACCTATGGGGGTGGGGGTGCGCTCTGTACCTACGGGGGTGGTGGTACGCTCGTACCTATGGGGGTGGGGGTATGCTCCGTAGCTACGGGGGTGGGGTGGGGGTACGGCGCGGACATGGGGGGGTGCTGGGGTACGGCACGTACGTGGGGGGGTGGGCTGGGGGGGTTTTCGCCACTTATGCGGGCACATGTTTGGACGTCTCCATGGTTGCCATGGGAGTTCGCTCCGGCCGGTTGTGCATTCGGACGGACGGGACGGATCGTACTTGCGCGCTCGGACTTCAGTTTACCGAATCTTACGTAAAACTGTCCGGGGACGTGTCGGACACTGTTTCCGACCCGAGGACGTGTCGGGGAATTTTCCCAATGCGATTCGTATGGATTTTTTAACATACGAATCGTACTTGCCAGTTTGTACGGGACTTGTACGATTCGTACGTAAAAAAATCCGGATACGATTCGTACGGGGAATATTTTTAACGGATCGGAATCGGCACCTTAGTCTTTAGTTTGCTTGGATAACCCTGGCCACCAGTAGCGCTGTTTCAGTAGAAAAATAGTCGCCGTAACGCCTGTGTGCGCAGAGCCCAAACCCTTGTGCGCAGCTAGTATTAACCCTTGCCTACGATCCATATTTGGCATTATTCTTTCTCCCACTCCAGGAATTTGAGCATATGGAATGTTTTGTGCATCTAATTTGTAGGAGTATTTGAGTGGAAATTTTTTAGCTACTGCTGTGCTGCCTTTGCATGATGCGGTGAGAGCTACCATTATATCTCTGTCTATTCTTGTTTGCGAACAAGTCAGCGCAGATACGGAAGCTGTGCGTACAGCCCCCTTTGTGGCTTCATCAGCCAATGAATTCCCTTCAACGTGAATGCCATCACGTTGATGACTCAGCGTATGGATCACGTGAGTCCTTGGTAGCTCGGATTTCAATTCCGTTACCTGTTCCCATAGTATTTTGTGCTTAATTGTGCCACCTTTTGCGTCCTTAAACCCGTTTTGTTCCCAATGTTGTAAGTACTCATTGTACGACTGTACACAGTAAAAAGTATTTACAAGTGCAAGTATTAGTGCTTTTAATTCTGCCAACTGAGCTGTGCAGTCTCCGAGAGATTGCGTTTTTGTGCAACTAGGATGGAACTTGCCATCACACATGCGACCTTTAACGATAGCACATGCTGAAAAATATTGTTGCTTACTTCCGATGGCCGGTTGGGCAGATCCGTCAGTGTATATAAAATATTCATACTGGTCAAGAGGCAAGATTTCATTAGGTAGAGGATATTCTTTTTCATATTGCAGGAATGCCTGAGTTTTTAAACTGGGATCAAATCTGTATTCAATGTCTGTTGCAGTAAGAGAATTAGCCCATTGTATTCACCTAGGATGTAACGCTTTTGCATTTGGGATGCTGGCCTTTGTAACAGCTTCTAAAGCTGGTACTGGAGTCACAACAATGATGCGTTTCTCCTGAGCCAGTGCTCTTTCTCTGTGCTCACAGGGTCAAGACTGATTTGCATATGTCTGGGTTCAAACTGCATTCTGTCCATCAACTGTTGTTTTTGCGCCTTTCTCTTGCTACAGCAGTCTGAACTGCTGTCAGGATTTTTTGTGTTGAAGTGAAAAGCATTTCTGCATTTGTGTACAGGTGTGATTTTTAAGCGATAGGTACAGTTTCTCCCTCATTAAAGGTCAAATAAGTGTACCCGCATTGACCCGCTATTATTCGGATCACTAAGTGGCGTATGTTTGCGCGTGTCTGTAAGTGTTTGGAAGCAATCATGTCTTCCTGGAGTAAACAAAGAACATTAGTATGTTCTTGTGTCCAATCTCGGGCTGAAAAGTCAGGTTTTATTAATTCATAGAAAGGTGTTACCCTCTGTGCATAATCTAAAATGTATGTCCTGCCGAAATTTAGGAATCCTAGTATTGATTGTAAATTTTTCAATGATTTTGGAGGCTGGAGCAGCGCACACTTGTCTAAAAAGTTAGCTGCCAGACTTTTGCCTTCACTTGATAGCTCATATCCCCAAAATAGGACATTGAGGTGGGCTATTTTTGATTTTTTAAAGTTAAATTTGTAGCCTTCTCTGGCAAATCCCATAATTATGGTGCTCACCTTGGTCAAGTGACTCTCTAAGTCGTCGTCAGTCAGATAAATATCATCCACATAGGACAACGCTTCTTCATCAAAAATTTTAAGTAATTCTGTTACTCTTGCTGAAAATACACCTGGCCTGTTTTTATACCCTTGTGCCAACTGACAGAATTGTGGCTGGAACCCTAACGCACTGAAGGCTGTTAGATACCTGCTTTCAGGCGCAATATTTTGGCAGAAAAATCCATTTGAGATATCAAGTGTGGTTTTGTATTTTTTGCGCACAATGTTATTCATTAAAGCGGTACTATGTGCATTTTGGACAGCAAATGTCTTTGTGCATGCGTTTAAATGTCTATAATCTAAAACTAGACGATATGTATTGTCGGGTTTAGTGACAGGAAACAAGGGATTGTTCATTGGTGAGGTACATTTTTCAATGACCCCTTGGTATTCAAATTGATCTAACATATCTCTGACTTGTGTTTTAGCTTCTTGCTCTATTGGGTATTGCCTCTGAGCATCAGGTGAAACTTTTAAAGGGATCACGTGGTAGGTTGAGTTCTCATACCGCCCTGCGTGATTTTTGTACAATGCTGGAGCTTGGACTACTGCCCACTCCTGTGCATATGCGTGTTTTAGGTGAACGGGAACGTAGTTGGAAAACACAGGAAAAATTATACTTCCTTCCCTAGGGCACTCAATTACGAATGCAGGCAGCCAATCTTGTTCTGCTAACAGGATGTCATAACCAGATGATAGGTTCTTTCAAAAAAGAGCTTTTACTATCCTCGGCTTGTCCCTTTCCAGCCGGAGTGTTATTTCATATAACTAATGTGGGACACACACCATGGTGTCTGGTGTTTCCACTGTGATGTAATCATTCAACTCCGCTGTCACCAGAAATTCCTTCAGGTTCAGGCGAGCTATTGTTACTTCTGCCGCGCTGTCTAACATCATCAGAGCCCATTCTCCATTCAGAAGTTGTGTCCTCAGAATTCTGGGCATGTCTGATTTTCAGACAAGCAACTTTCTTTTTCTTAACTTGAGGTTTTGGGATTTGGTTATCTTCTTTCTTAGAAGTAAAGTTTTGAGTGCCCTGCTTGTCTCTTGACTGTGTGCGCTCCTCTCTGTGTTCTGACCGTCCTTCTCTTTCAGAGCCTTTCTTCGAGCCCTGAAAGGATCGAGAGGAACGTGTATCAGTATCCAGATACCTGTCAGGTTTCTTAATATTGTCTCTATTCCTAAGGTTGTACCTCCTTCCAGAATGCTCCTGCTGAGGAGACCTACCTCGGCACTGAGATCTCTTGTCTTCATAGTATTCTTTTTTATCCCACTTCTTTTTAGAAGAAGTTGGTATCTATTTAAAAGTATCCTTTTCAGGACTGCCCTGTAGTTGAGGTTTCAAAGCTTTTCCCCCAAACTATCCCTGCCTAATTCTGCATATGCAGTGTCAATTATTTTGGGTAGTTCATTCTCCTGTTCTAATGGAGGGAACTCCCTTAGGCATTGATCGATTGCCACTGATGCTGCTTCCCCTTTAATATTAGCTAGTATTATGGCTGATACCTGGTCATAGTTGTTTAACAACTTCATCCCTAAGTTCGGGGCAGGTTCTGCTCCATAGTCGTTTTGTATTTGTCTTAATACGGTAAACACTCAAAATATCGAAAAAAAAATATCGACTGGACAGAATATCGAGTTTTTAATATAGAATGGAGAGAATATCGAATTGCCAAAATATAGTGGGGAAGAATATCGAAAATCAGGTAAGAAATATCGATGTACATAATATCGAAGTAAGTAATATCGACAGTCATAATATAGTTGTTAAAAATATCAATTTTTTTTATAGTGTTTTAAGTGTTAGTATATGTGTTAAAGTATGTATTAATTTTGGAATGTATGTTTGAATATTTTTAAAGTAATTAATTATATGTTATTTAATTTTTTTGTAATTTGATTCCGTAGCGGGTTGTGGGTTTATAGGGGATTAGGGTGGGAAGTAATTTAATTATAGTACATTAAATAATAATTTTTAGGAATTAGTAATTATTTGTAATTTAATTTTGCGTTTTACTTCTGTAGCAGGTTGTGGGTTTATAGGGGAATAGGGTGGGAAGTAATTTAATTGTTATTAAGTAATTATTAATTGGTATTGATAATTAATTTATTGTAATTAATTATTCACTGGTAATTAATTTGTAATAATTGGTAATTATTTTTTATTAATTGGTAATTAATTTGTATTCATTGGTTAATTGATAATTATATTAATTGTACTAATTTATTATTCGGAGCGGGTTGTGGGTTTATAGGGTAATAGGGTGGGAAGTAATTTAATTATAATTAAGTAATTCTTGAAAATATTTTTGTGTATTGAAAATTAATTTACTGTTAATTATTAATTGGTATTTTTTATTATTTATCAATTTTTGGTATTGAAAATTAATTGGTTGTTGATTCATTATTAATTGGTAATTAATGTGTATTAATTGGTAATTAATTTGTATTAATTGTTTAATTGATAACTATGTTAATTGTATTCATTTATTGTTTGTAGCGGGTTGTCATTATTAATTAATTATTAATTAGTATTATTTTTATTTATTAATTTTTTGTATTGAAAATTAATTGGCTGTTAATTAATTATTAATAGGTAATTAATTAAAAAAAATATGTATTGGCATTTATAAATAATTAATTATTAAAGATTGTGTGATTGGTAAATACTTTTAATACTTTTTTTTATTAGTATTAATAATTAATTTATTTTTAATAAAATATTATATTATTATTTTTCCTAATATTGCACTCACTGGAGTGGGAATAGTAATTGTTACCCCTACGCTATCCAACGCTGTCCCTACTGTTGCACTCTTTGGAGTGGGAATAGTAATTTTTACCCCTATGCTATCCAATGCTTTTCCTACTGTTGCACTCTCTGGATTGGGAATAGTAATTTTTACCCCTACGCTATCCAACACTTTCCCTACTGTGACACTCTTTGGGGTGGGAATAGTAATTTTTACCCCTACGCCATCTGATGTTTTCCCTACTATTGAACTCACTGGAGTGGGAATAGTAAATTTTGCCCTCCCGCTATCTAACGCTTTCCCTACTGTTGCACTCTCTGCAGTGGGAATAGTAATTTTTACCCCTACGCTATCCAACGCTTTCCCTACTGTTGCACTCTTTGGAGTGGGAATAGTAATTTTTACTCCTTCGCTATCCAACGCTTTCCCTACTGTTGCACTCTCTGGAGTGGGAATAGTAATTTTTACCCCTACTCTATCCAACACTTTCCCTACTGTTGCACTCTTTGGAGTGGGAATAGTAATTTTTACCCCTACGCTATCCAATGTGTTCCCTACTGTTGCACTCTCTGGAGGGGGAATAGTAATTTTTACCCTCCTGCTATCCAGCGCTTTCCCTACTGTTGCACTCTCTAGAGTGGGAATAGTAATTTTTACCATCCCGCTATCCAATGCTTTCCCTACTGTTGGACTTACTGGAGTGGTAATAGTAAATTTTACCTGCCCGCTATCCTACGCTAAAAATATTGAATATTTTTTATTAATATTACGTTAATGTATATAGGTATTAAAACAATTTTGTTTACTTACATTAATTATTTATTAATTGTAAAGTTATTTAATTATTTTTAAGTATGTTTTAGTTAATTATATTTATTATTTCATTAATTTTATATTACTTTTAAGACATTTAACAAATTCAATATTTTGACCATATTTTTAACATCGATATTTTGGATTCTATATTTTTGTACTTACCTGTTTGTAGATAGGGATTCGATATTTTGGCATTCTATATTTTTTCCTCGATATTTTGGCAAGTCGATATTCTCCTTCTCGATATTATGTCAGTGATCCTCTTAATACATCTGGTACTACTGCTAATGAAGGAATACCATGTGTTCTGGTATATATGGCAGCAAAGACTGTACCCCAAGAGGTGCAATCCTCTAACTGTGGTGTAATCCCCATGGGCAAACAGATTGGTAACATTCTGGTGCCGATTCCCATTGGGTAAAAAAAATTCCCGTACGACTCGTATCCGTATATTTTTACGTACGAATAGTACAAGTCCCCTACAACCAGTGAAGTATGATTCGTACGTGAAAAATACATACAAATCGCTTCGGGAAAAGGTGTACAAGAGGGAGCCGGACAGTTTTACGTACAAATCATAAAACTGAAGTCCGAGCGCACAAGTACGATCCGTACCGCCCTTCCGAATACACAAGCACATGGAAAACGCCCCGTACGGAGCGAACGCAGTACCACTCGTATCCGGGTAAACTTGTGCCCGGGATACGAGTCGTACAGCCCCCCTCCCCCCGCATATGTCAGCACCGTACCCCCGTATGTCAGCACCGTACCCCCATGTCTGCACTGTACCCCAGCCCCATACGTGTACACGCCGTACCCCAACACCGTAGCCCAGCCCCTTACTTGTACGCACCCTTCCCCAACACCATACCCCAGCCCCGTACTTGGACGCACCGTACCCCAGCACCGTACCCCAACACCATACCCCCGCCCCGTACTTGTATGCACCGTACCCCAGCACCGTACACCAGCCCCGTACTTGGATGCACCGCACCCCAACACCGTACCCCAGCCCCGTATATGTACACACCTTACCCCAACACCGTACATGTACGCACCGTACACCACCACCGTACCACAGCGCCGTACTTGGATGCACCGTACCCCAGCACCGTACCCCAACACCGTACCCCAGCCCCGTACTTGTACGCACCGTACCCCAGCACCGTACCCCAGCCCCATACTTGTACGCACCGTACCCCAGCGCCATACCCCAACACCGTACCCACGCCCCGTACTTGTACGCACCGTACCCCAGCACCGTACCCCAGCCCTGTACATGTACGCACCGTACCCCAACACCGTACCCCAGCCCCGTACATGTACGCACCGTACACCACCACCGTACCCCAGCCCCGTACTTGTACGCACCGTACCCCAGCACCCTACCCCAACACCGTACCCCAGCCCCGTACTTGTACGCAGTGTACCCCAGCACCGTACCCCAGCCCCGTACTTGTACGCACCGTACCCCAGCGCCGTACCCCAACACCGTACCCCAGCCCCGTACTTGGATGCACCGTACCCCGGCGCCGTACCCCAACACCTTACGCCTGCCCCGTACTTGTACGCACCGTACCCCAGCACCGTACCCCAGCCCCGTACTTGTATGCACCGTACCCCAGCACCGTACCCGAACACCGTACCCCCGCCCCGTACTTGTACGCACCATACCCCAGCACCGTACCCCAACACCGTACCCCAGCCCCATACTCGGACGCACCATACCCCAGCACCGTACCCCAACACCGTACCCCAGCCCCGTACTCGGACGCACGTACCCCAATACCGTACCCCAGCCCCGTACTTGGACGCACCATACCCCAACACCGTACCCCAGACCCGTACATGTACGCACCGTACCCCACCACCGTCCCCCAGCATCGCGTATGTACGAACCGTACAACAACATTGCATATGTGAGCACTGTACAACAACATCGCGTATGTACGCACCTTACATAACGACTCGTACAGAACCAGGACACTGTAAAACAGCACAAGGAGGGTCAATTCGACTCGCACAACACCACAAAACACGTCTACAGTAGAAAATACATCTAAATGACTGACCTGGCACATCCAAACAGGCAAATAGAGGCCCAAACTCACAACCACCTCTTATAACACAACCGCCAAAATTTCAAACCCAGGCACACCCACAAATGGACCAATAAAAAGGGCCCACACACACAAACCATGAGCCTTTGCAACAGACCCACTGCTGACAGACACCACACACAAACAACTGTACCCATACACCTTAACTTACACACCGTCACACAACCTCCTTCACACAGACCCCCTCTTCACATTCAGACCCACACCGTCACATTCACACCCACACACCCACAACCATCCACACCCACACCCCACACCATGCCCACAGACATGAATCCAAAGTTCACAAGGGAGGAGCTGGACATCCTTGTCAACTAAGTCATCAGAGTCGAGCCACAGCTCTTTGGAACATTGGTCAGAAAGACCAGCATAGCAGAAAAATCACGCATGTGGCAGAGGATCGTCGATAGGGTGAATGCTGTTGTGCCCATCAGAAGGACCAGGTAGTACGATCTGCGGAGGGCAGTCAAGCGGAAAATGAACGAGGACTACGCCCAGAGCAACATCACTGGAGGTGGGCTGCCCCGCAGACCGGTACATTACCATACCTGGGAGGAGAAGGTGATGGCCCTGCTTCCGCCGGTGGGAGTACACGGAGTCGAAGGAGTGGCAGAGCCTGGTGAGTACACAAACAACTTACGTAACATGGGGGTAATGGCATCCACACCCCAACTACACCAAATGCATGCAACTACCCCCAAGCCCTCACCGGACACAACCACACTCAAAAACAACGCTCATGCCACTAACATGTCCATGCCCCATTCACAAAGCAAGGCCATGCCATGTCCCACGCTACACGAACCACAAACCCAAGACTGGATGTCCGTGATGCTGGGAGGGTGGGGCTCACAAAACACATTGTTCAACTCAGAAGCAGACACCATTGCCCTCAGCCCATATGGCCCAGGTACATACCCATGCACCATGCTCAATGCACAGGGACTGGCTAAGTACTGACAAGGTAGCTGATACTTGGCCCTGCTGTAGGCAGCACAAGGCCCTCCTGTGACCACTATACACTCAAACACCAACACCACAAGCTCAGATATCTAGCACAGGAACTCACACTCACTGTCATGCCAGCATGCTCCATGAGGCGACAGACACATCACCTGGGAGACCCAATGCCAAATCACACTACACCCTACAGCAGGCCCTGTCACACACACCCCTTACACAAGCACACACCCCCGGGGCAGGCAATGGATTTACCCACTCTCACAATGGACATGTGACACAACAAGATCAATCCATAGCCAAATAAGGATCCAAGCCAAACATCTACATGTCAAAGACTCAGGAGAACATATCAATCTGTCCCCCGCTACATACCCATCCACAAGTGAACATTGAGAGGAATGCTAGGCATATCCAACTACCTGGAGGAACTGTGGCAACTTGAATATGTATGAAACATGGATGTCGCATGAAACAGCATTAACATTGTCTCTCTCTCACACACAGGGCAATGTCATGGATCTCCCCCCAACAATGGGGGGGAAGAATCACAGTCCCAGGCTCGGCAGGAAGCTGATCCCACCGGCAGCGACGACTCTCAACACTCCGTGGATGACCCCAACCCACCTGGACCCTCTGGTGCCCAAGCCCCTGCAGCACCTGCTTCAGGTACATCTGTGCCAACCACCACCCCCATTCCTGCCACATCCCAGGAGACACCCAGGAGCCCTGCCCGCACAGAACAACTGAGCCAGTCTGACCTGGAGGGACAAGGTTCTCCGGGCACCCAGGAGGAGGCAGACAACCCCGCAAATGCCATCCCTCAGGGGTCCCGTAGACCCGATGTGCCCACAACGGCAGGCCAGGCTCGTGTGGGCAGGGGTGGTGGGAGTGGAGGCAGGCGGAGGCGAGAACCTGACCAGCCAGCTGAAGGAACCGGTATGTCATATATACGCCACTTCCTGGACACATACCGGCGTGACACCAGGGCCATCAGCCAGGTAGTGGAGACCTCACAGAGATTAAGAACCAGCAGGCTGAGCAACACGCCAGTCAACAACAATACCAAGGACGGATGGAGGCAAGACTGGCTGAGCTCCTGGCGGTGCAAACGGACATAAGCCGTTCACTCCGTCGGATCACCGACAATATGGGCAGGGAGGGAGGAGGAGGAGGATTCGTCCGACGGAGCGTCACAAACATCGTCAAGGCCTGCATCTGAGGGTCCCCCGAGGAAGGTGGGTCGTCCACGGAAAAGACCGTGAGAGGCAGCGGACCATCCACATCTCCCAGGTCACCTGGCCTGGCACATGGCCCTCATGCGCAACAGCAGCACCTCATCCAATGACATTCTCTGCCACATGGACTTGCTGGTCACAGTCTGACCAATGATGACAAACACTGTGGTCTGGACTCTGATGACTACAAATGCCAAGGATCCCATCTCCCCCTGTGAACTTTGGATTCTATGCACACTGTATAGCAACTATTTGTCCACACTAAACACGCCCCCCACAGCGAATAAAACTACAGTTCTTTAATTAGATGTTGCAGTCATTTTGCATGAGTACACAACCTACGTGTGGGTAAATGTCAAACTATGACTTGAACTAACTCCAGCCATCCATACCCTGGGATCTGAGTCTGGTACAGGTCACACATGGGTCACAATGTATCATACAATACAGACACGGTGCACAATACTCACCCGTGATGGCCTCAAGCTGCTGAGGGGGGGCTTGCAATACTGTGCGGACAGACCAATTTTGAAGAGTATCATTAAGGCGTAGGGGTCATGGCTCATGTGGATGTTCCCGGGGAGGGAGTACCAGGTATGTTTGGCCAGGTGGGAGAACTATGTCCTGCATGCTGGAGTACGGTGGATGTGAAGAATGGTGGCCAGGGCAAGGTTGGATGCACGGAGTTGGCCCAACGGGGTCCCGGATGACAGACGTCCAAGGTTGGTTTGGGATCTGGAGTTGTGGACTGCCTCCGGAGTGTGGGTGAGGAGTCTGAAGGTCATCCTGCAGCAGACAGTGATCCATTGCAGCTATCTCAGGTGGACGGTGATGTGGCTGGGGCGCGGGATGTTGAAGCTGAGGTGTGCAGATCCACCCTGGAGGTGGACAAGTTTCCCGGGAGTTTGGATGTACTTGCTCCGTAGAGGGCGGGGCAGTAGTTGACACAGCTGTTGTCGTGGACCTGGGGGATGGTCTGTCTTTCCTTGGAGTGGATCTATCTGTGGATCATGTGCATCATGCAGAGGGTGTTGCAGCATGAGGTACAGATGCTGGTGATTTGCATGGCAAATGTGAGCGACGAATCCATGATGCACACCATCTTGTGTGCATAGCCACTGGGTGCTTGTGCAGGGCCCTGGCGGGTGGGACACAAGGAGTTGACCCAGCTGTAAGGGGACAATCCTCAGATGATTACCTCAATCCTGTACAAGTCCAGCCTCAGGTGGCTGATGTTCAGCCATTTATCAATGGACCTCATGCCTTCTTGAATGTTAAAACTGGCAATGGCTGCGTCTTTGGTGAGGGTGAGGAGCAACTGGCTGTCAATGGCATACGAGCTGATGATGAGGTTGTGTGTGCATGTGATGGTGGAGAGGGGGGTCCTGGACACATTGAGGATTGACACGCTGAGAGATGATCCCTGGGCCATGTGCCAGATGACGCCACTATACTACATGCTGAATGCTTGAGTCCCACTCGCATGGCCTTGCTGGTGTATGGAGCCGGTGTGGAGTAGGAGGGACATGACCTGGTTGGTGTGACAGGGCCTGGAAGGCGGGGCAGCGCTGTGTAGGCAGTTGGAGTTGCACACTCAGCATGCAAAGGTGTTGTGTGTGCGCTTAGGGTATGCCTGAGAGCAGGCAGTTGATTTTCGGATGGACATTGCTTGGAGGGTGGCTGCAACATCAGACTGTAGTGTGATGTGGGTCATGCAAGGACATGAGGGTCGTGCAATGGGCACGTTGCATGCGCTGACGGTCCTGCCTTTGGCACCGCGTGGCCGCAACAGTGGCACAGACAAGCTGATGATAGCCAAATGAATGGGTGGAGGGAGGAAAGGAGGAGCATCTTTGAGGCGTGTGTGTTGCCGAATCCGGCAACTTTGTGGGCCCTTGCTGCAGGGGCCGCAGCAGCAGGCGGCATGTCCTGGAAACTATGCCAAAAGTAGCACACAAAGACAAGGATGTCAGAAAGGACAACTGCAACAGGCGTATGCAAAGGAAGGAGTGTCCGGTTACCCATGGCACACCCAGAGAAAATGGATGCACAATCACCAAAGATGACTGACACAGGATCAGGAAACAGAAGGCCGAGCTGCGCACAGGAGACACACCCTCAGCAGGCGTTGACGGCCCGTTGTGGGGACCAACATGCCCAAATACATACACAACCATGGACTTCATGCACAATAGAGATTCAAATCCATGAAGAACTGCATGCATGTTGCAAAACTACACATAGACTCATATGCACAATCTTTGACAACTATGCCAGAGATGCCGCATGCAAAGTGGCAAGAGACCTGCATTGACAGAGATGAGGCACCTTGGAGGGTGAGGAACACCTTTATTACTCAGGTTCACACTAAGGGAAATGCATCAATATGAACAGACTCACAGGTCATTTGGCTGAACATGTGGGACCTACACTGGACACCCCCTTCACAACACAGATGTTGTAAATCCAAATGATCTGGCACACAAGTTAAGGGGGTGAGCCAAACACACCCTGTTGCACACGGAGAGGCTGCAATTCCCCATTGAGCCTCTTATGGGGATATCCCTCACTATGTCCACCCGTAGCATCCCGTATGTTTCTGAGGGAAGTTTTACACACATTGATGCCTTCATCAGAATCCACAAACCATTACAGATGACTGTCACGAAGGGTGACTATCAATTCATGGGAGTCATGCTACATGTCATGTGCCCCATGGTGAGTCGACATGTATGCATGGTAACACAACATGCACAGGAGCAGTCCCCACACATTCCAAACACGTACCACCCCCAAAATGCCGTGCTACAAACCTTACCCAAAATGACTTTTCACCATGTCCGTGCACGGAACGCTGATTCAGTACACGTTGCAATACTCATGAGGAATAGCAGGAGGCCAACGATGACACGAGCAGACAACATGCGCAACAACCTGGGGATGACAGACACACAAGAAGTCAGCGAAAAGATTGTTATCCACATACATGGTCATTTACTCTACAGGAATAATGTTGTCACCATGCTATTTTAAACTTTAGTGTCTCAGCTAAAATGTGTGGAATTACATCATCACTTGAGTGACACATCAGAACACACCTCGAAGTCAATTCAATTCAATTCAAAAATCTTTATTTCGGTTATTGCTAACCATAAAAGACATTCATAAAATATACAATTCATTATCACAAAAACACCAACCATTTCATCATAAGAAAGTGCAAAAAAAAAAAAAGAGTGCTTTCAAAGTATGGACACAAAACGGGGGACATGGTTTCACTGGTCCAGGCAATTTCTCAATCTAATACATAGTTTTAAAAATTCCTTAATTTGGAGAATACTGTCACTATGCAAAAGCTGCAAGTACAAAAGAGCCGGTCTGATTTGTTTAAAACCAAGTTTTTTTAAAAGAGTCACTAAATATAATTTACGAGGAAATTCATAAAATTTACATAAAAAGATAAAATGCAGCATATCCTGCGGAGACTTTCCGTCGCAGCCGCAGGGCGCTGCCAATTTATTAAAAATGTCACACTTAGGTCGAATAAGCAGGTGATGGAACTTATTAAACCTAAATCTGGTCAGTAAAAATTTCTCATGTGAGGACAAAGACCCTTCCAAATATGGTTCGATGGCCACGGTAGTCTTAATCATAACAAACTTTCTCACACTTGGTTTCTGAAGCTCCACATCTTCTCTCATAGTCCTCTTATCCATCAAAAATGTTTGTTTAATTAGCTCCAGATCTCCCCTTGTAATTAATTGTGGTTTGGAAAAGAGTTCAGGGCGACCAAGTTTATCAAAATTTGATTTTAGGTAGCTTAACCAAGGAGAGCTCAGTGCTTTGTCCAGTGACAAGAAATCCTTCATGATTAAATGTGTTAGGGGTATGTTCTCATTTAGCCAAATTTTAAGCCAAAACATCAAAGGGCGTAAGGAAAGCAAATCACATAAATATTGAGACCCCAACTCCTCATGAACAGCAAGATTAGCCGTACCAGGTGGGACACACAATAGACGCTTCATAAAACGATTTTCAGCAATCTGTAATTGCTCTCCATTGACATACCCCCAAAGTTCACTCCCATAGGATACAGTTGCCACAGACTTAGCATTGTACAATTTCAAAATCGCACAAATTGGCTTTTTCCCCAATTTGGTGGCAAAATTAAATATTGACGCATTAACCCTCACCATTTCACCTTTTTTCTTTGCAAGATGAGGTTCCCAATTTAATTTTGTATCGAAAAGAACTCCTAGGTAAGAAAATGTTTTAGTTAAAGGAATTATTTCTCCACCAATCCTAAATGGGAAGGGTTTTCTTGGTTGCTGACCAACTTGTAATACAAAAGATTTAGTGTTATTTACCAAGAGGTCTCTATCTCTCATGAATGTATTAAATGCTGTTAACAATGATTGCAGTCCCCTCTCGGTTCTAGATATAAGTACTGCATCATCTGCATAAAGAAGTATTGGAATTCCTCGCCTACCAACTCTAGGGCAGTCAGCATGAACATCTTGTAACACCCCATCTAAATCATTAATATAAAAGTTAAAAAGAAAGGGGGCCAGGATACAGCCCTGCCGGACACCCTTTCCAATACTAAAATTATTAGATACACTCAAATCCAGGGAATATCTCACATTGGCACTGGTATTGTGGTGTAGGGCAACTAAAAAATCAACCAAACCGCTATCAACCCCTTTTGACCTCATGGACTGCCACAGCTTACGCCGGTTGACGCAGTCAAACGCGGAAGAGAAGTCCATAAAGGCAAGATGAATGGTACCTTTCTGTATTATAGTATATTTGCTTAAGATCAGGAAGAGGTTAAGGCATTGAGTAGTTGTTGATCGGCCTTTACAAAATCCGTACTGCGAGGGAGACATAATGTTCTTTTCCTCCACCCACTCTACCAATCTTTGCAGTACAATTCTTCCTACAATCTTGACCATAGAATCTAATAAAGAGATCGGTCGATAGCAGTGTGGGCTGCCCTTGTCACCCTTTTTAAAAACCGGGACAATTGTGGAAACACCCCATGATCGTGGACATCCTTCTTTTGCAGCTGCATTAAAGACTGACTCTAGAATCGGTGCCCAAAAGCTAGGATCAGATTTATATAAATCAGGGGGAATCCCGTCCGGGCCGGGAGCTTTTCCACCTGTGATTCCCTGTATGCCCTCCAAAACTTCAGCTCTGTTAAAAACAATCTGTACACCAGTTTTACTACAGTCAGGAGTAGTATCCACGTCCTCTGTGCAGCAGTACAACTTTTTGAAGTGCACTTCCCACTCCTCCTTAGATATATAACTTTCAGTACCATTTCCCGGGTCCTGTGTCAAAAATGGTTTTCTCATCAAGGCCCAGAAAGCTGTACTACTTCCAAGGGTGGCCGGATCTAAGATCGCTAACCACGCCTCTTCCCTAAGAGATTCCTTATGTCTTGCAATAGTTTTTTTGTAGATCATTCTACACTGCTGGACATCAGCTTTTATCCTAGGCTTGGATGACAATGCTACTCTTAGATTTCTAGCTGCTAGTGAACAATCCTGGTTAAACCACCTAGGACCTTTTAGGGAGTCCGAATTTTTTATAGGTACTGATAGTAATTGAGATACCTTCCCCGCTAAACAGTTGAAGGCATTTAGGACAGTGTTTGGGGGTGCATCCACTTGTGTGCATAACGAAATTTCGTCAGCACAAGTAGTTTTAATTTTGTTGTACAGCTGATCAGGGGTTACCATGGACCATCTCAGTCGGCGTCTGCCATCTGTGGTATTCACCCTACCGATAAGGGGTTCCACTCTTTCTTTTACTGTCAGTGGACCCCTCATAAGAGCAGTGAGAGGATTGTGGTCACTAAATTCATTGACTTCAATAGAGAAGAATCCCACAAAAGACTGCATTACAGGTGTTAACAAAATAAAATCTATAAAAGTTGCCCTACCATTCCCCTTAAATGTTGGGGTATCAAAGCACTTATTTGGGGCCATCAATGCCATCATAGGAGTTAGTTCTAACTCATTAAGCATATCATTGAGGTGTTCCCCCTCAGTTGTGTGCTCAAAATGGAAATTCTCACAGGACGGGCAATTAAGATCTGTAATCATTTTAAAAAGAGGGTCGCCACAGGGATGAACATTAAAATCCCCGACCACCATGAGGTTATGAAGACAACCCTTCATGGAGTTACTAATAAAAGAATTCAATGTAACTATCTGACTAGAGTTAGTACTACAATTAGTGGAATTATAAAAATTAACCAGACCGGCCAGACAGTTATCTCCATTTAAAACTAAACCAATAATGCCAGTGTGGTTTGTTGTAATTCTCCGAACCTTACAACATAATACTATAGAGATAAACACAACCAAGCCCCCCTTAGGTCTACCCCTGTTAGTTGCTACTGCCGGGACGTAGTAGGCCTTATACCCTTCCAGGAAGTAATTACAATCGATTGACCAAGTTTCCTGTAGACAGATAACTTGGTACTTTTTAATATACTCAATCCAATTGCAATCCTCCATTTTGGAACCAAGACCCGCAATGTTCCAAGAGATTATATTGTTAGGGTTGTTGACAGCCGAGATACATTCCGTACATTCCGTACATTCCGTATCCATTAAGCCACAAGTTGCCTGCCCACCGGATACCTCCTGTCAGTCGCATAGCTCTAATCCCGAGAGGGCATCAAATCTATTGTGAGTTACAATGTTAAAGCCATTACCTCTCTGTAACCCCACATTATGAACATATTCCTCATTGGGAGGCAGTAACTGTGAGGGTATACGTGATCTAAAGGGGCCAGGGGTTGGTGGATTTCTAATAAAATGGGAATAAAAAAACCCCAGTGGACGTATGCAAATACTGTTAGGAATGTTGGCCAATGCAGCAGCTCTAAGTAGGACTGTGGCAGCATGTTGAGGATGCCTAAAATTAATGATAATGCAATCACCATTTGTTGTCTTGCTAGATGATCCAATCCAGCTCACCCTTCTTGTTGTTAATATTTGATCTGCATACTTAACGGGAAACCCACAATTCTTGTTGAGCCAGAAAACCGTCCTGTTCTTTAAAGAATCATGATTTTCTTCAGGCACCTGATATGCTTGGGGCTGAATGGGTGGGACATTTATAAGTACAGCCACGTAAGGTGCGCATTCAGGAGGAAGATTTACATGACGATTTTTCTTTATGTGGCTATGGGGCAAATTTCCCTCAAGAGATCCCGTGGTAATGGTGTTCTGCATTGTTAATGTCGTGGGATCCGATAAGACAGGATCAACAACAACCACTGTATTCTGTGTGTTAATCTGCCTGTTTAATGGAATATTAGGTACACTTCCTTTAGATGATCCCGGATCATCCGCAGTTGGTTTATAATTTGCTGCATCTAATTTACCTGGTACTCCAGCCAGGTGGGATTTTAACAGGCCACCTAGTCTTTCTACTTCTAAGGCCATAGTATCTAATTTGGCCAGCAATGGTTGCATCAACTCTACAATTTTTGCCTCTAATTTTCCCTCCAGTGAGTGAAATAAAAGTGTTAATGGTTCTTCGGCGATATTAGAACTCATTCCGCCCATGCCACTACCCTCTTCTAGATTCTTTTGAAGTCCCCCACTGTTAGAGACTCTATTGCCCCTCCCGGTTTTACTCTTGCAATACTTGCCCATGCGCTTAGCTTGCACCTTCCTGCACAGTCTCATTGGTCTTTGCTGGGGCGATAGGGGTGATTGGGGTGATGACTCTTCCTCTGTTAGTTCAGATGCAACTTCAGGGTCAGCTGCGATCTGATCTATGTGTGTTTGTGCTGCAATGGTTACAGCAGCCCCGCTTCCCCCGTCCAGTCCATCTATAGGAGCTGAGACTATCAAAGAAGACGGTGATTCAGCACACACGACAGGATCATTACCTCGCCCTAGGGAAGCTCTACGGGTGTTGTTAATTTGGGTCACCTTTTGCACCAGATAGTTATCCATAGAACCAGCCCCCTTGGTGGGTTTAATCGTCTTGACCTTAGACATATTAGCAACCCTAACAGTAATCCTTTGGTCCGGGCACTTTTTTACCGGGGACTATACAACCAGCTAACTTCACTTAGAGCCTGCGGATAACTACGTTACACAACAACGTATAGTGACCACACAGGGTCTGTGTTACATACGTACAAAGTCCGTGGCCCAGTCCAGTCTCTTCTGTCCTCTGAGGGCCTCAGAGGGCCCGCCCTTTGCCCGGGCTCAGCCCGGCGCCGCCCGCGCGCGTCCCGCGACGCGGAGGGAGCCATGATCTTTTAAGCGCCTCCGGGCGCGTAGATGTCGTCAGCGGCGCTAGGGAGGCTGGGAGCTGTAGTCTCCCCCTGCTCACGGCCGCGAGATGAAGTGGCGGCAGCAGGGGAGACACACAGCGCGTGGAGCCCAGGGACAGCGGCGAAAGCGCAACAGGACAGGGCAACAGCAGTAAAGTCCAGCAGGTTAGTGGGCCAAGCCTCTGAAACTGATTCCCCACCTCTAAGTCACTTAGCATACAGTCAGCTGGACACACACATTGCAACACATGCCACACAAGGCTCTAAGCGTGCACACTCAGACCCAGTGACTCACCATTATGAGAAGAAGTTGCGTATGAGCTGACTCCAGATGTCCTCCTCCTCCTCCTCACTTGCCTCGTGACCAAGCCCTTTATCCTCCACGGGTGGATGTTCTTGCTCATCCTGTTCCAGGATGAGCGGCACTGCCTTCTCCACTGCCATGTTGTGCAGCATGCAGCACACGAGGAAGATTTTGCAGACCTTCGCCGGTGCATATGGGAGGGACCCGCCTGTCTTGTGAAGGCACCGGAATCGGCTCTTCAGGAGGCCAAACGTCCTCTCAATCGCTCGCCTGGTCTGCCCGTGTGCATTGTTGTAACGGTGATCTGCAGCTGATCTTGGGTTGCGGAGAGGCGTCATCAGCTATGGCATGTTGGGATAGCCAGAGTCCCCTACATGGAAACATCATGTAAAGAAGTGGGTCAGGAGATGCCGTAAGATACAAAGATACCGCAAAACACAGGACAAACAGAGTATACCCACCAACAAGACATGCTCGTTCGTTGTGCAGCCGCAGCATCATTTGTGGCACCCTGCTACGCCTCATGATGTAGGCATCGTATGCTGACCCTGGAAAACGTGCACAGACATGGGAAATCAGCATGTTAGCAAGACACACCACAAGGGCATTTATAGAGTGGTAATGTTTACGGTTGCGATAGGCTACCTCCTATGCCTGTGGTGGTACCAAAGCCACATGTGTCCCATCAATGGACCCAATTACATGGGACATCCCTCCCAGGGCATAGAAATCACCCTTGACACCTGTCAACTCCTCAGGAGTCGGAAAATGGATGAATTCATCCAGGTGCTCCAACATGGCTGCTAAAACATCATGCAGGACACGGCTGAACATCGTCTGTGACATGCCACCAACATCAGCTATGGTGAATTGAAACGTACCTGTGGCAAAAAATGTAGGGCTGCATCACCTTCATCTTGGGGGTCAGCGCAGTAGGATACCTGTGTCGCGGTTGGAGGTGTGGTGCCAGCTTGGAGGTCAAGTCCTCAATCAACTGTTGAGTGAATCTGTAACGTCTTATGCAGTCACGTTCCCTCATGGCACCCAAGTCTGGCATTGGTCGGGGGACAGGCGGTGCCCTGCAGAAAATTGGAATGAATAACGAAGAGTGAGAACATAACAACATCAATATCAATGAACTGAGCACATGCTCAACTGCTAATACACATCTGCTAAATACAGAGTCTGGTCTGTGCAATACATCCAGGACACGTATGCCAGCCAAGTGATACTCCTACGAAAAGCCAGCTACACCCGTTGATTGGCAAGTCTACATGACATGCCCTGAAACGAGCTGTGGGCCAGTGTAAGTGAACAGCCAGAGACATCACAGGAGTGACATACATCCACATATCTGCATTTGAAGGATGTCATCTCATACAGACAGCTGACGGCAAGCTAGACGCACAGGTCACATGGAATGTCAAATGTACAGATCACACACATTGAAGGGGTACACGTGAAAACAGAAAACACAGACATTGAGACGACGCAGATATGTCCTCATGTCAAAATATCATGTTTGATGCATACAGACACACGTTACGTGGGAATCCACATGTGGCATGGTGTGCGTAGATGTGTGCCATGCCCATCTAGACACAGACACATGTTGGATGCAGCAACAGCAGATGCAGTTGACGGAACACCAACAGCAAGCTCATGGGAATACATGACACACACATGACATAGTCACATCGGGGCACGCTGGTCGTTAAATGTAAGTTGTTAGTGTCCCTGTCCCTGGCATCAGGGGACAGTTGCGGGTGTTGGTGACTGTGCCATACCAGTGATGCCGTGCTTGACACGTTTGTACTACATGCACACATGTGCAAAGTGTGAAGGGGAAGTGTGCCACATAGTGCCCCATCACACATGACATGTGTACACAGGTCATCACACATCAATTGTGCTAATACATGAGGAGACATGTGCAATATCACTGCCTGACACACCTAGGCCCTGCACATGAAGGACTGCAATGACAATGACTTGATGTACAGCCTTGTGCGAGTCTGAGACCTCCATTCCTTTCGTGTGTGCCTCCTATCACCAGTGTAAGCGTGTGAAACGCACCGTACACACGCTCTGAGGGCGTGTGTACGGTCCGTATCACTATAGCTGTGTTGCCGTAGGAGTACGCGTGTGTGAACGGACCGTACACACGTGTGTACGGGCCGTACACACACGCGTACTCCTACGGCACCACTACTATAGTGATACGGACCATACGCACGCTCTGAGTGCGTGTGTACGGTCCGTATCACTATAGTAGTGGTGTCGTAGGAGCACGCATGGTACGGACTTTACACACGTATGTGTACTACCTTAGTACACGTACGTGTAATAAGGTAGTACACGTACATGTACAAGTACGTGTACGAACTAGTTGTACACGTACGTGTACTAAGGTAGTACACGTACTTGAGTACGTGTACGCACTGGGACGCACTAGTTGTACACGTACGTGTACTAAGGTAGTACACGTATGTGTACAAGTACGTGTACGCACTGGTAGTACACGTACGTGTACTACCAGTGCATACACGTACTTGTACACGTACGTGTACAAGTACGTGTACTAAGGTAGTACACGTATGTGTACTACCAGTGCGTACACGTACTTGTACACATACATGTACAAGTACGTGTACTAAGGTAGTACACGTACGTGTACAACTAGTGCATACACGTACGTGTACATGTACGTGTACAAGTACGTGTACTAAGGTAGTACACGTACGTGTACTACCAGTGCGTACACGTACTTGTACACGTAGGTGTACAAGTACGTGTACACACTAGTTGTACACGTACATGTACTAAGGTAGTACACGTATGTGTACAAGTACGTGTACGCACTTGTATGCACTGGTAGTACACGTACGTGTACTAAGGTAGTACACGTACGTGTACAACTAGTGCATACACGTACTTGTACACATACGTGTACTACCTTAGTACATGTACGTGTACTACCAGTGTGTACACGTACGTGTCAAACGCACTGTGCAACTGGTGCCGTAGGGGTACGTGTGAAACGCACCGTACCTGTGTGGGGATTTGAAAATTACATAGGGGACACATAAGGGACAAGTATTAGGCCCTAAATGCATGCTGGTTGTCATGGATACCGAGTTTTCAGTTCAAATTTTTCCATCAGGTGTCCTGGAAAAGTCAGTTGGCCACAAAACACAATGTTGCAAAGTGGTTGTTGACTTGACATGATGCTCAAAATTTGAACGATGCAAATGCTGTCACTGGTGTATGTTTAAAGGGATTGGAGGAAACGTAGGATGCAAATGAGTCTGACCAATCACTCTGTACTCCTGTAAATGAAAGACCCCAGCAAGGCAGATATAAGTCAGCCAGAACCCATGAGAGGGCACTTGCCTGCACAACCTTCCTGTCGACAACACTGCTGCTGTCTGTGCTTCCTCTGGCACCATGTCAAGGTCTGTGGAGTGGGCCCAGCCATTCACCCAGGAGGAGAATGAGGCATTGCTGGATGTCATCCTCCCACAGTATCCCAGCCTGTATGGGCGATCAGGGGAGCAGGTGAGTGCTGACTCCACTACCTTTGACTGTGCACCTTTTTTGTGACTGTCACTTCTGGCATTGTGTCCAGGTGTGACAGACATGCAATGTTGTTTAGAGTGGGTCGCAGGGGGGGGAATCGCTTATGTCTCTCATGCAGAGCATGATGTAGTTCATGTGTGCACTCCTCACTTACATTGTGCTTATTGTGACATTCACTGCACAGTGCATGACACATTCAGCCTGGCTAATCCTTTGTGGCATTTTTGGTCTATAGTCCTGAGGTGATTCAGTGGTCCCCCCGGTGTGACAGGTGACTGTACCCACAGATGTGTGTGAGTTGAGTGGAGCTGTGGTGAGAGTGTACAAGTGATGTGTACGCCCCCTGGATCCGGAGGATCCCCCGGGTCCAGCTGGGGCTCTCACCTCCACGCCCCCACGGCGGGCGCCGACGCCTGACCCACCAGATGAGGCGTGTCCTGGCGGTGGTCTTCCCTGACATGGATAGGCAGTTTCAGAAGAGACAGCAGCAAGGAGGGGGTAGGTACATGTGTGTTTGTTGTGTGTCACCAGCTTTTGGAAGTGCTCTGTCACCTGGATACACTGCCAGGGTTTATATGTGCAGTGCATATCCTGTTCCCCAAAGTCAACCAGTGCTCTTATCCCTCCCTTCCCCTCCTTGACATGTGTTCCCTGGTCTGTGTGTAATCACTATTGCACATGGTCATCTAGGCTGCCAGTTAATCCAAGTGCACATTTCTTTTTGCATCATGTGTGGGGGGGGGTCTGTGACATGTGTTGGTACCTTGCCTGTGCCCTGTCCTGTTCAGTCATTTGGGGGTCCATATTTGTTGGCACTGATGCTGAGTCTCAACATAGGAGTGTGAGGTTTCAAATGAACACACTTGCAGCATGCATGACCGATGTTGTGGCCTCAGACATGATGTGCATGAGTGGGAGATATGCATAGTGCCAGGACGGTTGCTCATGTTACAGTCAGATCATTCCAGGACCATGGAGCAGTGTGCCCACTACAGTCCCCTGAGACACCCTTGCCTCGTAATCATGTGTGTCATCCAACACTGTGCCCATTCTCTGTGTGTGCATCATAGGTTGGCCTCTGTGGCATTGTTCCCTGGCCTCATTTGTATTTATCTAAAGTGTGCTACATGTGTCCACTGGACAGGGAGACCCCATTTGCCTTGTGCATACTCACACTGGGCAGTGCCTGTGTGTCTGTTCACAACTATCTGTTGATGGTTGTTTGTCACAAATATGTGTTGGCAGCCTCACGAGGTGATGTGGAGTACATTTGGGAATTCTTGCTGCACATTTTGGTAAACCCTGATTAAGAGGTGTCACATCTTGATCTGTCTCAATCACATTGTCTCAGGTATGGGGGGTTTGTGCGGGCGAGGCCTACATGGCCAAACCTTATGTCTCCTTGCCAGGTCTGACCTGTGTGTGATAATTGGCTGGACAGAGACTCAGCATGCAGTGACCCAGTCATGTTGTGCAGGGTTTAATGTTTGTGCTTTGCAGCATGTGTCAATAGTTTAAATACACGATTCCTGCTCATACATTTTTGGCACCAGTGTGTGGTCCAGATGCTACGTAGTTTTGTCTTTGTGTGCTGACATCTGTGTGGACATTCTGGCTTGCCATGAGGGTGTCTCCTCGGTGCAGGTATGCCTTTTTCCAACACAATTGCAGGCCCATTAGCTTATGCATTGGCCTGTGTTTGGACATGTGTGCCACTCCACATGACAGGCAGTGGGTCAGATGTGTTGCCAACTGTGTCATCATGGTACGGAGGGCCATGTGACAAGTGGCATAATTCAAGTTGTTAGTCAAAAAGTATTGTACCTTGGCACTCACTACACTTGTCAACATGTCTTCATGTTTTCAATGCTTGAGTTTGATGTTTTGTTGTGCAGGACAAAAATGTGCCTGCATGACAGATGTCTCCCAAGGAAGTACACAAGAAACCACCTTTACACTTTCAGGGAACACGCTGGCACATTTTAAAGAAAGGCACAGTTCGAATAAGACTGTTTTTCAGATTATACATATCCATGTTCCCACAGTGTGGTGGAATTTGAGTAAGTCCTTGGTTGTTGGTGATACCAACTTACGAGTGTCAAGTCATCCAGACCGCCGTGGTCCCATGTATATGTACTTTCTGAAACACTATTTCTTTCTAACAGTGGCTTCTTTAAATAAGGCTGGCAGCTTATACAATGACTGGGTAAATGTAGTTTTGTGTGCACCTCCTTGTGAGACTTCTTTTATACAGGCACATGTGTGTTCTGTTCACAAAGTGGCACATTCACACATTCTAAACATGTCGATTGTGTAAAGTGGTGTAATTCCCAAGGGATCAAAATGTATTTCGTTTGGGTTTCCAAAGTACTTACAGGTCTCTGAGTGTGGGGACAGCATTGAGGTCTGTTATTTAGCCTTGGGTGCACCAATACTGTTTCTTTCCCAGTAAACAAGAGGTGGCATGACTTCATAGTATTGCTGTGCTCAACTGTTCCCAGACACTAGCTTCTCAGTATATTTCTCATTCAAGTTTTTGGCTGGTGTGTCCTATTTTTCCTTGTTTTCAAGTGGCATGGTGGGTCAACCAACTGGGGAGTACAGGGCTTACATATGTGCGGAGTAATCTAGATGTTACTCATGGTGCATTGCCTGATATGCACTGTGACCTATTTTGTTTGGACTCATGTGTCAGATGTATACAGGTGACTGATTATTTTCTGTATCTTCACCTTGCCCACAGCATCATCGGAGGAAACCGAGGGAGACACATGCGCGGACCTGGAGGAGGGATCCAGCACCGGTGCCACCAGTGCTGGCGAGTCTGCGGGAGCAAGTGGCACGGAGGGCGAGGGGAGCCAGTCGGAGGACCTGTCTGGTGGCGAGACCAACTACGACGCTGACGGGTCCGAGGCTGACCTCATCGAGGGGGCGGAGACTGCTACAACACATGGCAGCAGCACAGCATCTGTCCCTGCCTCCTCCATTCCCATAACCGCCCTCCCAGTTGCTCCTGTCCCTTCTGTCCGTGCAGGGCACCACCATGTCTCCTTCTGGACAGGCACCGCACCCCCTGCCCCTGTCACCCCTGCTGTCCTTACTGCAGAGTCTGTGGACATTCAGCGGCAGTTGCAGGTTGGGCAGACATCGATGCTGAATGTCCTCCATGGCCACACCAGACTGCTGACACAGATGGTGTCGTTAATGGAGGGTAGGGCAGCAACGATGTCTGACCAACGGATGTTGCTGCGGTCCATGGACTCTTCACTGACCGCAGCAGTGAGTCTCCTGCAGCGCTTCATCCCCCCTTACCCCAGCCCCATCCACACTTCCCACTCCCATACCTGTCCCATGCACACCCAGACATTCCCAAGCACGCACCCCACCAGACACAGGCAGCACACCACCAAGTAAGGGCAAGCACACACCTCCTGGCACGCACACTCAGGGGGATAAAGGCACACCCACTGGGTCTGGGGCACACAGACATACACGCAGCCACAGTCTGAGTCCGCATGCCTCACAACCCAGGCCCTCCAAAAGCACTCCCCTTGGCTCCCCTGCCACACAGTCAGACAAGGAAAGCAACATGTCTGTGCTGGCCCTCAGCCCCACTGTGTCACCACCCTGCAAGCGGGCGAGGGACTCCACGGGCAGGGGAGTTGAGTCCCCCCCATGTCCACCCCCTCCCCCAGAAGCACTGCACCCCATCCCTCGGACCCCCCCTTCTTTGTGCCTGTGGCTTCTTCTGGTGCAGGGGATACTCTGGACGACCTGGCAGAAGTGTGCAGCGCCGAGCTCACCTCCACCTTTGGCGCTGCCCCACCCCCTGTGGTGGAGGCGTCCAGCCCTGCACCCACCACGCCTACCCTTACACCTCCTGTCCCTGCAGTGCCTGGTCCTTCCCCACATGATGCCCCCCCCGGTCGACGAACCTGAGGGTTCCACTGTGCAGGCAAGCTAGGGGAGACGCATGCCCATGTGTCCCCCCAAGGACTTCTATTCTGGACTGGCCATTGGCCTTTGTATATAGTGTTCTTTCCAAAATTGTGTTTTATGCTGAATAAAGCATTTTCTTTTTACTTTGAACACTATTGCATTTCAGGTATTGATGTTGGCGCTGATGCTCCAGGAGTTGGGGTTGTGGTAATGTGTTATGTTTCTGGGAAATGTTCTAGTCTGATGGTCATGAGGTGGATCATGGTATCTGCGTGCCATCACAAGGTCTCTGCAAAGAATCTTTGGTCGTGTGTGTTATTTTTGTTTTGAGACATTGTACCAAGGAGTGTTCCTTCCTCTGTGGCACCTGACATCTTCCCTGCAGAGAGTTGCACAATTGTTGTGCTGACCTGTGTCTACATTTCCTTTGTTGGTGACGGATCCCTTCAACTATGGCCATGCCTGCTCAGCAATGTCTCCGGCTGCATCGTTTGTGCCATCCTTGCTAGTCACTGTACTTGTGTACTGAGTATGTTGAAATGCCTTCATGGCGAAATTCTCCCTTTTCTGCACTATGCATGTGTGTAATCCCAGCCTAGCACACATATGGTACTTGTTCGGCAGGGTATTTGGGCACCTGACTCACAATTGTGGGCATTGTATCTGTGGGAACTCCACCATATACCTTCCATGAGAGACAACATCTTGGTGGCTGTCCCAGCACCTGTACATTCCTATCAGTCCTGGGATGTGCATGACAGTGTGTGTTCACTTTGGCTCACTTAGTTTAGTAGGCATTGAAATGACTATACAGTTTTGTGGCATGATCTCAGTGTGTGTATTGTGCTGCATCTGCCAGGGGTGGATATGCATGTGTCATTTGTCCTCACACCCACATGTGGTGTGTCATGCAGTGGGGGAAAGACATCCTTCCTCATGGGAGTGGGACACTGCTGTTAGTGATGTGTTGTTATTATGGCACTATCAACATAGTCGAAAATTAGGGATGCGTACATACACCCATGGAGTTGTGGTCATCTGATAATGATGTACACACCCCCATGTCTCTGTCCACTGCTGGGAGTGATAGGCACCCACCCCATGTCTCTGTCCACTGCTGGGAGTGATAGGCACCCACCCCTCACATGTCTCTGTCCACTGCTGGGAGTGATAGGCACCCACCCCCAGTGATAGGCACCCACCCCCATGTCTCTGTCCACTGCTGGGAGTGATAGGCACCCACCCCTCACATGTCTCTGTCCACTGCTGGTATTCCTCTGCACCCACCCCTCACATGTTTTTGTCCACTGCTGGTATTCCTCTGCACCCAACCCCATGTATCTGTCCTCTGCTGGGAGTGATAGGCACCCACCCCCATGTCTCTGTCCACTGCTGGGAGTGATAGGTACCCACCCCCATGTCTCTGTCCACTGCTGGGAGTGATAGGCACCCACCCCCATGTCTCTGTCCACTGCTGGGAGTGATAGGCACCCACCCCTCACATGTCTCTGTCCACTGCTGGTATTCCTCTGCACCCACCCCTCACATGTCTCTGTCCACTGCTGGTATTCCTCTGCACCCAACCCCATGTCTCTGTCCACTGCTGGGAGTGATAGGCACCCACCCCTCACATGTCTCTGTCCGCTGCTGGTATTCCTCTGCACCCACCCCTCACATGTCTCTCTCCACTGCTGGTATTCCTCTGCACCCAACCCCATGTCTCTGTCCACTGCTGGGAGTGATAGGCACCCACCCCCATGTCTCTGTCCACTGCTGGAAGTGATAGGCACCCACCCCCATGTCTCTGTCCACTGCTGGGAGTGATAGGCACCCACCCCTCACATGTCTCTGTCCACTGCTGGTATTCCTCTGCACCCACCCTTCACATGTCTCTGTCCACTGCTGGTATTCCTCTGCACCCAACCCCATGTCTCTATCCACTGCTGGGAGTGATAGCCACCCACCCCTCACATGTCTCTGTCCACTGCTGGTATTCCTCTGCACCCACCCTTCACATGTCTCTGTCCACTGCTGGTATTCCTCTGCACCCAACCCCATGTCTCTATCCACTGCTGGGAGTGATAGCCACCCACCCCTCACATGTCTCTGTCCACTGCTGGTATTCCTCTGCACCCACCCCTCACATGTCTGTCCACTGCTGGTATTCTTCTGCACCCAACCCCATGTCTCTGTCCACTGCTGGGAGTGATAGGCGCCCACCCCCATGTCTCTGTCCACTGCTGGGAGTGATAGACACCCACCCCCATGTCTCTGTCCACTGCTGGGAGTGACAGGCACCCACCCCTCACATGTCTATGTCCACTGCTGGGAGTGATAGGCACCCACCCCCATGTCTCTGTCCACTGCTGGGAGTGATAGGCACCCACCCCCATGTCTCTGTCCACTGCTGGGAGTGATAGGCACCCACCCTTCACATGTCTCTGTCCACTTCTGGTATTCCTCTGCACCCACCCCTCACATGTCTCTGTCCACTGCTGGTATTCCTCTGCACCCAACCCCATGTCTCTGTCCACTGCTGGGAGTGATAGGCACCCCCCCCCCATGTCTCTGTCCACTGCTGGGAGTGATAGGCACCCACCCCCATGTCTCTGTCCACTGCTGGGATTCCTCTGCACCCACCCCTCACATGTCTGTCCACTGTTGGGAATCCTAGGCAGCCACCCACCCATCCGCACCCTTGGTGCAGTACACTGCTGTCCCGGGCATACACACACCCCAAAATACTGGTAATATGCTGCACCAGGCCGTAAGCCAACATTCGTGGCGTGTGTACGCCTTGTATCCAAATTGTACTGGTGCTGTCGGGGTACGCGTGGTATGGACCATACCCACGCCCTCAGAGCGTGGGTACGGTCCGTAGCACTATATTAGTGGTGATGTAGGGGTACGCTGCCTGACTCCGTGCGGACGTCGCGTACGCGCAGTCCAGGATCAGAATAGTAGGTATTTTTTTAGCCGGTCGATGTTTTTTACGATTCGTACGGAAATTGTATTTCTGTACGAATCGTACTTGCTGGTTTGTAAGGTGGAATTCCCGGGTACGAGTTATACGGAGAATACGCTCTGTGCGACCATTCGTACCCGGGTTTTAAAGGATTGGAATCGGCACCTCTGTGTCTTACAAGTGGTGAGGTATTTGGGAATACTGCTTCTAAATGGGTAATTTTCTGAGCTACCCAGAAAGGAATTTGTTCACGTTTTGTGGGCACTTTGCCCATTACCGCGTGTAATGTTTGTGGAGTAATTTTAGTACCTGAGCTCTGTGTAGGAGCTAGATTTGGTGTAATTACTGTTGGCTGGACTGCTAGTGTCCTTATGACAAAGTGTGTCATGTTTCTGTAGAGTTTTATCAACTCTTTGTGTTGAACAAGCAGTTCATCCTGTGGCAGTGTGTCAATGTCTGGTTGTGGTGCATAGGTCGCTAATATCGGCCATGTTGCTCCTGGAATCCCTAAAGGACCAAGCCTTGCTTTTATGTGGGGTGGGGCACAATTAAACCAGAAAATATGTTCCTGAAAAGTACGTGGAATCTCAGGGCCCGATTCACAGAACTAACTTAAGACAAAATCCTAAACTTACTACCATTTTCGTATTCACAGAAGACACTTACTCACTTCGGTATTCACAGAAGTTAGGAGTCCTAACTTTAGGACTCCTAATATCACGACTTGCAGACAGCAATCCTCTGCAATCCTCAGGAGCGAAGCTAGGTCTCACCTTCCCCGAAGATATTGCAAGCCCCCTACGTATATAGCAGCAGGCTTACAGATACCCCCAGGGAGCGATGAGCAGACTCGGAACTGCACAGGGACTCAGCGTAGGAGGGAACCACAGTCTAGTAGCCAACTAGTAGTTACTGTGAAAAGAGAAAGGAACAGGTCATTAATACTCCACTCAAGTTGTATAATGTACAGTAGGAGAGGTATCAGTGCTATTGAATTAAAAGAGAAGGATTGTGTATGGTCTCCACTCACCTGGGTTAAAACATAACTCAAGCCAAAGATAACGAACAGGGAATAGCGTTATAGTCCAGGAGAGTCTTGCCTCAATAAATGTCTATTGTGGCTTCGGTTTGCCGCTCTCCGTATTTCAATCATACAGAGTGCATTTTTTCCAGGAGGGCCGAGAGCACATAATACTCACAACTCTTTGTTAGAGGAAACACTGAGTCCAAAGGAAAAATGAAGGTTTAGAACACAATAGCCAGCAGAAAAATAATGGAGCTTTAAATTAGTAGCGCGCTTCGTGAAGCACTCGTAATTAGGTGTTCCTTGAAAAGAGTTCACCGAAGGTAATTAATTCTTCGTTTATCGAAGTCTTTAAACAATGAAAATGAAAGAATCCTTTTGTTCTTCTGGCCAGCGAACGCTCGTAGCGATCTGATAAGTTCTGATTTAGTTCCGGTCTTTGAAAGAATTCACTAATTTTCGGAGTGTAGCAGGATGAAGAGCAGTCTGTTGCTGGAGGCACGCAGAACTTCAAATATGCCTTCCGTGGCATGCAGGAGTTCGGTATTGCAGTTTTTGAATGTGAAGAGTGTTATGCCGTCCGTAAATCGCAGAGCTTCAAGGTAGCAGGGTGACGAGCGTTATGCCGTCCGTGACTCGCAGAGCTTCAAGGTAGCAGGGTGACGAGCGTTATGCCGTCAGTGGCATGCAGAGTTTCAATGTAGCAGGGTATCCATCCAACAATACTCGTAGCAATCATCACAGGCAGGGTTCACAACAGGCAGGGTTCTCAACGGATCAAAGAAGCCAAGCAATTACTGCGAGAGGCGTTTCCCTATTTGAAGAGCTCGAGTGATCTGATTCGTTGCCAAGCATCATGGGACCACTCTAATGATCTGATTCGTTGTCAGGCAGCATGGGACCACACACAATCACTCTAACCCTCCCAAGGCATTATGGGACTTGTAGTGAAATGCAGAAAGTGTGACTCCTCTAAGTATGAGATGTTGTGCGGGTAACAGTTCTCCCTCTTAAAGGTATCCTAACAGGGCGAGGTTTGTTGGGATGAAGGGCATGGAATCTACGTACAAGTAGGGGCGCATGTACATGGTCAGCCCATTCCCATGTTCTCTCATCTGGAGTGTAACCAACCCAATCTATTAGGTATTGTAATTTCCCATGCTGTCTTCGGGAATCAATTATTTTATTGACCTCATATTCCAATTCTCCTTCCACGGTTATTGGGGGAGGGGGTGGTTCGGGACAGGAAGGCTTGATATATGGTTTCAGTAAAGATATGTGAAATACAGGATGTATTTGCATTTCCTGGGGTAACTCGAGCTTCATCACCACGGGGGAGATAACCTGTGTAATCAGATATGGTCCCATGTATCGGGGTTGTAACTTTCTGGTTCCAGCTATACGAAGATTCTTGGTAGATAACCAAACTTGGTCGCCTTTTGTGTATATAGGGCCCTCTTGTCTTTGTCTGCTTGTGTTTTCATTTGTATTTTAGTTTCGTGTAATTCTTGCTTTGCCTGGTTCCAAATATTCAGTAAATTGGTGTGATGCTCTGTAACTGCAGGAATTTCTGATAGGGACTCGGGAAGGTGTAGCGGCAAGAACTTGGGGTGATAACCATGAGAAAAAAAGAAGGGTGATATCTTTGTGGCGGAGTGCATGGAATTGTTATATGCAAATTCAGCGAGGACTAATGCCTCCACCCAATCACTTGAGATGGTACTTAGCAAACATCGAAGATATTGCTCTAAAGTTTGGTTTGTCCTTTCGGTTTGGCCATCTGTTTGAGAATGGTATGCAGATGATAGACGATGGTCTATGTGTAAGGCGTGACATAGCCCTTGCCAGAACTTAGAAATGAATTGGGGGCCTCTGTCGGATACAATGATTGAAGGTAACCCATGTAACCTGACTATCTGTTCTATAAAAATGTTGGCAAGTTCTCGGGCCGTGGGTACTTGTTTTAAAGGAATGAAATGAGACATCTTAGAGAGCATGTCCACTACAACAAGTATCGTGGTATATCCTCTTGACTCAGGCATGTCCGTGATAAAGTCTAAACTAATAGAGTGCCAAGGGGTTGGTGGGATAGGTAATGGTTGTAGTAGACCAGCTGGGGCACAGTGCAAAGATTTCTGTCTTGCACAGGTGGGACAAGCCTTTACAAATGCGAAGACGTCCTGATTCATTCCTTTCCACCAAAACCATCTCTTGCATATTTGAAGTGTCTTTTCTTTCCCCGGATGTGCTGCTAAGGGTAGAGCATGACACCATTGTAGTAGGTTGTTACGAAGTTCTTGAGAAGGTACATATATACTATTGTCATGCATAAAGAGTCCGTTTTCAATCCTATTGTTGGGATCTGTTAACCACTCTTCTGGTGATAAATGGGAGAGTTCGACAGAGAGTTTATTCATAAAGGAATCAGGGACCCCTTGGATCTTGTCACCTATGGCCGCTATTTTACTGTCAGGAATGATAGGTACAGAATTGTCAAGGAATTGTTTGGATTCAATACCTAGTCTAGATAGGGCATCTGCCTTACCGTGTTTGTTTCCAGGACGGAAAGATATGATGAAATTGTATTCGCTAAAGAATGATACCCATCGCATTTGTCTGGGTGTAAGGGCCCGGGCTGATTTGAAGAATTGTAAATTACGGTGATCAGAGTAGATTGTGATCACATGAGGTGAACCAAGGAGATAATGACGCCATTCTTGAAAGGCTAGCTTGATGGCTAACAGTTCTCTTTCACCAATGGTGTAGTTTTGTTCAGTGGGTAATAGGGTGTTAGAGAAATAAGCAATGGGATGGAGCGTGCCTGACTTGGGATCTCTTTGAGATAGTATTCCTCCCACTGCATACTGTGAAGAATCTGCTTCAATGAAGTATGGTTGAGTCTCATCGGCATGACGCATTATGGGGGCAGATGTGAATTTGTTCTTTAGCTCTTGAAAGGCTGTTTCCGCTGCATCATCCCATAAAAAGGAAACTCCTTTCTTTAGTAGTTTGGTGATAGGGCGTATCAGATCAGAAAAACGCTCTATGAATCTCCTATAGAAGTTTGCAAAACCGAGGAAGGATTGCACTTCTTTCACATTCTGAGGGCTTGCCCACTGGAGGATGGCGGATATTTTAGCAGGATCCATTTGTAAACCATCAGCCGATATCACAAACCCTAAAAAGTCGACCTTATTTGCATGAAAAAGACATTTGTCTAATTTTGCGAATAGGTGATTGTCTTGTAGACATTGAAGGACTTTTTTAACATGGGATATATGTTCTTGTTCATCTTGGGAGTAAATAAGAATATCGTCGATGTATACAATTACGAATACATCGAGATATTCTCTCAATACTTCATTAATGAAGAATTGAAATGCCGCTGGAGCATTACATAATCCAAAGGGCATGACACAGTACTCATACAGGCCAAACTTAGTACGAAAGGCCGTCTTCCACTCATCTCCTTCTCGTACGCGAATCAAATGGTATGCCCCGCGAAGATCCAGTTTGGTAAAGATTTTGGCCTTGCGCACCTGATCTAGGAGAGTAGAGATGAGTGGAAGAGGGTATCTATTTTTTATCGTCACCTTATTTAAGGCGCGATAATCTAGACAAGCTCTTAAGCCACCCTCCTGCTTAGGTATGAAAAAGATGGGTGAGGACACTGGAGAGGTTGAATGGCGGATGAAACCCTTCTTAAGCATATCATTGAGATATTTCTGCAAATATTTAGTTTCAGGTTCCGTGAGTGCATAGATTCTGCTAAGAGGTAATTCCGCCCCGGGGACTAGATCTATGCGGCAGTCAAACGATCTATGAGGGGGTAATTCTACTGCCTTGATTTCGTCAAACACATTGACAAAGTCTTGATATTCCACAGGAAGAGTAGAATGATAAGTAGATCCTGCACAATATAAGGGGACGTGCATGTGTATCATATCTTGATAACAATGATCGATGCAAAAAGAGGAGTTCAACGTGAGGGTTCTGTTTACCCAATCTATGTGGGGGTTATGTTGTTGTAACCACGGGACTCCCACAATCGCTCCAAATGGTGGAGTGTCAATCAGATCAAAAATTATACTTTCAGTATGTCCGTTATCACAGGTCATAAGCAACTCGGGGGTCTGATATGTTACCAATCCCGAAGATAGAGCAGAACCATCTACTGCTCTTACTTTTTCGGGTTGCCATTTTTTGATGAATTCAATCCCACAGGCTTTGGCTAAGGCTATGTCAAGGAAATTGCCAGTAGCTCCGGAATCAACCATGACTGATAATGATTTTCTATGTTGTGGGGATAAAATAAGTACTACTGAAATGGTCAAATGTCTGGATATCAAGGTGAAGGTATTGGCCAAAAAGGATGAGACCTGCAGACATGATGGACTTGGAAGAGCGGTCCCTGTACTTTCCAAGTCTAGGAGTTTTCCGAATGTACTACAGAGACTGTCTTGTTCAGGGGAGATTTCTTAACTGCACGAGATTTGACTGGACATTCTTGAGCATAATGCCCATCCTTTCCACAGTAAAGGCACAGATTCAACTTTCTCCTCTTTTCTTTTTCTTCTGGTGATAACGGGCCTCGGATTCCTCTGATTTGCATTGGTTCACTGGTGTCTTTCACGTCCTTTTTATCTACTCTGGGAATTTGGAATCTGGGATAATCTACCTTGACCTTTTCCCCTTTTCGTTCGTGCAGCCGGTGTTCCAATTTTACTACTAGGTCTATGAAAGATGCACAATCTACAGGGGGATCTACTATTTGGGATAATATATCCCTAAGTTCGTCTCTCAACCCTCTGTAAAACAATGACGTTCTCTTAGCCTCAGGCCATTGTGTCTCAGTAACTAGTCGGTTAAACGTGGTTATATAGGTTAGTAAATCTTTGGAACCTTGCTTTAATCCAAGTAGTTCGTTATCGGTAGCCTGCATGTAAGAATGTCTGGCAAAGAGACGGTTCATGCTGTCCTTAAACAGGCTTAAATTATACAAGATGGGGCCGTCATTTTCGACTAAAGGAACTGCCCATAATGCAGCATTCCCTGACAAGTAGGAGATTATAAATGCAACTTTTGCAGCGTCATCAGGAAATGCAGCTGCCTTACTCAAAAATTGTAGATGGCACTGGTTCATAAAGACAGCGAATTTACTACTGTCCCCAGTGAATCTCTCAGGCATGGCTAATGGTGTTTTAGGAGCTGTAACCACCGTGACATTCACGGGGGGGGGGGAGGTGTTGTGTTGTCTAGAGTGGACGTACTCGGGAAAGAAGGAACGTGAAAACGAGCAGGTTGAATGTAGGGGAGCCACTGTCTGTAACTAGAGATTTCTGACTACGTAACATATCTATTTCTAAGATTAGTCTTTGATTCTCTGTTTTTACGTCTCTAAGTTCAGTTTGTAAGGTGACTAAAGCATTAGCTAGATCTGACAGGGATAGATCAGGAGCAGCAGCCGCTCCTGCTTCTAGAGTCTCTTTATCCATGCTTCGCTCAGGGGATTGTATGTTAAACGTGGGCTTGGCTTTCTATCACAACTTGCAGACAGCAATCCTCTGCAATCCTCAGGAGCGAAGCTAGGTCTCACCTTCCCCGAAGATATCGCAAGCCCACTACGTATATAGCAGCAGGCTTACAGATACCCCCAGGGAGCGATGAGCAGACTCGGAACTGCACAGGGACTCAGCGTAGGAGGGAACCACAGTCTAGTAGCTAACTAGTAGTTACTGTGAAAAGAGAAAGGAACAGGTCATTAATACTCCACTCAAGTTGTATAATGTACAGTAGGAGAGGTATCAGTGCTATTGAATTAAAAGAGAAGGATTGTGTATGGTCTCTACTCACCTGGGTTAAAACATAACTCAAGCCAAAGATAACGAACAGGGAATAGCGTTATAGTCCAGGAGAGTCTTGCCTCAATAAATGTCTATTGTGGCTTCGGTTTGCCGCTCTCCGTATTTCAATCATACAGAGTGCATTTTTTCCAGGAGGGCCGAGAGCACATAATACTCACAACTCTTTGTTAGAGGAAACGCTGAGTCCAAAGGAAAAATGAAGGTTTAGAACACAATAGCCAGCAGAAAAATAATGGAGCTTTAAATTAGTAGCGCGCTTCGTGAAGCACTCGTAATTAGGTGTTCCTTGAAAAGAGTTCACCGAAGGTAATTAATTCTTCGTTTATCAAAGTCTTTAAACAATGAAAATGAAAGAATCCTTTCGTTCTTCTGGCCAGCGAACGCTCGTAGCGATCTGATAAGTTCTGATTTAGTTCCGGTCTTTAAAAGAATTCACTAATTTTCGGAGTGTAGCAGGATGAAGAGCGGTCTGTTGCTGGAGGCACGCAGAACTTCAAATATGCCTTCCGTGGCACGCAGGGGTTCGGTATTGCAGTTTTTGAATGTGAAGAGCGTTATGCCGTCCGTAAATCGCAGAGCTTCAAGGTAGCAGGGTGACGAGCGTTATGCCGTCCGTCACTCGCAGAGCTTCAAGGTAGCAGGGTGACGAGCGTTATGCCGTCAGTGGCATGCAGAGTTTCAATGTAGCAGGGTATCCATCCAACAATACTCGTAGCAATCATCACAGGCAGGGTTCGCAACAGGCAGGGTTCTCAACGGATCAAAGAAGCCAAGCAATTACTGCGAGAGGCGTTTCCCTATTTGAAGAGCTTGAGTGATCTGATTCGTTGCCAAGCATCATGGGACCACTCTAGTGATCTGATTCGTTGTCAGGCAGCATGGGACCACACACAATCACTCTAACCCTCCCAAGGCATTATCGGACTTGTAGTGAAATGCAGAAAGTGTGACTCCTCTAAGTATGAGATGTTGTGCGGGTAACACCTAAATGCCTTCTGTGAATTCCGAAAGTCTTAAAATTAGGATTTTTCTCAGTTTAGGAGTCCTAAAGTTAGGACTCCTAACTTTACTACTACGAAACTGAGAAAAATCCTAATTTTAAGACTTTTGGTAGTCACAGAAGGCATTTAGGAGTCCTAAAGTTAGGAGTCCTAACTATACTACTACTAAACTGAGAAAAATCCTAATATTATGGCTTTCGGTATTCACAGAAGGCATTTAGTAGTCCTAAAGTTAGGAGTCCTAACTTTACTACTACTAAATTGAGAAAAATCCTAATTTTAAGACTTTCGGTATTCACAGAAGGCATTTAGGAGTCCTACAGTTAGGAGTCCTAACTATACTACTACTAAACTGAGAAAAATCCTAATTTTAAGACTTTCGGTATTCACAGAAGGCATTTAGGAGTCCTAAAGTTAGGACTCCAAACTTCTGTGAATACCGAAATGAGTAAGTGCCTTCTGTGAATACCAAAATGAGTAAGTGCCTTCTGTGAATACCAAAATGGTTGTAAGTTTAGGATTTTGTCTTAAGTTAGTTCTGTGAATCGGGCCCTGAGGGTCATCAAAAGGAGTGTAGACCGCTTGAATGTCCTCATGTATGTAATAATGAAAAGTTTTTGTTACAGCATCGGCTGCTGTGAATATAACCCTTGAGTAGAATAACTCTGTTTTGAAATCTTCGTGTGGCTCTATCATGAACATTACTACACCTCCTCTGGGTGATAACCCATGTTTGAGTAGTTTAACTGTTAAAGTTTGTCTTACTTTGGCAGCAATTTGGATTGCATTTGCATCTTCCTCACCAGACTGATTAAGTCCCGGGGCTAGATCGTTTAAATCTCCACATTGTTCAACCATTGTGTTTAAAACACAGAAAAAACTGTTTTTAAGGAAGTTTATGTAAAGGTTTTTATGCAATGGTTTATGCACAATTTTGGGGATTTTTCCTTCAAGCTTGATTAACCAACAGCCAATAAATAGGATATCTCGCCTACTCAGCTGTGGCTGAGTTTTTGCCCACTTACTCCAGATGTCTCGGGGTTTTGTAAGTAGGTTCTCTGAGAATAAGCACGACTGGGCTACTCAGATTCTACTGTTGAGTAAGTGCGCCATCAATATACCACATTGGGTGCCATGTAGTGTAGTCCAAATAGTACCCTGTCATGCAGGACCTACACTGTTTATGGATAACATATACTGTGGGTCTGGTGGCAGACCTACTCCGTGCACCCTCGCTGCATATGTTAGCCTATGATTTGCATTATCATAAACAAAATGATTCTACCCTGCAAAAGTGAAGATTTGGGTTTTGTAAAATAGGCATACAATCACATATAAATAATATTTTTGGAGTGTAGTAGGGATCACACTAGGTCCTGATGAGTTAAGCAGTGGGGACTGCTTACGAAATATGTTGACCCAGTAGGGAGTATTAAATTAAGATACACCCCCTACTCTTCCCCATTTTTAACATTCTCAGCCAGGGAAACGAATACAATAGTTTTTTCCACTAGCCAGAGAATTTTTAATTTTTATTATTATTCACCACCCCTACCACTCTTACCCTCACATTACACATAGCCTATTCCATTACTAACATCAGTGCTCCCACGTATTTCGCTAGTTGCAGCACGCCCCGCCCCGTAGAGGGACGGGAAGACCCCATGATGAAGCATGAAGCATGACACTATGGGATTCATAGTGTGTGAGGGGTATTTTTAAAAACGCTTAGTGCCTTCCCATGATCATCCATGGAGCATTTTTCTTTGCTTTTTATCACTAAAAAAACATAAAAAATTAAATAAATTTTCACTTTTGCAGGGTAGAATCATTTTGTTTATGAAAAGTCTTACAGGAGGAAGATTTTACCTGTATACCTCTAAACTCACCCCCCCCCCCCTTGTTATAGTTTTATGGTTTGCATTAGCTAGCTCGTAGTGCCACTAGAATCTCCTGTTATCAGAGAGATTCGTTTTTGGCAACCTCAGAACACAATAACCTCAGACTCGTGGAAACAATATAATACTTTTCACCCAGTCACTCGTGCTTGCTTGTTTTGCTCTTAGCGAGATACAGAGAAGAGACAGTCGAGCATTTTTCCAATAAGAATTTATTGTACTGTAGTTCTTCTCATGTAAAGTAAGTACAATTGTAACACAGTAGCAGAGATATAGAACCAGCAGTACAGTGAATAAAAAGGACTAGTATTGTTCTACCATTTTGCAATAGTCACAAACATATACATGAATATGAAATGCATTTATTAAATAAAGTGTGTACTCCTAAGATGCCTGACTAGATGGACCTAAGTGTACCTAGCATGTGATTAGGTGCTACAGAGCCTAAGAGCCAAGAATCCTGTTAGGATTGAGTCAAACCCCCATACCTGAATAGTGAGAGTGTGGGACTTCATCCTGGACTTGAGCTGGACACCCCGCAAGGGATCGCCAGACCACTGTCAGCTGGAACGATGGCATGCCGGAGCTGCAGATTCTCTGGTCAGTGTATCATCTTGGGTGTAGAACCTGATAGCAGACCTACAGAGCCAACTGAGAGTCATTGCGAAGGAAGAACTTGCTCAGCTACTCGATCGCATAAATGAAGGGCCATTAATGGGGCACAATAGGCACATCAACATTACTGTCAATAATACCCAAGCTCTATGGAGGGGGAAAGAGTGCATCTCCCAGACAGATATTGCAGGTCCGACCTCCCCAGACAAGCATGGTTCTCTGAGGGATGTAGTCCCCAACATGCCTCTGGGTTCCAGTAGGGCAGATGACCATAGTAACCAGGCAGCTAAACCCATCTTGACTCCTTTAGAAAGGCAGGGTATCCAGCAGGCCCAAGTCCCCGGAAATGTCACCGGCCCCAGGAGTTTTAACAATGGGAATGGGTATAACAACCTAGCATCTCATGAGAGTGGTTAGAATAAAAATAGTCCCACCGGACTAGGGCCCAGGGAAAGTAGAGAAGGGTGGACCTTGAGGAGGGCACAGCAAGAAGACTTAAAGCAGTGACTCTCCCCACTATAAATCTACCCCGGCCTCACTTCCATACGTCATCATACTGACAGGAATACCAGAGATCAACAACAGCCAGAGAGAAACACAGTTGGACCTCAGGAACAAATGCCTTTCCTGGATGGCCAGGTACAGGCAGTTCCCTTATGACAGGGCAGGGGAGATCCTAATGGCTCGTAGAGTTGGCTGGGTGGGTAAGAGACAAAATAAAACGCAAGGGGACTGAATAGCTATTAATTTTGTAATCTCCTGACTGTCCACACCCTAGTAGGCCAGACTCCTTGCCCCCAGAAACCATCCACAGGGGTTAGGGCTTACCCATTGGACTTATTTGTTGGACTATTTCTACTCCCACTGTCACAGCCAACCTCGGGCCCATAACACCAACGTTTCAGGTAGATGGCAATTGGAATTCCAAACAGTGGGCCTACCCCCTAGACACTTGCTATTTAACATTCCAGTAACAAATAGATTTGTGGCCCTAGAAGAGGTGGATTGACATGCGATGACAGACGGCCTAGTCCCTGGACCCAGGTGCCCGGGGTCTGGAAGGGACCTAGGGGAGTATAGCAGTGACCAGCCAAGTCAGACCACATGCTACGGGATTGGGGTAGACTTACTGGACCTGCAAACCAAAACTCAACCGATGGCCAATGGTGTAATTGGGACATGGGCAGAGATGCTTTGAATCCCAGCTGACCCATCTCCTGCCCCCCCAACTATTAGTATATCTAGGGTGGGTGTCCCCTCGGAAGTAGCAGAAGTTCTTCCCTTAGTCCAGCAGGAGGGCACCCAATTCCCTCACACCTATATGCTTGACACCCCTTTTGACATCTGTAACCCAGATAACAAGCTGAGGGCTTTATCCTGGAACATTGCTGGCCTAAAAAGCAATTTGCACTGCCCAAAATGGGGGCTTTTTGTGGAGAGTGGTAATTCAAATGGAATGTGGATCCTCGCACTCCTTGTAGACAGGTAGTTTAAGGATAAATTGATTTAGGGTGCCTGGTAAGTAACACCCTCCTGGGCATGAGGGTGAAAAATGACAAGAATGAAAGCGTTATCTCCCGTAGGAGTAGCGTCTCTTACTCAGCACTCCGTCTGTTTGAAGGATTTCCAATAATTGTACTGAAGGCGTTGTATGATTTAAGCTTGTTCTTTTTTATTTTTGTATCAATTTCATTACGTGTTCATACTATTTCATTCATAGTATTCCAGACATTATTTACTCATTTGACGTATTTCTGCCCAATGCATTTCGGGCGTGCCCTTCATCAGGGGAATTGTGTTCTGAAAGCATTAAAGATATTATAATAAAACATTAAATCAAAATCAAGCTTGTTTTCATGAGTTAAAAAGAAGACAGATGTGTTTTAATACCAAACTGGGTGATAACTATGGCCACAAATGTGAAAGTGAAAAGTGGAGAGGGCGCAAAAACACGATTGCGTGGTAAACTCAACGACAACATTAAACAAGCACGTGCTTCTTTTCAGTGCTCTTGTGCTCTACGAAACAATGTTTTTATGACAATAATCAGATCGCGTGCTCGTGTGTGATTGTAAGCAAGTGCATGAGTAGTGGTACGAAATAGCACTAACGGTAGTGAATTTAGAAATGGCGTGCTAAGCATTGATGAGTTAAGATGAGGGAAAGCGCATGGTTAGTGGGTGGTATCAGTGCGGCAATGATAAATAAACTATGGACTCTGACCTTCAAATGAGTGTCACAATGGTCCGTGATATCTACCAATGTCCGTGGTCTTTTGAAAAAAGATAACGAAACATTGGGATTCACATACGCTGTCTGTAAAATAAAATTGCATATATAATTTGCGTAAATTCTATACTGTATGGTCTGAATTTAAACTGACGAGCGATTTAACATTGACGAGCGATTTGACATTGAGACTTACCGCAGTTTGCGGAATCTGCATGAATTTTCTAACCCGCGTTCGCGTTTGGAAAGTCGGCTTCCCGCGTATCAAAACGTAAACAGGATATAGGACAATGATCCGATCACGTGATAACTAGAATGAAAAACAGACTGCCAACATCGTGGTCTGTAAAGAAGAGCGACTCGTGTAAAGGGTGTAATTACCATAAATAAAACAAGCATTTGCAATGCAATAGGTCTCGCATTTACGCTAGTTTGAGCCTTTGGCATTGTAAATGACAATGCCTTTTATTTATATTTTGGTTTATAAAACATAAATAAAAGACATTGTCATTTACAATGCCAATAGCTTAAACTCGCGTAAATGCGAGACCTATTGCGTTGCAAATGCTTGTTATCCATTGATTTTCTCCACTTGCATTGAAGTATGTGAAGTTGTGTTTTCATTCATTTGAGGTCATTGATTCATTTGGTGCTCTTTTTGTAGTCAACACTGGATGTGATTATTTTTGGCCTCTGTTTTTCCAGGGCACTGGAGACACAGTTGTAGAAGGTGTGTACGTCTTGCGTGTTTAATGGTGTTCTTTCAAGATGGGAATTGAGTTTGTGGATGTCTAGTTTCTTCAATTGTCTGCACAAGTGCTTTTTGAAGTCTTAGAAGAGGTGTCATTGATATGAGTCTTGATCTTAAAGGTAATTATATTGCTTACATGGGGGGGTAATGTAACTGTGACGTATCTTAAAGGTGCAAATATGACATCTAGCGTGTGTCCTTCGGAGTTAGTTAGCCCAAAAACAATGTGTTGGATGTTGAGGGCTCCAAGGTTGGTTGTAATAGCTGTGATTTATTCTTCTTGTGAAACCATATGTTGAGGTCTCGACTGAGTGTATAGGTTTGGGTGGACAGATGGGTTTGGTCACTGTATCTTGTAAAACATCTTTCAAGTTGCCTGTGGGTGGTGGTATATATATTGAGAGGAAGGAAGAAGTTTTAGTTGGAGTGGGGTGACATCCTATCATCAAGGATTCACAGCTGGCCATGGTATATACATTCAGTGTATGTAACTGACAAAATTATTTGTGAGCTAGAAAAATAGTACGACAAATACAAAAAATCCATAATTATTCGGGAAATGCTGAGGCTGCAAAATTGTATAATTCCAATGGCCCTACATATAATTTAAATTCAGGGCATTTAACAGGTTATATTGCTTTGGACAGCAGATTTTAGAACTTAATTTGCACAAGGGATGAAATGAGAATCTCCTCCAAGGCAAAGATATTTGCTGTTAGGGCCTGCAGGGGTGAAATGCTAAAGTGGAGTTACCAGCCTATGCACTAATGGTTCTGGCGAATGTAACGTGCACCATCACCAAACCGGCTGGATCTCCTTGTCAATGTTTCATCTGAGGGTGAGTGATTTATTGTTGCAGGCTGTAGGAAAAAAAACCATCAAGGAAAGACAATGAGTTATTGCATCCTGTCCATTTCTACTACGAAATGTTTCTCTCATTGACCCCTTCATTTGCTGCACTGGTGTGAATGTCCTGGATATCTCTTTTTGTCAGGATCTGTAACTGAATTTATTAGACAAGGAGTTTACAGAGATGTTAAACTGTGGTGGGCACAGATTAGTGATATGAACACATCCAGCTTGGCAGACCTCGCGGTTGGGATTGCAGGCACTGAGCAAGCATTCAGCAGGCAAGATTAAACAGTTATTGAAGTTGCAAAAAAATGTGAAATCCAACCTGCTGTCTGAAATAGATACATTTGGCTTTATGGAGGGAAAAAATGCTGACTTATCCATCTGGCGCCTAATGCGACAAGGCCAAGCGCGGGATGCTCGCCGAGGAATACGAGCTCCTGAAGCCTTAAAGATTTGAATTCTGATCCAGCCTCACAAAGCCTAGTTTAAACTTCCTAGTGCTTTTCTGCAGGTGATACAAAGAAAAGAGATGATCAGAGGATATAACATTTTCATAATTCGAGCTGACTATGGTACACACATGCTACAATTCCACATGCCTAGCCTAAAACTACAAACCTATCTATCTTGCATACACAGGTGCACGCATAGCCAAAACACACACACTGCCCAAAACATGTGCGTGTTACCCAGCACAAAATCGTCATTCAGATCAGGAATGCCCGCGGACCCCTGAAAGGTGACACGGCCGTGTGTATCAGGGAAACACTGCAGCTCGTTATCCCGGTCCGGGGACCGGCCAGGGCTGTCACTCCGAGCGTGCGGGGATGAAACCGAGAGCCCGCAGGGGAGTGCTCCGAGAGGCGCAGGCTACCAGGAGGAGGCGACAGGCGACCTGTCACAGGCAATTAAAGGTGCTGGTCTTTTAAAGAGGACACTCTGTGCAGTGTAAACAGTGTGGTTTGGAGCAGTTTGCAAAGCCAGACTCTGTCAAGAAATCATTGGAAAGAGTGAACGCATAAAATGAAGCGGAGGGCGCTCTAAAAACGTAGCTCCGTTGTTTTAAGTGGATGTAGGGCAGCTGATTCTTATTTGAATGTACACACTAAATTGCTCGGCACTTTGGAAAAAGCGATATCAGAAACTGCTTCAACTGGTCAAGTTTGTTGCCTCAGCTTTTTGAGGGAAATAATTTATTTCGATAGTTGCTTGTAACCAACATAAAATAATTATGGGTTATTGTATACCGCTTTCCCAGAATATGCAACGAGTTCTGACACCATTTTCATGCGGAGTTAGCGCCATAGAATAAAAATATTAATATTATTTCCGTATGCTAAACTTGACACTTTTCGCTCGCAAACAAGGGTCGGACGTCACGAACTGTGTAACGAATTAACACTTCGGAGGCTGATATCACAAACATGTCAAGTGAAGAAGACCGCAATATGTGGTGGGGGAGGGGGGAGAAGCGGGAGTTTTGTGTGCGCGTGCGTCATCGTGATCGCTCTGAAAGCGAAAGTGATCGCGATGCACAAGTTTTCAAAGTGCTGCTGGCGGCCGGCTGCGCGCGTGCACAATCGCGTGAACGCAAGCGTTAGGCCAGCCAGCAGCACTTTGAAATTCCCACATACAAAATGTCTCTTCGAGCCAGCGCATGCGCTGGGCTCAACGAGACCTAAAAAGGGGGTAAAAGAGAAATCATGGATGTGAAATAATAACTGAGAGTTTAAAATAATCCAAATAAATTATAAAAAAAGAAAATAAAAGTGTATACAATAAAGATAATCAAACAAGTAATCACGAATAAAATGATTTAACAATGAAAAAAATTGTTGAGTACATAATTTTTTTTTTCTATGAGGGCAAATGACAATATATTACAAGAAGCAATTAAAGTCCAAGCGTTCAGTCAATCCTTTTGGCTGAAGGGTATTCAAATGGGTGATCCAAAATATTTCTCTTCGCAAAAGGTGTTGAGAGTTATCTCTCCCTGGAAGAATAGGTACATTCTCTAATATACAAACACAAAGTTGGCTTGGGCTATGATGTTGTTGGTTAAAGTGCATTGCAACTGTCGATTTAATGTTTTTTAATCTTATGTTGCTTTTATGTTCGATAATGCGTGTCTTTATTTTTCTTTGCGTTTTTCCAACGTACTCTTGACCGCACGGACATTTTAACATGTCAATCACATAACTGCTGTCACATGTTCCTGTTACTCGCAATTTAATAACAGTTCCTTTTGTGGGGTGTAAAATTTGATTGCCCTTAATTATAGCATTACAGTTGCAACAGTTGTAACACGGTAAAGTGCCACGGTATTTCACTCTTGTGGTGTCTTCCTTTGGTTGTAATAGTTCTTTGAAATTGCGAGTGCGTGCATAAGCGAATCTGGGATTGTTGGTGAAAATTCCCTTGAAATCTTCTTCAAGTGAAAGTAGTGGCCAATGTTTAAGAATAATTCTCCTTATGTTGTGGCTCCTTGTTGAAAATTTAGAAATGAAAACTGATCTTGGTACTTCATGTTTGTATTGCGGTGTTAATAACTGTTTCCTTTCAAGTTTTTGAACCCTTTCCATAGCTTCATTGAGGGTGGCTTCCGGATATCCTCTCTGTCTGAATTTATTGATGGTAATGATTTTGTGTTCATTGTAGTAATCTTCTGTTGAAGAGATTCTTTTAATACGAAGCAATTGTGAAAAAGGTAAATGTTGCTTTAATGATGGTTAATGAAAACTGGTGTAATGCAGGAAGTTGTTTCTGTCTGTGGGTTTACTAAATACTTTAGTATCCAGTTGTCCCTCGTTGTTAATGATGAAAACATCCAAAAATGATATTTCATTTTTACTGATGTTGGATGTAAAACCAATTCTGTCATCAATTGAATTGAGTTGTTGGATCACTGTAACTAGTGCGAATTCAGTGCCTTTCCATAGTACGAAGATATCATCTATATATCGTTTATACAGGATGAGGTTCGAACTCCAGTCAGGGTTTTGGAGAATGTGATCAAGTTCAAATCTATACATAAAGATATTCGCGTATGATGGAGCGGCACAATTGCCCATTGAAGTTCCCGATGATTGGACGAAAAAATGTTCGCCCCATTTAAAATAACTGTGATAAAGGGTGAAATGTAGTAATTCCATCAAAAACACTTTAAGCATTTCCTCTTTGTCACTGGTTATCAAAAATGATTCAACTGCTGTTAAACCCATGTTGTGGGGTATTGAGGTATAAAGGGATCTTACGTCAATTGTACATAAAATCATATCATTTGTAAACAAGGGTTTGTGTTCTTCCAGGATGTTAAGAAAGTGAGTAGTATCTTTTATGTAAGTACTCATATTCTGAACAATGGGTTGAAGATGTCTATCTAGGAACTTTCCTACTGGTTCATGCATAGAGTTGATTGTAGAAACGATAGGACGGAACGGTGGTATGGTGGCATGTTTATGAACCTTGGGAATCATGTAAATGTATGGAGTCGCGGGATTGACTTTGATGAGATAGTCTCTTTCTTTGGTGCCAATGATTCCTTGATCTACTGCTGTATCAATAATCTGACTGAGGATCTTCATAAATTCATTGGTTTGATCCATATCAAGTTACATGTAAATGTTAACATCATTAACGTGTTCATTGACATTTTTCAGATAGAAGTCTGTGTCCATAATGAAGAGGGCGCCTCCCTTGTCTGCTTGACGAATTGTTATGTCTTTGTTCGTTGCTAATTGGTTCAATGCTTGTTTTTCTTTTTGAGTAGTGTTGGTGATTTTTGGTCTAGGTTGTTTGAATGTTTTGCTAACTTCTTTTAAAACAATTTTTTCAAAAGCATCTAGTACCTTGTGACTGACCGGTGAAATAAATTTACTTTTGTTTCTTAGACCCAGTAATTTGTCTTGTGTGGATTCCTCCGATGTTCCAATAACGTTGGAAAAGAAATGTCTTAAGCGCAATGATCGTAGAAATTTGTATATGCATACTTGCTAGAATGGTATGTCGGGACATACGAAGTTCCTTTTTGTAACTTTTGCAATTGGAAATTAGAAATGGATTGCTTGGATATGTTCATTACTAAGGTTTCTGACTTCTCGTATTCTTGGCAATTGTAACTGGCATGATCCTTCTTTTTTGACCTACCCCTCCGGGTTCTTCTTGTTGGCCTGTTCCTCTCTCTAAAAAAGACGCATCCACAGGTATAGAATGTTCATTATCCTTTGATGAAGAAGGGGCTGATTTGTCCATTCTTAAATTGATGTTAGTCGATGAGGGCTGTTTTCGTTGTTGGAATTCATCCGAAGATGAGGTATCTTCAGAAGATCTGCCAGTAGTTGATCTTTGCTGTCTGCGGCGTGCATATATATCTGCCCATGTATAAACTTCTCCAAGCCTATAATCCGTGGTGTCACGTTTGAATTTTCTTATCTTTCGTTCATTGATTTCTTTGGTGTAGGTTTCCAATTGTGAATTGATGTCTTTAAGTACGTTGTCCCATTCTTCTTTGTTTAAGGAGGTACTTAATTCCTCTTTGAGTTGAGTTGCCTCTTTATTTAGATCATCAATGAGTTTTGCCAATTCTTCGATAATCATAATATCAGGTCTAAGGAGCATTTATTAAGAATAGCAAACCATTTCTCCGTGAATCGTGCGGTGTTTTTGCACAGTGTGGATTTGAGGGATATCCGTAGTCCACGTGGTATTCTTTGGGCTTTGTGATATTTTATTAATGTACTGGCGTGTAATCGTTGATTGATAATTCGCTTAGACATGTACATTAGCTGTTTGATGTTTGATTGAGTTGATCCTGTTGTAGTTGTAATGCTTTTAGTTTCTTCCATTAAAGAATAAATGTGTTGAGTATCTTCTTCAGTGAAAAGAAATGTGTCAGCACGTTGATCCGTTGTGTGTGTAATATCTTCAAATTGCATTTTTGTGGATTGGGTGCGTGTCCACGTATGCACAGTTGAGGAATAGTGGTAATTGAATTGAATAGGCTCTTATATAGCGCATGGCTACTCGAAAGCATCCCAGCGCTCAACAAGGATCACCCAAGGACAAGAAAAGTACCACTAACCAGAGCAAGGCTCTATGTCCTCGGAAAGAGCCAAGTTTTCAACTTCTGCCGGAACACAAGCAAACAAGGCTCCTGGCGAAGAGTCAGAGGAAGGGAGTTCCAAAGCTTGGAGGCATTTAATGAGAAAAGACGCCCACCAGAACGAGATCTATTTATTCGAGGAATCACAGCCAAGTTTTGATCATTGGACCGAAGATTTAGAGGGGATTTGTGGGGAATGACCAAATTTTCTAAGATGGGAGGGCCTTTCCCGTAGAGGAGTTTGTGTGTCAAACACAAAGATTTAAAGAAAACCCGCTCTTTCACCGGAAGCCAGTGAAGGGATTTGAGAGAGGGTTTGGCTGATGTGCGGTGGTTGACACCCATTAAAAGTCTTGCCGCCGCATTCTGAACGACTTGAAGTCGCTTAGTCGTAGAGGCTGGTGCTCCTAAGTACATGGCATTCCCATAATCTATCCTAGAAAGGATCAGAGATTGTACTAGGATTTTTCTGGCCCTTTCTGGCAGTTGTGGGAGGAGTTTTCGTATGGTTTTTAGAATCCCAAAGCAGGTAGCAGCAACTTTTCTGGCCTGAGTTCTGAACGTAAGTTCCGCATCGAGCCAGAGCCCAAGGCTTTTAATTTCTGATTTAGAAGTAGGGCCCGGCCCCATACATACAGGCCAGAAGGTTGCGTTGTCAAAGCTAGCCTGCCCTCCCAACAACAACAACTCTGTTTTCCCACCATTCAGTTTGAGGTGGGACTGGTCCATCCAGTGTGCTACAGCCTCTAGACAGTTACGCAGCTGCAGCGGAGACTGTCTAAACTGATTCAAAGAAAGCACCAGCTGAGTATCGTCGGCATAGCTCACCAGCTGGACCCCGAAAGGGGCTACTATCCCCGCCATATACACATTAAACAACGTGGGGCTGAGGGACGACCCCTGCGGAACCCCACATTGTAATGGAACCGGACCAGAGCAACAGTCATTCTCAAAGAATCTGTCCTCAAGGAAAGATTCCAGCCACTTAAGAGCCTTGCCCGTGATTCCCACATTACTAAGACGGGTAACCAGAGTGTGATGGTTAACTGTGTCGAAGGCGGCACTGAGGTCCAGGAGGATAATGGCTGCGCTGCCACCGTCATCCAGAATCCTCCTGGCATCCTCCACCACCCTCAACAGGGCTGTTTCTGTTCCCTGTCCTTTCCTGAATCCAGTTTGTGATGGATGAAGCAAATTATAAGTTTCCAAAAAGGAAGCTCATTGTGAGTTGACAAATTTCTCAGTAAGTTTACTGATGCCCGGTAGTAAGGAGATAGGGCGATAGTTGGAAAAATCCCCTGGGTCCAAACTAGGTTTCTTAAGTAAGGCCCTAACCATTGCTATCTTCCATTCTCTAGGCACAATGGCAGAGATCAAAGAGGCATTTACCATATTCACAATTGATTTGCTAACAGTTGGAAGGACAGCATTTAAGATGTTCATCGGGGCAGGATCACACGGGGAGCCACTCTTTATGGCATTCAGCAAGGTAGGCAGGAGATCCTCCCTGAGAGGAGAGAAAGCGGAAAGCCTAGGATGATTCGATTGATACTGACTAACAAATGGCGCTTTAGAGTCGATTGAGGAAAGTGGGGGAAGCGTATCAATGATCTTTTTAATTTTGGTACAAAAGAAAATCGCCAATTCCTCACATCGGCTAGCTGCTTCATCTGAATCAGGACGCGGATCAGGGACTTTAGTCAGTAGTTTCACTATTCTAAATATCTCCCTGGGAGCATTGGCAGAGGACTCGATTTTACTAGCAAAGAAAGCAGATTTAGTGTTAATCAGGGCGGTCTTGTATTTCTTTAGAGCCGCTCTGTATCTGCTTTTTTTTTCACTGCTAAACTCTCTCCTCCATTGCCTCTCTTCCCTCTTACACTCTTGTTTGAGAGCTCTTAACTCCTGATTAAACCACGGATGCTTGGTGAGGCCTTTCTTAATTATGATCGATTTTTTAGGCACCAAACTGTCCAAGGAGCGTTCTATCCACAGGTTGAACTCCTGATTAGCTCTCTCCACGTCCAAGTGGATTGAAGGTTCAGTATGCTTCAAGAGGTTTATCCATTTAGAGAGGTCGAGCTTAGACCAATGCCTAGCTAGCCCTTTACAAAGATTTGAGGACGAGCTAGGCTGAGCCACCTTCCAACCAAAAGGAACCACCATATGGTCTGACCAGGGGACCGGGACGGGCACCTCGATGACGAGGCCAGGAATGTTACAAAAAACAGGGTCCAGCAAGTTACCCTTTGAGTGAGTAGGATGTGATACCTTTTGTCTTAGGCCATAACTACCTAGATCCTTTATAACTTCTAAAGCGGCCAGATCCGAGTGTTTATTAAAATGAAGGTTAAAATCTCCCAGCACCAGAAAGTTAGAGACAGTAGAGGCTACATCCATCATTGTTTCAATCAGGTTTTCCTGAAAAAGCCCCAGAGGGCCCGGGGGGCGGTAGATCAGGAAGCCTGAAAAAGAAGTAGCTGGGGATATTGTAATAGCAAAGTGAGCACTCTCACTGTCCGAAATTGAAAGCTCGAGTAAGCGGCAAGTGATGTAGTCCTTATAGATGATGGCGATCCCTCCCCCGGTTTTAGCGACTCTATCCTTGTGCTGGATCAGATATCCAGGGGGCAATGACCGCACTATATCCGGATCTGAAGTGGGGCTCAGCCAAGTTTCCGTAAGAAACAGGATATCCAGAGATTTGTCAACAAGTAAGTGAGAAATCTCAACAGCATGTTTGGGTAATGAGCGGCAATTTACTAGTGCCATTTTTAAGTCCCGTTCACATCGACTTCTCGACTTATTACTCTCTGTAGTTCTAAATGCACAGGTCGTACACAAAAATTGTCCACAAGCTAAATTTAACGCATGATGGCAATTCATGGGTATGTTGCTCTTTAATGATAATAAAGACTGACTTGAATACGCAAGAGGCAACATACATACTGAAGCAGACGGTCCTGGCCCTAGGCCCGACCGTGCGTGAACGGGCGCAAACGGGCTTACCTCTGGCGCACCTCCGGCGCATAAACGGCGCTCCCGCTGCGCTCGACCGCTGCGCGTATCCATGAGTCGTTTAAGTAGGCTGACGACCTGACCACCGGAGCGCTAGAGCGCTAACAACAAAGGCGCTCCCAAACGGACCTTCCTCCCCCCAATATGGCGGCAATATCGGGACTGGGACCCGCTCTAAAAGCGGTGAAATCACCGATTTAAAGTGCAAGAAATGCATGACTGGGGAGATAGCTCAACATCCGATGCCACAGATTAAGAACAAGGCAGAATGCAAATGGAATGTGGATCCTCGCACTCCTTGTAGACAGATAGTTTAAGGATGAATTGATTTAGGGTGCCTGGTAAGTAACACCCTCCTGGGCATGAGGGTGAAAAATGACAAGAATGAAAGCGTTATCTCCCGTAGGAGTAGCGTCTCTTACTCAGCACTCCGTCTGTTTGAAGGATTTCCAATAATTGTACTGAAGGCGTTGTATGATTTAAGCTTTTTGTGGAGAAACATGACGTGCGCATGTTCCAGGAAACGTGGGCAAGGGATGACATCGTAAGGAAGGGGTATGCATCATTTAATGTACCGGCCATTTCAGGGGGACGAGGCAGACCATCAGGGAATGTATGTACTTGGGTTCCCAAGCACTAGGGCTGTACAGTGGAACAGCTGAATCCCCTGTCCAACGATATCCAGTGCACTGTACTCATTTTCTCCTCCAGCTTGAAAATAACCTTTATTAATCTTTATTCCCATCCCGTAAGCCTTAGCCACAAATGCCCACCTTTGATCAACTGAACACCTTCATTGCTACAGTCCCCATGAATATAAGGTTGGTTATCTGGGGTGATTTTCCTCCCTGCTGGACTACATTCTAGTGGAGACCAGGGTACGGCAAAGGGTTATAGATTTCTCCACCCTGCCGCGACAGGACAGAGATCACAATGCCATGACCATGGATGTGGAGCTGCCGGATCTTGAAAACCCCACGGCTAGCGGCACCCCCGTAGCTAGCAGTTTAATACTCTCTAACCATAGAAGAAGAATAAGATGGGGTACAATCGAGCAATCACTCGTCAAGCTCGCCACACTATATTCTTGAACTATTTTGCCCTTATCAGAAATGGGGGAGGCTGCTACGACAATGGACTCTCTCCCAAACATCGACAGAATAGCAGCATTGCATGCAGAATTGACAACCAATCTGACCAACATATTTTATCCTAGGGTATCTTCTAAGGCAAAATAGGGGGCCAAACAATCCTGGTTTAATGACACCTGTCAAAAGGTCAAGAGAGCCCTGCATGACGCCATCAAACTCAAAGACAGGTATCTAATTAAACAAATGAGGGTGCTCTACCGAGATAACATCCAACCAGCAAAGAAGAGTTGGGAACTAGAAAGATGGTATGCCCTTAAACTTACCCTATCTAACAGGGACATGAAGGCGTTCTGTTCAATAGTGTGTACAGATACTAGTAAAGTTAGAGTCAAGCATTGCAGGGGTTGTATGGAAGACCAATTTATACACCGCAGAGGAAGCTGCAGGCCCAAAGGGTGAAACATCCTCAATACAATTAGGGACTATACATAAAGAGGCCCATAGGATTACTCTGACAGAAATTTTAAATGCTATAAGAAAGCGCCCTCTTGGCAAAGCTCCAGGACTAGACAAGTTACTAGGGGACCTATTCCGGGCAGATGGGACCCTACCTATGGGCAATATTTAATGCTATTATGAGAGGTATGGCGATCCCGGAAACTTGGGCAGGGGCAGAAATCTTTCCAGTTTTTTAAAAGGGCTCACCCCTTCTGCCTACAAACTATAGGCCAATCAGTTTGTTACCCAGAAACTGTTTGCAAGGGTACTCCTTGATCGCCTTCATGTGTGGATGGAGGAGCAGGAAATCCTGAGCCCATACCAAGCCGGTTTCAGAAAAAACATCTCCACCATCGATCACATTTTTAGACTCCAACTACTCTACTGGAAAACGGTGTCAATAGAGGGTGGCAGCCTCTATTTAATGTTTGTAGATCTGAAGACGGCCTTCGATCTTGTACCAATAGATAAACTGTGGGATGTACTTAGACACCTGAGAATCCCCTCTACCTCTTGAGTTTGCTTACGAGACTGTACAAGGGCAACTTTGCCCAAGTAAGGTGTGGGAAATTTGGTGAATTAACCTCCCTCATCTCAGTTATTAGAGGAGTAAGGCAGGGGTGCGTGCTCGCCCCTACCCTGTTCTTCCTTTTTGTCAACGCTCTGGTCACCCAACTAAACGAGGTAAAGGATAAGGATGCCCCGAAGCTGGCACGTAGCAAGGTGCCAGCAATGATGTTCGCGGACGACACACTGTTACTATCAAAGTCGCCCATGGACATCCAGGGGGCTCTTGATAGCTTTGCTACTTGTTGTAAAAACAGGGGCCTGGAGATCATTACACCGAAGACCAAATTTATGGTCTTCAACCGAACTAACACATCCTGCCCGAATACTTATCTAAATGGTACCTTGCTCGAGAGGGTGTCAGTCTTTGACTACCTAGGTGTCACTCTGTCTGAAATGTATGAGTGGGGCCCGCAACTGGCTAAAGCAAGCCTTAAGCTAGCACAGTAGGGGGAATTGCAAAAATGTACAGAAACTCCTCCCACAACCCGGCTGGGCCTATAGCGGAGATCTACAAAGAGCAAGCAAGGGGCGCCACAATGTATCAGGCTGAATTATGGGGTCACAGTCCTTCTGGCAGACTGACCAAAATAGAGAATAACTTTAAGAGATAGATGTTAGGGCTCCCGCCTAGCACCCCCCTCAGCCTCCTATGCCTGGGCTTAGGAATTAGACCAATCACGGATGAGATTAGACTTAGGCCACTAACTTTCAGGCGTAGACTGTGGGTGACCTCGGAACTAGCAGTCTATCAGTCAGAGCTAAAGGAGTTACTGAGTCTCCCGGGTTTGGGTAAAATACCATGGCTTCTGTATATAAAGGAAGTATGCTGTAGGCTGGGTAAACCTAGCTTATAGAGCCACCCTGAGGAAATGTGCCCAGTAATTTCACATCCAGAATTGGCAAGAGCCTACAGGTCGCTCAAACTAGCAGAAATCCAGGGGGACTCGGCCCTTGGACACCTGACAGTTGACTTTCTTAGAATTAAAGACAAGTATCTGATTGAGTCCTTCCTGAATGATATCCAACCCACTTTGGCAAGGAAATTATTTATCCAGTTCAGAACAGGGACCTTGCTGCTCCATGCTTTTACCAACAAATGGCTAAAAGTCAATCCCCTTGGGTACCCCGCCTGCTATTGTGTGGATGAGTAAGAGATTCATGTTCTTTTCTTCTGTACTGGCTATAAACTAGCCAGACAACACTGGTTCATCCCACTTTGCAGGAATTTTGGGTTTATGCACTGTGTGACGGCATTTAGAGTTTTGAAGTATGATACCCACCCACCCATTGTCTTTGCCGTATCTTGATTTTTAAACTCAATGTGGCGTAGTCGCAGGGTACTGGTAAACTCGTCACTGCACTCATCAAATAGCCCATAGTGGATGCACACTCCCTTTTTTAATCTTTTAACTTATTTTTAACCCTTCCCATGTTTTAATAACCAGGATTGGTGATGAATTGATATTTTATTTTGGCAAAACTGTATGTGCTCTTGTCTATGGCTCTAGTGGCTTTACACGGGGTAACTGACACAGTAGCTGGTTGAGTACGGAATGAAGGCTTGAACTCCCCGAACCTCCCACCCTGTGAATACTGCGATGTATTCTAATGCTGCTAAATTTGCAGTTTGTGTTCTTATTTATGTGTAATTTATTGGTTTATATTATGTGTTTTTATCTCTGACAACCGTTTTTAAGCATGTACTTTTTATGGTATATACCGACCGAAATAAAGTTTGTTGGAATTGGATTGGCAAAGAAAAGGTACTATTCAGACAGAATTCAAAAGGCTAAATGTGCAAATAAAGAATTCTATAAAATACTTAATGAATTTCGTCCACCAAATTGCCTAGAAGGAACTCATGCCGTTACTCAAAATTTCACAGACAAACAGACAAAGCAGACAGGTTGGACACGTACTAGAGACAAAGCACCAACACTAACCCTTTTTCAAAACACCAATCCAAGAATACTCTAACTCAGCATCTCCGTTCCTTCCAACACATTTCACATTTTGAATTTATGGTCCTGTTCAAAGCAAGCAGGCCTGCCAGTAGCCCTTCTGACCCGTGTCTACCGCAAACTTTCAAGACAATTCTTCTAACAACCTCTGCTGCCACTCCAGTAAGAAGAATCACCAACGATTCATTAACTACCGGAATATTTCCAGAAGAACACAGAAAGTTATACATACGCCCTTTACTGAAGAAAACAAACTTGGACCTCCTGAACCCTGACAACTACAGACCCATTAGAAATCGGACCTTTCCTGGGCAAACTGTTAGAAAGAGCAGCGTTCGCCCAGATGTCACACTTTATTGAAGACAATGCTATACTTTCAGACTTCCAAACAGGATTCTGTCTGGGATGAGGCACAGAATCTGCCCTCCTTGCCATCTGGGATGAACTGAAGAACACAATTGACCACAACGAGATTGCTGCACTACTCCTCTTGGACCTCTCGGCTGCCTTTGACACGGTTGAACATGACACTCCGGTACAAAGACTCTACGAAGCTGGCATAGAGGGAACTGCTTTAGACTGGATTACGTCCTACCTTCGAAACAGAATTAATGTCATCCATACCCCACCTTTCTCATTCAAACCAAACTCCACAAAAGCTGGGGTACCTCAAGACTCTATCATCGCGCCCATGCTTTTCAACATCTACATGAAGTCATTACCGGTAAAGATCAATCAATTTCCCCTCAACGTGCTATAACTTTGCAGATGACACGCAAATGCTCCTTCAACTGGAATGCCCCAAAAACATTGGAAACTCGCCAATTTTTTGTTGTCTCAGAGCTGTGGATCAATGGATGACTTGGAGTCATCTCAAATTGAATCCTTCTAAAACGGAAATGCTCACGTGTGGTGATTGTAAACATTATGACCTGCTTGCAGCCTGGCCTGATGAACTGGGATCACCGCTTAAAATATCAAAGGAAGTAAGATACCTTGGACTCCAAGTTATCCATTAATCCCCAAGCGGACAAACTAGCAAGATCAAGCTTTGTTGCTATAAAAACTCTGTGACGAATCTTCCCCCATTTGGTATTTCCACACAAGGTCCAAGCTACCATCTCCCTTGTTCTGTCCAAACTTGATTACGCCAATAGCCTCTACCACAGATCACCTTTAATGACTATGAAAAGACTACAACAGATTCAGAACTCGGCTGCTAGACTACTCTTGCATATCAAACTGCAAGACTACATCTTCCCTGCCTTGAAAGCCCTGCATTGGTTACCGGCTGCCAGAAGATCCATGTTCAAGCTGCTTTGTAGCACCCATAAGCAATACATGGAATGGGACCACTCTTCATCAGGAATAAAATCACCAAACACATTCAACAAAGGAACCTCCGCTCTAGAGTGACACCTCGCCTCAAAATCCCAAGGTACAAGAAAAAAAACATGGGTGGTACATCCTTCTCTGTTCCAGCAGCCAAAATATGGAACTCTTTACCCCCAACATAAGAGCCACCGTCAACCACTTTATTTTCAGAAAACTACCCAAGAATTAGCTCTTCCCCACAAAAGCACCATACGCAAACAGAAATATACAGCATATCCCTCTGTATATAAGCATTTATTTGTACTATAGATATGTACCTATATATGTGTATTACTTTGTATAAACATGTAGAATAATTATGTTTGAAAAAAAATACATTTTTAAGTACAACACTTGAAAATCAAAGTTGATCGAATGCATCTTTAATCTACATATACTGACTTCTTTTTATGCATTTATATACCTTCTACTTGGATCTAAATATTTATTACTTTTCTCCCCCCCGAAAAAATATTATAAAGCACAACCCTATTTCCCACCCTACACCTCTATCAATATCTATAATATACATTTACTTACTTCCTTTATGCGTCTAAATACTTTTCATGTACTTATGGATCTATATATTTATTACTTTCTTCTAATTCAGCATATCCAATGCCCTACCCTATTTCTCACCCTATACCCCTCTCAATATATCTTCTACCTCAACTCTCTGACTCATCTCAAACCTCTTTCTACTACTCTTTCCAATGCACTACCCCATTTCACCACTAATCCTTTATGGGTTCCGGAGTAGCGTGCTTCTTGCCAAAAAGTGCTTCAACCCTCTATTAGGGGTTACAAGAGCTATACATATGCAAACCTTATCCCCTCTTCTATACCTACACTACCCTTCTCAATTCAAATAAATGACTAACATATCCACCACTCAAATTACTTTCATATTTCACTATACTAATTCACCACTAATCCTTAAATGGGTTCCGGAGTAGCGTGCTACTCGCCAAAAAAGCGCTTCAACACCCCATTGGGGGTAACAAGCACTATATAAATGCAAACCTTATTCCCTCTTCTATCCCCCTGCTATCCTTCTCAATCCAAATAACTGACTAATATCCACCACTCAAATTACTTTCATATTTCACTATACTAATGCACCACTAATCCTTATGGGTTTCCAGAGGAGCGTGCTAATCGCCAAAAAAGTGCTTCAACACCTCATCAGGGCTAACAGGTGCTATATAAATGCAAACCTTATTCTCTCTTCTATCCCCATGCTATCCTTCTCAATCCAAATAACTGACTAATATCCACCACTCAAATTACTTTCATATTTCACTATACTAATTCACCACTAATCCTTTATGGGTTCCGGATCAGCGTGCTACTCGCCAAAAAAGCACTTCAACACCCCATCAGGGGTTACAAGCGCTATATATATATCCACACCTTTTTCTCTCTTCTATTCCTCCGCTACCCATCTCAATTCAAATAACTGACTAACATATCCACCACTCAAATGACTTTCATATTTCACTATAATAATTTACCATAATCCTCTAATGGGTTCCGGAGTAGCGTGCTACTCACCATAAAAGCACTTCGACACCTTGTCAGTGGTAGTAAGCACAATATAAATGCAATTACAATAGCATACAATAACATCTTATAAGCATAACTGCCCCTGGGAACAAGATAGGAAAATGGAGTTTAGTATGCCTGAACTCAGAATATAAAAATGCATCTTTTAGTAAGGAGGATTTTTACCTTCTGTGTTTGAAAATACCACTTCTAGAAAGTAGGTATTTTCTTGCTTAGCCATTCTGTATGCCTGTGCTAGTTTGTGTATTGACTGTCTGGCTTTGGAGCAACAGAGGCTGGAGATGTGAATTCTCTCCAGACAGCCACTTGGGGGGTTGAGATGTGTGATGCCTTTCCAGGGTGAGTCAGGGCTGGGCTGAATAGACCTGTGCTGCATTTAGAGTAGGGGGAGGATATTACTTTCACACCTGAATGGGCCTGGTCTGCTTTGGAAAATGCTGTCTCCACTTCCTGCCAGGAAGCTGCACTGGAGAGGACAGATTGGTTTTGGCAGGGTTAAGGGCTTCTCTGCCCCCAGAGACCAAAGGATTTTGTCCTATAAAATGTGGGGCCCAGATCCCTGAACTTTAGATCACTTTTGGACTTCAAGAGTAAACTCTGTTAAGGAGAAGAGCTGAAAGAAGAGTACTGCTCCTTTGCTGTGTGCTGTCTGGGGTTGGCCTACAGAAGGTGTTTCTGCTAAGGAGAGGAACTGTGTGTGTGTCCTGCTTGAGAAAGTATCTCCAAGGGCTTGAAAGTGGAGTTTGCCCCCTGTTCAAGAATTCTCAGGCACAGCAAAGACCTCAACCTCCTTCTGGGCACCATCTCTGGAACGGCTGGTTTAATTTAATTTAATTTAATTGTGGGTTTATATAGCGCTAGAATCGACTCCCGGAGGAGTATCTCCGCGCTTCGACCGAAGGGGAACCCGTCCTGGCTCACCCTGAGAGATGGTCCCTAATGGGTATCTCTAAGGTGCGACCAAGCATCCCCGGCGGTCTGGGGGGGCCGTTGTGAAGATGAGGCAAGCTAATGCCCAGAGTTGCCGAGTGTGGTCCCTGACTGGAGTAGGCACCGAGGCGAGAATTATCGAGCCCGCTGACCCTGGTCCACGACCCTGCCGCGTCGGGAATTGAACCCTGGTCCCGGGCCGACCTCTGCTTACGGGTCTGCCGCCTCTAACCAGTGAGCCACACCTCTCCACGCTGGTTTCAGTCGCCGCAGAAGAAAAGGGCACCTGACTCTGTCACAGGCCCTTCGTACTGCTTCCCTGGTCTCACTGACACCGTCTGGATGACCATCACTGACCTGTTGCTTGCATTGCGACCTGAGGTCACTACACGCGTACCGCCTCGCTTCACCCTGCTTGGACATCACCAACACCGTCGCTGCCGGACCGGTACATCGACTGGCTCTGTCGCCTGCACCGCACCCTGCCAGCACCGCACCGTGCACCATCTCACCCTGCACTGTAAAGCCTTGGCATTACTGACGCTGTCTAGGCGATCGTCACCGAGCCACTTCTTGCACCGCATCATGCCCCGACCAGCTGGTACCATCCTGTCGGCCGTAACGAGAAAGGTACTGTTTTCGAGTCTTCACTTTAGCTGACCCCGCACCATTGCGGTCAGCTGGAATTGGTAGACTCTGTTGTTTTCAACATCATGGTAGCCCCTGACCTGGAAGAACTGTGTTTTGTGGATATTTTCTACAATTTGAAGGTTATCTTGAAAAGTAACTGTTTTTTACAATTTAGTACATTAGATTCTTTTTGTCGTTTTTGATCTAGTTTGGTTTAGATAAAGTTTTACATATTTTTCTAAACTGGTGTGGTGTCCATTTGTAGTGTTTTCACAGTGTTGCTGTATGCATGCACAAATGCTTTAAACACTTCCTCTGAGATAAGCCTGTCTGCTCGTGCCAAGCTACCAAGGGGGTGAGCAAGGGTTATTTTAGAAGTGTAGATGGAATGGTCCCTATTTGGACAAAGGTACAAACCATTGACAGCTAGAGCTCCCCATTTCTAACATTGGTGGTCAGCGGTGAGGATCTGGACTTGCATTTGTGCCTTCCATTCAAGGATTGGTGTACACTATTAGTATAGTGCAGACCATCACGCAACCACATACTATTGGTGAACTTTTCTTTCTGGATTTTCTGCAACTTGGGGACTGCCAATTTTCTTTTCATGACCAAGCCAGCATCCATTGCATCTATTGACATTGATTTTGAAGAGGACAGGGTGGAAACCTACACTGTGTCTCAACTGAAAGCCATCTGCAAGAAATTTAAAATCTCTGTGAGAGGCCTCATCGGAAAGGAGGAATACCGAAAGGCGCTAAGGGCCTGGTTGGACTCCAGAAATACCAGTGGGCATGATGAGGATCCTCCGGTGGAGGCATGAGATTTTGATAGGCAGCAAAAGAGGCTGTTGAATATACCAGAGGGAAGGGTACCTTCCAGAGATGGCAGCAATGTGTCTTCAGAAGGTCTATCTCCAGAGGAGTTAGAGGACAGAAGAAGGGATAGAGTGCATGGACTGGAGCTTACAAAGCTCAGGTTAGGAAAGGAGGATAAGGAATTGGAGTTGGGAAGGCAGAAACTGTCTCTAGAAGTAAAGAGGATGCTCTTAGAGCATAAAAGAGGTTTGAAGGAGCTGGATATTAAGGCGGCCAAGAGTACAGAGTCCAGTTCCATTAGTGACAGCTTGTTGCCAGTGCCTGTAGAAGGGAAGGTATACATCTGCAGGGAGGTGATTAAGAATTTTGCAACGAATGACGACATTGGTTAATGGTTTATGCATATGAGGTAGCAATGAGGTCCCATAGAATCCCTGAGAGAGGTTACCCTTTTGTGAGAGGCCCATATGTGACGAGAATCCGTAACTGGCACTGTGCGACCAGCAAATATGACTGTCGGTAAAGGTTACCAACCGCACGATGGAAGCTCTAAAATCCCATTGTATTGCATTTACTTGATTTGCTATAACTGAATAAAATCTGTTTACAAAAAAAAAATAGAATCCCTGAGAGAGACTTAGGGGTGGGGTTGTGGAGCCACTTTGTGGCAGAGGGGAGGGAAACTTTGTTAGCCTTACCAAGCGAGGACCAGATGTCTTATGCCCATATGAAGGATGCCTTGATCAGAAGGTATTGTTTGACCCCAGAATTGTAAAGGCAGAAGATTAGGAACTGTAAGAAGCTTGTGTCAAGCACTGGGTGGAGTATGTGTCCTATTTTTACAGAGCACTGGAAGGTTGCATGAAGGGTAGCCAGTTAAATGATTTGTAGGGGTTCTATGATTTGGTTGCATGGGAGTACTTGTCCAGAGGTACGCCAGCATTTGATTGACAGTAAGCTGACTGACCCCAGGAGGCTTGCTGTAGAGGCGGACCACTGGGTCAGTACCAGGGTCCACAAAGGTCATTTGGGAGACTCTGCCAAAGGTGGGCAGGGTACCCAGCAGAAGAGTGGGGGAAACAAGGGTAAACAGAAGGAGTTCCAAAAAAAAGGCCCCAAATTAGTTTCCAAGGGAATCAAGATAAGGGTTCCCAGCCCCCCAGTGAGAAGAAGCCATAGGTCCCTACAGGTAAGCCTGTCCAAAGGGCCCCAGGTCATGTTATGCTTGTGGTGAGGTGGGTCACTTCATAGGGATCCCAGCTCTCCCAAAAAGACCACCCCTGCACCCACAGGTGCGCCGCCCCATGAGTTGGCTAGTGTACCCGTAGGGGAGGAGTTGTGTGCTGAAGGAGAGTGGGAGCCCGCAGAGCTGACCTTGGTCTCTTTAGGAGACAGTGAGATGGTCCCAAGGGCTCATCTGCCTGATAATAGTAAAAAATACAGGTAGTGGGTGTTTGTCAATGGCCATAGTGTAAAAGCTCTGAGAGACACTGGAGCCAGTGTGACAGCTGTCAGTTGTCTGCTAATGTCTGAGGAACAGGTAGCCCCCAACATATTCCACCCAGTAGTTGCAGCTGACAACTCGGAGTGCCTCTGCAAAGCAGCACAGGTTCCCTTTGAGTGGGGGGTCTCAGGTACCTTAAAAGTCATTGTGAGGCAAGCCATGCCTGTTGACTGTCTGCTAGGCAAGGATCTGGAGAGTTCCTCTTGGGTGAAGGTAGAAAGTAAGTCTCATTTGGAGATGTTGGGTCTGCATCAGTGGGTGTGTGTGACCACTCGGTCTATGACAGCCAATAAGGACAATCAAGAGGACCTGGAGCCTGGAAGAATGGCCTAGGTGCCTGCCAGAAACAGAGCAGGCAGGGCCCCAAAGTTAACATGGTCCGGAAGGAGGCAGACCTTGAGGGGGATGACCTGGAACCTAAAGGGGAGCATGTGGCTTAACTGGGGGACCTGCCTGAACTGACCCATTGGCAGCAGGAATGGGGCCCCTCCAGGGAGGATTTCTGCCAGGACCAGCTGGAATGCCCCTCTCTAGTTGGTTTGCGGCAGCAGGCTGCAAACTAGGCAGCAGGTAATCAGTCTGGGTCACATTGGATCTACTGGGAGAATGGTCTTCTGTATAGTGAGCCTAAGGTTTGAAGTAAGTGACCCACCTAAGGCCACCAGGGTCACCACAGACCACCTCTCAGCCTTCCATATGAAAAGAAGAGTCGGCCAGCCAGTAGAAAATACAAACCAATAACTGTTTATTCATATACACTCAGAGTGGAGCCCCATCTGTACAATCGTTAGGAGTGATACAAAGGGAACTAAAATCAACAAGCATAGGGATACATTATTGCACAACCTAGCACAGTCCAAGGTCGTTTCAACCTTGGCTTGCCACCAGACAAGTGGGAGAGGGCCTCTATCTACTGAGAAAGCTATGCGCTGACATAAACAGTTTACTCATTACTGAAGCAGAATATTTCAGAAACAAAACTTAGCAGAGGGCATTTCTCAGAAATGAACGAGATCAGTTTTGAACAGCCCTAAACGTCACCTGAAGAAGAAAATGGCGCAGCAAATGCTAACTAAAACATGACATTATGTAAGCATTTTCGGGCTCAATCTAACAAACCTTCCTTTTAGCATGAGCTAAGAACATTTTTTAATGAGCAAGAAGAAATAGGACCAATACGTTTGCGCAAAGATACAAAAGCAAAAGCAATATGTAAAAAATCAATGAAGCATGTAAAGCAGGAGGTAAATACGACAGAATTATGGGCATTCCTTACTAGCAGTGTTAGAGAAGGGCACAGCAAGCAAAGAGGAGTCCTCAAATATTCCCACATCTATATGCATTAAATCATTAATGTCATTCTGCAACATCATGGCGGCATTTGTAACATGAGCTGATATTTTCTGTTTGGGCATGAAAACAGAACCACAATAGGGACAACAAAGGGGAAGACACTGAATAAGAATGCAATATAATACCAGCACCACTACGAGATAAATCAGCTGCTGAAGAATACAAACCCCAATTACCAAAAAGGGACCAACTCTAATTTCCACTCTCCATGCCCTTGACATTTTCGATGATGTCTAGAATGTGCTGCGTTATGTTTTACTCCAAATGTTCTATCGCCATAACACACTGATCACCAATTAAATTGCAAACTCCACCGGACTTGGCTAATATGAAGTCTACAGCATACCTAGTCTGTTCGGAATACAACTGCATGCTTTCCAATTGGGTAGTAATATCTCTCAAGGCTGCCACTGTAGTATTGGACAGAATTTACAATTTCCATCCAAAATACTGGCCATAGGCATGCCACCCAGGGTAAATATGAAAGACAGGATGTACCCAAATGTGACACCATTGCTATAGCTATTCACTGCTAAATCCATGACGCCTTCACAAAACTCTTTAGTCAATGTTCTCTTCACTCTTCTCTTTTTCGGCTCAATATCCTTACATGGGACACCTAAAGGCAACACCAGCCACATCGTTAGTCCCATTATAAACATTGGAGTAGGTCCCATTGGACAGAAAATTTAACCCAGGGTGTACATACATCAGTCCCTCAAAATTTACTGCGGAATACCTGGGATTTATCACAAGTGAATTTGGATAAAATTTGTGCTCAAGGGAAACTGTTTGCTTGTATAGTATTGTTTCCGAACAATTAATATACAAAGAGGTATCTGTAAAATTCACTATTGGACAACAAGCAGGATAGTAACCAGCTTTTCGAGGTATAGTTATCTATTTATAATGCCAACCCACCAGTGTGAAATTCACTTCTTCCAGGCCAAAGTTGTCACAATATGTGCTTCTTGTCACACCCAAGATAACCCTCCCCCTGGGGCGTTCTGTAATATAGACATGGCCCGGGGTAACCAAGTCCAAACATACCCTAGACTTCTACAAAATCTGGTGGCCGGGTGTACGTATAATTAACAAGAGACAAAGGATATGCTGTCCAGAGGCTGGGAACAGAACGAATAGGATATCAAGCAGTCACATTCCCACAAAATCTTTTATGTGCTGCCACAAACACATTATTTTTCATAGCCCACTCAGATCAAGTGCGGGTACATCATATACATCCTTCAAGAACCACAACACCCCTCAAACTGTTATCATCACCATTACCAGGGCGATGACACATGTAATCTTACTGCGAATAGACCAAATTAGACGACGTGGATTTGAAATTATTGGCTGTTCCTCCTCATCAACTGGTCAACCAAAAGGATGCATAGTGAATTAACAAAAAAGCACAAAGTGATAAAAGAACTTAAGTGTTCCCAGTGTCCGTTAGAGCCTCACTGGTACAGACTCCTATTGTCCAATCAATTAGTTGGCACTCTTGAGCACCGGCGGTGGAGCTTGCTCTGTCCGAAGCTCGCCTTGTTCTATCCCACGCCAGCACAGACAATATATTCTCAGAGTGTACTTTTTTTTCTCTTACTTATGTTCAAACAATTATAACAAAACAAGTGCAGAATCTTTTAAACCTGTTGTCGGCACTATCACTCAGTACAAGCCTACCTCATACAGTCCATCCCAAATCTGTTTTTTGTCATGCAACTCAGTGGTCCTCGTTTGAGGACATAAATTGTACCTGGCAGCCACAGGCACTGTAGGATCTGAGAACAGAGGCTCTTGGATAGCTAGTATTTCAAGGGGAACAGCCTCGTTTAAAACATCTTCATTCTCCTTATCCGTTCTGATCCATATCAGCTGGTCATCACTGAAGGTCACAAACCTAGGCACTTATTCACATTCGTCGTCCCCTACTCTTTCCTTGACCCACTGGTTATAAGGCAACAACAAAGATTTTTTTTGACTGTGGGTGGCATGCACCTAATTATTCCGACCTGCAACTTTCGCAGCAGTTTGAGTGACCAGTAGAACCTGCTTAGGACCTTTCCACCTTGGCTCCGGGCTTTTCTTCCTCTGGAAGTTTCACACCAGCACAATATCGCCAGGCTGGATGTCGTGGCCAGGTCCCTAGGGTTTCAGAGGTAAGGAGTCTCGGACCTGTTGGTGAATAGAACCCAAACTGTCTGGGAACAGGCCAAGATATTCAAGCAACACAGCATATTCATTCTCTGATAAGCTTTTGGGTCGGGGGACACCCCAGAAATTCGCTGGGCACCCAAAGACCACCTCAAATGGGGACAACCCAGTTCTAGAGTGTGCTGAAGTTCTTGTTGACAGAAGAGCTAATGGAAGAGCATCCGGCCATTGCAACCCTGTCGTTTCTTGGATTTTTGCCAATTTCAGTTTGAGAGTACTATTGTACTTCTCAACAAGGCCAGCTGACTGAGTGTGATTGGCACATGAAATTTCCGCTTAATGTGCAAACCCTCACAAATTGATTTAATCACTTTCCTATTAAATCAAGACCAGTTGTCACTCCAGATAAGTCGGGGCAAGCCGAATCGAGGAAAGTACTCTTTAAGGAGTACCTTCACAGTTGTAATGGCCATTTTGTCTTTAGTGGGGTAAGCCTCAACCCAATTGCTGAACGCACATATAACTACTAAAACATACTTAAGATTATTACATCGTTCTAATTCAATAAAATCCATTTGGAGAACCTCAAATGGGAAAGTGGGTGGTGCAAAATTACCAGGGGATGTAGGGGGACTTTCCCTGAATTATGTTTTATGCAAATCATGCAATGTTTCACCAAATGCGCTGCTGTTTTAGAGATGTTATCATTTTGCCAAACAGGGGCTAACAATTTACAAATGCCTCTCGCACTAATATGGGCTGGACCAGGGGCCATAGTAACCACAGAAAGTACATATGCATCAGGCAGCATCCATTTCTGTTCTCCAGATTTATCAATCCAACATCCTTCCTCATTTAACTGTGCTGTACTCTTCTGCCATTCTGCTAATTTCTCTATCGTGGCCTCACTGTGTATCTCATTTACATTCTCTATGGTATTCTCAAACATGGCAACCTCTGGAACCCACCTCGCTGGACCTGCAACAAACATTCTTTTCATTTTACTTCGAGCCGTCTCCTTGGCTACATGATCTGCAAATGCATTTCCTCTACCCACATCATCAGTAACCTTCCTATGAGCACTGCGCTTAATTATTGCCACTTTCTAGGAAAGCGTTAAAGCAGATAACAATCGCATTATGAGGTATCTATGCTGTATCCTAGTAACATGAGAAGTAAGAAACCATCTCTCTGCCCACAGTCGGCCAAAATTATGGGCAACCTCAAATGCGTACTGGCTATCTGTATAAACATTGACAACAATCCCTTCAATTCACAAGCTCGTGGAAGTACAGCAAGCTCAGCAGCTGGGGCTGACTGATAGGGAACCCATAATGTCTCTACCACCGTATGCAACATAGTGATAGCATAAGCTGCAGTGGTGGTGCCATCTGGTAATTTGAAGCAAGAATAGCAAATAGTTCTCTTTGGGGGTCAGATAAGGACACATCAGTCAGGTCTACCCATCCTTTCGTCTCTCTTCCTTGCGGAAAATGCAGTCATGTTTATCAGCCACATTATTCTCAGAAGGGAGGGGCAGTAACGTGGCTGGGTTCAGAGTGGCACATCTTTTGATCGTAATATGCTTAGCAAACAATGTCAATTCATAACCAGTAAGACATGCACTGGTGAGGTGCTGTGTCTTTGTCTTATTCAAAAGTGTATCCACAGCAGGGGTAACTTTACTGTGAGGTCTGTATCAAGTACGATTCCAGCCGATTGCCTGATTGAAGTGGCCACGGCCACGACCGCTTTCAGACAGCTCGGAAGGGCCCTAGCGAGCAAAAAAATAAGCTCAAGGCCTCTATTTATCCCCAAATTTCTGTGTTAAGACAGAAAGCGCACAACCAGCCATCTCATGGACATAGAGCACAAACAGTTTCCTATAGTTAGGTGTGCCAAGCACTGGAGCCAAGCAAAGCACAGTTTTTAATTGCTCAAACGGTTGCTGACATTCAGGCGTCCAAGGCAAAGGTTCATGCACTGCTTTCATTATTAATGCAAGCAAAGGTTTGATTAGTAAAGAATAATTTGGAATACACTGGCAACAATAGGAAGTAATACCTATAAAAGCGCGTACATCATTTTGAGTTTGTGGAATGGGCATTTTAATAATGATACTAATACGCTCAACCTCCTACCCTTCTTCAACAGCAGGTGCCATAAATAGGTAACCTCCTGTCGACAATACTCAAATTTCGAAAGAGAGACCTAATGCTCACGATGTGCCAAATGCAACAACCATTGCACTGTACTGTCTTTACAACCTTGTTCTGTATCAGAAACAATTAACAGATCATTAACATTACCTAGGGAAAGCGATAGTGAATCCAACTGACTCTTTAATGCTTGACTATAGCTACTAGGACTCTCCAATAGCCTTGAGGAGCACAACAGAATCTAAAGCTCCTGCCAGCCAGTCTAAATCCAAACAGATATCTACTATCTGGGTGTATGGGAATACTGAAGAATGCATTTTTCAAATCAATAACAGAAAAGAACTTGGCTGTAAATGGAATCATTGTTAAAAGCGTAGTGATGTCAGGAACCACCGGAAAATATGGAACTACTATTTTACTAACTTCACCCAAATAAATTACAAAACGATAAACATCATCAACAGCATCAGAAGAACTCAAGGGTGCCCTTTTTAGGACAGGAAGGACAGGACTATTGCAAATATTAGCAGATGTTTCTTCAACCACTCCCTTTCATATAAAATCCTGAAAAATCTGGAGAAGAGCCCGTTCTTCGGCCTGCAATATTTTATACTGAGGAATGCGGGGCAGAATAGCATGATCTTTAACTTGTATAGAAACTGGTGGTATATGCAATAGACCCACATCTGTATCACCAGTGGCCCATAGTGTGGGTGGTACCTGAGCAAATTCAGCTGGAAGTGGCGTACCCTGAGACAAACACTGTCTAGTACTCAATTGCAGCAGGATGAACAGCACACACTATATTTTCAAACTCAAATTAAATCACAGGAATCATTATTCTCATTGCAGTAAAGTGCAAGAAATTTCATGAAGACATCTGATCAATTTTCTCCTCCCCCTCGACTGGTCTCTGAATGTGGTGTCCAAATTCACAGACCAGTCGAGGGTCCGCATTCAGAAACCAGTCGAGAAGGACGGTCTGTCTCCAATACTGCGGACGACAGATGCAGTGACAAGAAAGAAACGTTTTATTTGGGATTCTCTGGACTTGTTAGTAATCAATTAACTGAGCAGAACAAGAATTATATTACCTCAAACTTCGGAGACAATACATCATTATAAGAAATTATCACATGACTGAGCCCTGAAGAAGTCCTGTGAAGAGACGAAATGAGTTGGCTACACCGTAAATAATTTATAAAGAATAAAGGATTATTGAAAAAATTGATCACATGTCTCCATGGAATTTCTTGCACTTGACTGTAATGGCAATAATGATTCCTGTGATTTAATTTGTGTTTGAAAATATAGTGTATGCTGAGCATCCTGCTGCTATTGTTCATGTGAATGTATTCACCATTTGGGAAATAGGAGGCCTTTATCCGATGATCATTGCACCACATAAACAAGATTTCAATAATTCAACAAGTGCGGTACTGTGCCTAAGGTCTTCGTGTAAATCGTTTACTGTCTAGTACTCACATCTGGACGCATGGTAATATGAACACCAGCAGAATGCACTTTTTTCAATAAATCAAAACCCATCAGATTCTCATTCACAATTTGAAGCTAATAGAAATGGAGATTCCACAGTGAAAGGACCAACAGTAAGTGCAAGGGGTCGTGAAATTGGGCTGACAACCGCTACACCTGAAACACCTACTGAAACATTATTTTGGCCAGACAGCGTCGCCCGTAGGTCGAGAAACAGAACTTTTTGTCGCATCTGTGTCCACTATAAACTCCTTAGTCGAGCCTTGCCAATCCGCTGTGATATAAGTGCAACGCTGATCTACAGGTATCTGAACTGGTCCCTCACCCTGTCCCTGGCCGTCCTAGGTGTAAGACATACCTGTCACATCGTTGACATCATAATCATCATGATACTACTGTCCTTCTCTGGGGTGATCAAAATAATTATTATTAGAGCGGCCCACGGGAACTGCAGCATTCTGATTTCTGTCTGTCCCATGGCCTCTACCACCAGAACTGAGTCCTCTACGGGACGAAACCTTCTGTAAGAGTTCAGGACACTGGCTACGCCAATGTCCTTCCTCCTTACAATATTTACACTGATTCTGCCCTAAAGGTGTCGTTGAAGGCTGCCTAGTATGTGGGCGTTGTTGTCCTCTGGAATTAGCCCAAAATGCCTGCAACAACAACACCTTTGTCTTTAAATCATTATGTTTTTTATAATTTTTATCCTTTTCCTCCTGATCTCGATGCTCATAATATTCAGCCTTATTCAAAATAACAGAGGGAGAAGACATAGACCAAGTACTTTCAGACGATTGCAAATGAGTAATTATTTCAGGAAGAAGATTGGTGACAAACTTGTCGACAATCGAACAAATTCCTCCTTCCGTGGACATATCCTGCCCACTAAAATCCAAAAAAGTATGTTCAAACCTAGAAAGGAAATCAGACACACTCTCATCCTTCTTCTGTTGAAAGGCAGTCAATCTATCTCAACTTACCTTCTCAGGTGGCATAAGTGTGTGCATATATATAATAATACGACCAGGCAAAGCAAGTATCTCAGCGCGCTGCTTATCTCCTGGCTTCCTTTCCTGATCCCATCCCTTAATCACATCCAATGTACAGCCTAACTCAGCAACATGATCTTGAGTATACACCTGCCGCCAAACATCGAGCGGAACAAGAAGACCAAAAAAACATTTCAATATCAGCAAGAGTCATTACAGTAGATGAGGCAGCTTCTGTTTATTCCTTATAAAAGGCTGTAGGGCTTTTCCTAGGGTTTGGCAAGGTAGTCTTAAGGGCTAAAACCTCACTCCTTTTCCATGGTTTATAAACCCATTGCTCCTGGAAACAGGCAGCCACGGACAGTCTAGTGACCGTACCTAGCTGGTCCGTTAACTCAGGTATTTATGGATGATAAATCGAATGGACTTCACGCATAGGGAATTTAGTTATTTGAGTAGGACTTCTATAACAGACTATGGTAGAAATATTACCAAACACTTTTTCTGGTGCTAAATCAATAACATAAACGGGGTCTCTAATATCAAATAACATTTGGGAGGCCTCCGAGTCAATGTGTGTATGCCAAAGGTCAATCAATGGAGCAGAGATATGTTGAAGGGCATGCTGTTGTAAAAAGGGTTCAAAATCATGTACAACTCGCCAAAAATCTTCAGTGCTATAAATTACCTTACGAGCCCAACGCATTGTCTGACTTGCTATTACCCGCTTCTCATCCTCCCCTACTCTAGATCTCATCAACGGACCTACTTGTTCCCTAAATCTTGCCCAATCCCTATCTTCAAACCCTGACACAGGTGTATCAGCATCCATAAACAGCAGAGGATGAATAACTGCAGGAGGAGGAGTAATGGGAGTAGTAGGTGAAACTGTAGTGAACGATTTCACCGGAGGAGAAAAAACAGAGGGCACAGGAGTTGGGACAGTAGATGTAATAGAGGTCACAGTCGTCAAAGATGGCGAGGGAAGAGAAAGAGTAGGGAGCGCATTAACCGGAGATGTGGACATAGCAGCCATACATACGGGAGCAACTGGAGCGGACAAGCTGCTGTGACTGTAAAGGAACAGCAGGATATATCCTCTGCAGAGCTTAAAGAGGCTGGGGTCTGGTATCTAACAACTCCTCTGCAAAAGTATAGTTGTCCTCTTTGACCACATAGGACTTGTCAATATCCAACCAAAAATCTCCTATCCTCACATTCAATTCCTGTCTCCTGTTTTTCTCTATCATACGCTACAGCTTTCTGCGTCAATGTTTGGATTCTTCCTTTCCATACTTCCTTCTCCATTGTAACCACCTTTGCTTATTCTCCTTCTGCCAAGTCCGAAGGGAGTCAAACATCGACTGTATACTATGTCTCTTAAACACCTGTTCCTGTAAAAATCCAATTTTCTGTTAATCAAAAGGGCCTGTCAAAGGCCTCTGCAACTCCACGTTGTCCCTCGTATATTTGTGCCGTAATGTACTAAACATATTAGGGCCAAGACCACGTTTCACATACATATCAAAATTAGGGCTACCTTCAATAGGCGCAGGTTGAGCTTCTTCTACCCGGGCATCTGCAAAACAACAACACAAACTCCAAATCTTGCTAAGACTAGGCATTGCAGAAGAAAACAGGATCATTATTTTACCTGGCAAAGTATTGCAAACACTTTTCATCAAAACAGTCCATAGACCCTAACAAACTCAAACAACAATGGTACCATATCCACAGAGAACCAAAACAGACTCACCTGATATCAGAAGTACAAATGAACCAGATCTCCACTGCCGACTCTTCAGACCAAATAGTCAGATCAAGGGTTTCGCCATTCAGGACTCCAGTCGGGATGACCACTGGGCGAGGCACACTCCGGTGGGAGAAAGGCTGCAGCTCCAAATATCAGAACTCTTCATGCAGGGATCCCTGAGTCGCCAGTCTCACCTGATGATGTCCTCATCCTCCCTTACGTTCACGGGAAGGGGATAGGTCAACACCCGAGGAGTCTCTGTTCGTGTGCCAATTGAAGGAAGTGACCAGCCTAGGGCAACCAGGGTCACCAGTGACGCCCTCTCAGCCTTCCATACCAAATGAAGAGTTGGTCAGTCAATAGAGAATACAAACCAATAACTGTTTATTCATATAAACTCAGAGTGGAGCCACATCTGTACAGTAGCTAGGAGTGATACAGAGGAAACTGAAATCAACAAGCATCAAGATATATTGTGTACTTTTCATACCCGAGCGAAGGCATGCCCACAGTGGAATTTTCCAAGCAGATGCAACTGGACAGTGAAATCCAAAAAAAGGTTACTATTCTCATATCTTGCACAACCTAGCACAGTCCAAGGTTGTTTCACCCTGGGCCCTCCTCAAGACAAGTGGGGGAGGACCTCTATCTACTGAGAAAGTTATGCGCTGACATGAACAGTTTACTCATTACTGAAACAGAACTTAACATTTCAGAAATACGAAACTTAGTAGAGAACCTTTCTTAGAAATGAATGAGATCAGTTTTGAAAAAAATGGCACCTGAAGAAGAAAATGGCGCAGCGAATGGTAACTAAAACATGACATTACGTAAGCATTTTTGGGCCCAATCTAACAGGTTGCTGAGCCTGGGTCAGCCTGTGTGCTGGTGTTACCCCAGCACTTCAGACCCTTCCTACTGGTTCTGGCTCATGATGTGCGTTTAGCAGGGCATTTGGGGCAAGACAAGACCTTTGAAAGGCTTGTTACCCACTTTTACTGGCCCAGAAAGCGCAAGGATTCTGACACCCATTGGAGGGCTTGCCAGACTTGCCAGGCAAGTGGTAAGAGTGGGAGGAAGTGCAAGTCTCCTCTTCAAACTTTCCCCGTCATCAGCACCCCCTTTAAAAGGGTGGGCATTGACATTGTGGGGCTTCTGAACCCCAAGACAGCCATGGGCAACAGGTTCATCCTGGTCTTGGTGGACCATTCCATCCGGTACCCCGAGGCCATCCCTCTCTGGACTTTGTCAGCCCCTTTGGTGGAACGAGTATTGATGTGGATATTTTCCCGTGTTGGATTCCCCAGAGAAGTGGTGTCTGAACAACTTCATATCTAGGTATATAAAGTCCCTGTGGCAGGAGTGCAGTGTTACCTGAAAGTTCACCACTCCTAACCACCCCCAAGGAAATGGGCTGGTTGAGAGATTCAATCGGACCTTGAAGGGCATGATTATGGTTCTTGGTGAACCCATGAGGCGTCAGTGAGATGTCCTCCTACCATGACTGTTGTTTGTGTACCGGGAAGTACCGCAGACGTCCTTAGGGTTTAGTCCCTTTGAGCTCCTGTATGGGCATCCTATAAGAGGACCTCTGAGTCTGGTCAAAGAAGCCTGGGATAAAGCGCCCAGTAAACTTACCCAGGATGTATTTAGTTACATGCTGGCCTTCAGGAACCAGACTAAGCATTTCAGAAAACTTGCTCAGGCGAATCTGGAAGGCAGCCAGGAAGAGATGAAATGGTGGTATGATCAGAATGCCACTCTGAACAAGTGGACTGGGCCATTTGAGGTGGTGGAGCGCAAGAGTAAAGTCACCTATCTGGTGAACTTGCAGTTTCCAAGGAGCCCTTTGCAGGTCCTACATATGAGCCGCCTTAAGCCCCACTTGGAGAGGTCTGAAGTGGGCATGCTCCTAGTGGCAGATGCTGGAATGGAAGAGGAGACTGAGCCTCTTCCTGACCTCCTGTCTGCTAAGGAGCATGATGGGTCAGTGGACAGTGTAACCCTCTTCCCCGCCCTGACTCCTGAACAGCAGAGTGACTGCAGACAACTGTTGGGACAGTTTGCTGTTCTGTTCTCCCTGACCCCTAGTGTCACTCAGTGGTGTGTCCATGATGTAGACACTTGGACAGTCCTACTGTGAAGCACAAAATTTACAGGGTGACTGACAGGGTCAAAGCTTGCATCAAGGAGGAGGTCTCCAAGATGTTATCGCTAGGGGTGATTGGGCACTCCAACAGCCCTTGGGCAAGCCCAGTGGTCTTGGTCACAAAGGCCACCCCACCCGGTGCCATGCCAGAACTCCAGTTCTGTGTGGACTACCAAGGGCTCAATTCTATCACCAGGACTGAAGCACACCCCATCCCCAGAACTGATGAGCTTATAGATCGGTTGGGAGCTGCCCAGTACCTTAGTATGTTTGACTGAACTGTTAGGTACTGGCAGATTGCCTTAACTAATGGGGCCAAGGAGAGGTCTGTATTTTGAACCCCAGAGGGGCACTATCAATTCTGGGTGATGCCGTTTGGGTTGAAGAATGCCCCTGCCACCTTTCAGAGGTTGGTCAACCAGGTGCTGGCTGGACTAGAGAATTTCAGTGCACCTACCTTAATGACATTGCAGTATTAAGTGCCACTTAGGAGGAACAACTGCACCACCTCTGGGGAGTGTTGAAGGCCCTACAGAGGGCAGGCCTCAGGATCAAGGCCATGTGGTGCCAGATCAGGCAGGGATCAGTGGTGTACCTAGGACACCAGGTAGGAAGCGGCCAGGTGGTGCCCCTACAGGCTAAGATTGATACCATTCTGGCTTGGGAACTCCCCAAGACCCAGATTTTTTAGGCCTCACAGGATATTACAGGAGATTTGTCAAGGGGTATGGCACCATTGTTGCCCCCTTGACTGAGCTGACTTCCAGGTAGCAGCCCAGGAAGGTGAACTGGACTGACACCTGTCAGAAGGCTTTTGATGCCCTGAAATCTGCCATGGGCACGGCACCTGTGCTCAAGGTGCCCAACTTCTCAAAGGAATTTGTGGTGCAAACAGATGCCTCAGAGCATTGTGTGTGGGCTGTGCTCTCACAACTAAATGAGAAGGGTCTAAACCAACCTGTAGTTTTTATTAGTAGGAGGTTCTTCTACAAGAACAGAGGTGGAGTTCAATTGAGCATGAGGCTTTTGCTGTTGTATGGGCACTGAAGAAGCTGAGGCTTTACTTGTTTGGGACTCACTTCCGGGTTCAGACCGACCTCAGGTCCCTCAGATGGTTGATGCACATGATGGGTGAGAACCCAAATTTGTTGAGGTGGTCCATTTCCCTACAGGGGATGCACTTCACGGTGGAACACCGTCCTGGAACAGAACACGCCAATGCTGATGGTCTGTCCACATTTTTCCGCCTTAGTGAAGAGAACTCCCAAGAGGGTAGGTAGTTCTCCCCACATTTCAGCCAGAGGGAACACGTGTTAGACCTGCCATCATTGGGGTGGTTTTCCTCTGTATTTTTGTCTTTGTCTCCTATGTTTTTGCTGTGTGTGGGACTTCGTTTTTGCTGGTCTAGATGCTTTGGGCACTTTCATGATGGTATATTACGCGCACAACATAAAGTTGCAATTTGATAGTAGTTTCTGTCTTATAATGTGCTCCCTGGGTAACATTCTCCGGTCAAGAGTGAGGATTTAGATAAAAGACAGTTGCACACCCATAAGTGGGTGTGTCTCCCAGGGCACAATCCAAACCCTAAGCTGGGTCTGTTCAATTTTAATGCAAAAATAAACAAGTTGATCCAAACTTCTTGTTAAAAAATGTTTATATTCTTATCTTAACTTCAGACAAGACATGAATTGTGAAGACAATCCAGGAGTTAAAATTTGTTACAATGTCATCTCCAATGCATTAATATGTCCTTCTTGGAACTCTGGATTCCCAATGCGGTTAGCCAGAAAAGTTTGGATATCTTTGGAAACATGGTCAAACAAGATTTATACAAACTGAACTTTAGGAAAAAATCTACAAGAAGGAACTTAACTAACAAAGAATTTGGGACTTTGGTTAAAATTGCAAAGAATCCTGCAATCATGTGTCAAAAAGCAGACAAGGGTGGCACTTTAGTCATCTTGAATACAATTCATTATGAATCCCAAGTTGAGGCCCACATCAATGATGAACGCACCTATGTCAGACTTGACACTAATCCAACAGAACAATTTTTGACCCTACTGAAACAAGTTGTTAATAAAGCAGTTTAAAACGGTGCGATCAATGAGAAAGTGAAGAGATTTCTCATGCACACCCATACTAAAAGTCCATCAATGCACATGGTACCAAAAATACTCAAGGACTTGCATAATCCTCCGTTTTGAACAAGAGTATCAACCAGAGGCAGTATACATGAACCTATAGTCACATTTTTGGACAAATATCTCCAGCCAAGTGTGATTAAAAAGAGCACGTATATCCGGGACACCACAGAGTTTCTGACAAGAATCGAACAAGTCTCATTCAGCGAAGATGATTATTATGCACAATAGATGTCTAATCTTTGTACATCTCGATCCCCCATGACCTGGGAATTGAAGCTATTGAACATGCTCTTCTTCAAACCCACCTTGATTTGGATCTACAACTTTTTCTGATGGAGCTTCTTCATTTTGCCCTATATCAAAGTTATTTTAAATGAAAGGACCAGAGGTTCCTCCAATTGACTGGGACATCTATGGGGATTTGTGCTGCACCAGCTTATGCAAATCTTTTCATGAGCAAGTTTAAGGGAGAGAATATTTTAACTGTACCCCATTGAAAAACTCACATCAGACTGTTCTTAAGGTACATTGATGATATTTTCATCTTATGGAACGGTTCTCAAACTGAACTATTAGATGCAATAACAGAACTGAACTATGTCCATGAAGGGATTCAATTCATGCATCAGATCACTTTTTGGATGTTGATATCAGGAAAACACAACGTGGACTGAAAACTGACATTTTCAGAAAGAAAACTGATAGAAATAACACACTTCACTTTGACAGTTTCTATCAACAATCACTCAAACGTCATCTTCCTATTCTCAGCTCCGAAGAGTTAAAAGAATAGTTTCTAACCCTGAGATGTCCACTAAACGCATGGATGATATGCTGAATAGATTCATAACACGTGCTTACCCGGAACAGTTTTGAATCAAGCAAAACATTGTTGCCAATTGAAATCTTGCAGTGAATTACTCGTCAGTAAACAAAACAAGCACAAAACCGCATGGTGATAGTTTCTTACTTTTCAACAATGAGAGGGTCATTCAAGAGAATAATTAAACGACTATGGCCTATCTTAGTATTGGAACCAGATTTTAAACAACTGTTCACTGAAAATCCCATCTTTGCATACAAGAGAGGTAAACACCTAGGAGAGATCCTGACAAGCTCCACTGAACACCTTTAACAAACCAAACCTAAAGGAACCCTTCCGTGCCACAACTGCAACAATTGTCATAACATAATAAATGGGTCCACCATCAGTCACCCCAGGAAGGGAACTAATATTAGTTTGAAGGTCACTGCTACGTGTGACAATATGAATGTTGTTTACCTACTAAAGTGCCCATGAGGCAAAATTTATGTGGGCAAAACTGAAAGAAAGATCAAGGTGAGGATCAACGAACATAAAATCAGTATCATTTCCTAGAACAGAACCACATCATCAGTCAATTGAAGTTTCTCGTTCTTGAAGTTACTGAGAAACAAGAAGGTAGAGACAACCATAATTATTTGCTACAACGAGAGAACTTTTGGATTAGACATTTAGACGCATTAAAACCGCATGGGATGAATGAAAGAATGGAATTCCAGTTTTATCTATGAGTTGTACTCTTGTTAGCCCTTCGATTGATCCATTACACATTGTCTTCATATTACTGTACTGTTGTTGAAGGATTTACTGATACAGCTTTTTCACCTTTTTATCATCTCTACTTGTCGGCATTGTTCTAACATATTTCAGTTGCTTCTTTAACTCGATTGAACATGTGTATTGCCAAGTGACTTGATGACACAGCTTCACTTTTTATGTTTATTGTTTGCACCATGCACTCTAACATGGCCGCCTGCTGCATATTTCATTCATACACACTTTGGTTTTACTTTTGTCTTACACTTTTTTTGTTAACACTGTACAACAGTTTTGTTTCTCGTTACCCATATTAATGCAACTCCAGCTCGATGTTTTGTTATTCTTCCTGTTTGAATCACACATTCCAACACGGCCGCCAGCAACTAACTGTAGTTACACGTAATTTGAGTTAGTCCTTCATTTATGGTTTCACTTTATTAACTGGTGAACTTAACAAAAAGGCATTTCGTCGGTACTATCCAATGCAGGACAACATCACAGAACTTCAATGTCCAACACATTTTGAGTACTAACTTCTGAAACTCCAGGGATCCCTTTCAGGAATCCGGCGTCTTTCATTTTCCTGATTTTATGTGTTTCTTATTCATGAACCACCACTATCTTATCCCCCATGTCTATTATCCCGGTATCACTCGTGACAAACATACCATCACTAATACGCGTTTACTGGCACTGCACTGCGAGAATTACAACCTGGCATGCTTACCACTCGGTATCACTTGCATTAAACACACCAGCACAGATATGTTTTTACCAGCATCATGTAGAGAGCATTTAAACCAGTTCAATAACTCACGTTAAATTTACCTTCACAGCCACGTTTTCACCAGCAACGCCTAGCGGGTATCATAACCATCTCAACAACGGCGAGTTTGACCTTGCAACTGTTGTTTCTAATACCTCGCTCTTAATGTTCTATTATATATAGTTTGACCCGCACAGCCAGTGGACACACCATCAACGAAGCATTTTCTTGACATTTTATTATTATACGCACTGCACTTGAATATTTCCATCGCACTATAACTCCTGCATGATTTTTATGGTACAGCTTTGTCTGGGCACATCATTGATTAAGCATCATTTATGTACTGACTATTGGACAGCAACCTCATAGTACCTTGTTTCGTTTCATATCGTAGAATTGTCCCCTGATGAAGGGCCAAGTGCCCGAAATGCATTGAAAATCCAGAGTTCCAAGAAGGATGTATTAATGCATTGTGGATGACATTGTAACAAATTTGAACTCCTAGATTGTCTTCACAATTCATGTCTTGTCTGAAGTTAAGATAAGAACATAAAAACATTTCAACAAGAAGTTTGGATCAACTTGTTTATTTTTGCATGAAAATTGAACAGACCCAGCTTAGGGTTTGGATTGTGCCCTGGGAGACACACCCACTTATGGGTGTGCAACTGTCTTTGGGCACTTTGCCACTGCGGTCCAGTGTCAAAGTGCAAGTTCTCCCTGTAAATTGTTGTTATGGATTGGTGAGTCCAAGATTGGCATATTTGATTTTCTAGTCAGTCCCTAGTACAGTGCACTGTGTGTGCCCAGGATCTGTAAACCAAATGCTGCTAGTGGGCCTGCAGCACTGATTGTGCCACCGACATAAGCAGCCTGTTAATGTAAATGAGACCTGCCACTGCAGTGTTTGTGCGCAGTTTGGTACTACCATGTCGACCTGGCTCCCTTTTCTTACATGTGAGTCACCCCTACGGTAGGCCAAAAGTACCCTATGGGGAGGGTGTAGTGTATGTGAAAGGTAGGAATTGCCCGGGTGTGTGTGGCATGTCCTGATAGTGAAATACAGCCAGTTTCGTTTTTTAACTATTGAAAGGCTATCTGTCATATAGGATAGAATGGAGAGGTTGCTTATAACATCTTATAAGCAAAACTGCCCCTGGGAACAAGATAAGAAAATGGAGTTGAGAATGCCTGAACTCAGAATATAAAGATGCATCTTTTAGTAAGGATGATTTTTCCTTTCATTGTTTGAAAATACCACTTCTCGAAAGTAGGTATTTTCTTCTTTAGCCATCCTGTGTGCCTCTGCTAGGTTTGTGTATTGACTGTCTGGCTTTGGAGCGACAGGGGCTGGGGATGTGCATTCTGTTCAGACAGCCACTTGGGGGGTTGAGGTGTGTCCTGCCTTTCCAGGGTAAGTCAAGGCTGGGCTGAATAGATCTGGGCTGCATTTAGAGTATGGGAGGAGATTCTTTTCACACCTGAATGGGCCTGGTCTGCTTTGGATAATGCTGCCTAAAACTCCTGCCTGGAAGCTGCACTGGAGAGGACAGAACTGGTTTTGGTTGGGCAAAGGGCTTCTCTGTCACCAGAGAACAAAGGATGTTGTACTATAAAAAGTGGGACCCAGACCCATAAACTTTAGAACACTTTTGGACTTCAAGAGGAAACTCTGCCAAGGAGAAGAGCTGAAAGAAACTGGAGGAGGAGTACTACCCCTTTACTGTGTGCTGTCCAGGGTTGACATGAAGTAGCTGTTTCTGCCAAGGAGAGGAACTGTGTGTGTATCCTGCTTGAGAAAGTAGCTCCAAGGGCTTGGAAGTGGACCTTGGCCTCTGTTAAAGAGGTCTCAGGAACAGTAAAGATCTCACCCTACTTCTGGGCACCATCTCTGGGACAGCTGGTTTCAGTCCCAGCAAAAGAAAAAGGCAACCGACTCTGTCATCGAGTTTGTCGCAAGATTCCATGTCCTGAAGGCCCGCAGAAGGCACCACCGCACTTGGCACCACTTCCCTGGTCTCACCGACGCCATCTGGAAGATCATCACTGAACCGTTGCTTGCACCGCGACCTGAGGGCACCGCACTCCACATCGCCTTGCTTCACCCTGTCTGGAAGTCAATGACACCGTCGCTGCCCGATAGGTACATCAAGCGGCTCCGTCGCCTGCACCGCAGCCTGCCAGCACCACATCGAGCACCGCCTCACCCTGCACTATAAAGCCATAGCCTCACTGACACCGCCTGGTGATCGTCACCGAACCGCTGCCTGCACCGCATCATGAGGGCACCGCACCCTGCACTGCTTCCATTTCACAACACAACAGCAACGGTTGTCCCGACCGGCTCATACCATTGTGTCGCCACTTTGAGAAAGGTACTGTTTTCTAGTCTTTTATTCGCTTTAGCTGACCCCGCATCGACGCGGTCAGCTGAAATTGTTTTCAGCATTGCGGTAGCCCAGGACTGAGCTACAGACTCGGAAGAACTGTGTTTTGTGGATATTTTCTACAATTTGAAGCTTATCTTGCAAAGTAACTATTTTTACAGTATTGAATGCTGTATTATTTTTGTCGTTTTTTGTCTTGTTTGGTTTACATAAACTTTTACTTATTTTTCTAAACTTTTGTTGTGTCCATTTGTAGTGTTTTCAAAGTGCTACTGTATGCATGCACAAATGCTTTACACACTGCCTCTGAGATAAGCCTATCTGCTCGTGCCAAGCTACCAATGGGGTGAGCAGGGGTTATTTTAGAAGTGTATCCATCTTAAACATGACTAGAAGGAAGGGTCCCTATTTGGACAATGGTGCAAACCGTTGCCAACCAGAGACCCCCATTTCTAACACTGTTGATGCTGGCCTCTCAGACTTAACCTTGACTTACTTATGAGGAAAATGGGTGGGGGAGGGCGTAAGGGGAGTTGGACACACATGGGAATGCACAAATTGTTTCTGTAGTGTTTACCTGGGGGGTGAGGAGTTTCAAATGTTGTTTTTAGATGCATCACAGGCAGCAATGGTGGCAGGGAGACAAGTAACTGACGTGGGAAGCCCAATGGTAGCAAGAAGATGGGACGTTTTAAATTCATAACATGGAATGGGCAGGGCTTAAACTCATTCATAAAGCGCTTCAGAGTGCAGACTTATCTGCGATGCCAGGAAACTCAAGTAATACTACTACAGGAGACACATCTGTCTGAGATTGAGTCTCAGAAGCTACATAAGAAATGGAGGGGGCAGATGTTCTCATTACCCTACTCCACATATGTGAGAGGCGTCGTGATCTGGGTGACCCCACAAGTCCCATCTCAGATCAACAGTTACAGAGCAGACATAGATGGTCGATATGCTGTAGTGCATGGTGTTTTGGATAGCATAGAAGTCTGCTTGTTGAATGTCTACGCCCCAAATGTTGATCATGGTAACTTTTACTTAGAACTAGAAAGAAAGCTAATCCCGTACACGGGGATGCCAATAATATGGGCAGGAGACTTCAATTGTGTACTAGATGGCACCCTGAGTTGTGGCGCGCCTACACTGTGTGGACATCTGGCATGAACAGCACCCCACAGCACATGGGTACACGTGCTAAACCCCATCCTGGATTGTGTCCAGTAGACTTGACAGATTCCTGATATCTGAGAGGGCCTCCCCGGTGGTGGCCCAGAAAACTATACTGGGCCGCTATCTTTCGAACCATGCCCCAGCGTTGCTGGATTGGGGAGTGAAACACAGCAGACCGAGAATACCACTGTGGTGCCTGCAATTGGAAGTCCTTCGGGATACAGTATTTAGAGAAGAAATTAGAGAGGTCTTAATGGGGTTTTTAGCCACCAATTGGTTATCTGCAGGCAGCAGAGGGCTGGAATGGAACATGCTAAAAGTGGTCACTCGCAGAGAATGTCTGTCCAAAATAGGAGGCACCAGGAGACCAGTGGAACAGGGACCTCACGGAAGCAGAGGGTGAGTTGAGGGGAGTACAACATATGGAACAAGAATGGGAGGCACGCGGTGGGGCTCTCCTACGAGTGCAGTGCAGAGTGGGAAGGGTGTGGGACAGACTATACTGTATCACTAGATGTGAGTATCGTCAGCTGCTCCAAAGGGAAGGTGACAAATTGGGTAGGCTGCTGGCCTGGCTTCTCTGCCGGAAAGGGCACTCCCACTTATACTGGCGCTTCGTTACCCAGATGGCACCCCAATTACTAGACAAGAAGGGATTAAGTCCCTGTTGCGCACTCACCTGGTCAAGGTGTACAGGCAAGACCCAGAGGCAGACCGGACTTCAAACCTGGAGTTCCTGGATGAGATGCCTCCCTCAACCCTCACAGTGTAACAGAAGACAGAGCTAGAGGCCATGATTCAACTTGATGAACTATGAGAGGCACTACAGGGCATGGCTCATTGTAAATCCCCGGGCCCTGACGGCTTGCCGTGGAATTCTACCAGACCTATGCAGATATACTGCTCCCCGGTTGCTGGACACCTTGCAGGAAGCTAAAAGACTCAGAGTCCTACTGCAGTCCATGAAAGATGCGCAGATTGTAAAGTCCTAGTGACACGCCTCAATAGGGTGGTGGTGCAGCTAGTATACGAAGACAAATGCAGCTTTAGGCCGGGAAGAGGTACACACATGAACCTTTGCCGCATTTCACATGTGATGCACTCGGTGGCAGGCAGGGACATTAGGGCAGCAGTAGTTGCCCTGGACATCGCAAAGGCCTTCAACACCTTGAGATGGGAATATCTGTGAGAGGTCCTAAGGAAAATGGGATTTGGGAGAGAATACATAAACTGGGTCAAGCTTCTCTACCACCTGCCCCGTGCCCTGGTCTGTAATGGCAGCCCAGCATCGGGTACCATACCCATCACAAGGGGCACAAGGCAGGGCTGCCCATTATCCCCATTCCTCTTTGTTCCAGCAGTGGAGCCATTGGCGATCTGTCTGAGGCGCAACATTAACAGATGGGGTATCACGGTGGACTGACACACACAAGTCGTCTCCCTATATGCAGACGACGCACTCCTATATGTCCAACAGCCAGAGGAGGTGATACTGCCACTCCTGGAGTGTTAACCACCTTCAGGGCCGGTGTCAGGCCTACACATAAACCACCAAAAATCACTCATATTCCCATTGGCCGTGCTGGCAGGGTGAAACATTGCAGACCTGCCTGATGAGGAACTCAGTTTGAAGAGGGACACTTTTCAATATCTGGGCATACAAGTGGCACACACAACAGAAGCCCAATACACCCTAAACATGGGGGTGGCATTCGCAGGGTTGAAGGAATCGGTTTGGTTCTGGAACAATCATCCGCCGGGTGGCCTTGGCCCGGATGGTCATGCTCCCCTGATGTTTATATGCAATGCAAAACTAATTTTGCAAGATCCCGGCATCCACTTTTGCTACCCTGAATTCCCTCCTGGTTTGGTTAGTGTAGGTCAGGGGACGAAATAGGTTAACACTAGAAGTGATGAAGCTAGACACTGAGATGGGAGGGTTGGGTCTCCCAGACTTCAGACTGCTACAGTATGCTGCGCAGTGGTGCGCAGACGGATGCAACTTGGAAAAGGCACCACTGGTTGACCTGAGCAGTGGTGCTGAACTAATGAGATGGCTCTTGATGGGCTCAACGCCACAGAGAGACTGCCCGCACATAGTCAGACCAGTAACATTAGCATAGGAACAGGTGGTTACATGGGTTATCCATAGAGCCCCATATGCTGTTGCGCTCCCACTTTATTGGTTGCAGGGATTCCTCTGAATTCAATCAGTTATAGACATCACCAGATGGGCTGAGGGGGGGATGTACGACGGCAGGAGACCTGTTTGCAAACGGGACCTTCCTAACCCTTGCGGAGGCAGGGGAGCTGTTTCAAGTAGTGGCAGGATATTTTTTACAGTACACCAGTACGTTCGTTAGATTTGTCCCTCCTGCCTGGATGAGCCAGATATGCTTGCACTACTATTAGACCCTGGTTCTACTAGAGGAGTAATCTCACAGATATACAAAACCCTAAAAGAAGACCACACAGTCGCGGTCTCCCCAAATAAAGACAGATGAGAAGCAGACCTACCTTCCCCCTTCACCTATTGTGAGTGGAGGAGGGCATTCACGGAAGTACGCAAAGGTTTCAGCAATGCTCGGTTCAAACTTACCCAGTTCTACTACCTGCATCGTACATACTTAACGCCACTAAGACTGATTTAATGACAATCGGTCTGCTGCATGCTGATGCTGTGGGGCCGAACCTGCCACATTTATACACATGACAAGGACATGTGCTAGACTGCAATCATGAGAAGTCAATCAAACAATGCCTCCTGGGGGTGCTCCCGATGCCGAAAATAGGGGAGCGCATACGACATAGATTCACCCTCCTGGGCCTAATCCTGGTCAAGCACTGCATCACAAAATTTTATATGCGTAGACTACCCCGCAGGTAGATGGAAGGCGTATGTAAGGGAATGGGGAGTAGCTGAAGAATGTCGCCTCCGAGCAGTGCGCACGGATCAGAATGCTGAACGAGACCAGAATAAATGGAGTTGCATGCTTGAGAGAATGCATAAGCTTGAGACCAGGGCAATAATGAGGTGAACACTCCTCCGACACACAGCAGTGCCAGTAACACATCAACTCAGGAGACTGATAGAACCCCTCCACCCACATGCGAGGAGCACACTAGAAACTAGCGCGTCACATTTCTTTCACGCTCCTGACATGATCCCCACAACGGAGTGATGAAAATCCCATGCTAGATTATTCCAGATCACCCCTAGAGAGAGGAATTATCCCCACCATTGCCACCCTGGTTGTACTGATTTATACAGTTTACTGTTTTTCAATGTTATTAACGAAAGGAATTGCTACACAGAACTGTCTAGGGGGAACAAACCCCACGTACCTCATGTAAACGGCCACAATTTTTGTATAGTTAATCATCACTGTGAACCATATGATAGTCCTGTACCATTATAACTATGTTCCAGAGCAATAAAAACAGGTTTAAATAAATATATATATATACTGATAGATCAAGAGGTGATGGACTTGCTGCACGAAGATGCTACAGTCCCATCAACCTTCCACCTGAGGGGCTTCCACAGCAATATTTTTTGGTGGGGAAATGGGATGGAGGTCAGTGTCCCGTGATATACCTCAAAGAGTTTAATGGGTGGTTGGTTTACCGCCATTTCAAGATGTAGAGTATCCCTCTCCTGTAGGTCAAGTTGCATCCGGAAGACTGGATGGTACCTCTGGATCGCAAGGACGCATACTTGACGATACCCCTATTCAAGCCTCATCACAGATTCCTGCAGTTCCTCTGACCAGATCAGGTCTACGAATGTACAACTCTGCCTTTGGGCCTTTTTTTGGCACCTTGGTGCTTCAACAAGATGCTCAAGCAGGGAAGGGAATCCCTTTGCGTCCCGGGTTTCCGTCTGATCATTTACTTGGACGACCTTCTCATGAATCAATGCAGCTACAAATGACTATTTGCCTGCTGGAAAGTTTGGGTTTCGTCATAAATGTGAAGAAATCCCTCTTGACCCTGTCCAAATAGACAATCTTCGTAGGTTTCGTCGTCAACTCAGCAGAAGAGACGCTCAGCTTACCCTCTTGGAAAATAACAAAGATGTGACGAGAGCTGAGACAGGCCCTGTTCAAACCAACAACCTCACTGCACCAGATAGCTCTGGTAGTGGGACTTCTGTCATTCTCCATCCAGGCCTTCTTCTAAGACCCACTGCATTATACAGCCCTCTAGAGGGTCAGGACTTTTCACCCTCGCAGAGGTCTCAAATATTCAGAGCAGATCCCTGTGATGCATGAGGTCCAAGGCGAGATTAGGTGGAGGCTGGCCCAAATGGTAGCATGTAATGGCAGCACCATCTTCAGTTCCACCCCAGATATTGTCATAGAAATCTGAGGCCAGAAATTCTGGATGGGGAGCATGCTGTGTGGACTCCTACATGGGAGGAAAGTAGTCAGTTGCAGAATGGCAACTACATATACACTGCCTGTAATTAATGGCAGCATCATTTGCAGTCCGGTGCTGGACTAAAAAAAGGTGAACTCCTGAGTCCTCCTGCAGATGGGGCGAGAAAGCAAAAGACACACAATTGATGGACGGAGTGCAGAACAAATCAAAACATACACCCCCAATCAAGAGATCTGGGTTAAATCCATCATTCTTTTGCTCACCATGCCACCCCAATTTAGACCTGGCCATATGCAAATCAATATTGACGCTGTGCCTCATGGGAACAGTCCAGCCTGAACTACCAAGCCAGGTCCTCCCGGAAACAAGTATCCTAGGACTGGTTTCGGGGTTTCACCCCTCTTCAGCTTTATACTAAACCAAAGGCACGCAATACTCTCTTGGAATATACCAGCCACCACCCTAGGGGCCTAAAAGATGGCCTCCCGTTTGGTCAGTTCTTGCGCATCCACAGGAACTGCCAATTTCAGGAGGACTATTTTCGAGAGGCGGATATACTTGCTAAATAACTAGAACATCATGGTTACCCAAAGCGACTGATTAAACGGTCGTTAAAGCGGGCTTGGTATAACCAATGTAAGTTTTTGTTGACCTCCCGTGTCCCAAAGACATCCAAACGTATACCTTGTGTCACCACTTTTGGTACGAAAAGCAATCAAATTGCAAAAATCATCAAACGCCATTGGCCAATGGTGCAAGCAATTGGGATTACTAAAGAACTCCCCCTTTTTTCTTTTAAACGGGAAAAAATATACGTGATCATCTGGTCTGTGCTGCTTTACCTGCCAAGAGTTCACCTGATTTGACTACCATATGGGGCCTTAATTAAATTGTAGGCCACTTCCGATGTGGAAATTGCCTTATGTGTGATTCTACTATGAATACCAAACAGTTTATACATGGCAATATAAAAAATGACTTACGTGACCATAACAATTGTAATTCTCAGAATGTGGTATATGCCATCTGGTGTCCGTGCAACCTTACTTATGTGGGACAGACCACACAACGCATCAAGAGTCGTCTCTCCCAAAATAAAAGCCGAATTCGCTGCAGAAATGAACATGCACCTAGTGTCCCATTTTTTGGAACATAACCACACGCCTTCTGATTTAAGATGGCAAGTGATTGAATTGGTAACAACTCCACGTAGGGGTGGAGATATTAAGAATCTGCTAAATCAAACAGAATGTCGGTGGATGTTCGATTGTGATAGTATCAACAAGGGGCTCAACAGTTTGGAAGAATGTACGGCTGTACTGTTCAGTTAAATTGTTGGGTAACCGTATACCTGGATTTGCCTCTCGATAGTGAGACATCCTTTTGCTATCTATGCTGTTCCAAACTGTTTTCTATACATGAGATCAAAGCTAGCATAGGCTTTTTACTGTAATGATGTTTCTCACTTAACAAGGGTCCGTATCCATAACCATATGTTATAATATGTCTGTGGTATGGTTATGTTCCTTATCCATTACAGGTTTTCAGTTTAGAGTTTCTATAACCTGTGTCATGAGTTTTCACACCTGTTAGACACTTTTGTCAACTTCATTGTACTGAAATCATCCGCTGCAATGTTTAAGGTTCTGTGTTAAAAATATGCTTGATTTTGAATGTTGGCCACAGGTTTTATCCTTAGGAGCCGTTCTTAGTAGTTCGGTGCAACATTGAATGTTCTGAAAAGTACATGTATGTGTCACAATGAATTGTATCAGATAATGAAATCATGTGTTTTACTATTTTTTGAATTTACCCTGTACAAATAGACATCTGCAAATATGATTGTTAATGATGTGGTTATTCGTGAAATAGGAGAACAAATAACACTATGGAACAATTTATGAGTTGTTGATGAAGGTCTTTCTCTTCCTGGGTAAAAATGTCTTTAGCCCTTGGGCAATGGGATTCTTTTCTTTACATTTTTTAGAACTCTTAACCATTCCAAGATGGCCGCGGTTCTCCTGGCCTGTATGTAATTGCAGAAGTTCATCTGTTTGAAAACACACGTATAATTATTGGTTTACAGCCCCATATGATTGGGTGCGTGTATTACATATTATGAGGTAAATTAAAATCCGTACTTGCCTCTCTATTCAATATTGCTTAAAGACTTGCTCCTTTTCATGAAACTAGTCCTCTTTTTACTTTTATGAATGGCACGCTATAAACTCTACTTGCTCCAGTTCCATTTCCTGTACCGGCCGCGACTTCGTTCGGAGCCGATATGCCGACCTGACGCCGTGGATTTTCAAGTTATTCCTGAAGTAAGTGGAACTTGGACATACTCTGGGAGGTATCATTAGTTATTGGGTTAGGCTTATGCAGACACTCTTTTAACGAGGATTACATTTGAGATGGGAGGTCCGTCCGCCATCAGTTTGGTATTGCTTGTTCGGTTCAGCTCAGGCAGTGGGTCTTACACTCGGTAACTGTCTGGTTGTTAAATTACAGCGTTATTTTCCACCTCACAACTCTGGTCTATAATTACCCGTTACTAAGATCTTTCCACTAAGGACGTAGTGTCCCATCCACGTTCTGGGATAAGTTGGATGGGTTATTTTAACATGGGATTTTACCCCGTTTTTTGGCCCACACAGTTTTCTGAGAGATTAAGCTCTTGCAGTTTTAAATTACTGTGGGGAGGATTTTTTTCTGATGTTATATTCACAAATCTGTGGCAGATACCATTTATCTCTTATTGTTCCCTTTTATTTTTTGCAGCATTAATTGTTTGTGCCGACTTTGATTTTCTATGACAGTTGATACCACCGTTTTTCATATACGTATTTGGATCCTATAGCCTTCGTTGGCATATATCCTCATTAATTAGCATTTGAGGATCTTCTTGTGACCCATTCTGGCATACCTACAGGTATGTGGGCTGTTGGATTTTTCCATATTAATTAGAGGCGAGACCTACAGTTCTTGCATTTACAATAATAATAATAATCCACATTTGTAAAGCGCAAACAATTACACGTAAGGGTCTCTAGGCGCTGGGGGCCGTCGGGAAGATTAAGCAAGCTATTACCCAGAGTCACATGGTGCTGGGCTAATCTGCCGCCGGCACCGGGGATCAAACCGTGATCCCCAGATTCCAGAGCCAGTCACCCTGGCTGTGGCGCCACAAATTAGTAATTCATTTATTTATTGACAGATTGGGGCTCGATCAAATTCCGGTTTAAGTGCCCGATGCACGAGGTATGGTGCACCGTTTTCGTGTTCATTGTGTTGATTCATTGAGGTGATTATTCATTTAGACTTTCTTAATTTCTCCTGTTCATCTTCTCTTTTTCGTTTAGTTTTCTTAAATACTTTGACTTGGTCTTCTTTCATCTTTTGTCACGTTCTCGGTGCTGATTAAAAACTCTATTTTCCCTCTTACCTATATTACTTATATTTAATTTTGTAGAAAATACAGTGGACGCTCCTAAATATGATGCTTTTGTCCTGAAGATGACCTTTAAAGTACCCTTGGGTCGAAACGCAGTCGACGCTTGTAACAAGGCCTAAATAAGAGAGGATTCAATTGTTGTATTGTGTATTTTTGTACCTGTTGTTTTATTGTGTTTTTTTCTCTGCCATTGTCTGTTCAGTTTACACTTGTCATTGTTCATAATTTTAACACTGTTTGTGTAACTGTATGAGCACCATTATTAATGTGTCTATGTTTTTTTGTTGAATTTACATTAAATATTAGTTTTTGTTATAATTACTGGTACATGGTTAATGTGAAATTTAGCTAGCACTGGGTTTTCCTTATTCTAGGTTCTTTTTCTATATTCTATACATAACCAATTTTATCTGTTAGTCTGGCTCACAAACCACTGTTTGGATTAGAACATTTATTACTCCAGGTTCTTGTTCTAGGGTTGCCCTTGTTGTTTATAAATTATGAGAATATGACGGCAGAGTTTAGGCCTCCTGGAGGGAGGCAATTGATAACATCCCTCAAGAAAACTTTCAAAGCTGTCTCTTCTCAAACAATTGCCAGATAGGTTCTCTAGGTCATGCAAAAAGCTGACATTAATGTGTCACATTTTTTGGCTCACTCTGTGAGAGGAACCATGGCTTCAAATGCATTCTCTTTGTGTGCCAGATTGGAAGATATCCTTAAAGTGGCTAATTGGTCTTCAGAGTCCATGTTTAAGAGATTTTACTTTAATCCTGTTTTGGATATGGTGTCCTTGGTGGTTGACAAACTTTGAACAAGCATAATCTTCGCATCTGGTCCTGACATAGAATGTATAATTTTCTAGCATTCGTAAAGGAACGTTTAAATTCTTTTAAGGACACAGAGGCGAAGACTATTCCTACCCAAGGTTTCTGAGATCACTTCCTACCCTTCCTTGATGGCGAATGACTCAAAAGGGTACATTAATAGGTCTCTTTGACTTAAGGTTTAAATATAGAATGCTTGTCGATTATAATTGAATTTGCATTATTGTTCATATACTGTTCTTATGATGAAAGGAAGGACCCTCTTGTTCTCAATAATGTTGTTATTTGATTTGAAGGAAGGTTGTGGATGCTAATCTAAGTATGTATTTTATATTGCAGGTTCTGAGTCAAATAAAGGAGAATGAAGAACTTGTTTGGAATATTCCCTATCGCATGAAACAAAAGGACATCACAGGGGGAGACGCTTACTATGAAGGAATGGCAGTTCAAAGGTCTAAAGTTTTTGTATTTCCTTTCCCGTGGGCTGCTGGGAAAGGTAGTTATATGTATATGTTGTAGTCTGCTGGAGTATAAAATAAAGGACAAAAGCAGAACATTTTACTCCATTCTGCATCCTTAATATCATTGAAACTTTCCCTTAGGAAAGCTTTGAAAATGTTCATTCCTGTTTTAGAAATGGTGTTACCTTTCCTTGAATTTGAGAAAGCTACAACAAGTTAATGTGTCCTTCTAAAAGATTTAAGGGTTGCGTGTATGAACCTTAAAATATACAGTTTCCTAATTGCTAATCCATGTGAAACACAATTAGAAAATTGCAAATTGGTATGTACGTACGATGTGACTGCCAAAATTGTGAGCCAGTAAAAACTTGCTTCGCAATTTTGGTGCTTGCTATATCCGATTTCCTAAATTTCGAACGGACCTGTTACTGACTTACAATTTAGCAAATTGATTCACGAGTATTGGATGAGTCGCAAATAACAACCGGGAATGAAAATCAGGGGAAAAACACTTCCTGGTCATGGGTAATCACCTCTGAACCAGGAAGTGCCTCCATATTAATTAGAGGCGAGACCTACAGTTCTTGCATTTACAATAATATCAATAATCCACATTTGTAAAGCGCAAACAATTACCCGTAAGGGTCTCTAGGCGCTGGAGGCCGCCTGGAAGATTAAGCAAGCTATTGCCCAGAGTCACATGGTGCTGGGCTAATCTGCCGCCGGCGCCGGGGATCAAACTGTGATCCCCAGATTCCAGAGGCAGTAACCCTGGCCGCGGCGCCACAAATTAGTAATTCATTTATTTATTGACAGATTGGGACTCGATCAAATTCCGGTTTAAGTGCCCGATGCACGATGTATGGTGCCCCCCCTTCGGGTTCATTGTGTTGATTCATTGAGGTGATTATTCATTTAGACTTTCTTAATTTCTCCTGTTCATCTTCTCTTTCTCTTTTTTGTTTAGTTTTCTTAAATACTTTGACTTGGTCTTCTTTCATCTCCCCTTTTTTGTCACTGTTTCGGATCTTTTGTCACGTTCTCGGTGCTGATTAAAAACTCTATATTCCCTATTACCTATATTACTTATATTTCATTTTGTAGAAAATACAGTGGACGCTCCTACATATGATGCTTTTGTCCTGAAGATGACCTTTAAAGTACCCTTGGGTCAAAACGCAGTCGACGCTTGTAACAAGGCCTAAATAAGAGAGGATTCAATTGTTGTATTGTGTATTTTTGTACCTGTTGTTTTGTTGTGTTTTTTCTCTGCTATTGTCTGTTCAGTTTACACTTGTCATTGTTCATAATTTTAACACTGTTTGTGTAACTGTATGAGCACCATTATTAATGTGTCTATGTTTTTTTGTTTAATTTACATTAAATATTAGTTTTTGTTATATTTACTGGTACATGTTTAATGTGAAATTTAGCTAGCACTGGGATTTCCTTATTCTAGTTTCTTTTTCTATATTCTGTACATAACCAATTGTATCTGTTAGTCTGGCTCACGAACCACTGTTTGGATTAGAGCATTTATTACTTCAGGTTCTTGTTCTAGGGCTGCCCTTGCTGTTTATAAATTAGGAGAATATGACGGCAGAGTTTAGGCCTCCTGGAGGGAGGCAATAGATAATATCCCTCAAGAAAACTTTCAAATCTGTCTCTTCTCAAACAATTCCAAGATAAGTTCTCTGGGTCATGCAAAAAGCTGACATTAATGTGTCACATTTTTTGGCTCACTCAGTGAGAGGAACCATGGCTTCAAATGCATTCTCTTTGTGTGTCAGATTGGAAGATATCCTTAAAGTGGCTAATTGGTCTTCAGAGTCCATGTTTAAGAGATTTTACTTTAATCCTGTTTTGGATATGGTGTCATGGTGGTTGACAAACTTTGAACAAGCATAATCTTTGCATCTGGTCCTGACATAGAATGTATAATTTTCTAGCATTCGTAAAGGAACGTTTAAATTCTTTTAAGGACACAGAGGCGAAGACTATTCCTACCCAAGGTTTCTGAGATCACTTCCTACCCTTCCTTGATGGCGAATGACTCAAAAGGGTACATTAATAGGTCTCTTTTACTTAAGGTTTTAATATAGAATGCTTGTCGATTATAATTGAATTTGCATTATTGTTTATATACTGTTCTTATGATGAAAGGAAGGACCCTCTTGTTCTCAATAATGTTGTTATTTGATTTGAAGGAAGGTTGTGGATGCTAATCTAAGTATACCTTTTATATTGCAGGTTCTGAGTCAAATAAAGGAGAATGAAGAACTTGTGTTGAATATTCCCTATTGCATGAAATAAAAGGACATCACAGGGGGAGACGCTTACTATGAAGGAATGGCAGTTCAAAGTTCTAAAGTTTTTGTATTTCCTTTCCTGTGGGCTGCTGGGAAAGGTAGTTATATGTATATGTTGTAGTCTGCTGGAGTATAAAATAAAGGACAAAATCAGAACATTATACTCCATTCTGCATCCTTAAAATCATTGAAACATTCCCTTAGGAAAGATTTGAAAATGTTCATTCCTGTTTTAGAAATGGTGTTACCTTTCCTTGGATTTGAGAAAGCTACAACAAGTTAATGTGTCCTTCTAAAAGATTTAAGGGTTGCGTGTATGAACCTTAAAATATACAGTTTCCTAATTGCTAATCCATGTGAAACACAATTAGGAAATTGCAAATTGGTATGTACGTACGATGTGACTGCCAAAATTGTGAGCCAGTACCAACTCGCTTCGCAATTTTGGTGCTTGCTATATCCGATTTCCTAAATTGCGAACGGACCTGTTACTGACTCACAATTTAGAAAATTGATTCACGAGTATTGGATGAGTCACAAATAACAACCGGGAATTAAAATCAGGGGAAAAACACTTCCTGGTCATGGGTAATCACCCCTGAACCAGGAAGTGCCTCACAGGAGTATAGGAAGAGTGTATCTGGCATCCAGAGCAGTGACCAAACAAGCTGAAAGGAGCAACAGCAGCCATAGCCATAGCCAGCCAAACATCAAAACAAACTACTGTAGGCAGGAAGAGAAATCTTAAGTTTGTAGAGAAGGAGTCAGAGATACTTAAGAGGAGTGCTGTGAGCACCATGGTGTCCTATTTGGGAGGGCATCATGACTGTGCCAGATTGTCAAAAGAAGAACATTTGGAAGGAAATACAGACCAGAATTAATGCAACTGGAGTCAGCCACTGCTCAGTAGATGAAATCCCTAAGAGGTGGTATGACCTCAGGTTGCGGATCAAGGAAAAGGTGGCCCAGAGACTGAAGGAGCAACAGGTATAGGTGGCGGCCCACCCAAAGTACAACCACCCACTGCAGTAGAGACAATGGCGGAGACCACACTGAAGCGGGAGGCTGTTGTGGGTATCGGGTACCTTGACAGTTCACCATCTGGGTCCTCAAAAAAGCATCACATATTACCTTTTTACATATCTCAGAGCACCACTCCATGCACACACCCTCAAAGTCCAGCAGCAAGCATCAGTTAGTACTACTTCAAATGACACCTTTATTGCAAGAATAGTTGTATTATTGGTAATGTAGTCCAAGAGTCAGCTTAAGTGTCAAATGTTACTTAACTTAATTGCGCTACCCATCATATAGGTGATTAAAATGTATCTCATATGTATCTCATATGTGCTACAGATCTCCCTCAGGTACATAGTGAGGACACCTGTGTGGAGGGAGTGGGCGATGCCAACATGGCAACAGAGGAACCGATCCCCTTAAACAGTCAAGACAGTAACATCCCAGTTGAGCTGTGTCAGTCTCAGCAAAGCCTGCAGCAACAGGTGACAATGATGTCCCTTCCACAAAGTCCAATTACTCAGCCAATGACAGCATGTTGCAGGGCGTGGGCACAAAAGGAGGTGTGATGCATATGATGCTGGTGAGGACGATGGGAGCACTCAATTGTTTCTTGTCCTAGATGCATCCCGTCTCCAGAATCAACACCTGCAAAATAAGCAATTGAGTATTATGACTAGGAACATGCATCAAATGCAGTAGAGCATTATTCTGGGCTTCAGTGAGGGACACATATGGCCACAATGAACAAGAACATAGTCAGCCTCACCACTGCCATACAGGACTTATGCCATGAAATGGTGGTGGACGGGCCAATCAGAGGTGTCGTGATCACAGTGATGCTTTAAGAATGGACCAGCTAAGTTGATCCATAGGCCCTTTGGTCACTTCAACTCCATGCCTGCCCAGAAGAGCTGTCATACTTCAGGTAGAGTTAAGACATTTCAGTGGTGATGTGACCAGGGGCTTAGGGCAGATAACCTCAGCTCTTGAGCTACTACAGACCTCTCAGGTACCAAGAGGCAATGGGGATACCCCTCAGGACAGTGAGGAGATATCCAGTGTCAGCAGCGCATTGGTCAATGATTACCGCACCCTGTGCCATAGCAGTAGGCGCAACCCTGAGACCAAGCAAGGACAAGACAAGGTATGCTGGAAGTAGTCATAAGAGAGTCAGATGGACACATGCACTGACTTTGGAATGTACACATGAATATAATGTGTCTGGTGATGTAACTAACTATCTGTTTTATATTTTACTTGTTACTTGGTACACATAGACCTCATTATGTGATTGACAGAAGAGCAGCCTAAGAAAGCTTGTTTAAGTTTGCTATTTTGGTTACGTGTTCATCATTTAAGTGAGCGCAGTGTTACTCATAACTTACCTTGCAAAGTAATGTGTGCTATGGAATCCCCACGGGCTCCTCCCCTTCACTGCTATGCTACTGTCTCCAGGTGTTGAGGTGCCTCTAGCTCTTCATCCTATGAATCCGTGTCATCCATGTTGAGGTGTAGGCCACACCCGTTCGCTATGTTGTGTAAGATGGAACAGGTTGACACAATTTTGCTGGCTATCTCGGGAGCATATTAAAGTGCACCTCCACTTTAGTGAAGGCACCAGAATCTTGATTTCAGCATGCCAAAGGTCCTTTCAATGACAGCTCTGGTGGGTTGATAAGCAATGTTATGACGCCTCTCATTATGGTCTGCGGGGGCTAGGTATGGGATCAGAATCCATGGTCTCAATCCACTGTTGTTGCTTGGATGCAAATTAACCTTCAAGAAATTGAAAGACAAGAGGCGTTTCACAAAACAGAAACAAGTTGGTTTAATCAAACGCAGCAGCCGAGTATTGTCAGAGAGTGTATGACGAAAAACTCTCACTGTACAAAGTTTCGGCCGACAATATACACATTTTGTAAGGTACGATAAACCAAATCTGCATTCTTGAAAAAGCATCTTAGTCATAAATTAACAAGTTTGAGCACCTCATAAGGACATAGATGGCTCTCGACCTTGGGGAGAGCTAGTGTGGGCCAGTGTGCATTTGTCCAGATGTCTGGTGTGGGGAGTTTGTGATCACTATGTGTTTTGTGCATGCTGTGTCTTGATTGGCTGAGTGTTTCTATCTACATTTGGCATCTAGCATTGTGGTATTTTTGTGGAATGCATGCCTTTAGCCAAACATTTTTTATTGCTCCAATTTCCTCAGACCTGTTTGTGGTGCAAATATCTATCTGTGGGATTGGTCAGGGTTTTCTCTGGGTGTACTTCTGTCTTCGGGCTAAGTGAGACCCACCTGTGACCTGTCATTTGATAGGTGTGGGTTTGGGGTTGCAGGGCCTGTCTGACCACTTATCTCTAACTTGGGGTTGATAGGGAGGTCCCCTTGGATGTATCCCACAGCAATAATACAAGTTCATTAGACTTTCTGCGAATAAAGTGGCGGTCATTGATTTCATTTTTACCGAAATTCTCAACATTGTGTGTATACTTGTCATGAAGTACATCAACATTGTCTTAACTGATATTGACATTGTTAAGTGTGCCTTGATCATGGATTACATGACATTGTTTCTACTGGTATTGACACTGCTATGCGTGCATGGATTATGGCATACATTGACATTTTTTCTACCAATATTGAAACTGTTGTGTGGGCATAGATTATGGCATACATTGAAATTGCATTTATGGGTATTGACGTAAATTATGTGGGTACAGGTTATGACATACGTTGACTTATTGATATTGCCGTTGTTGGCCCGGCACATAATATGGTTTTCATTCACATCATATTCACACATTCCAACATTCCCCCTTCTAGTTGAATTTTCAACTACTCGATCCTCCTCATATGTCTATGTCTGTAGTGTCTTTTCCTTCTTCCTAGCTATGTTTTTACAGCAGGAAACCTCCACTTGTAGGAAACCACAGAACAGAAGTACAACAACAAAAACTGGGATTAGTGTTGTGAATAGTTTGGACACCCATAGAGAGATCCATGAAAAGATACTATGCAGCCAGTCATGCTCAGGTGCACCTACCTCCTTCTTCATGTTGGCTTGCAGATGATGTATTTCTTGCATGGCAAGATCTAATGTCCCATTGTCTATGTCATTTCCAGGGATAAAAGAACAACAGGAAACACCAATATTGGCGGTCATCAAGTCCAAAACATACCGATGTTGCATCACCGTAAGGCAGATGGCTTTCAGTTCTTCCATGATAGCGTTTAGGCCGAGCTCAGCATTTTCCACCTGGTTATTTGTAACCAGTGGGTGTTTGCCGTTGTTTGCATGGTGAAGAAGAGTATCGATCCGCCTGTGTTTACTTGAGTCTCCGTAAACAGTCTAAACTCTTCTGGAATGGCCTTGTCCTGAGCTCAGGGAAAATAATCAGCAGTTCTTTTCCTTCGAGCCTGATGCAACAGAGTTTTTTTTTTCTGGAACAGACGTTGAGACAACTCAGCTAAATCTTCTCCAGGGATGACCAGCACTGGAGTGTGTATGGTCACAAGGGTGCAGAGGCCCCACTATTTGGGGATGAGCTGGGTACAAGCAAGGTCAACACATTGCCAGTAGACATCCATCAACTTGGAGGTGCCCCATTGCAGTTCCAGTATGTGCAGTATTTCACCACTGTTTTTGTTGCTGCCCAATGGTACGGTTCCTTTACCTCTGAAAGACAGAGAATACTGTGTAGGTTTCCGTACAATTAGGGGTTGACCCTTCCCCTCCAACTATGTGTACCTATTAATCTCGGTATTCCAGATTTTCTTGCACTGGGCGTCTATTTTAGCATTGAACCCCCTCCCATGATCCTCATTACCGCCAGCATGATCAAGGTGAGCAGCTCTGCACTGGAATTCCATGTCCAGGGTCCACTTGTCATTAAAGAAGGTGGCTCCAAAGACATCAATGGCCACCCTGGGACCGAAGACGAAGGTGGGAGCAGACGTATTTGTGCACTGCTGCTGTGGTATTTCTACCTCCAGGAACTTCTTTTCTATGAAGACCTGGAGAGCCAAACAGTGTCCTCCCCTATAGTGCCCCGTCTGTGCAACCTGTCTACCTCAGTTTGGATGTCACTAGGTTTGGTTAAAAAAAGTTCCAGTGCTGTGGGGTTGGTCTCATAGCAGGTGATGTTTACTATTGCCTTATGGGGTTCTACTCTATTTGGTTAAATCTTGGCCCTGATCCTACATAGGAACAGATGGAGGAGGCATTTTGCTTTTTCAGGTGCTATCCATTGGCATGAGGTTATAAGTGAACCTATGGTGCATGACCTGATCAGACTTTGAGTGCCTACAGCACTCATATTTCATACCAGGTGTTGTGTAGGACTGTACTGTGTAGTTTATGGGGAATGCTAGTGTTTTGTTCAGTATAGGTGTACATGAGGTGAGAGATGCACATGCACTGCAAGAATGCAAGAAAGAGCTGTGCATTGTAGGTTAGCTTGGAAAAAGACATTAGGTATTTGCTTGGAAAATTCCTGTGTTTACGATTGACCAATGCACTTGATGGTTTTACTGCGAGCAATTTTTTTCTAGTGGGGTACTGGAAGAAGGTGCTAGGATTTATAGAGAATGGTGAGTTTTAAGCTGATTAAAGGAGGTCCTAGGATTTTCTTGGGGGAGAGTTTTAAGCTGATTTAAGGCTGTTTGTATTTAGGTTCCCTCCTCTCCTTACTATGGTGGGGACAACATTCTTCCTCTGTGGGCAGCTCAGTTTAAAAGTGTGAGCTTTTAATCGGTGTGGAGTTGTCCTTTTGACGTGCATGTGTTGTGTGAAATTGTGAGGGGAAGTGGATGTTTGGGTTTTAGGCCAATGTTTCCATTGACACGTGTGCATCCCTTAGGTCTCTGCACGTACTGTGGAACAAGGTTTTCTCTAATTGGCTTGAGTTTTAGGCTCCCGCGGAGTTCACAGAGTTGTCCTATGCGCAACTTTGCATAGACGCTATAAAACTCTGCCGCGCTACGTGGAGTTCAGCATGCAGGTAGAGTTTGCAGGACATCCCTCTGTGCTTCCATGTGCAACGCGGAGTGCGTCCTCGCATTACAAATCACTCGCAATGGTACCAGGCGGTTTCCATGTGCGTCCTCATGTTCCAAATTACGTGCAAACGTCACCTTGTGGTTCACATGGCATGGTCATCTTATTTTTCGTTTTGTTGTAATTTTTTTTTTCTCCATTATTTTTTGTATTTTGTTTGTATTTCCCCTTACTTCCTTATTTCTTCTTTTCTTTCCTTCATTTTCCTTCTTTTCTCATCTTTCTTTACCCCCCCCAGCGCCAGAGCAGAGGATTGACTACCTCGCGGATGGCACCGCCACCCAGTTGTGTAGCTCCGGCCAACCTTAAGCAAAGAGGAGGTGGCAGCACTATTTTATTTTCTGCAGTGACACCTCTCCTCCATGCTGGCAGCAAGCGGTAGGCCCAGAAGTGGATACCACCTGCAGGAGCGTCGGTTGCGCCGGGGAAGGTTGGGCCAGTGCATGTGGCACACCAGCCAGGTTCAGCGCACTGTCCAGCAGCTGACACACTGCTGAGCAGATATCTTGGCCAAAAAACAGATTATGGGGCTCGGTGAGTATTAAATATTTTTTGTGTTTGTGTTCTACAATGCTTAAAAAAAATCTGAAAAGCATGCTGCTCACACTAAGAGGTAAATTACTTTATTTTATGTTGGAATATTATTATGTGATTCAATTTCTAGTTTCTGCTGGGCAGTTGTTAAGAGCTACCTAATCATACTTATCATTAGCGCTCACTTTGGCTGATTAATTAAGAAGCCATTGCGGACTGTCCTCCTGTAACCATAGTGTATCAGTGATATCGGTGAGTAGCGCATTCTTTCTGTGAATTTATGTAGCTCGTACAGTTTCAAGCTATTTCACAGCGATGTGTAGTATGCATTGATGCATTGAAAAAAAAGGGAGACTGAGTTGGTCCATCAACGGGGTGAGAAATTGTTCAAAGATCTTTCACTGCAATGCATTTGTTCCAAATGTAGTTTTTGTTAAATAAATTTGGAAGAGGGATTTTAGGATAAGTATGGGCAACTTAACGATAGTAGATAGACTTGAAACTAGTAGCATAGGCGATCTGTTTTAGAGAAGTACAATGTGACTGCATTTGCCCGTCATAATAATTTTGTGAAGACTAACTGAAGCACGAATCGATTTTTTTTCTTCTTCATTTTGTTACATCAGCACCCAAGGGCAAGAACAGGGATGTTGCTGAGACGGGTCTGGGAAAAGCTGGGGAGGAGGCACCGACCACCAGCGCTGCTGCTGAGGGCTCTGCTCGGCCTAGTATGTCCTATTATTTATTATTATTATTTCCCTAACGTTGTTTTTTATGATTGCTGTGGATTTAGGGTAGAATCTTGGGGTTTTGGAATGTTGGATTCCGGGATGGGAGTTGCTGCCTGGATGCTAGTATAGCTGGTGAGAAATAAAGTTTCTCTGACACCCTAACCTGGTATCTTGCTTCCACATGGCGACAAGGACAGGATACAAACCTACTCGTGCAAAGCACAATGAAGTCAATTTTTGTTTTATTCATGTTATCCCTGCATTACCTTTTTTACCGTATATTGGTTTTCTTTTTTGATAGCTGACCTTTTCCAGTCTCTAGTCTCTAGGTCACTTCTCTTCTGCTTTGTTGGTAATTGTTCCCTCTCTCCTATATATCTTGTGACACTGTAAGAGTAAGAACATTATTAATATATTTTTGGCACTCTACTGTCTACCATGAAGATTGCAGGCCCAAGTAAGCTAGTATTTTAAATAAAATTTACCACGTATGTTTTTCCTTCCTGCTCATACTCTAACAGTTGAATTCATAAGAGAGTGGTCATGGTCATGGTCATGGACCCCCCCCCCCCCAAATGTTGTGTGTTATGTCATTCATTTATACTGTATACCAGCAGCTTTCCATGACAGTGCAGCATGGCTGGAAAAAAAAGTATGATGTCTCACTGCCATTGCATTTGCCAACCAATACCATGTGTCTTTAATTGACCATTATTCCACCCCAGGCTTGTCTAACATTGTGAACCAACCAAATGCCCAGAGTAATGTTATTGTTAGAAGATACTGAAGTGCTAACCAAACTGTAGTGATGTATTGCGGTTGTATTTTTTGATTGAAAAAATTAAGGGGTGGCCGTATCTGGCTTCTAAAAAATGTATAACATTTTATTATTCCTGCTCCAGTGCCTCTGCTGGAGGAGAGTCAGTTGAATGGGGAGAAGCAGTGGCAGGGACGGGCACTGGTAAGTCACATAATTGCTTGCTTATTGACAAGTACTATTATACTCACTAGCTAGTACCAGGGCGTCGTCAACTCATTACCGTAAACCCCCCCCCAGCTTTACCAGCTGCAGCAGTGGTTCAGTTACTATGGCTTCTTCTAACTGTAACTCATCAAAATCTCACATAATGAGCATTGATAGCTTGAGGGAATGTGAAAGAACAGAAGGTTAAAAGAAAGGTAAATGGTATATGAGTGAACGGGTGGTTGTGTGAAAGGGTGTGTGGGTGGGTAAAGGGATGGGATGGGCCAAAGGATGGTTGGAAAAAAAGTGTGGATATTGAAGGAATGGATAATGGACTAGAAATTGTGGCGAAAGACAGGACAAGGGAATGTAAAGCTTAATCATAGTGGCTATGGGTGAATTAAAATGAAAGGATGAATGAATATTTGGACTCCTTAAATAAATAAGGCAGTTCACCTACTTCGCTTACTTTGTTTATATAGGGTTATGAAAGCTATGGTTGAAAGTGAGGGGCTATTTTTTTTTGTTCTACTCCCTTGACTCAATGTATTTGTTAAGCGAGGCAGATGTATTCTAATCCTCATCATTCATCACCCACCTCCCCACCCATGGCATTTTTCAGCCCATGACTGAAGTGCAGTATGGTTCAATTAGTGACTGCAGTGTTGACTGTGCGATGTGTGTCTGCTTCAGTTAATATGGCATTTACAAAGTTTTCAATGCATTGCAAACCGAACACACAAGGTGTATTTCCCTTTGTCCACTCTGTCACCTCTTAGTACTTTAGTCATTTATTTTTCCTAAGTTCTTCAGTTCCAGCCCACCAAAACCTGGAAAATCCATTCTTGGCATGCGCCACTTTTGATTTTATAACCATGCCAAGTGAAGTGATTCCAGAATATAATTCATGGTTTCCCAAAACAGATTTATTTTACACCTGTTCAGATCTTTCCCCTTCGACTTCGTCGATTAATACAGTGACTGAATAAGTCAAAGATGACAAATTGAGGATTGGTGTAGTGACCCATCTATTCTATATGAAAAGCTCTACCCCACCTGCATAATCCATCTACCCTTCCCTGCAGTAGAGTAAATCAAGTTTCCTTTCCTTACTTACTGCCCAGCAAATTAATTTGTTGGACATAATATGTGGTGGTGGGCAAGAATAGTGAGTAAAGAGGGAGTGAGTGCATGATTTGATGTCAAGTTTGACCCATGGGATACACTGTGATAAACGTGCCACATACAATCTATATAGCCCATTCCTTACCCAGTAGTGCAGTGCCTAATTTTCCTCAACGTCTACTTACAACAGATAGGATAATATCCAAATTTCATATGTGAGGTGTGTGGTGTAGTATCCTATTTATTATTCATCTATCTGTTTGGAGTCAGGGTAGAAAATGAAATGTACTTGGAGAACAGCAGGGAAATTAGAATTAAAAATAGATAATTGTCAACTACCGCTACCCCAGCTGCAGACAATAGCAAAATACCTGATGTGCTGGCTAGCAATCAGCATGGCTCCATTATTTTAGCAGAACACAAAACTTGTACTCCATGGTGCATAATGTCGTACTCATTAATGAGAGGTAATTTGTCTTTTCACTCAAAGTGTCTGTTTATAGTTACTTGAAAAGCTTTGAGAAGAAAAAAAATCAAATCACAGTTTTTTTTAATCCGATATTATTGTGCCTTAATACTTTTATGCCACACAGTCAGTGCTTTTTATGCAAGGCATGTGTGGGTAAAAAAAATTGGCCTTGTGACTCTCCTGATCATAAACACATAAAATGTCAATGGCCCTAGGGGACCAGCAACGCACTGCTACTGTACCACCCACTTATTTAAAACAATTGTTTTCACAGAGCATTACTCTTTCCTTTTTGATTTTCTCAATATAGCTACTCCTGCTGGTCCACCTGTAGCACCGTACAGGCAGGAGTTAGCAGCCCATCTGCGGTGGCAGAGGCTGGAGCAAATCCAGCAGGAATAACGGTGGCTTCTGGTCCTGGAGTAAGAAGAGGCATAAATAGCTGCCTCTCAGTATTTACCTGGTCCCAGTGCAGCCTGTCCTCCATCAACTGCGGCTACTACCTCCCATTCTGATTATAACAGGACACTGCTGTGGCACATCCTGCAGCGGCTGGACACCATAGAGAGCCAGCTCGATACATTGGAGCAGAGCCTGGACCCGCTTAGGACCCAAATACAGAATGCCCTCTGGTAGGCCTTCTTAAAAACAATTATTTTATTGGGAGGGACTTGTTGTGGGTGGAGAGTGTTGGGAGGGAGTTGAAACCAGGTTTTAGTATTTGTAAATATCAGATTTCAGGACATTGGAGGCTGGGTCAGTTTGTTTTAGGATAGGGGTGAACATGTTTTGTGGGTGGAAAGTGTGACTTTGTAAAAAACGAAAGGAGAAACTATATTTTATCAAAATGTATGTCTGAAGTAGTTTGTTTTACTTTTACTCGGTACTGTTGACTTCAGATTTTATGCAGCCTGTTTATGTGCTTGTTAGAATGTACCACTAAGGTATAGAGTTATACCTCTCTAACTATCGTGGCCATTAGGGGGGATGCTGCCATGACCTATATTGTCTACAACAACCTAGATAAATGATTACTTGTAGTAGCAGTTAGTTAGTTACTTACTTACTAACATAACTAGTTCACTTCACTCCATAGTTGTTTTACCTCAATATACATATGAAGCAAAGCAGGAGAGGCATAACAACTTCACAAGTGAGGTCCCACTTCTACCCAGGTGAGCTCCAACTGTAGAATTAATCAGAAGGATTATCCATCATATACAACTACATTGAAATAAAAACACTGAGCTAGTGGGTTATATCAAAGCTTTACTAAGAATTGATACCACACTACTACATGATGACACAACAAGAATTCTTGATAGTGATAAAATAAAAAATAAAATAGGAAAAGTAGTTATTTGGCTAATGTAGAGCTACTAGTAACATACGAAATCCTTGGAGCATAAAAAATGGACCTAAAGTCTGGAGTAGACAAGCTGAGGTAAGCTGTTAACAGTTACACAACACAAGGCCTGAATGTTCATGCTGACAGCTGAAGTTCTTAATTTTATATCTAAAACATGGATCACTTTTTATGCATGGGTGGGCAAATGGTGCCAGTGTGGACTATTTCTTGGAAGATCCTGCAGTGAGTTGGTGTTGCTTTCACCGCATCCACCCTACCAAGTGTGTGATCCATTGATTGTGTAAACTATTCCACACCTCAATAACTCACACAGCCCGTGGGAAGATGGTTAGGATTTTGATGAATGGATGTGAAAGGGGATTTGGGGAAAGGTTTGAAAAAGACAAACACTACACAAGGACAACGTTCATCTGGATGATATGTATGGTTAAATGTGTTGCAAACACTCCTTCTGGCCCTGAGACCCAAGTTATCAGATATCTAAATGTTCTGTCTTCTAGGGTGGGAGTGAACCCACCCACTTAGTTCTCCAAATATGGCTGTTAAAAATGTTGTATACTGTATTGGGAAATTAGGTGGTGCATCTGCGTTCTCCTCAGGAATGTCCATCACTCTTGGGTGCCTGTCTGGACTGGTCCAGTAGGTGAGCAGGAGTGTTGAGCTCAGCTTTCGCCTTTTATTCATTCAGGAAACTAGAAGGCCTGCGGATTGTAAAACCGAAACTGTATTTTAGAGTCAAGGAGAAGTACTGAAGGAATGTAAGCTTCATGAGGAATGTATCAAGAGCAAATAAAACAAGAGGGGGACTCAGAGTTTCACTTTTGCCACCAGTACAACACACACACAGACACACATGCAGACACACACACACATACAGCAGCATTTTACAATCCAACGCACCTCTCTCCATTCCACATAGCGGAGTACTAGGCTTCAGACTCATGGTTTACCTTTGAAGTCGATAACCTCTTGCTTCTAACTGTTGATGAGGTAGTCCTGCAGCTCCTGCCTGGAGTTCTCCCATCTTCCTCCTGACTCTGGCTAACTCCATCCCAGAGCAGTCATGACCTGAGCAAGATAGATGTGCAGTGCACTGCTGTTTAAGTGGAGAAACAGAATTGCAGTATTTTGCATTGGTTTTGTTTGTTAACTAAAGTGACTGTTCTGGTCTCTGAAGAACCAGAAAAAAAGAGGACCCTGCAAGTAAATCTGGCTAAGAGTGAAAGGGCCAATCACCTCCAGGGAAAAAATTATCGCTCATCACTCAGTCCGAAACATTGCAAATCAATCACCTCAAGCAAGTTCCCAAATTACAGTTCAACACCCTCACTGTCTGCTACCACATGAATCACCAATCATCACTCACATTCATTTGATAGTAAGATCACTTGTTGGTGCAATAGTTACCTGTTCTAATCCAAGCACGGTGGTAGGTACACTATCTCCCCTTTGATGCAATGCAAGCAACATATTGGAATTTGGCAGTCTTGTTATTCAAACAATCATCTGGGGCAGCCCTCCTAGGTGATTTAAAAACAGAAGGATCAAAGTAGTGGACTGTACAAGTTAACAGATTTTCGCTTAGTAAATTCGTAAAGGCCTAACACCTCCAGGGAAAAAATGATCACCCATAACTCAGGCCCCAAACATTGCAAATCAATCATCTCAAGCAAGTTCCCAAATAACAGTTCAACACCCTCCATCTCTGTCTGCCACCACATGAATTATCTATTGTCATCATTCATACAATCACTCACTCACCATTGCAATAGTTGTGATTACCACTTCCAATCCAAGCATGGGTAGTTCAGGTCTAAAATATTCATCTTTCATGTGGGCAACACATTGGAATTTGGCATTGGCAGTCTTGTAAATCAAGGAACTTCTGGGGCAGACGTGCTAGTGCTAAGTGATGCAAATAAAGGATAGGCAATAGGCATATGAGGGGTACAGCCATTGTCTACAATGTCATGAAGGAATTGTGGAATTGTGGAGGCTTCTTTAATGCACACTGGTGCAATCTGGCAATATAAATGAAAAGAAGGGGCAAAAGAAGTGTTGAATCTTAGGTTAAAGTTGGAGTGAAAAGGCATCAAGATTATTTGTAGTCACTTCAATCCAAGTTTTACAACAAGTGAGAAGGGGCCAAAGGTGTCTTGCAGCTTGGTTAAAGTTACAGTGATCAGGCCTTATGGTAGCTTTATTCGCTTCAATGTCACTTTCCCAACACTTGAGAAATGGCAAGCTGCATGACTAGTGAATACCAGTAGTAATATGGGAGACAAGTGAGAAAGGGCAAAAGATGCGTGACAGACATTTATAGGTGTGACATTGTTGTGGAGGTGCTGTTGTGGAACACAAAATAATGCACACATGACTATCACTGATTATAGTTTGCAAACATAGATCCATTTGTATACAGTGTGCCTGTACCAATGTTTTGGCCTATGAGGGCTCCCTACAGATGTATTTTTGATGATTGTTCTAATACATTCTCAGACAGGGTCCCTGTATATGTGCAAATAATTTAGGAACCCCAACTCCCATGTTTGATCCATGGCAGGGCATTGTTTTGCAGAGGAGTCTATGGCAACTGGTAGTTGTAAGACTTACCACCAATTTAGTCAGCCTGGGACTGGTTTTTGAACGTGGTCGAGCGGGTAGAGCAGCGGCAGGACATGTCTGATGGCCTCCATTACAGTAGAAGACGAGTAGAGGTGAGTTTTGGCCTTATATCCTTCCTTTTCCACTGTCTCAGATGTAGTGGTTGGACCGCCACAGTCACTCTGGCTGTAAAGCAATTCAAAATTAAGCGGGTGGTTTCACTGGTGGTTTCAGTCTCCGACAGCCTAGTAGGCTCGCTCCAAGGCTCCAATGTCGGAGTCAGCTGGCTCTCTCAGCAGTTCGTCAGCGGTCTTCGCAAAGTCATTCCACACACCTTGTAATAAGACCATCAAACTCACCACGGTCTGACAGCCAGTACGGCAGTCCACGGACTGCCAAACTCGTAAAGAGGCCCTATGTGCTTACCCCACAGAATGGTTCCCGCAATGGGGACTGCCACACTTGGGAGACAGTCTTTGCTGCTGTGTATACCATCAGTCACAGCACTCCCTTCATGTCAATCTTACCTGATGTGTTAATACAAATACAAACAGAACACAGTGGCAGCTGCTGCTCTGGATTTGAGGATGAAACTAATGGGAAGTTTTCCCATGGTGTACGCCATGTCTAACATTCTAGGCAGAGCGGCATCTCTGGCTATACACCAGGAACCTGCAGCAGTTGCACAAGCCGACCATGAAAGTGAGCTGCCTATAACTATTGCAGAAGTGTACACATCCTTACGACACTATAATTTGGGAACCAGACCTACTAAGCCATCACTTGGCAAACCTCGTGCAGACAAGGAAGCCAAGCAGAACCCTCAGTTTGTTAAAAAACCACAGGAAAAATCTAAACAAAGACAGAAAGGTAAATCTCACGAAGGCTCTTCACCCCTGGAGCACTCTGAGATGCGCTATGATTTTTATATTCACACTAAAATCAAGGCTCCAGATAGGTATCAGATTTCTATATATGTTGTCTTAGTTTCTTTTAGGAATTGACTGACAAGCAGTACGACAGAGGGCTGCGCTCTGAATGCAGACAAGAAGAGTACGTGAAACCGAAAAAGGAGACAGAACGCTCATCTGACTTGAAGATCAAAGGAGGAATAACCTCCTCAGTATAACGCCTCCTTTCATAAAAAGAAAGTTGAGGCTATGGCCACTAAATATGCCACAGAAACTGACAACCCTCCTCCTAAACAAAAGTTGGACGGTGACTCTCCTCGCCAAACGGCAGAAGTCACTATATTACACCAGAATCACAGAGAATTTTTGACAGCAAGAACAACTGATAACTTTGTTACAGTTGAAACCCCAAAAAGCCATGTGACACCTACATATAGATTTTTTGTAGGAAAGGAAGGTGCACCAGAAATGAAGTTGGAGTCATATACTTAAGTCTATGTAGTTGGTTTTATTGGTGACAAAAGTAAAAGTGGCCATCAGCCAACGCGTTTCGTTCCTTCGGCCAAAGGAACTTCATCAGGGCTCAGACAATCATATAGCATATTCTGTAATTTCATCCATGTTTTTGTAACAGTCAAGCAATCACTCCATAATACGGGTCAAGTAAATCAGACCCTGAAGTGAAATTGGGGTCTTATGTGTCCCGAAGCTCAGCAGGTATGCCAATCAAGAAGTCAATTATAATCAGGACAAGCAGACATTCTCAGATCTTTGCAATGTGACTTACTTGCAACATATACACTTGTAAATACCACAAACCTAGTAATCTGTGTTTTCCCGGGGTAAAATTGGATTCACCTATATCACTTTTAATGAAGATGAAACAGTGCCGATGCCATATAAATCGCATTTATATACCAGTGTGGAAATGCTTTTTGCTTCCACTGAAAAAATATTGACTGCAATGCAGATGGCTATTCTTAAAGAACGCTCGATAGCACAAGGGAAACAAATCACTGTCGTAACTCCCATGCCAGCCTTAGAGGCTGTCACAAAGGTTAGCGTTACAAAAGCTAAAGCCCTCCATCTTCAATGGATACAATGAGCAACATCCTTAACAGCTTTTGACCCATCTTTGCAGACACAAGAACTTCTACAATATGAGCATGTTTATCCCATGCCCACCTCTGTCTTACATATTGAACAGTATAAATATATAGTTTACACTGATAGTTCAGCTCAGCCTGCTATAGGATAGCAATATTCGGTGGCATGCACCACCGTTGTTTGTGTAATGTTGGATGGGAAATTCCAACCACAAAAAACTTGCACCCAGTCCTTAGGGGACTGGACTTCACAGTTGGCTTAACAGTAAGCCTGGGCAAAGCACTACGCTACGCTCGCGTAGTTTGCGAAGTTCGCGCTACTTCGCACTACGCGAACTGCACGTAGCACAGTGCGAACACGCGTAGCGTAGTGTTGCGTAGTGCTGCGGTCATTTTTTGCTTGCTCGCGGTCCTCAACTTCAAGTTGGCGACCGCGAGCAAGCAAAATGACATCCCGGCGAGACTTTTTCCTTGTTCGCGATCAGCAACATCAAGTTGGGGATCGCGAGCATGGAAAATAAACCTCCTGGCGAGATTCCCAACGCGAGGAGGTCAGGTTTCTCATTGCGAGTGGTCGCGTATGTTCGCGACCGCTCGCGATGAGAACCTACCAGTTCGCGTTGAGAAAGCTGCCGCTCGAGTAAAAATCTACTCGAGCAGCAGAAAACTACAGCTCACACTGTGCAAGATGCCATTTTCAATGATTGCACAGTGCCGGTTGCTTGTCCGCACTGTGCAATCATTGAAAACGACATCTGGCACAGTGCGAACAAGGTACTACGCAGTTCGCGAAGTGCTACGCGTAGCTCGCGTAGTGCGAACTGCACTTTGCGTAGCTTCGCGAAGTGCTACTTCGCGAACTACGCCCAGGGTTACTTAACAGTAGGCTTTGCTTTTTACACTCGAACATACGGACCCTGAATTCACCATACTAATTGTGTGTGATTCGTATTAGTGTGTACAGTCCATTATTGATCATTTACATTATTGGCATCAGAAGGATTTAAATAACACAATCAAGCATAAACGTTTTGGGTTAAAGTGGCAAACCTCAAAGACAGGTTGCCACAGGCTCATGTTACTATTACATTGGGTCATCAGTGTGGGAGCACATGTTTGTAAGGAATTCTCTGGCTGAAGAAGTTGCCAAATCTGCAGTTGCTTCTGCTACTGTTGCTGCAATTACTCATTCTAATACTAGAATAGAATTAGGCACGGAGTGTAGTTGGATCCATCACCATCTATATAGGGTACAACAAGCACTTAATAACCTGCCTAAAAGATCACTGGGTGGCCAGACCCCATACAAGGTCATCTTTGGCATCAAAAATGTACGTTCCAAACCTTGATGTTCCAGACTTTGTGGCAGAAGCCACAACCTTGGACATAGATGATCGTTGTGCTATCTTATAGGATCTACAAAACGTCTGTGACAACCAGTCCAATGAACAACTGAAAGCGTCTACTTCTGCCAAAATCAAAGAGAAACCATAACCATCTGGCTGAAATAAAGTTGGGGATCTCGTGCGAGAGAAGGTAGTGGTGAAAAAGGAGTTTGGCCCATCATACCAAGCACCTTTGCCAGTCCTTGGCATACAAAGTACAAGAACTGTAATCTTGCCACCGCTTCCTGGTTCCAAAGGCAATTGCTTTGTTGCCATTGATCACATCTAGTTACATCATGTGGCCAATTCTAAGCTGTAGGCCACGGGGAGTCCTTAGATGTTCCTCCTCACACTACCATACAGGAAATTCCTATACAGCTCGTGAGAACCACTGAAGTTGTGTTTTCCCATCTGGGGGGGCAGGGAATTTACTATAGTTAATCCCTGCATCCTTGACCAGCAACACGATTGAAGTGAGTACTGTTCTTGCTACTGCATCTTTGGCAGCTGTAGTCGTTTATACAGATTTACCCCTTCTGGATCCACCTTTTCTTTGAATTTTTCTGGTCTTGTCGTGGTACCTATGGCACCGTTTTTTTGACAAACTGCTTCTGGGTATTATGTGGGTCAAGAATATTTATTTACAGACTCTTTCAACAGTTCTTCTCTTTTAGACACTCCATCACGGATCTGTGTTTTCTTTACATGGCTGAAGCACATGTATCTGGTTCTACTTTGGATATATGTTTGGATTACACTTTCTGTGGTTTTTCTATTCCTGTAGATTGGATTTGTGACTGTCTTTTACTTATTAATTAATGGCTATTATCAACCAGAATGCTCTGCTACAGAACTGGTTGAAGAGGTGTTGACACCTCACTCATCATAAACTGAAAAGAGACTTGTCCCATGTGAACACTTCAGCTGTTCAGGTAACTGTTGGAATTGTTTGGGATAAAGTTCCTTCAATATATTAGGACATAGGGAGCTCCTGCAGATACCATATATGTACCTGTGTTACATTCTGATGAATGAGATGTTAAAACTGTAAACTCCATGCTCCCAGAGATGAAGTGCTTTACTGTTTTCGAATCAGAGTATCTGTATTTAAATTCTACTAATTATGGTGAAATGTTCTGTTACCATCATTATGGACATCACTTTTTGCATCAAGCTAGTGTTCAATGCACAATTTTTAATTACACACAATGGGAACATTGCCCCACTCCCCAGCAAGATAGCTTAAAAACATATAGGGATAAATTCACATATTTTTGGGGATATGATACAACAGACCCAACATCATATTATATCAAGTTAGTATTCTCCTTACACCACCACAGAATTATAAATGATTTGCTTAGATAAACTAAGCTAATATGTACAGATTAGTTTTTCACCCAATTATCTGTAAAAGGCTATGATTATTGGAAGGGAACAATTGAAATGAAATTGATTAGGGATTCTAAACTCTGGTAAGTTTATGCGGCAGACACCTTGTTTCAAGCCTGTTTATTTCCAACATAAATGATCTTTCTGAATGACTCCATACTTCAAACCACATATCTAGGATTGGCTAAAATTGAAAATGAATGTCCCCCAATATTCCTTCCATTGCCCGGTTTGAAAATTGGCAAATTTTGGCAAATTACACTGAAGAACAGCTTAATAGCATGTCGCTGAATGAACATTTAATTCTATACTTTCAGGTCCTCAAAGGTGGTTCCTGTGGCCATGAGACACAAATGGTTGTTATACTCGTGATTTGAATTCTACACCGGGGTTTAAGGCAAGCAGACCCGACCTCCGTTATTCCTACTCACAACATTCAGGTATTGTTACCACCTATTTGGTGGGGAATTGTGTCAACAATGGTTGGAACATTCCAAACTGTCTTCAGTAAAACAACATCTTTCTCTCCGGTCTGAAGACATGGACCTATCTGACTTCCTGTTAGGCCTTAATTCTCTACGTTCAAAAAGATTTATTTATGTCACATGTAATAAATTTGGAAAGTATCACAAATGGAGGCTGCTGCACGTTTAAGACAAATTGATCAAGATAATTTGGATAAAGTGCTTGCTGTTGTTGATGATAGTATTAATATGCTGTCTTCTTGCATTCAAAATCTGAATAACATTGCATCATCTATTATTGATATCATACAGAGTGAAATGTCTACACTGTATCATGGGCAAAGTCAACTTAGAACTATCATGCAGTTTAGCTGGACTGTTTAAACTCTCAAAAATGGTTGAGTACCTTGGTGTTATCTTAATTCCAGCCAAGTATTCTTGCCTTTCAATTTCACACATAAACAATGACTCAAGGAGAAGAAAGATGCCACGTACACAAAGTTACATTTAGAAAAGTTAGAACAGCTTCCATTCACCAAAGTCGGAACACCTTCCGCTGTTTCGTTAATACTCAGTGTAATATCTTTGCTGATTTAAATATCACAGTTTATGGCTTACATGAAATGTTTCTTTGTTGGTAGATATGAACCCCTATGAGTCAGCTTCATTCATGAATTGTGGTCACTCCCATTTTTTATTGTTGTGAACACACTAACAAAGAGGACTTCCTTACTAGAAACTAATGCAACTCTATTGTCAGACATTTACTCGCAAACATTTTACCATCCAGGGTGCAAGTAATGCATCAGTAGCGAACTTTCTATACAGCCCCTGCAATACTCCACCTCAGTACAGTACTTTCAAATGAAAGCTAGTTAATGTTAAGCTAATAGAACTGTTGTGGAATGCAAGCTCAGGTCCCATATATTTTATCAGTCTCCCAGACAGTAACCTGCTATAACAACGTCCTTTCCCTCCCACTCAAGGGGGTATGGATAGCTTGTTGTGGACTACCATTCCAACTTTGAAGGAAGATTTTAACAAGCTGAGCAATCTCAAGGCACTACTGTTTCAAAATGATGTAGCACTAACATCTGTCTGAGAAACTTCTGAATTACAAGTTGCAAGGGCATCTAGTGAGATACAGTCCTCATTAAACACAAACCATCAATTTAATTTCAGCGAATTAGTCCATGGCGTATTTAATGCATCTAATACTGCCGGACTTGCTATTTTTTTTTAAGTTACGGGTTCTCGCTTAGTCAGCCCCTTCCAGACAATCTTTGGAGTAATACCGGCTTTTATTCATTCCCTTTTTCCCAGTGTGTTCGGGGGCATCTCGCTGCTGTTGTAACTCATTTGAGGCATTTTGGCCCTCTTTTCGCTCCTCTGCAGTGGATGTTCCGTTTGCAAGCCCGAAGGAACTACTACTGCTCCAGCTGTGCAATGAGTGCATTTTTCGATTCTTTGGAATACCCTTGCTACAAGGAATGGACCTTGATTGGTCATTGTCATTTCGACCTGCCTAGTTTACATGCGTACAACCCGTGTTTCACTGCCTCTCGTGCCCCTTCAAATGAGCACTAGATATTTGTCTGGCTCTACAGACGCCGGCTCCAGTGGCATGTATCTGCTGATGAGTCTATCATTGGCCAATTTTCAAAGTTGTCCCTTGGACCTACAGCATCTTCAGAATGTATGCAATGAGTCTCTCATTCCAGAGGAGACGAGTGCATCAGCACATGGATCACCAACTACTGACTCTAATAACACGGAAATGGGTTACCCGGTTACTTTCTCTGCATTGGCTGAGACAGAGGATCATGTCTGTTGTCTGCAGTTTGTGGATTGGGCTGCTGAACAGTAATAGTTGGCTGAGATGGAATCCGTTCTGGAATCATATGCTTTTAAATTTGCAAAAGACATCATGGATACCTTCGACACTGGTTCATTTGGCTACCTTTTTAAAAATTGACATGTTATTTTTTTAATCTTGTGATTACACTTTTTTGTATTAACATGCTTATTAGCGAAACAATGATTTTGCTTAGCTTGAGCTTTTTATTTTAATTAGTCGTCATGTTACTGTCCCAACCAAGGAGGGGCTGTTATGAGTTCCATTTAGGGCCCACTGTAGTTGTCCTCTATGTTAGCCTAACTGCACACCCCTTAGGTTGCTTTGCTTTGCACACATTACACACAACACTTTTGCTTTATCTCATGATATTTTTCTAGAAATAGGCTATACATCTTTTTGCTATTCAGTACTTCTTCCTGGGACTCAGTCTGGACATTTGGCACAAGATTGCACAACATTGTGCCCTGTTTTCTTCTGTGGTCGGTTACTAAAACATTCTAACATATAGATATAACAGAGAGAACCAGCTGCTGTTTTCTAGCAAGGCATTTCTTATTATATAAGCCAAAACTTGCTGGTTTGAAAACAGAAAGGGGAATTTCTTGCAGAAGAAAGGTCATGGGATGAGTGCCCAACTGATGCGCAATCTGAGATACAGACCAGCTAACGGCAAATGGCAGGTATGGGGTCTGGTGCTAATCCTTTAGGTCACTGATTTATTACTGTGCTCACGTAGTGAGGGTAGGCTTAGGCAGATATATCCTTCACCTTGATAGGGCTTTTCATTGTCTATGGTTTATTAGTAATGCTAATTACACTGCTCAATTGGATATGTTTTCTAATAGCAGTGCAGTTGGTTCATGATTGAGCACAATAGTTTCAATAAATATTGTAAACTTTCCTTGTGTCTCCTATTTATTCTGGACATGCAGTAGGGAGAGAACAAAAGGTAATGGTCTATTACCACGGCATTCTGGAAGGGGCTAGAGTGTTGTGTGCTGGGGTGCCAATATAACTATTACTCTAGGAAGGTTAGTAGGGCAGGTATGGCACTATGAGCTTGGCAGATTTGGGCCCATAGGTACTGATGAGGTATGGCGAGTCAATCCCTACCTACTGATGTTCTGTGATCCCAGGCATAGTCCTGGTTCCAATCAGAATCCCTCCAACAGTATTTCTATAACATCTTCACACGGATAGATCCATGAGTGCCTGCTCTGTTACAGGCAGAAAGACGCAAATATTTAGACAACTCAGACATTCAGATCAAAATCAGTTCAATGGTTTTAGGGCCTGATTATGACTTTGGTGGTCCTGGAAAGGGCTGCTGGCATAGCAAATTTGACTGCCGTCGCTTGCCAGATTACAAGTCAAATCATGTTATGGCAGGTTGACGGCGTGGCAGTCCTGCAGCAGTGCAGTTTAAAGGCTCATAAGTGAGCCTTACAACTGCACCGCCTTGGGACCGCCAATGATTGTTCCTGCATGCAATGGACTGAGCAGTCAATGCTGTGGGGGAACAGGGGTGCATGTACAGAGGCAACATGGAGCCCTGTTTCCCCACCGCCAGTCTTTTCATGGCGGGCTCACCACCATGAAAAGACTGGAGGTGGGGAAACTCATAATATGCATGGTGGTGCTGAAGCGGCACCACCATGCATATTGCTTCTCCAGATAGCAGTGCCACTACTAGGGATCGTGAATCCCTGGCGGCTGCAGCAGTCCCAAAGTCTTCTGATCACCATACTCTTAATACTCTTAATATGGCACCTGTGGTCTCCGACCGCCAACGCACCTCTCCATGAGTTTGGCGGTTCCATGGACCGCCTAACTCGTAATCAAGCCCTTAGAGTTTGAGGTATTATTTACAGTTAATACGACATATCATGCACTTATGCTATGATGTATAATATGCATAAGTAACAGAAAACCTGTATGCCATAATAGTATCTAGTGATGCTTAAGGATGTCTGCCATAAAGCAATAACATCACATAGTTCTGAATTCATGTTGTTGTTAGACATTGTTTAAACATGATGTGCATGATGGAGCCCAAAATCGTGACCAAGATCCATGAAGGACCGAAATGCGTTAATGCGTTTTGCCAAATTAAATGGAATCATTTGAAACTCACCAGAAGCAAGTGAAGTTTTCTTCATATGAGCATTTGAGGAATGTGTGTGTATATATATATAAATATATATATATATGTATATATATATATATATATATATATATATATATATATATATATATATATATATATATATATATATATATATATATATATATATATATATATATATATATATATATATATATATATAGCCTTTTCACCTCCTCAGAAGTGCCGGGACACTTAAAGCAGCGGTGCACCTCAGGGTCCGAGGTCGCCCAGTAATCTATACAGTTTTCCACCATGCAAAAAATGCACGCGTGCACTCAGTCCAAAATACACACCAACTCCGGGATTATTCGAAAAGATTTATTCAATTTGCATTAAGCCAAGAAAAAAACACCCTACGCGTTTGAGCGAAAACCGCTTTGCACACGGGTAATTTGGTGTTGAAACAAATCAAACATATAAACAAACATAGAAGGTTACGTACAGCGTAACGTGCAAAGACATCAACAGTGGACTACTGTCCCAAAGAAAACGTCGGCCATCTTATAATGGTTTAAACAATCACATTGGTTGTCACTACCACCATTAGTACCCACAATTCATATATATAACTAAATCGTGCAGCAATGGCCCAATTTACTCAAAAACATTTTTATAATCACAATGTTTTTGCTATAAACTCCGTTAATGCGGGCTCAACATTATTTGACTGACATTTAACTTTCATGATCCCGCCCGTCATAATGAGAAAAGCTGTCAATGTGCTGCACGATAGCTAGTTTATTTCAACCCTCCTTAAAATAACTTATATCTCATCTGATAGTGAACACAAAGGTAAATAATCATAAGGAATTAAATCAAATCATCTGTGCGCGTGTTCATCCTACATTTAGCCAGGCTTACTTCATTCAGTATTTTTAACACTGCAAATAAACATGTAAGTTTAAAATCCCAAGTGGGTTAATGAATCTGTTTAATCTATATGACTCAAAAACATCGTTCATACTATGCCCCAGTGGGCACCAATGACTTTGCACAATTCTTAATACAGAATTCACTAGTCTCTAAAGAAAGCCCGATTGATGACTTCGCCCAAGTGGGCATAGGTTCAATCTTCTCTCTCACGTACTACAAATGGTAGACATTTTGAAAGTGTCTCCTCCAATTGTAACACCACCTAAGTAGAAAAAAGGAGGGAAGGGGTGAATGAAAATGATCTAAAGGCCAACCACACTCTTGGAACATATACATAACTCATGTGTACATGAATTAAAACTGTTAGAATTACTACAGAAATTCAAGCCCCCCGGAATCTTCGTATCCAGATCCAGAATATACCTGGATTCTAATTGACGTAATCTGCGGATTCTATCACCTCCTCTGTTAGTAGGTGCGACTCTGTCAATTACAAATAATTGCAAATTGAATAAATCTTTTTGAATAATCCCGGAGTTGGTGTGTATTTTGGACGGAGTGCACGCGTGCATTTTTTGCATGTTGGAAAACTCTATATATATATATATAGATTTGTTTGTACAAACATGAGCAGCGCTAAGAGCCTTAATGAAAAAGCAATTACTTGATTACTGTGCGCATTGTTGGAACAGTTGATATATGAATCAGTACCTTCAACACAAATGAATGTGGTGAATTGAGGAAATTCTGCTTAGAAATCCTACAGGTGTAGAGTTATACATATCACTGTATCCAGCCTTTACTATCTATGTGTTTTAAGGAAAGTATTACTTTTTAACTGTTATAAGCATGTTTATTTATTCATATTTATATCTGTATTTATATATTTATTGAATGATGCTTAAATTATTATGCATAATGATTTGCACAGTACTCGTGTTGAAGCTGCTAGTAGTAACTTGTTGCTTTCTATGCTGAATGTTGCACTATGATGATGTCGTTTCCTGTGATGGTACCTTAAATGCCGCCGTTTCCTATTGCAACGCATCATGTGATCAAGACCCGAGTGGGGGTCGAAACGCGTAATGGCGGTCTGGCTGGGCGATTAAATAAAGCACTTTGATTGGCACCATCTTCAGGGTCCGCTCTTCGTCATTCTCTGTCCAAGCGAGGCAGCTGCAGGCGGCGATTTGCACATATATATATATATCAAACGCAATTTTCTCCAAGACGGAAGAAAGAATAAGGTCGCACTCCAGCGGTATTTTTGTAATTCAATGCTCCATTTATTGCCAGTTCACTTCGGTCCACAAATCAAACGCAAACCAACCAACGCGTTTCGTTAACTTCTGTTAACTTGGTCACGGTTGTTACCATTCGAAAAAAAGATTACATTTAAACAGGTGTGATAACAGGAAATATCATGACTTCACTTCCTGTGAGTTCCGGGGTTTGCAATCCCAGACTTCTGGGAGATGTAGTCCCCTTTGATGCATTGAAACTTTATTTGTGAGTAGGCTTACAAATAAGTAAACAAATAACCACATCTAATGATGACAATTTTAAACCTTGACCACATTGAAATCTATGTGCATCGTTTTATGAGCAAGGCTCAATATTATTGCGCTCATCATGATGTCTCATATTAAACATACTTCATTCAAATCATGCCCTCTAGTGGGCAGACCCACTTATTTCAAATTGTTTGAAGGCCCTAATTGGCCTTTCACACTTGATCTGTGTCAATTACATCCATGAATTTTTTCATTTGTTCATGGACAAGAGACAAACCACATGAGTTCAATCCTTTAAACAAAAAGGTCAAAAATGTAAACCAAAAATATATTACATAGGGTCCATCCTTGTGGTTCCACATGATTATGATCATCTTTCCTCATTAGAGATGTATGTACAGTTCTTCCGACTGGTTCAGACCAAACGGTGTCATGCTCCTAAAATTTATGATGTGCCGTGATTCCTTCTGCCGCAGTAGTTTCTCCTGATTTCCTCCTCGTGCATTGATAGGGATCGTTTCTATTCCATAAAAACTCAGAGACTTCCAATTGCTGTTATGGTGGGTTTCCATATGTTTCGCCACTGCGTTATTTTTGTCCTTATTCTTAGTGGCCCGTGTGTGTTCCAAAATTCTTTTCTTCAGATCACATATGGTGCTTCCCACGTATTTTAATTTGCAAGGGCATTCTATTATGTAAATTGCGTATTGACTTTTACATGATATCAATTGTTTGATTTTCCAAACTTTATTGTTAGCCATTGTTATTTCACTCATTGGTTTTGCGATTTGACACACCTTGCAGTTTTGGCATTTGATAAACGCTTTTTTTCTTAGCCAGGTCTCTTTCGCTTTACTTGATTTAAAGTGACTGTGCATCAATCGATCTCTTAAGTTTTTAGCTCTCCTGTAAATGCCAAAACTGCAAGGTGTGTCAAATCGCAAAACCAACGATGCACATAGATTTCAATGTGGTCAAGGTTTAAAATCGTCATCATTAGATGTGGTTATTTGTTTACTTATTTGTAAGCCTACTCACAAATAAAGTTTCAATGCATCAAAAGGGACTACATCTCCCAGAAGTCTGGGATTGCAAACCCCGGAACTCACAGGAAATGAAGTCATGATATTTCCTGTTATCACACCTGTTTAAATGTAATCTTTTTTTCGAATGGTAACAACCGTGACCAAGTTAACAGAAGTTAACGAAACGCGTTGGTTGGTTTGCGTTCGATTTGTGGACCAAAGTGAACTGGCAATAAATGGAGCACTGAATTACAAAAATACCTCTGGAGTCCGACCCTATTCTTTCTTCCTTCTTGGATTAAATTGCGTTTGATATTTAGCGGTTTGGTTCAACCGCAAGGGTGATGCACCTTTAATGAGCGCCAGGATTACCGGGACCTTGAACCGTTTTCGGATGCATATATATATATATATATATACATTTATTTTAATGTGCACCCAGTGAATTGTAGGGCTTTAATACAACGTCACAATCTTTTGACTGGTGTATAAAGTCACGTAGCAATGCTGCAATCATAGGGATTGCTCACCTATGAACAACACTCAACATGAACCAAAACGAGTCAGGACCCCAAGCAAGTTGCCATATTGTTGTGCATTGAATAAAGCGCCTGGTATCATTTAAGTCCAAATGTGTGCGCTGTTCTTCTTTTTATGTGGATAAAGAAGGTTATATGGAAAGTCCTACAATTCACAGGGTGCACATTAAAAATATTTTTGCTCTGTTTGCTTTCACAGAGATACTGCATTTATTTAATTTCAATCATCAAGCTGGTATGGCACTGCTTAACCATGTTGCCACAAAAGTAATCACCTCTTGCATCGCCTGCATATCTTGAACTTGTATGTGAAAGAACATTTATTTTCAATTCCTTGCCCGCTGTCACCTGAATATACTGAAACAGACAGCCCTGCACACTTATAGAGAATTAATCATGTATAATACACAGACAGTAATATTTGACACAACTGTTTTTCCAAAGAAAGATCGATGTCATTGGATGCTTTTTGGTTTTATCCTTTATTCATTTTTCTTAATCTTTAAAAACGTTTTTTGCAACCGCCAACGCGTTTTGTCCACAAACGGACTTCTTCAGGGCTACAAAAAGTTTATATAAAAAAACTATTTACAAAGAAGTACAATTTATGTACACCAAAGTAAAAATTACAAAATTTCTAATTTATACAGTTATTTACACAATCTTGGATTTTATTAAGGAATGGGGAAAAACAGTAGACAGAGAAAAGGTTATAGTAAAACCAATTCATGCAGTGGGTTTCGTACAATTAGCAGCAGGAGGAGCAAACGTATGCAGAAGTGAAAAAGCATGTTATATTGCTCACAATCAAACATAGAGTACATTATATATTATTCCTTCATTTAAATAGCCAGACCAATGCTTATCATTTGTTCATTGTTAAGAGACACATACCTTACAATATATGTTATAGTTCGTTCTTTCTTAAGCCAATGCGTTAAGGTCAGCTGATTTAGAGCAATATTCGGGACAGTAGAGTTGTGTCCACTCAGAGGTTTATCGTGATAATTGTTTATCCTAAGCAACAAAAACAATTATACAGATATAAAGAACGAGCCACAAAAAAGTATTGCTGCAGTGAAGACTCAGGTTATGCCATTTGCATTTAGCTATATGGTTGTATTATATATTACTTCATTAAGACACCGTAGTAGATGCTTTTTTTCTATACATGAATCATAAACACATACCTTACACAATTTGTTATAATGCGTATTTTCTTAGACCAATATGTTACGGCCGGTTGATTCAGAACAGTATTATGGGCAGTAGCGTCATATCCACTCGGAGGTTTACAGTGATGATCGTCTGTCCTGAACAATAAACACAATCGTATAGACATAAAGAAAAATCCACCACTAATGACTACTAAAACTTGTTTAGAGAATGATCTTGAGCATGTTATTTATTTCATCAACAAATATCAGAAGTATGGTTTCAACTATATAGTCCATACTATCACCAGCAAGTGATGTAATCTGAGCTGTATTGTGTGGAGTTAAATGAAATGCCTAGTTCCATTTATCGGCCTTACTCTCGTCAAGTTACCAAACATAAGGTGTGTCGAATATACCCATGTTAAACCATATTCTTAACGTCTCTGTCAGGCCGAGCACCCGGTAGTCACTGACTGCCCCGATTTGAAAAAGACTACAATTCCCATGAGGCGCAGCGCGCGACGCGTCTAAACGTGGCGCGTATGCTGTGCGCCGAATCCCTTATCCGTGAGCCGGAAGAGCAAACAGACGCTGGTTATTCTTCCTCGGCGTCCATTCCTGGCGAGCCGTTGAAACGCTCCGACCCGAAGACCGGCTTCAGCGCTTCTTGACGCTGGACGTGAGTAGAAGACGCAGAGCAGCCCTCGATCCGAACCGGCATCTTCCTTGTTCGCTCCTCTGTTGGGGAGACTCCTTGGCGGAGCCTCATGCAGAGGAGCGCTAAAGCCTCTTGTGGTGCTGTTTGAAGGCATCTTCCTTGTTCGCTCCTCTGTTGGGGAGACTCCTTGGCGGAGCCTCGTGCAGAGGAGCGCTAAAGCCTCTTGTAGTGCTGTTTGAAGGCACCTTCCTTGTTCGCTCCTCTGTTGGAGAGACTCCTTGGAGGAGCCTCGTGCAGAGGAGCGCTAAAGCCTCTTGTGGTGCTGTTTGAAGGCACCTTCCTTGTTCGCTCCTCTGTTGGGGAGACTCCTTGGCGGAGCCTCGTGCAGAGGAGCGCTAAAGCCTCTTGTGGTGCTGTTTGAAGGCACCTTCCTTATTCGCTCCTCTGTTGGGGAGACTCCTTGGCGGAGCCTCGTGCAGAGGAGCGCTAAAGCCTCTTGTGGTGCTGTTTGAAGGCACCTTCCTTGTTCGCTCCTCTGTTGGGGAGACTCCTTGGCGGAGCCTCGTGCAGAGGAGCGCTAAAGCCTCTTGTGGTGCTGTTTGAAGGCATCTCAATACCGTGGCAGTGTTCCCCACGACTGATACACAGCCGAAGGCAAGGCCATACTACCGGCACCTCAGTACTACGAAACCGTAAGACTCCTTAACGGGAGATATTGTTTAAATACTTCTCGTCAAGTTTAGATACGTATTGTTTGAATTATCTGGCATAAACGAACACACCACTGTGACTGAAAACAGTACCCACTGTATGGTTTATTCTCCTTTCGTTCTGTTCAGAAGAGGGGGTCGAAGAGCTCTGAGTAGCCCTACCAGTTACAGTCCCTTAGAATTTTGGGCGGTACCAGTGTCACCCCCTGTACCCTCTCTCCTGACAAAACTGCATTGTTCTCTTCCGTTACAGGTAGGAGGTTGTCCCTGGGTGGAACAACGCTGCACTAGTTATTGCATGTTCGTGAGACAGTGTTCCACCACGCAGGTTGATTGTGTTTTCTCGTTACAGATCTCCTTCCCTGCTGTCCCTACCCTTTCCTTCCCTCGCTCGACCACCTCACCAGTCTGTGTTATTCTATATTCCGGACTTGGGGAGGTCGAGAGGTGGACCCCATTCAGCATCAGTACAACTCCGAGGAACACCGGAAGACGGAGCGTGACAGTCTCAATGAGCCAGAAAAAGAGCAAAAGGAGAAAGGGCAGTAAAGAGAAAAGGCAGCTTCTCTATTTGAAAACCTGTTACATCCTGTCTGGAATGAAATATAGGAGATGTAATCCCAAAACCACCTTGGTATCGCCTAGTAATACTATTTGATCGGCCATCTTTAAATGGGTTAAAGAGCCCACAGGTAAAAGAATATGTATACTATAGGTTTGGAGTAAACACGGGCCATCAAATCCTATGTCGTGTAACAGAAAAAAGAAGAATCTAATAGCCTTGTGCTAATCTGAATGGTGTGGTCTCCGCCCTCTTTAATAACGCCGGGTTAGTATTATTTGATCGGCCATCTTGGAGTGGATAAACAAATCCACGAGTCAATAAATAATCTAAGTGTTTGAAGAATATAATGGCCATCATATTCTGTACCAGAAAAAGGAAAGCGATTACAATATCCTAACATTAGTCACGCAAAAAAGGAAAAAGGGGAAAGCCCGGGATTGGTTTTAAAATTTTTCCTAAATACTCACAGTGCATGTACGCATCCGACTTCATAAAAACGTCGCCATTCAAAAGTGTTCGCGTTCTGATCGAAAGGCCGTTACCCTTATATACGCCTCACTAATTGATAAATTAGTCAATTAGTCAGATCCTAAAAGAACTTGTTAAAGCGTGCTAACATAGAGATCGATGACGAATATAAGCGCCATCTTGGAATTCCATAAGCCTTACTGCGAAAATGAGTTTTAATAATATAAAAGAGAGACGTCTATGTCCCATCGTAAACCACTGTGTCAACCCACATTATTGGTAAAGTATATCTCAAAAAATGAAATAAATATTGAATTTAAAATGTGTAATAAGTTACGAAAAATTTCTTTATATGTCGACTGTATTTGCGAGGAAACACAGCTAGTACCAATATATATTCCACACACCATATTTATCTGTGTGCATTACCAGATTTGGCTGGAAATATTATATAAAGAGTTAAATACTCCAAATAAATCCCTGTAGCTCTGAAGAACTCAATAGCTACTTTCTCTATCTTTATACTAACATCTGTAATATCAAACTCACCATCAGCAGTTCTAAGGAGGAGATCACCTTCCTGGATCTCAGACTATATGTTAAAGATCATAAAATCGAGAGTGATCTATATAAATAGCCAACTGCGTGTAATAGTGTGTTACATGCCACTAGCTGCCATCCTAAAAACACGATTAACGCCATCCCTTATGGTGAGATGGTACGTATCCGACGAAATTGCAGTGAAGATAGCAATTTTGAAAATGATTTAAACAGGGTCAAACGGGATTTTGTAGCTAGAGGCTATGATGACAATTGCCTTAAGAAAGCTGAAAACAAAATCAGAAAATGTGACAGAAAGAATACCTTGATGTACAAAAAACGTAATACTGATGACACTAAACAAGGACAATGTGCCTTCATAACTGAATATGGGATGTACAGTAATCACATTTTTAATATACTTCGGAAAAACTGGCATCTACTTAAATCTGATTCTCTTCTCTCTGATTTTGTCTCAAAGAAACCCAAAGTTGTCTATCGAAAGGGTTCCACAATAAAAAACATCCTGTGCCCAAGCCATGTAAAGACAGTAAAACCATCTTTATCTGCGTGGCTACCAGAAAAACCACAAGGCTTTTATACCAGTGGTGGATGTTCAGTCTGTAAATATGGATCAAACAAAAAGAAATCCTTTAAATATAATGGGCCTAGAGAATATCAAATAATGACGTTTATCAACTGCAATACAACACATACTGTGTATGTAATTAACTGCGCATGTGGCAAAATCTATTTGGGTAGTAGCATTAGATGTCTTAAAATTCGGATTCAAGAACATATAAGAAGTATCAAGAATGGTGACACCAGAAATCCGATAGCACAACACATTATTGACATCCATCCAAGTAAAAGAGATATCACATTCCATGCAATAGATTGCATAGGTATCAAAGCTAGAGGGGGTGACAGGATGCTAGAGCTTAGACAGACGGAAGCTCGATGGATTTGTAGATTACGATGTGTAACATCAGGTTTGAATGTTAACAACAAATTCCACTATTTCTTATGAGATGCTCAGTATGGCTGTCTACACTTAGCTATAGATCAGACTCCCAAGCCTAGTAAGATGTTTCTTTTCGATGTAGAGTTCTCCAGTTTATTTCCAAGGTGGACACCTGTTTGTCTAGACACAGCTTTTTGTATTGGTGATTGTTAGTAATATTTAGATCGACTTCCATCACCAAAAGTGAGTACAACATGTCATTGGGACCCTCTCATATGTTGCAATAGCTTTTTGAATTGACCTATATTTTCTTTGAGGTTCTAATGAACAATACTTTGGGGTTTATACATATATCGCGTAGTTTCTTTATGGACGACTAGCTGTGTTTCTTAGTAAATACAGTTGACATATAAAGAAATTTTCCTTAACTGATTATACACTTTAAATTCAATGTTTATTTTATCTTTTGAGATATGTTTAAATAATAACGTGGTTTTGACACATTGGTTCACGTTGGGACATATACATCTCTCTTTTACAAAAACAAAACTTATTCCAGCAGTAGGGCTTATGGAATTCCAAGATGGCGCTTATATTCGCCATCGACCTTCACTATGTTAGTACGCTTTAACTAGTTCTTTTCATGATCTGACCAATTGACTAATTTATCAATTGGTGAGGCGTATATAAGGACACTCTTTGAAGTATGATGGGAATGCCATGGACCTTACAATTAGATATTGCATTACCAGCTACTTAATCTCGGAATCAGTTTAGATATGTTTCCTGATATTCTTTAGACCGTTCTAAAATGGCGCCTATTGATGACGGTGGGAGCAGCGTAGATCACATGATTTTAATGACATTCCGAAAATTCGGATTTATTTGGAGTATTTAACTCTTTATATAATATTTCCAGCCAAATCTGGTAATGCACACAGATAAATATGGTGTGTGAAATATATATTGGTACTAGCTGTGTTTCCTCGCAAATACAGTCGACATATAAAGAAATTTTTCGTAACTTATTACACATTTTAAATTCAATATTTATTTCATTTTTTGAGATATAATTTACCAATAATGTGGGTTGACACAGTGGTTTACGATGGGACATAGACGTCTCTCTTTTATATTATTAAAACTCATTTTCGCAGTAAGGCTTATGGAATTCCAAGATGGCGCTTATATTCGTCATCGATCTCTATGTTAGCACGCTTTAACAAGTTCTTTTAGGATCTGACTAATTGACTAATTTATCAATTAGTGAGACGTATATAAGGGTAACGGCTTTTCGATAAGAACGTGAACACTTTCGAATGGCGACGTTCTTATGAAGTCGGATGCGTACATGCACTGTGAATATTTAGGAAAAATTTTAAAACCAATCCCGGGCTTTCCCCTTTTTCCTTTTTTGCATGACTAATGTTAGGATATTGTAATCGCTTTCCTTTTTCTGGTACAGAATATGATGGCCCTTATATTCTTCAAACACTTAGATTATTTATTGACTCGTGGATTCGTTTATCCACTCCAAGATGGCCGATCAAATAATACTAACCCGGTGTTATTAAGGAGGGCGGAGACCACACCATTCAGATTAGCACAAGGCTATTAGATTCTTCTTTTTTCTGTTACACGACATAGGATTTGATGGCCCGTGTTTACTCCAAACCTATAGTATACATATTCTTTTACCTGTGGGCTCTTTAACCCATTTAAAGATGGCCGATCAAATAGTATTACTAGGCGATACCAAGGTGGTTTTGGGATTACATCTCCTATATTTCATTCCAGACAGGATGTAACAGGTTTTCAAATAGAGAAGCTGCCTTTTCTCTTTACTTCCCTTTCTCCTTTTGCCCTTTTTCTGGCTCATTGAGACGTTAAGAATATGGTTTAACATGGGTATATTCGACACACCTTATGTTTGGTAACTTGACGAGAGTAAGGCCGATAAATGGAACTAGGCATTTAATTTAACGCCACACAATACAGCTCAGATTACATCACTTGCTGGTGATAGTATGGACTATATAGTTGAAACCATACTTCTGATATTTGTTGATGATATAAATAACATGCTCAAGATCATTCTCTAAACAAGTTTTAGAAGTCATTAGTGGTGGATTTTTCTTTATGTCTATACGATTGTGTTTATTGTTCAGGACAGACGATCATCACTGTAAACCTCCGAGTGGATATGACTCTACTGCCCATAATACTGTTCTGAATCAACCGGCCGTAACATATTGGTCTAAGAAAATACGCATTATAACAAATTGTGTAAGGTATGTGTTTATGATTCATGTATAGAAAAAAAAGCATCTACTACGGTGTCTTAATGAAGTAATATATAATACAACCGTATAGCTAAATGCAAATGGCATAACCTGAGTCTTCACTGCAGCAATACTTTTTTGTGGCTCATTCTTTATATCTGTATAATTGTTTTTGTTGCTTAGGATAAACAATTATCACGATAAACCTCTGAGTGGACACAACTCTACTGTCCCGAATATTGCTCTAAATCAGCTGACCTTAACGCATTGGCTTAAGAAAGAACGAACTATAACATATATTGTAAGGTATGTGTCTCTTAACAATGAACAAATGATAAGCATTGGTCTGGCTATTTAAATGAAGGAATAATATACCATGTACTCTATGTTTGATTGTGAGCAATGTAACATGCTTTTTCACTTCTGCATACGTTTGCTCCTCCTGCTGCTAATTGTACGAAACCCACTGCATGAATTGGTTTTACTATAACCTTTTCTCTGTCTACTGTTTTTCCCCATTCCTTAATAAAATCCAAGATTGTGTAAATAACTGTATAAATTAGAAATTTTGTAATTTTGACTTTGGTGTACATAAATTGTACTTCTTTGTAAATAGTTTTTTTATATATACTTTTTGTAGCCCTGAAGAAGTCAGTTTGTGGACGAAACGCTTTGGCGGTTGCAAAAAACGTTTTTAAAGATTAAGAAAAATGAATAAAGGATAAAACCAAAAAGCATCCGATGACATCGATCTTTCTGTGGAAAAACAGTTGTGTCAAATATTACTGTCTGTGTATTATACATGATTAATTCTCTATAAGTGTGCAGGGCTGTCTGTTTCAGTATATTCAGGTGACAGCGGGCAAGGAATTGAAAATAAATGTTCTTTCACATACAAGTTCAAGATATGCAGGCGATGCAAGAGGTGATTACTTTTGTGGCAACATGGTTAAGTAGTGTCATACCAGCTAGATGATTGAAATTAAATAAATGCAGTATCTCTGTGAAAGCAAACACAGCAAAAATATTTTTAATGTGCACCCTGTGAATTGTAGGACTTTCCATATAACCTTCTTTATCCACATAAAAAGAAGAACAGCGCACACATTTGGACTTAAATGATACCAGGCGCTTTATTCAATGCACAACAATATGGCAACTTGCTTGGGGTCCTGACTCGTTTTGGTTCATGTTGAGTGTTGTTCATAGGTGAGCAATCCCTATGAGTGCAGCATTACTACGTGACTTTATACGCCAGTCAAAAGATTGTGACGTTGTATTAAAGCCCTACAATTCACTGGGTGCACATTAAAATAAATGTATATATATATATATATATGCATCCGAAAACGGTTCAAGGTCCCGATAATCCTGGCGCTCATTAAAGGTGCATCACCCTTGCGGTTGAACCAAACCGCTAAATATCAAACGCAATTTAATCCAAGAAGGAAGAAAGAATAGGGTCGGACTCCAGAGGTATTTTTGTAATTCAATGCTCCATTTATTGCCAGTTCACTTCGGTCCACAAATCAAACGCAAACCAACCAACGCGTTTCGTTAACTTCTGTTAACTTGGTCACGGTTGTTACCATTCGAAAAAAAGATTACATTTAAACAGGTGTGATAACAGGAAATATCATGACTTCATTTCCTGTGAGTTCCGGGGTTTGCAATCCCAGACTTCTGGGAGATGTAGTCCCCTTTTATGCATTGAAACTTTATTTGTGAGTAGGCTTACAAATAAGTAAACAAATAACCACATCTAATGATGACGATTTTAAACCTTGACCACATTGAAATCTATGTGCATCGTTGGTTTTGCGATTTGACACACCTTGCAGTTTTGGCATTTACAGGAGAGCTAAAAACTTAAGAGATCGATTGATGCACAGTCACTAACTAACGAACTATAACATATATTGTGAGGTATGTGTCTCTTAACAATGAACAAATGATAAGCATTGGTCTGGCTATTTAAATGAAGGAATAATATATAATGTACTCTATGTTTGATTGTGAACAATGTAACATGCTTTTTCACTTCTGCATATGTTTGCTCCTCCTGCTGCTAATTGTACGAAACCCACTTTATGAATTGGTTTTACTATAACCTTTTCTCTGTCTACTGTTTTTCCCCATTCCTTAATAAAATCCAAGATTGTGTTAATAACTGTATAAATTAGAAATTTTGTAATTTTGACTTTGGTGTACATAAATTGTACTTCTTTGTAAATAGTTTTGTTATATATACTTTTTGTAGCCCTGAAGAAGTCCGTTTGTGGACGAAACGCATTGGCGGTTGCAAAAAACGTTTTTAAAGATTAAGAAAAATGAATAAAGGATAAAACCAAAAAGCATCCGATGACATCGATCTTTCTTTGGAATAACAGTTGTGTCAAATATTACTGTCTGTGTATTATACATGATTAATTCTCTATAAGTATGCAGGGCTGTCTGTTTTTGTATACTATTGGGGAGACCAAGTGGATTGTCTTTGGCCTCTTCAAATTGGGACCTAGGTGATTGAGTCTCAAGCCCCCTTTGCACCTTTTTTATTTGTATAAATAGGGACGTTAAGACTGGTGCAGGTATCTATGCTTTGATCCCTAATTCTGTATATTACCTGAATATACTGGTTGGTTAATTCCAGTACCTCTTTTTCCTGTGTTCTGGACTAGGGTCAGGCTCCCATAACTTAACATCCACCACACTTTCTCACCGCAAGGGAGCCCAGCCCACAGCACAGTGACCTCAAAATTCAGGGATGGATCACCCCGATATAAATCTGAACAGCCTTCTTTATCCACAAGAAAAGAAGAACGGCTCACACCTTTGGACTTCAATTATACCAGGCACTTTATTTACCTCACCTCAATATGGCAGTTTGCTTGAAATGCTGATGTGTTTCGACTTATGGTGAGCCTTGTTCACAGGTGAGCAATCCATATGATTGCGGCATAACTACATGACTTTATACACCAGTCAAAGACTACCACATTGTGACGTAGTCTTAAAGTCCTACAATCCCTAAGGTGCAAATTAAAAGTATTTTCGCAGAGTTTTCTCTTCAATGCAGTTCAATTTTCTGTGTATTATTCATTTTGTCACGGAGACAATGCAGTTATTTAATTTCATTAATACTATTTCTGCGCTGCTTATTTAGCTCATAAATTAGCCATGTTGCCACAATAGTATTCATCTCTTGCAGCACCGGAATATTTTGAAATCTTAAGTGAAAGAACAATGCCCATTTTCACTCCCTTGCCTGCTATCACCTGAATATACTGGATAGGTTCATTCCCATACCTTTTTTTCCTCAGTGTTATGCAGGCTGGCCAGGCTAGCATAACTTAGAGGTGGTATAAAAGCCACAAGTGAAGAAAGACTCACCTACCGTGAGAAACACCCTGTGAGGTCAAAACGCGTTGGTGTAGCAATGGTGACTACCTAATAAAGGTATCTTGATAAGGATAACTCTGAGTGTGACATTCCTTGTCTGTATATATATATATATTTATATATATATATCTATAGATATATATATATATATAACCTACTGGTGGTCGCCAGTAGGTAGTTATAGTTAGGACCTATTATCCATAGGAAATCCGCAACATTCTATTTAGAATAACTTTGGCGCCGGTTGACGAATCTTCACGAAATTTTCAAAACTCATGGCCCACTCCGGTCCACTCCTATCCTGAAAGTTTCGGGGTGATTCGTCAAGCGGGGGCCGAGAAAAAAGGGGGGGTCCCAAAACAAGTTTTCCCCATGCAATTTTCCATAGGGACCGTTAGTCGCGGCTAGAGCCCAAACTGCTGAATGGAATTACACCAAATTTGGCAGAAAGGTAGACCTTGGTTCACACTCGTGCCTTTTGGTTAAATGGTGTAAATCCGTTCAGTAGTTGGTAAGAAAATCAAAATCAAAATCACATATATATCTATGGCCTCGGAGGATCCGCGCACCCTATGCCAACCCAGCGCGCACCCTCCCGATCACGAGCTGAATGCTAATTGGCTGTTACCTGACTGTAAACACTCCAAACCAGGAAGTGTTGGCAGCCATTTTGTGCCTCGGTAGAAGCAAGGCTTAAGAAATCAGTGGATGAAGTGTGCAAAACGTATAAAGGGGGCAAGGTAGAAATACCCTGACCCTCTAGATTTGCTTAGGGGGTCCCACTAGGACCCCCAGGGCCCAAATTTTGTTTTGAAAAAACAGCAAAATGCACGCTGGGTGCGCGGATCCTGTCCCGGGGACCACCACCCCCGGGACTTTCAACATTGTGGGAGGGGGGCCACGTGGTCCCACTGCTGGAGCCATCAATGGCCCTGGGGACCACCACCCCCCAGGGCCAGCTCCTGCAGTGTCTCGGGTTGCCCACCCCCGGGACACTGCTGTTTGCTATGGCAGGGCGTGAGCTGAGGCTCCCGCCCTGTCATAGCAAACTTGGTTTGGATTTTGAAAGAGAGAGCAGGAAACCTGCTGTCTCTTTCAAAATGCAAACCATATTGCTTTTCCACACGGGGAGCTGCATGTTAGCAACTCCCCGTGTGGAAAAGCAATGCCGGCTCCCGAAGGACGCGGGGAGCCAGCTGAGACCGTGGGGGCATTGGGGCTCCCCCAACGGTCTCCAACGTTGTTTATAGTCCCTGGGGGATGGGGTCCCCCGGGGAGAATAGAAATTAGTAATAGGTGATATTTCTTTTTTTATGGTAAAATTAGGAGTCGTGCATCCAGCGCGGCGCTCAGCGCAGCCCCCTGGTGTGCACGCGTTGGGTGCACGACTCCTACCGCGTTGGGTGCACGATTCCGCTTCAGCCCCTGGTGTGTACGCGTTGGGTGCACGATTGCGCTTGCAGCCCCTGGTGTGTTTGCGCACCCACCGCGTATGCGGGTGGAGTCGCGTACCGGTCACATAGTAATCGTGCATGAAAATACGTACCCATCGCATATCCCACGCGGATCCTACTCAGCAGTCCTAAAATGGTGGCTAGGTTCCGTGCAGTGATCGAGGAAGGTACGCTATGGGTGCGCGGTTCCGAAAAAAAATTATTTTGCGAAAAATTCTTAAACAAAAAATTTTTTTAGAGGTTCAATATTTGAAAAAAAAGACTCAAAACTCAAATTAGATTAAAAATATTTAATATAATTTTTTTTAAAAATATGTAAAAAATAATTTAAAAAATGTAGAAAATGAATATCAAAAAAATAAATAGAGCTATTATTACATTTAAGATATTGTCATTTCAGAAATCTTCGAAAATCCCCGGAAAAAAAAAAGGTTTCAGACATGTTAAATTTAAGAATTAGCATTTAAAAAACCTTTGAAATTCACTGAAAAAACCATAGGTTTCAGGGGTGTTATAGTTAGGAATTAGCATTTAAAAAACCTTAGAAATTCACTGAAAAAACCATAGGTTTCAGGGGTGTTATAGTTAGCTGAACATTTCACTCCATTGAAAACCATTGAAATTCCCCCGTTATAGTTAGTTCAGCTAACTATAACTCGCGCGCCCGCAATACACTTGTGATGACGTCACATATTACATCACTCATGACATGGTCAGTGACATCAGTCATGACATCACTGATGATATCTCAAATGTTTTAGTATTCTGTCATAATAATGAAGGTGTGTGAGGATATGGAATGTGTAGGGGAGAGCAAGTGTCAAGTATATTTTAAACTGTCTAAGAGATACCTAATTAGTTTTATTATGGTGGTTACCTTGACAGAGATAAAAACAATGAAATGTGGGCTATCATAAGGGCTCAATGAATCAAGATAGCCTTAATATATGTGTGAGGTCGACATGTTTCACGCTGTTGGTTTAGCCTGATCACTGACGTTTATTCAGGACCAGAGACATCCCTACCCTACACCTAGAGAGATGTGTAGTCTCATGTACTCCCCTAATAGGCAAATACCTCAATATGGACTTGTCCAACCTAAATAGAAAGGATAGAAAGATAATATCACTACAGGTTCAAGAACACATGTAGGTAGATAATTCTTAGAGTTTCAAAATGTTACTCTGGTGTCCTCATAGTACACACAACATGCTTCAGAGGTACTAAAAAGTTGCCATCGAGTGATACGTGCTAATACATATATAGAAGGCCAGGTAAGTGATCACACGTGTAAAAACCTTAAAAACATAATGCCATAAGGAAGACCAACATAAAACAAAGACGGAGAAATGTATCCTACTGACAGTACAAAGTGAAAATGTACTCATTTGGTTCTGCATGGAGAGCTTCAGAGACTTACCCCACCTCTGCTTTCCAGGAACATAATGATCTGGGTGAGCAGGAACGTATTGATGGTATAGGTTGCTCCTGTAATGATTATCAGGTGTTCGTAATCGTATGCCTGACGAGGGCCACCATATTCAAGGGGCATCACAGTGGAGATGGCAGATAGCATGCCGGGTAGAGGTCTGGGATAGTAGTGAGGCACCGTGCCTGTATGAACGATGACACATGCATGATAAATGGACAAAAAAGTCCAAAAAAGCCGCCATATTGGGAGAGTCACACTCAAGTGGCAGACACAATTTGAAAAAATGGTCTTGTTGCCATATGAGGTTAGGTACCATGTGCATAATAACCCACACGTTATGTGGGACACCCACTGTTTTTTTGTATAGGGGACTGTGGGTGAAGCATTTCCCTGCCCATTGTTTTGTTTACCCACAGGTTGGAAGCAGCTTTGTGCTCCCGCCCAGTGGGAAAACTGTAGCACTTGCCCTGCTCATGCTCATAGGCAGGGAAAGAGATTATGTCCCTGGGGTTCTGGAACCGGCACACAGTCATTGAGATGGCCCTGGGGGACAGGGTCCCGTGGCAACTGTATGACTCAGGGAAGAGTGCTGTGTGACCACCTTCCCCTTTATTAAAAAGAGAACCCTGGGGGATTAGATCCTTGAGGCATCTCCTTAGCCCAGGGAGGGTAGCAGTACGGCACCCTACCCCTTTATTTAAGTTATCAACCCCAGAGTAAAGGTCCCCAGGGCCTTGTTGAGCCTCAGGGAGGCAGACCACATGTGGAGGCCCCCTAAAATATACTCCACACCAAGGAGGGGGGGGGTAATAGAAACAGAAGGGACAACCTACTTTAAAAAAGATGTTACTTTGGATTTTCGGATCCTCTGCAAATTTGGAGCAAAATAAAAAAAAAATTTGCGAGGATTCGTCAACCGGCGCCAAAGTTATTCCAAATAGAATGTTGCGGATTTCCTATGGAAACACGGTCCTAACTATAACTATCTACTGGCGACCGCCAGTAGATAATATATATATATATATTACCTACTGGCGGTCGCCAGTAGGTAGTTATAGTTAGGACCGTGTTTCCATAGGAAATCCGCAACATTCTATTTTGAATAACTTTGGCGCGGATTGACGAATCCTGGCGAAATTTTCAATATAGGTGGGGCGCTCCGCTCCTATCCTGAAAGTCTTGGGGGGATTCGTCAAGCAGGGGCTGAGAAAAAGGGGGGGGCCCAAAACGTGTTTTCACCATGCATTTTTCCATAGGACCTTTAGTCCAAGCTACAGCCCGAACGGCTGAACAGAATTACTTGAAATTTGGCAGAGAGGTAGTCCTCAGGTCAGGGATGTGCCTTTTGTAGGTCTGGTGTAAATGTGTTCAGTATTTGCTGAGAAAATAGCATTTAAATCAATATATATATCTATAAGCGCGCTCCGAGCGCGTACGGTAAGCTTACCGTACGCACACGGTGCCGTGCGCGAGCTTAATTCTGATTGGTGGTTACATGACTGTAAACATTCGAATCGGTCGAAATCAGGAAGTGTCTGCCGCCATTTTGTGTGTCTCACACTGATAAACAAAGGAGAAGAACGTGGAAAGGGGGCAACGAAGAGAGTTGCAGACCCCCTAGCGTTTGTCAGGGGGTCCAAGAAGGTCACAAAAGTATGAAAAATACATTTAAATTTTTTTTTAAAAAATCGCGGGGTGTGCGTACGGTAAGCTTACCGTACGCGTACGGCAGAAAAAAATAAATATATATATATAGTTATAGTTAGGACCGTGTTTCCATAGGAAATCTCAAAATTCTATTTTTAATAACTTTGGCGCCGGTTGACGAATCTTCGCGAAATTTTCAAAACTAATGGGACGCTCCGCTCAGCTCCTACCCTGAAAGTCTCGGGGGGATTCGTCAAGCGGGGGCTGAGAAAAAATGGGGGTCCCAAAACGCGTTTTCCCCATGCATTTTCCCATAGGTCCTTTAGTCGAAGGTACAGCCCGAACGGCTGAACAGAATTACTTGAAATTTGGCAGAGAGGTAGTCCTCAGGTCAGGGAAGTGCCTTTTGCAGGTCTGGTGTCAATCTGTTCAGTAGTTCCTGAGAAAATCAAAAGTAAAATCATATATATATGTGGGCGGAGCCTAACCACACATCTCATCCTGAGATCTGATTGGCTGTCAGCACTTCATCCAAGAAGTGTTGGCAGCCATCTTGGGACCAATATACATGATAGCACCTCATTAAAAAGCATTGCAGTTAATAGAAGGTTTTAAGACTTTAGTTACATTATAAATCATTTGTTGATGGTACCATACTCATTTTAGGAATTGTGGTATGTTCTAAGGTGATTTCACCATGTGAAAAAGCCTTCTGCTGGGATATCATGATTGAGAGAAAAATATTTTCTCATGCTTTTCCCACAGAGGTTTGGAAGGTGATCTATAAGCTAAACTGAGAGCTTATTTTCTGTAAATTCACATTATCTTTCTCAGTCATGTGAGAATGAAGTCTGACATTCTCAGTAAAACATGTACATCCAACAAGGGCAGAGACTGTCAGTTGATTCCTTTGTGTTCTACTGCAGCTTCCCAGAGTGTTCCAAAGAACAACTAGAGCGCTAACAGTCCTACTTATGATAAACGTATGGCACACCTGAAGCCATCTTGCTTGGATTAAAGTGGTAACTCTTAAAACATTTAATTTAAAAAGGAACAAAATGAGGGGGTTCATTTTACCATAACAAGTATGATTAGTGCTGCAGAAAGAAAAACTAGGGCACATTTTGACTTCTGAAATCCTATTTTATTTCATTAAAAAATTCTGACATGCAGACTGAAACATGCACTTTCAATACCAGCAGCAGTTTTCCCTGGTGAGCAGTACCTTTACTACAGTGATCTAATGAGCAAAAAGAGTGCTAACATTCTGAATTTATGGCAAATGTGTGACACATCTGAATGCCTTCTTGATGGAATCAAAGTAAAAAACTGAAAGTATTTCCTACTGAGGAGACTGCAGTAAATGAGGAAATTAGGAAACTTCATAACAAATAAGTCTCCCAAGATGGCCACCAGAGGCAAAAGAGCCCAAATGTAGCCCAAATATCACCCAGATGTAGCCCAAGTATAGCCCAATGACAGAATGTCCCAGAGTGTTCTTAAAAACAACTAGAGCGCTTACTGTCTTCATTATGACAAAAGTATGGCACACCTGAAGCCATCTTGATTGGAATAAACTGGTAACACTTAAAACATTTAATTTAAAAAGGAACACAATGAGGGGGTTCATTTTGCCATAGAAATTATGATTAATGCTGAAGAAAGAAAATGAGGGCACATTTTGAGTGACTTCTCAAATCCTCTTCTATTTCATTAAAAAATTCTGACATGCAGACTGAAACATGCACTTTTAATACCAGGAGCAGACTTCCATGGTGAACAGTAGTTTTACTACAGTGATCTAATGAGCAACTAGAGTGCTAACTTTCAGAATTTATGGCAAATGTGTGACATATCTGAATACCTTCATGATGGAATCAAAGTAAAAAACTGAAAGCATTTCCTACTGAGGAGACTGCAGTACATGAGGAAATTAGGAAACTTCATAACAAATAAATCTCCCAAGATGGCCACCGGAGACAAAAGAGCCCAAATGTAGCCCAAAATCACCCAGATGTAGCCCAAATATAGCCCAATGACTGAAGTGTGCAAGACACTTATTATTTTGTGCTTTTGCAGTGTTATATAGTGCAGACTTGTCAGGTATTGGAGTGCTTTACATGAGCAATGGTTACATCACACAAGAACAAATTCATTTTGGTTGTAGACATGGGGAGACTAAGGGATTTGACCAGAATCACAGAATGTCGAGCTGAAGCAGAAACTCCAACCTGGTTCCTCAGTTGCAAAGTCTGCAGTTCTGGAAGTAACACCACATCCTCTCCCCTAAGTGCAACATTTAATCAAGTGGTCAACTGGATAAAAAAACATAAAGATAACAAATAATTTAAAAGTGCTTTGTCGCTATTTGAAAACTCAGAAAATATGTCCTTATTTTAGTCTTTTAGAGCACTAACCATAATTTTGATGCCAATAAGACCCTCTCATATATGTAATTTCTAAAGGAAATGCTCTAGGTATTACAGTTTTGATTACATCAAGATGACGTCAGGCGTTCCACACTTTTGTAATAAATATAGAATGTTAGCAATCTAGTTGTTCATTAGGATACTGTTGAGAGGCAGAGGCCAAGGGCACGGACTCTGAAAATTGAAGGCAGGTAGGAGGGTGCAAAGGCAACAATTTAACCACACTGAGCAGGCAGGAAGGGCCGTGGCAGCACGACAGACTATGGAGGGCAGTGGAAAGGGAGGCAGGGGCAACAAACCAACAATACAGGACTTGCAAGAGAGGCTGTGGCAATGTAATAGACCATTGTGGGCAGAAGGAAGAGGCAATGGTAGTACAACCCTACATGCCAACAGAACCGATTCAGCCAGGAAAAATCCAATGTTTTTAAGCTCAAATGGGCTTTATTTGATCTGTCTCCTGTCTACAATCTCCTCTTTTTCAATGTAACTCAAAGGGGAAAATCAATACCCCAGTTTTTTTTCAAAATCTCCCTCTTACCAAGTTCAAAATGTTCGCAAGTATGGTACATTGGATCATGGAAGGAAATGGGGTAGGGACATGGACTTGGATAAAAGAGGACAGGAGGGACATGGAGATGTGCACCAAACTGACCCTGCAGGGCAGGCATCAGGGTTTGCAGCAGCACAATACACCACACAGGGCATGCTGGACGGGAGTGCAGCACAACAATCCATAGAAAGCAAGAGGGAGGGGACAGGGCCATGCACATGGACAACAGAGAACAGAGGGGCAAGAGGCAATGGTAGCTAGTTGACCATAATGGACAGACAGGAGAGAAAGCTGCAGCATAACAGACCATCAAGGGCAGGAGGGACGGATCAGGGGCATTACAATGGAACAGACAAGCCAGGAGGGAGGGAGTAGGGGTCTGCACATGTAAACAGAGGGCTGGGGGCAAGGGGGCAGGGCAGGAGCAGCAAGATAGCCATGGAGGTCAGGCAGGATGGGCACTAGAAGCAAGACACACCATGAAGAGCAACAGTGAGACTGTGATGGCATACACACAGACCATGGAGGGAAGGTGGGAGGGGGTCAGGGGCAGCTAACTGACCACACAGGGAAGGTGGGAGGGGCCATGGCAGCACAGAAGACCATGCATGGCAAGTGGGAGGGTTAGTGGCAGCACAATGGCTATGATGGGCAAGAAGGAGGGTGCAGGGGCATGCACAAAGGACGATGGAGGATAGAAGGGAGGGTCAGGACCTGTGCACAGACAAGAAAGTTCAGGGGAAGGGGCCTCACAATAGACCGCACGGGGCAGGCAGGAGGAGCAGTTGCAGCACAATGGTGTGGCAGTACAATGGACCATGTAGGACAGGAGGAAGAGGATAGGGGCATGGCATGTGGACAGGCAGGGTGGAGGTGGCAGGGACAGGTTACAGTCATCTGACAATGCTAGGCAGGTGGGAGGGGAGTGGCAGCTCAACAGAACACTCAGAGTAGATAGGAGTGGCAGGTCCATGGAACATGGTGGGCAAAAAGGATGGAGCAGGGGCATGCACAAAGACATCGGAGGGCAGGGGGAAGGAGAATAGGGGCAGCAAGCTAAGCACAGAGTTTAAGCAGGAGGTCAATGATGGGGCATAGAATTGGGCAATGGAGGGCAGGAGGAGGGGACTGGCACATCATACTAAATTGAGGGCAGTGGCATCACATCAGACCATGCATGGCAGGAGGGAGGAGGCTAGTCCATGGATTCACACAACAGAGGATAGGGAGGAGGGGGATGGGGCAGCAAGCTAACTGTTCAGAGAAGGCAGGTATTAGGAACTTTATTGTTTTTAAAACGTGTGTCTGTGCGAACTACTTAAAATATGAACAAGTATGCAGCATAATCTCACTTTTATTCAGGAAGAAGAGGACGTTTGTGACTGTGACTCCGGGCTCACTTGGCAGAAACACCCCCTGACCCTCCACCCCCTATCGCAAAATGTAATGCCCGTGAAAAGGGTAGGTGAACACAGTGTTATATAGAACATAGTCCTGAGAGCACGATTAAATATGTAAAATAGATATAGTGTATGGTATAAACTATGCTCAAAAAAGTGTGATATAAGATGAACCGGGCGTGAAATATAATATGCAATACATTGTGCGCAATGACAGATTCATTGGAGAGCGCGAGATAGCACAGGCAGTAGCGCGTGCTATGCGATGTGCGTCTCGGAGTGTAATATGCACAGGGCAGTGTTGTGTAACCTAACTAGTCTCTAAAGTTGTAATATAAAATATGTGCTGGGGAGTGTAACGTTGCATATGCACTGTGACAAAGATATGGATCCCAGATTGTAATATGTATGGCATAGCACTGTGCGTTATAACATAGGCATCGAGGAAGGCACGTTAGATGGGGCAATATAACCCGTGCGAAGACAAGTGTGGCATGACATATTCACGGGGTGGTGTTACAGTGCACATGGGCTAGAGAGTGTCATAGCATATGCACTAGCTGGTGGAATACAACACAGAGGTGTGTGGCACTCGGCAGGCAATGGTGGGTGTAACACAGCATTGGGCTCTGCCAGGAGCGCGCTGTGACTCTGTGATGTTCGTCCCCTTTCCAGAGAGTAAAATAAAAAGTATTACACATCCGGCAGTGGATGTGTGTTTTATTAACCGTGAGGGGGGTTTCTTACATAGTTTTGGTCGAATTTTTGTCGAATCCCCTTTGAATGGCTTGGTGTGCATGTGTATTAAATGTGCCCGTCAATAGCTACCCATGTTTGTATAAATAAACGACAAGGGTGTCTACCGGGATTAGGAACGGTAGGGCATCAGACATGTCAGAGCTTCACTAGTGGTGTAAATACATTCCACGTGGATTCATTGTATGCATAGTCGCCTTTTAATGAATATCACTCAAATCGTCATGGTGATAGGTACGTACGGTTTGTCCAGCATGTCCTAGGTGTGTCTATAAATATATATTTTTTAAAAATAATAAAAAACAGTGGCCGGCCCTAGGGATTGGGGTCAAAAAAATATAATTAGGAGACAGGCCCTGGGGGATGGGGTCATCAGGGCCAATAAATTAGAATAAGAAGGGGAACCACACAGCCCCCCTTCTTAAAAAATTAAAATAAATAAAAGACTGGCATCGTGCCAGAGGCCACGCCCCCTCCTTGCAGCACTCTGCAAACGCGCCCCCTGGCGAGTTGTAAGTTGGGGAATTAATTCCTCTTCAATACTGAGGGTCCCTGAGGGCCAACTAGCCCAACAGGCATCTCCAGTATGCGCCAGGGAGCTGCGCTGCAGACAGGTGTTCTGAGGCCAAGCCCCTTTTTACACCTCTCTGCAACGCAGCTCTGTGGCGCTTACTGGAGGTACCTAGTGGTCTAGTTTGACCCTAGGGACCCTTAGGATTCAAGGGGACTTAATCTCTCAACTTAGAACAGCCACAGGGCGCATTTACACAGTGGTGAAGGAAGGGGACGGGGCCTGAGGTGACATGTGCAAACACGCACTATGGCACGTTTTAAATTGGGGATATAATTTCCCTTCAATACTGAGGGCCCCTGGGGGCTAACTAGCCCACCAAGTGCTTCCAGTAAGCGCCACTGAGCTGCATTGCAGAGAGGTGGTCCAGGCTGTGCCACTTTTTACACCTCTCTGCAACGCAGCTCTGTGGCACTTACTGGAGGTACCTAGTGGGCTAGTTGGACCCTAGAGACCCTCAGGATTCAAATTAACTTAATCTCCCAACTAAAAACGGACACAGGGCGTGTTTACACAGTGGTGAAGGGAGGGGACGGGGCCTGAGTCAACGTGTGCAAAAACGCCCTGTGGCGCGTTTTAAGAGGTAGTTTTAATCCCCCTGCCCTATTATATACTAGGAGCTTACAGAGGAGGTCATGCTAATCACAGGGGGACCCCAACGCATAATGTTCCCTAGTGTATGTAGGTGTTTTCACTGTATTCTAAGTGTCTTTTAACATAGCACTGGCTCTAGGACTGGTTAGTCAGACTCAGTTACCACCAGTATCCGTCTGAAAAAGTTGAGGGTACAGGATGATTTTGCAACAAGGATTCTTTCTGCTCTTCTTTTTGTTCTTTCTGCACGTTATCCTTCTTCCTGCACCTTTCTTCGTCTTTGAGGACTTCTGTTGCTTCTTTCTGCACTTCTTTTTTTTCTTCCTGTGCATTTTTTCTTCTTTCTACACATGTCCTATCTCTGTAGGCATAGTTAGAAATTAGCATTTAAAAAACCTTTGAAATTCACAGAAAAAAACATAGGTTTCAGGCACGTTATAGTTAGGAATTAGCATTTAAAAAACCTCAGAAATTCACTGAAAAAAACATAGGTTTCAGGGGTGTTAAAGTTAGCTGGACTTTTCACTTGTACAAAACCATTGAAATTCCCCCGTTATAGTTAGTTCAGCTAACTATAACTCGCGCGCCCGCAATGCACTGCTGATGACGTTACATATTACATCACTCATGACATGGTCAGTGACATCACTGATGACATCACTGATGACATCTCAAATGACATCACTGATGACATCACTGATGACATCATCCTTGTGATAGAGTGGCAGACCTCCTCTCACCCTAATATAACCTTTGATACACACATTCAAAAATAGAGACTAAAATTTTCAAAACAATGGACATACCAATACCAGTTACAACAACCTCTTCAGTAATTCTAAGATCCACATACACATCCACTCATTCACCAACAGTCCTATACAGTCACTCATACATGTACTCACTCATCATATGTACTTATACACCTATACATCCTGTTACACAATGCCACTCATCCATAGAGTTACTCACACACATAGTCACTCATGCTAATAAAGAATCAAACATACATTTACTTGCATATACAGTTATACACACACCACCACACTTACTTCTATGGAAACTTACACATACTTAGTCTTTTAAACAATCACTTATAGAAACACATACTTAGTCATACAGGAACTCTTTCAATCTCTCACTCTCACATATACTCACTTATATACACCAATAGTCACATATACTAGTTTAAAACATATGTAGTTACTCATAAAGACACTATTGAGACAGTCATTCACTCACTAACACACCCATACACACACTCATCCACCCATACAGTCCTGCACACATGCTGTCTTCAACACATACAAACAGTGAGTCACTCATTCATGCACCTATGCACTACGTAATACCCCCCACCGAACCATACAGACACTCAGACTGATACTCAAAAAAACAACTAATAACCTATATAGACACCCATGTAGCTACTCACCAACCCATGCAGCCACTTATACACAAAGTGAGAGACTGATACAGATATTTACATATTTAAACATTACTCACTAAGCCATGTATTCACTATGATACACTTAATCAGTCAGTTACACAATCAATTTTTCAAAAACAAATCATCCATTTAGACACTTATATACCCATTTATTCTTCCATCGACCTTGAGATATACATATATAAAACATATTTAATTTTCAGAAAAACAGACATTCACTGGATGATGTCATCAGTGATGTCATCAGTGATGTCATTTGAGATGTCATCAGTGATGTCATGAGTGATGTCGAGTGCTGAGGGGTCGATGTCTGGCTGGAGCACCAACAAGCCTTGGCAAATGCAACCCATAGGGTCAGAGTAAACAGGTTACGGTGTGGACTAGCAAGGTCCAGGGGACTCCCCATGCAGTGGAAAGTCAGGGCACATCTGGAGCAACCAGGTAAGCACAAGAAAAAACAAGGTGACCCTCGCCAGGACCCACAGGCCAACGGACCAGGGATCACAAGGAGACCTCAAGCTAGTTTGCAAAGTACCAGCCCACAGGACACTTGGTGAGTGGAGGCCAGATATCTTTGGTGCTGTTACTGCTCGGGGTCAGGGCTACACGGTGCCCAATGCACAAGCTCAGAAGATTCTTCAGTCGTCCAGCGTTGTGCAGGCAGTCGAAGTACTTGGTTTCTTCTTTGCAGAATCTTGTACAGGTAAAATGTGAAGTCCTGTAGCTAGGTAACCCACTTTATACCCATGGGAAGGGGTTGGAAAGATTCTGTGGACCCTCGGGGGGGGGGGCAGGACAGAGGGGTGGCTACACCCATGTTCTTTGTCCAGTTTCGCACCAGAGCAGGAGTCAAGTGCTCCCAGAACTGGTTTGAGCTGGACTATGCACAGGGACACCAAGTGCACCCACCGAGCCCCAATACACTAAACCCTGTCTGGGAGGTGGTCACACCTCCCTGTGACCGGATGCCTATTGTCATGCCTTCCTCTGCTCGAGTTTGGCTCAGCAGCAGGAGAGCAGAATCGTGTCTGTGGCTGGCAGCATTCATTTTTTGCTGCCCGGGCCGAGAAAGCTAGTACCAGGTAGATCAGTGCCACATTTGTCCCTTTGGAAGGGTGGAATCATACCTCCCACACCAGTTACTGGTGTGGAGATATGATTCCAAGGTGTTTGACATCAAACACAACATGTTTCTAAGCAGCTGTTTTAAAGTTAGCATTTTGTCTCCGAAGGCTGCAGAGGGGCGCTGCTCATGCAGCGGCACCTTCTCATGTAAAACCCAGCACCCTGCCTTCAGGATTGATAACGCCTGCCACAGGGGTGACTCAAAGTTTTTTAAGTGTAGTGATTTAGATAGATATAGTGAACCTATATCGTAAGTAAGTGGTGCAAGCACCAGATTACACAGTCTGTTGGAGCAGGCTTGTCGTGTCAATTTGAATGGCCTCTCATGGGTGGCATAATACATGCTTCAGCCCATGGGAGGCCTCTGGGGTACCTATGCCCTGGGTACATGGTGTACCATATACTAGGGACTGATAAGGGTACCCCTGTATCCAATCTGGAGTGTACCTAAAGTACATACATAGCAATTTAAGGGAGAAAGCAGATAGACTGGGGTCCTGAATAGCAGGATCCCAGTCAGACTGGTCCAAAACAGTGTGACATCAGCAAAACGTGGGGGTAACCATAAGAAGGAGATACTACTTTCCTACAGTAGTGTCATAAAATAATTTCAAATAAAACAAATAGTAAGTGCCATTTAAATAAACATTTGTGTAATTACTCATACAGACAGATAAATCATGCATTCTTACAGTGCAAGCACATCTCTTACACAGGGAGTTGAACAAACTTTAAAACTTGCCTCCTATAGTTTCTCTTAAGTACTCATGAAGTGGTAACAAGTTGTGCACCACTTATTTCCTTTCATTGTAGTGGTGTCTAGGTGTTAGGCTGATAAGTGAACCAAAGGAGGGCTGAACACCCTTTAAATCAGGCCTTTGTTTTGGGGCTAGCCAGCATCTAAAATCAGAAAGCCCCATCTCTGCCTAACAACATGCAGAAACTGCTGATTGTCCTATTGTGTCAGAGAAATGACATCAGGGCAAATGCAGCATGTTTCCCTCTGTTGTACAGATCTGACCCTGGAATAGCTGCTGGAACAGGGATCTAGGGCAATCCCCTAATTTCTAGCACTGATAGAATCACACTATTTGGTAAAACAGGATTGAGCCTGGACCCACATTGTGCAGTTCAGCCATACAATGAGTATCTCTTTCTCTCACCTATTTTACATCTAGCTACCACGGTTTACTGAATGGAGTCAGGCAGTGTAAAAGTGTGCTTTAGCCCAGGGCCAGAGAAGTCACCCTAAATGGAAGGGTTTCTTCAGTGAGGGGAGAAAAGCTCAGAGAGATGCCTATGCCCATGCTCTTCGCTGCAGGGTACTCCATTGTACTTTGTGAAAAGGTAGTGCCTTTTGGAAGAGCAGGAGTTATGGTTGGGACACATCAGTCACAGGTCAGACACATTGTGAGACATGTCTTAGAGTATACTGGAAGTGATCGGACAAGGGCTAAAGGGTCCACCTCAACAAGGGAGAGTGAAAAAGAGAAAAATATATATCAAGTCCTGTGTATTATGAATTCTTATATTTGTTTCATACAGAGTGTGACAATAGGGTGACGCTCCCATTTCTACTTTGGAGAAAAATAGATGAAACTCGAGTAAGAATTAGCAAAGTGAATAATGCATTGTCACATGGCACTTGGTGCACAGGAAGTACATGTACATACACTATCACGTGTGGACACCACAAGGAGTCAGTGCACTGGGAGAGAAATGAATATCAAAATGAAACTAGGAACCAGAAGCTGTTGCTTAAATGAGCAGATATTTACGATGAGATGTTTGCTTTCAGGTTGTTCCTACGAAAAGTTGCAATATTGGCAAGTATGGCGACGTAGTAACTTTATACTCCCAATCAGTTATAAGGACAAAATGTTTTGGATTAGGGGGAGTGTGATTAGTGCACAGAATAATGCGTTCCCTATCCTGATGAAGGCTGATGACCCTATGGGGCGATTTGGGGGCCAAAACACGTTGATAAAGAACACAATAAATAGGGGGGTGGGTGCTAATATTCAAAGTACACCCTGAATGGATAGTTTTTAATCCTGTCAGGAGAGATCCATAATAAAAATTGGGTGGATACTTTCCTAGGTAGTTTTAGATTTTTGTTCTGAGGATCCTAGATCTCGAAGGGGCAAACAAGTTGCTTTTGGTGCATCAGCATATCAAAAAAACCTGGGGCCTGATTCACAGAACTAATCTGAGACAAAATCCTAAACTTACTACTTTTGGTATTCACAGAATGTACTTACTACTTTTGGGTAAACTTACTACTTTTGGTATTCACAGAAGGCATTTAGTTGTAGTAAACTAACTTTACTACTACTAAATGCCTTCTGTGAATACCAAAAGTAGTAAGTTTAGGATTTTGTCTCAGATTAGTTCTGTGAATCGGGCCCCTTATTTTTTTTAGCCACTCTGAATAATGGTCCGCGTCAGAGTGTTGAAGCGAACTCTATGATGAAGCATGACACGATTGAGGGGCCGATTCTGATGTGGGACGGACGGAGTCCGTACGACATCGGTCAGAAACTGCAACTGACCTACCTCCTGTCGTCGGTTACAGACCTGCAAGTAGGATGCGACCGCACCCTGTTCGGTTGCAATCCAATACTTAACAATGGGAGCATGCATTCTGAAAGGAATGCATGCTCGCATTGTTAACTGCAGAGGTGCAGTTCATCCCTGCACCCTGTGGCAGGCACCTCAAGGCGCCTGCACCTGGCCACGCACCCATGGGGGCCCTACTGGGGCCCCCCAAAGACAGTTTTCCACTGCCTTTTTGTGACAGAAAGACCGGCACAAAAGGCAGTGGGAAACTGCCATTGTACTCACTCGGCCAGAAAGAGGCGGCCGGGGGGGGTACTGAAGGGATGCCGGATGGTGGACGGGCTCTCTGAACCGGTCGCAAGCCATCCAGAAAACCGAGTCGGATTCCTTTCTGACCGAGTCCATGAGAATGACTCGGTCGGAAACAAATCAGAACGGCAAGTTTTCTAACCATGAAGGATTTCCAATTTGGAAACTGAGCAGCTACTATGAATGTATTTACATTGATTCCCCTTCCTTTCTCTTGCATTGTACATTATGAGTAGGGCTCCCGGTTTTATGGTATTTATTTTTTTACCATTCCCATCTGTATTTATCCTTATTTATTTATTGCTAATTTTATCTGTATTTATCCATATTTATTTTGGGTTTTATGGAAAATTAAGCTGAAATATGAACTCGTGCTTGAATGTCTGCCAGGTTTCAGTGCGGTGAACACCCGCAGAAGATAAATCAATGCAGTTATGTGTAAATATGCAAATTTCAGTATCAACCTTGTGCATATCTACTGCTGTTAAAGCCTCTTTACTAAAATTCCTTTCTTTTTCAACCCCCTTGTCTATGAATCTACACATCTCTTGACCTGGCAGACAGTATTTAGAATTACTCAAAAAGCATCCCAATTTCCTTTTTTATCCACATTTATAAATAAATACAGACAAGAAAATGAACAGTATAGAAAAAACTAAAAACATGATTGCCTCCGTCTACATCAATGAACGTTACTGTTATTGAGCAAGATGTTGGTTTCATTAGTAATTGGAAGCAGAGAAACTGAATGTGCATGTTTTCCCTGAATGCCTGTGGATAGCAGCACATGGTAGTGTGCTGCAGGTGCATGGTACTTTGGTACAGGGCAGACTGTAAGGGTCTAATACAGATTGTCAAACACTAGGAACATCCTGTGTACCAAGGGTTGTTGTGGATTGTGTTTATTTAATCAAGTTTTTCTGTTTAGTGGTTCACTTAATTGGGAGGATTCATTGCCTACACTAATGCCTCCAATAAAGCAAGGAGTTTTATTTTAACAGAGTAGGGCATAAGTACTGTATAATCTATTACTATATTGTAATATTTGTAAAACACGTCATACTCCTCATGAGGCCCCTAAAGCACTTTCTGGGTTGTTGAATAACTTAGTAGTAATGTATAATTGGTAGAGTGTTAGTTTATAGTGTAGCCTATAGGTAGTGTGTTTAGAGTTACACATGAGATTTGAAGGTGTGCTCCAATCGTGTTGCAGTTACCTTTCAGTAATACTTATGCATGAAAATAAATGTGAAAAAAACATAGGATGTTAGTTTGCATATATGCCCCTTTTACATCTTATTACCTGCACCTGACGGATCACGTGTTAGGTAGCAGCCAGGATGTATTACGCTTGGGGTTGTAGATGGTTGTTGATTATCTTTTTTATGATGGAGATTAGGTGGGATTGTCAGCAGTCCCAACATGGCACTTTCAACACCACAGTCCTCCTGATTTTATTGATGCAACTACCTAGAAGAAGCTTATTTGTGTCAGGAGGGTGTACCCAAGCTTTGATTTTTGGACAGAGAAAGTTTATGCCAATGTGAGATTTACTATAATTAGGGAAGTAATGGGGTTAGAAACATTCTACCATGGTATTTCTACTGCGGGACCCTAAATACTCCACTTTTTGAGTGCAGAGACCACTAAAGGTGACAGAACAGCTGCCAAGTGAATCTAAAGATGTTTGTCTTTATATGGACACTGAGATGGCAATGTGAATCAAAAAATCTAATTTTATCATTTGGTAGCCTATGTGGTGCACTGCTTGCTAAGTGATTCAGCGCATGTCTTTGGAGCACAAAGCTTTGGCTGTGGTGCACAGAGATCATTCATTACTGCGCACCGAGGAAACAAAATTAGAGGAAACATTGATCTGTGCCCTAGAGTACAAATGAGGATTGTATCTACATACATAAAACAAGCACCAATGGGTCCAGCTGGACATAGAGAAAGTAGAACTGTCGCACTGTCACAGCTAATACACATTAGACTACATCTGTAATACCATGAAGGATGAGACAGGAAAGGAGAAATGTCACTATTACGGCACTTAAGATGATATCTAATGCACAACAAAGGAAGTGACAGAAATGTCTTCCTGGAACTCCGGAGCCACCCATGTACAAAAGGAATATACATATACACAGGTGAAGACAAAATAGAACATTTAGGGGGCCGATTACGATCCTGGAAAAACCCGGTACAAACCGTGGGTCGGAGCGTTTTCTCCGTCCGACTCGTACCGGGTTGTAAAACTTTACAAACATGCAATTACGATTCGTACGGAAACACCATTTCCGTACGAATCGGAAAAAAGACCAACCGACAGAAAAATACATACAAATGTGATCCGGGACACCGCGGACATGACGTCCGGACGGAGTTAGGCATGTTTTTACGTACCAGCAATTACGATTCGCACCGACTGCAGTCCGGATGGGAATATTTTTACGGCACCCAAAAAGTGCCGGAAAAGTTAAGTACGCGGCGATGCGAGCTGATTAGGGGGCCCGGTACGTGCCGTACCCCCCCCGCCCCCCGTAGGTACGGGGCGTACCCCCAGCCCCCGTATGTACGGAGCGTACCCCTGTACCCCCCAGCCCCCCGTATGTACGGAGCGTACCCCCCAACCCCCGTGTGTACGGAGCGTACCCCTGTACCTCCCCCCAGCCCCCCGTATGTACGGGGTGTACACCCCAGCCCCCCGTATGTACGGGGCATACCCCCGTACCCCCCAGCCCCCGTATGTACGGGGCGTACCCCCGTACCCCCAGCCCCCCATATGTACGGAGCGTACCCCCCAGCCCCCCGTATGTACGGGGCATACCCCCGTACCCCCCAGCCCCCCGTATGTACGGAGCGTACCCCCTGGGGGTCCGCACTGTACATACGGGGGTGGGGGTATGCCCCGTACATACGGGGGGCTGGGGGTATGGGGGTACGCCCCGTACATACGGGGGGCTGGGGGGTACGCCCCGTACATACGGGGGGTTGGGGGGTACGCCCCGTACATACAGGGGGCTGGGGGTACGGGGGTACGCCCCGTACATACGGGGGGTTGGGGGTACTGGGGTACACCCCGTACATATGGGGGGCTGGTGGGTACGCTCCGTACATACGGGGGGCTGGGGGGGGGGGGGGTATGGCGCGTACCGGGCACTTGTTTGGACATCTCCATGGATGCTATGGGAGTTCGCTCCGGACGGTCTTTTTTCCATGCAGTTGTACAATCGGACGGATGGGACGGATCGTACTTGCGCATTGGGACTTCAGTTTTCCCATTTGTACGTAAAAATGTCCGGGGACGTGTCGGAGACTTTTCCCGACCCGAGGACGTGTGGGGGAATTTTCCCAATGCGATTCGTATGGACTTTTTCCCATACGAATCGTACTTGGCAGTTTGTACGGCGCTTTTACCATTTGTACGGAAAAAAGTCCAGATTCAATTGGGTTGGGGAAATTTTTTCCAGGATCCGAATCGGCACCTAAGGTGCCGATTAGGATCCTGGAAAAACCCGGTACAAACCGTGGGTCGGAGCGTTTTCTCCGTCCGACTCGTACCGGGTTGTAAAACTTTACAAACATGCAATTACGATTCGTACGGAAACACCATTTCCGTACGAATCGGAAAAAAGACCAACCGACAGAAAAATACATACAAATGTGATCCGGGACACCGCGGACATGACGTCCGGACGGAGTTAGGCATGTTTTTACGTACCAGCAATTACGATTCGCACCGACTGCAGTCCGGATGGGAATATTTTTACGGCACCCAAAAAGTGCCGGAAAAGCTAAGTACGCGGCGATGCGAGCTGATTAGGGGGCCCGGTACGTGCCATACCCCCCGCCCCCCATATGTACGGGGCGTACCCCCCAGCCCCCGTATGTACGGAGCGTACACCCCAGCCCCCCGTATGTACGGGGCGTACCCCCGTACCCCCCAGCCCCCCGTATATACGGGGCGTACCCCCCAGCCCCCCGTATGTACGGGGCGTACCCCCATACCCCCCAGCCCCCGTATGTACGGAGCGTACCCCCCAGCCCCCCGTATGTACGGGGCATACCCCCGTACCCCCCAGCCCCCCGTATGTACGGAGCGTACCCCCTGGGGGTCCGCACTGTACATACGGGGGTGGGGGTATGCCCCGTACATACGGGGGGCTGGGGGGTATGGGGGTACGCCCCGTACATACGGGGGGCTGGGGGGCTGGGGGGTACGCCCCATACATACGGGGGGTTGGGGGGTACGCCCCGTACATACAGGGGGCTGGGGGGTACGCCCCGTACATACGGGGGGTTGGGGGGTACTGGGGTACGCCCTGTACATACGGGGGGCTGGTGGGTACTCTCCGTACATACGGGGGGCTGGGGGGGGTACGGCGCGTACCGGGCACTTGTTTGGACATCTCCATGGATGCTATGGGAGTTCGCTCCGGACGGTCTTTTTTCCATGCAGTTGTACAATCGGACGGATGGGACGGATCGTACTTGCGCATTGGGACTTCAGTTTTCCCATTTGTACGTAAAAATGTCCGGGGACGCGTCGGAGACTTTTCCCGACCCGAGGACGTGTGGGGGAATTTTCCCAATGCGATTCATATGGACTTTTTCCCATACGAATCGTACTTGGCAGTTTGTACGGCGCTTTTACCATTTGTACGGAAAAAAGTCCAGATTCAGGTGCCGATTAGGATCCTGGAAAAAATTTCCCCAACCGAATTGAATCTGGACTTTTTTCCTTACAAATGGTAAAAGCGCCGTACAAACTGCCAATTACGATTCGTATGGGAAAAAGTCCCTACAAATCGCATTGGGAAAATTCCCCCACACGTCCTCGGGTCGGGAAAAGTCTCCGACACGTCCCCGGACATTTTTACGTACAAATGGGAAAACTGAAGTCCCAATGCGCAATTACGATCCGTCCCATCCGTCCGATTGTACAACTGTATGGAAAAAAGACCGTCCGGAGCGAACTCCCATAGCAACCATGGAGATGTCCAAACAAGTGCCTGGTACGCGCCGTACTCCCCCCCCGTCCCCCGTATGTTCGCGCCGTACCCCCAGCCCCCCCCGCGGATGGGCGCGCCGTACCCCCAGCCCCCCGTATGTACGGAGCGTACCCCCACCCCCATATGTACGGAGCGTACCCCCCAGCCCCCCGTATGTACGGAGCGTACCCCCACCCCCACCCCATATGTACGGAGCGTACCCCCCAGCCCCCCGTATGTACGGAGCGTACCCCCACCCCCATATGTACGGAGCGTACCCCCCAGCCCCCCGTATGTATGGAGCGTACCCCCACCCCCACCCCCATATGTACGGTGCGGACCCCCAGCGCGTAGCGCTGGGGGTCCACACCGTACATACGGGGGTGGGGGTACGCTCCGTACATACGGGGGGCTGGGGGGTACGGGGGTACGCTCCGTACATACGGGGGGGTACGGGGGTACGCTCCGTACATACGGGGGGCTGGGGGGTACGGGGGTACGCTCCATACATATGGGGGGCTGGGGGGTATGCTCCGTACATACGGGGGGCTGGGGGGTACGGGGGTACGTTCCATACATATGGGGGGCTGGGGGGTACGCTCCGTACATACGGGGGGTACGGGGGTACGCTCCATACATATGGGGGGCTGGGGGGTACGCTCCATACATACGGGGGGCTGGGGGGTACGCTCCATACATATGGGGGTGGGGGTACGCTCCGTACATATGGGGGTGGGAGTACGCTCCGTACATACGGGGGGCGGGGGGGTACGGGGGTATGCTCCATACATATGGGGGGCTGGGGGGTTTGCTCCGTACATACGGGGGGCTGGGGGGTACGGGGGTACGCTCCATACATATGGGGGGCTGGGGGGTACGCTCCGTACATACGGGGGGTACGGGGGTACGCTCCGTACATATGGGGGGCTGGGGGGTACGCTCCATACATACGGGGGGCTGGGGGGTACGCTCCGTACATATGGGGGTGGGGGTACGCTCCGTACATATGGGGGTGGGAGTACGCTCCGTACATACGGGGGGCGGGGGGGGGGTACGGCGCGTACCGGGCCCCCTAATCAGCTCGCATCGCTGCGTACTTAGCTTTTCCGGCACTTTTTAGGTGCCGTAAAAATTTTCCCATCCGGACTGCAGTCGGTGCGAATCGTAATTGCTGGTACGTAAAAACATGCCTAACTCCGTCCGGACGTCACGTCCGCGGTGTCCCAGATCACATTTGTATGTATTTTTCTGTCGGTTGGTCTTTTTTCCGAATCGTACGGGAATGGTGTTTCCGAACGAATCGTAATTGCATGTTTGTAAAGTTTTACAACCCGGTACGAGTCGGACGGAGAAAAAGCTCCGACCCACGGTTTGTACCGGGTTTTTCCAGGATCGTAATCGGCCCCTCAATTGGGTTGGGGAAATTTTTTCCAGGATCCTAATCGGCACCTTAGTGAGTCATGTGAAAAAGAAACTATTGTATAGGCATGCTGATTTCAAGGTATGCAGCGGGGTAGTTTATATGCTTGCAGAACAGAAATTCTCTGAAAGGTTTGTCTGACTTCTAACACTTCCCCACCAGAGCATAACTCCTTAGGAGAAAAGTGAGAGGCACCTGACAGTTCTTTTCTCTGAAAAAAGGTTGAAGTTATCTTTTCGGGCTTAGAGAATCTACTGGGGGTGACCCAAATAATTTAGGAGTAACATAATATTAGTACAAAGGAGTGATCAAAGAAACCTAATCTTAAAGGTTTCGATTTACTTCTTCAGATAAAACAGTAAGAAAGTGAAGGGTAATAATACCTCTTATTGACGTATTGTTGAAATAATAGGACTGTGCAGCATAACAATTAAATCTATGTAATCCGAGGGGGTCACAGCTAATATATAAAAACACACAACCAAAAACATCTTCTACAACACAGATGTAAATTCAGTAGTTTTGCTGACTTGGTCTTTATGATATAGGCAAGGATTCATGGGAGTGATCCTGGGTGAATGCATAGTGAAGTAAACACCCTTTGCACCACCATTATTCAATAGGTCTAAGCTCCCTCAGTAGTATTAATTACATCTTCCGAAGCTAGGTGACCATATGTCACACAAAACACATACACTAACACAAAATCTGCCCATTGTTTTCTCATACCTCATTTAGACTAATACATACAAAGTCATGTGATTACTTATTTTATCACTATTCTTGACAACAATGAAAGTCAACATCAAATCAAACATTTATTAATGAGGACTTACGTCTGTTTCAGTCCAGAAACGAAAGGTTTCAGTTTTCACTCTTAGCCAGGTGTAATTTGTTACTCCACACATTTTGACGGTACTTTCAAGGCTCTCATACTTGTACACGGCATGTACTGCACGTTCTGTAATTCTGAGTGGTTCAATATGGTACCGCTGCCCTTGAGTCATGAAATATCCTCTGTGAAATACAATTAAGAGCTGTAGATCATCACTTACAAATTGACAGTTTGAATGCATTCCTGTATCAAAGCTGACCTACAATTTATCATATACAATGTGAATGGTACAATTCTATTTTTGCAGTCAAAGTGAAAGTTTCTATAATCTGTGCCTCAAATTAATTGCAATCACACTTCTGTAGACAACTAACTTTTGAGTAAGGATATGTTACTTAATGTACTCTTAGTTTTCCACCATGATAACATTCAATGGAGCACAATGGGTTAAACTCTCTTAGAAAAAATAATTTAATTGTGTAGCTGGAGGTTGTATTGATAGGACATAGTTTGCTTTTCTCTTAAGAGCACCAATTACATTTTCAGAAAATCCCAATAGTGATGTAATTACATAAGGGAAAAAAATAAAGATGAGAGAGCCAGAGTGGCAGCAGCTCCATGAAGGGTAAAATATGATGGTGCCACTTTAAGGAAGACAGAAGCAGCACTATCCCATTATGTCTTAAACTGGCAGTTACTTCCGTTTCTAAAAACAAAAACAATCATCATCATAATAATAATAATAATAATAATAAAACAAACCGGTACAAATGTTGAAAGAGTTGAGTGAATAAAATAAAGCCAGTGCTTCCAAACAAGTTACAATACCTCATTTAATCCACTAAACATAGAACAATCTTATTTCAGACTAATCTGGTCGCTCCTCACCTATACCAAAATGCTGTTTGTAACACTGCAGCTCAGTATAAAGCCTCATAGAGGAATACATTTTGTGAAAACTATATTGTACCACAACCTACTGCTGCTGAACCTCCGACGGGGACACATTACGGGAAAATTATCGGAATCCAAACCATCTTTAATGTTAGAAAGGCACACTCAAGCACACCAGGAAACAATGGATATATTTTACATAGTTATTTTAAAATCAAAATCCTATCCTAGAGAAGACAATATTTGAAGCAACTATTATAGACACACAGAATAGTAGCTTGAACGTCTACGGGTAATGTGAATACCAAAAAATATAGCAACACATTGGCTGTTTACGTTATATAACTTTGATACCATGATTGAGTGGTATATGTTGCTGAAGCGTTGAGGCCTTTCACGTCTGCAATCCCACAGGGACTATAACGCTGTGAAGGCCCATTGACTGAAGTGATATACAATACTTTTTTGACCCACACAATTTGGATGATGGATACAGACCAAAAGTCTCGGGATACTTCAGATTTCGTTTGAGAGTAGATATATATTTATTAGTCCTGAAGAAGGTGGCGTATACATGTTGGTGCCACCGAGCTACGTCAAGGGAATTTTAAAGCACGACCTACGGTACATGGCATAATATTTATGTTATTGTTAGTGACAGTAGTAGGAGGGTGTCTATTGTAAAAGATTAATTGAACAGTCTTGAAATTCTCCCTTTTGTATTGTGTTTTTGTGTTTTTATGTGGAAGAGATTTTAAATATATGAATTTTAAAAGAATGTTATTAAAGCCCTGTATATTGTTTCATACTCCAGTGGTATTGGGTTAGATTAGATATGTTGTTATGATTGATGAGTGAGTGATTGCTTGGAAAATTCGTTTTTTTATAGAGAGAAGATTGTAGTTTTTGGTTAACTTCATATTGACCAAACCTCATATTTTTAGATTAGCAAACTTAACTCAGCACCAAAAAAAGCCTAATTTGAGTTTCAAATATGGCTTGTACTTGCATACCTGCTTTGAACAATGAAGTTACTGCTCAATATAATATCAAGTCGGCTTTTCTCACCTGGACGGCAGACTGGTAAGGCCAGAAAAAGAAGGCTAAATGTGCCTCCCGTTTGCCTTCACTAGAAGTAGGTGAAGTGCTTCGGTATGGCCTCTCTCGTCTTCGTCTTCTGGTATGAAGTTTATCTCTACCTTTTTCCACTCTGGGTCTAATTCACAAAGGTGACCTTACACTTTTGTGCAAGTTTACGATTGTTTGCTTTTCACAAAGTTATTTTAATAGTAACATCTTTACAACTGCGGAGTCTTTGTACATAAAAAGATAGGACGGACCTATGTTTTCATGTGTGGGAACTCTGCAGTCATAAAGATAGTACTGGTAAAATACCTTTGTGAATAGAAAACTAGCATAAACTTACACAAAAGTGTAGGTTTGGCTTTGTAATCAGGCTCAATGTTCTTAATTTATATAACATTATATGGTCATTGATAAATCTTTTTGAGTAAACAATTAGCAGACACAGGCCTGATGACCTTTTCCTTATTTTTGTTCTCATAAACTGTGCTCTTTGAATTATAACAATAAATACGAAAGGAAATTAGCAGCTTCCATGAAACTTTGTTCACAAATCAAGAACAATTATTTTAGAACAGAGACTGAAACACAGAATAAATATTGAAAATAGATTCAATGAGACGGTATCATCACTCTGCAATGAAAACATACATGAAACAAACATGCATTTTATATTTGTTATTCATATCAAAATGATTAACATATATAACGTAAAAAGGAGGATACCTAGAAAAGAAAAAAATGTGATAACTATACCAGAGGATACCCAAGCACTCATAATAAAGATCCATACTTACAAAGAAGTACACGAAAGGCTCAGTCTTTTCAATCACATAGCCATGAGGCACACAGAAGGCGATAAAATGCCTCATTGCTTGGCCTGACCAGCCCACTCAGTCACCTAGCGCTCCGAAATCATGGCCATGAGAAGCCATGATGTCCGAATAATGAAAATACAGAGTGATAATAATCAATACTTTGCTGTATTCTACAAGTAACTGTACACAATGCAAATGAACTTAAGTGTAAAAGCAGGGATGCAGTTTAATTGTGACACAGGGCTGCAAAGAGAAGGTAGAAGACCTTGAGATACAGGTATCCCTGGAAAAAGTACAGATTGACATTTCAAAAAGATTCAAGGAAAGAGCTGGGCAATAATGGTTTGACCCTATAATTTTTCAAAGTTTTCTAGTTGCAGTTGACCAACACTTACAAGTCAAATATACGATTGCATTTCAGAGGGATGAACTCCCACACACACCCAGAGAGGCCAACATAGTGATGTTGATGAAGCAGTTCACAACCCCATGGATGCATAGTCATACCAGCTGCTGGCAACATTAAACCTTACTATGGATTCTACCAAGCCTGGCCCACTCTGATCAGAGTGGGATTAAACCAAGCATAAATACTACTCTCAAACGAAATGCTATTGACAGTTTTCCTCCACAATTGCAGTGGGCAGAAGTGGCCTACAAAGAAGTAGAGACGACCTTTGATTCACTTGATCAGGGCTAATTTTGAGTAGTGCTACAAAATAGTGAAGTGGATACAGTTGCTGCACACCCATCCTACAGCTCAGATTAAAACTGGTGTAGTGGAGATTGATGCATGGTATATTCAGGGCAGCACAAGGCATGGTTACCCCTTTCATCATTGTTGTTTGTGTTGGCCATGGAGCCCTAGGCATGCTATAAGCACAGTCAATAGAATCTACTAATAGAAATTCCCGGCTGCATTCAACAAATCCAGAGGTCTACAATTTTGTGATATATCTTGGCACCCTTTTAATTTGAGGGCAAACTTTATGATACTTTCCGTAGGGTCGTATACTAATTCTTTCATCACACTGCTGGAAAAGTAAGGAAGGGACCCTAGCCCATTCAACTGGAAAAGCAGGATATAAGGTTATCCGTGCCCCACATACCTATCCCAAAAGTGCATTAATATGATGTATGCTGGGGCATCCTCTGAATGTCCATGTTATGCTTTAAGAGGGGGAGACTTTTACCATACTTTGTAGTTCTACCCCCTGATTGTCCCCTAAAGGACAGTTGTTGTGGTAGTGGAGTTGGAAATAACAAAATTAGTTAGCTCTGTTTCCATTAGTGTGGCTGCTGGGGCAATTAACTATGTCAATGCATGCTAAATATGTTAGTTGGTTTGTTGACTTGAAGCTGGTGCTAATGAAGAGACAGTTAGCCATGGTATGGAAAGAGAATATAGCATCGAGTCTAGGGGTATGGCTCAGTGAGTATAAATTATTACTCTTAGAAGGCTCAGGAGCAGAGGCGGTGTCCTTTCATGGGTATGGAGGTTGTATGATGGAAATATGCACTCCTAAACTAGGCTTGGCTTAACAATGGAGTCACTACCAGGACTGCACTGTTACCACACATTCCTTTAGCACGCAAGTTGTTACAATGACTTGTCTTAGGGGGGCACTGGATGTTGGAATAGTACAATGTGCTATTCTAACTCTAGTCAGTGTATCAGTAGGGAAGGTGATGGACTTTAAATCCAACACCAGTCCAACACTGTGTTCCCTAAAGTAAGACGCTGTAACGACTCAATCAATCAATCAATCAATCAATCAATCAATCAATCAATCACGGCATTTGTAAAGCGCGCTACATACCCGAGAGGGTCTCAAGGCGTTGGGGAGGGGGGGTGCTACTGGTCGAAGAGCCAGGTCTTGAGGTGTCTTCTGAAGGCCAGCAGGTCCTGGGTCTGTCGTAGGATGGTGGGGAGAGTGTTCCAGGTCTTGGCGGCGAGGTAGGAGAAGGATCTGCCGCCGGCGGTGGTTTTTCAGATGAGTCGGGCCGAGGCGTTCTGGATGCGTTGGAGTCGTCTCAGGAGCTTGTTTGTAGTTCCTGAGTAGAGGACGGTCCCGGAGTCGAGTCTGTTGGTGATGAGGGCCTGGGTAACGTTTTTTCTCGTGTCGAGGGGGATCCATTTGAAGATCCTGCGGAGCATACGGAGGGTGTTGAAGCAGGACACGAAGACGGCGTTGACTTGCCTGGTCATGGAGAGAGTGGAGTCGAGGATGACCCCCAGGTTGCGTGCGTGGTCCGTGGGTTCCGTGGCTGTGCCTAGTGACGTGGGCCACCAAGAGTCGTCCCAGGCTGATGGGGTGGGTCCGAGAATGAGGACCTCTGTCTTGTCTGAGTTCAGCTTCAGTCTGCTGTCCTTCATCCAGTCGGCTACAGCCTTCATTCCTCTGTGGAGGTTAGCTTTGGCGGTGTGGGGATCTTCGGTGAGGGATATGATCAGCTGGGTGTCGTCGGCGTAGGAGATGATGTTGAGGTTGTGTTGTCGTGCGACGTGGGCGAGGGGGGCCATGTAGATATTGAACAGCGTCAGGCTGAGGGAGGATCCCTGTGGGACGCCGCAGATGATCTCGGTGGATTTGGAGCGGAAGGGTGGGAGGCGGACGCTCTGGGTTCTGCCGGAGAGGAAGGATGTGGTCCAGGCCAGGGCCTTCTCTTGGAAACCGGCGGCATGGAGGCGTGCTGATAGGGTGCGGTGGCAGACCGTGTCAAAGGCTGCTGATAGGTCCAGGAGTATGAGGGCGGCTGTTTCTCCTTTGTCCATCAGGGTCCGGATGTCGTCAGTGGCGGCGATGAGGACGGTCTCGGTGCTGTGGTTGCTGCGAAAACCGGATTGGGAAAGGTCCAGGATGTTGTTAACTTTGAGGTAGCGGGTCAGCTGTTTGTTGACAATCTTCTCGTTCACTTTTGCCGGGAAAGGGAGCAGGGAGATGGGCCGGAAGTTCTTGAGGTCCTTGGGGTCCGCCTTGGGCTTCTTCAGAAGGGCGTTGATCTCGGCGTGCTTCCAGCTTTCTGGGAAGGTTGCTGTCTCGAAGGAACAGTTGATTGTTTTCCGGAGGTGGGGCGCGATGGTTGCGCTGGCTTTGTTGAAGACGTGGTGAGGGCAGGGGTCCGATGGGGATCCGGAGTGGATGGAGTTCATGGTTTTGATGGTGTCTTCGGCGCTGACGCTGGACCAGATGGTCAGGCAACTGGTGCGAGTGGTAGTTGCAGGGGTGGTGGACTCGGTGGTGGGTGCGGGGGGGTCGGAGTTGAAGCTGTCGTGGATGTCGGTGATCTTGCGGTGGAAGAAGGTGGCCAGGGAGTCGCACAGGTCTTGAGATGGCGGGATGTCGTTGGTGTTGGAGCTGGGGTTGGAGAGTTCTTTCACGATGCTGAAGAGCTCTTTGGTTTTGTGTGCGTTGTTGTCTAGGCGGTCCTTGAAGGCGGTCTTCTTGGCGGTCCTGATGAGTTGGTGGTGTCTGCGGATGGCGCTCTTGAGGGCTGTGTGGTTGTCTGGTGTTCGGTCGTGGAGCCATTTCTTCTCCAGCTTCTCCAGCTTCCGACTCATGGTCAGTAGACATAATATCGAGTTTAAAATATTGTTGTTTTATAATATCGTGTTTTTAATGTCGTTATTCAAATATATCGTGATAGGTAATATCGAAGTCCACAATATCAATTTTGTATGTTGTTTAAAAAATTGATGTTAAAAATATCAAAGTTGAAAATGTTGGTGTAAAAACAGTTGGTGCTGTCCAGGCTGGCTGGGAGGGTGTCTTGAGGACAGGACATGATGGGAGATGTGGCCATTGACAACACTCCTCCACCTTGCTAGGAGAGGACAAACTCTGGACACCAAGTCATCCTTAGCTTCAGTAAACAATTTCATGATATTGATCTGAGGGGCTGTGGACAGTCATAACAATCGTTGTGTCTTTCATGTACCCACAGGACAAGCAGGGAACACCTCAATAACAAACCAGGACAGCCAGTTCCAGGCTCTGGTCAACCCTGAGCCCTCCAGCGTTGAGGTCTCTCAATATTCTTCAGACGACGAAGAACTACCTGGCCCATCAGGTGTGCGTCAGACCACAGCACCAGCTGCATTAACACTTGCATCCTCTGTGACCCCTCCCGCCTCGTTTTTTAAGTAATGTAATTTAATTTGTTCTTTATATTATAGTATATATTTTAAATATACACATTGTTTTAAATAAATTGGATATGTTTTATTGCAAAAATTGTTTTAGGAGTGGGGTGTTGGGTTTATAGGGGATACGGGCAGGGAGTGTTTAAAAACGTGTTTTCAAATCATTTGACGATTTTAAGTTATATAAAAGAAATTAACAAATATTTTTGGGGAGCGGGATGTTGGGTTTATTGGGGATAAGGGTGGGGAGTAAATAAAATCATATTGAAACAATGTTTTTTTTTCTCTAAATAATTGGAAAATAAATTGTTAAGAATAGTGGCATGTTGTGTTTATAGAGGATAGGGTGGGGATTTATATAAAAATGTATTACAATTTAAAATAAAAATCAAAGTAAAAAAATGTTTAAAAAATAAAAATTAGGAGTGGGATCTTGTGGTTATTGCTGATAAGTGTGTGGAGTGGTTTTTAAATTAAAAAAGTACATTGTATATTTTTTAATTTATAGGTAGATGTTGTTTTTAAAGAGCATAAGAGTAGTGATATTTTAAAGAATTTTGTTTAAAAAATGTATTAAAAAACTGTCAATTTTAGGGAGAGGTGTGTAGTGTGTATATGGGAGACGAGTGGTGTTTTTTGTGGAAAATGCCAAAAAATATTTCAAAATATAAAAAGTTTTATAAAAAGAATAATATTTGTTACATTTTTAAGGATGTGGCATGCTTGTGTTTATAATTGTTAATATTAGAAAAAAAATTATAAACATTTGTTGGGATGTTTGTTACTTATTTAACGATTTGGTAAGTAAATATGTACTTTTAAGAAAATATTAATTTTGTTATTTTGTTATTTTTTTTTGTATTTTTTTATTATAATTAATTCGTATGAATTTACAAAAAATATTTTGTTGATATGTATTTAGAAGTGGGAATATGATAATATATATGCTTACTGTGTAGCATCTTAAATGTGCTAATGTAGTTTGTAGTGGGAATAGTAAATTAGACGAGTTTATTGTCCAGCACCATCCCTGTGCTCTTTATGTTTGGAGGGGGAATAGTAAATTAAATGTTTAGTGTCCAGGATTTTCTCTCAGTTAATGTTCTTTGGAGTGGGAATATTAAATTATATATGTTTAGTGATCAGCACCTTCCTTATTGTAGTTTGGAGTGGGAATAGTATATTTTGTATGTATATTGTCCTGCACCCACCCTGAGTTATTATAGATTGGAGTGGAATTAGTAAATTATATATGCTTACTTTCCAGCACCTTCCCTGATTTAATGTAATTTGGAGAAGGAATAGTTAATAATATATGTTTAGTGTCCAGAACTTTCCCTCTATCAATGTAGTTTGGTGTGGGAAAAATACATTATATATGTTTAGTGTCCAGCACCTTCCCCGAGTGATTGTAGTTTGGAGTGGGAATAGAATATTGTATATGTTTATTGTCCAGCACCCACCCTGAGTTAATATAGTTTGGAGTGGGAATAGTTAATTAAATGTTAAGTGTCCAGGACTTTCTCTCAGTTAATTTACTTTGGTGCGGGAATATTAAATTATATATGTCTAGTGTCCAGCACCTTCCCTGAGTTATTGGAGTTTGGAGTGGGAATAGTATACTTTTTATGTTTATTGTCCAGCACCCAAACTGAGTTAATTTAGTTTGGAGTGGGAATAGTAAATTATATATGCTTACTTTCCAGCACCTTCCCTGATTTAATGTAATTTGGAGAAGGAATAGTTAATATTATATATTTAGTGTCCAGAACTTTCCCTCTATCAATGTAGTTTGGAGTGGGAAAAATAAATTATATATGTTTAGTGTCCAGCACCTTCCCTGAGTGATTGTAGTTTGGAGTGGGAATAGTATATTGTATATGTTTATTGTCCAGCACCTTCCCTGAGTCAATATAGTTTGGACTAGGAATACTAAATTATATATGTTTACTTTCCAGCACCTTACCTGATTTAATGTAGTATGGAGAATGAATAGTTGATTATATGTTTAGTGTCCAGAACATTCTCTCAGTTAATGAAGTTTGGAGTGGGAATATTAAATTATATATGTTTATTATCCAGCACCATCCCTGAGTTATTGTAGTATGGAGTGGGAATAGCAGATTTTATATGTTTATTGTCCAGCACCTTCCCTGAGTTAATATAGTTTCGAGTTGGAATACAATTTTTTATATGTTTAGTTAAACCCTTCGCAGCTAGGCCTGCACCCCCCCCCCCCCCCCGCTCCGCCGTGCTAAGCCTTTTTTTGGCTATTTGGGATAGTTCACGCTTAGGCCCCTGTAATTGTTTGACCACATAATGTCCCCAACCTAAATTTACGTCCTTTTCTTTCAACATCATGGGGATTTTAACGGTATGCAGGGTTTGTGGATTCCCCTGGAGGGGGTCCAGAAATTAGCCAAAATATAGCTAAATGTTGTTTTTTTGGGGGGGAAATGGGAAAAAGTGCTGCAACTGAAAGAGTCTGTTTTTTTCCCTGCAAATGGTATCAGAAAAGGGTTTATGGGGCTGAAATCACCATTTTCCCAGCTTTCAGGGACTGACAGACTTTTGTCAGAAAACTAACATTTTTGACACAGTTTTGGCATTTTACTGGGACATAGTCTACTTTTGCTATTTTTTGTGCTTTTAACCTTTTTCCAGTTAATGGTAGAAATGGGTATTAAAACATTACATTTTAGAAAAGTAGACAACATTTTGAATTCAGCAAGGGGTCGTTTGTGTAGAACTTTTTTTATAGAAACTAACAGTTGAAAATAGGAAAAATTGAAAATTAGTTGAAAAAAACTACCATTTGTGCCAACATTTTCACCTGTAAATTCTTTTAATTATGACTAATGTTTTTAAGAAATACACCGTTACATCTGTTGGACCTTTCTGGTTGTTGAGATATATAGGACTTGTAGGTTTACCAAGAACCCGACGAACCCAGAGCCAATAACTGAGCCTCTGGTTTTTTATTATGTACCGGGTATATGCCAATTATTTTGGGAAAATATATACAGAGGAAAATCGGAATGAAAGACACCTATGTATTTCTGAAATTGGAACAAAATATAGAGTTTAGAAACAGTAGCTATGGGCACATTTCCAAAATTGTGAGTACCCATACTAGCATGAGAATGACAGGACATTTTTCAAAGTAACTCCCTTTTTACATATTGTTTTTCATTTGGAATGCAGAAATGCATCGAAAGTCAATAGGTAATACCAGCTTCCCTACAATTCTATGTTACCCTCAGTCTCCCAATAAAAATGGTACCTCACTTGTGTGGGTAGGCCTAGTGGCCGCGACAGGATACGGCCCAAAACACAACGTGGACACACCACATTTTCACAGTGAAAACTGACCCTTTTTGCAAAGTGCCTAGCTGTAGATTTTGAACCCTAGCTCTGCCGGCACCTAGAGAAATCTAGCAAACCTATCCATTTTTGAAAACTAGACACACAGGGGAGTCCAGAGAGGTATGGCTTGCGTGGGTCCCCCAACGTTTTCCCACCCAGAATCCCCAGAAAACAAAGTAGACACCCAGGGGAATCCAGGATAGGGTGAATTGTCTGTCTCTCACCAGGTTCTATTACCCAGAATCCTTTGCAAACCTCAAACTTTGTAAAAAAAAAAAACATTTTCCTCACATTTCTGTGGTGGAAAGTTCTGGAATCTGCGTGGATCCACAAAATTCGCCCCACTCCACATTTCAGAAAGTCTTCCAAGAAAAATCGTACCTCACTTGTGTGGGTAGGCCTAGTGCCCGCGATAGGAAATGGCCCAAAACGCAACGTTGACACACCACATTTTCACAGTGAAAACTGACCCTATTTTTGCAAAGTGCCTAGCTGTAGAATCAGAACTCTAGCTCTGCCTGCACCTAGGGAAACCTAACAAACCCATACATTTTTGAAAACTAGACATACAGGGGAGTCTAGAGAGGTATGGCTTGCGTGGGTCCCCAAAAGTTTTCCTACTCAGAATCCCCTGCAAACCTCAAATTTAGCAGAAACAAAATCACTTTTTTCCTGGAATCTGCGTGAATCAACAAATGTCTTACCACCCAGCGTTCCTCCAGGTCTCCTGATAAAAATGTTACCTCACTCACGTGGGTCAGTCAAGTACCTGTGATGAGCAAGGGCCCAAAACATATTGAGGAGGCATCAAAATGACCTATCACAAAACAACCTGGTTTTAAAAGGGGGGTCACCTGGGTTTTTGGCCTGGGCTCAGCAGCCATCTTGGGAAACCTACAAAACCCATACTTTTCTGAAAACTAGACATCTGGGGAGCCCAGCAAGGTATGGCTTGGTCGGGTCCCCTACATTTTTTTACCCCAAATCCTTTGCAAACCTCAAATTTAGCTGAAAAAAATCACTTTTTCCCTACATTTGTGCGTAGGATCACCGTGCCGGCACAAAGGTCCTACCGGCCAGCATTCCCCTTGTTCTCTTGAGTAAAATGATACCTCACTTGTGTGGGTGGGCGAATGGCCTGTGACTGGGAAGAACCCAAAACATAGGGATTAAGGGTATAGCACCGAGAATTCTAAGCGCTACATTTTTTTAAAAATACGTTTTTTGCCAATTCTGCATTGGACACCCACACAAGTGAGGTATTATTTTACTCAAGAGTCTGAGGGGAATGCTGTGGGGTAGGACATTTGTGCGGGCATAGTGATTCCATGCAAAAATGTAAGTTAGAACTGTCGTACAGGCCCTTGTGATGTCCCATATCGACTATGGCAATGTGCTTTATCTAGGAGCAGATAAAGCTACAATCAATAAACTCCAGGTTGTACAGAACTCAGCCGCCCGCCTGCTGCGTAATGTCCCAAGGAGAATGTCCGAAATGCAGGCTCTACGTGACCTCCATTGGTTAAAAATCTCGGATCGAGTGGCCTTCAAAACTTTGTGCATCCTCTTCAAAATTCGCCAAGGCTCCGCTCCGGCCTACTTGCACAATCTTGCGCAGCCATATCAGCCTGGCCGCCTTTTGAGGTCATCCAATAGTGGCAATCTTGTGATTCCCAGAATCCGACTGGCAAAAATGGGAGGCCGTTCATTCGCATATCTGGGCCCCAAGATGTGGAATGCTCTCCCAATGGCGCTTAAAACAGAAACCAGTCTTCTGGCTTTCCGCAAAAAACTGAAGACCCTCCTGTTCTAGTTCCAGATTCCTCCGGTCTAGTGTCTCCCTCTTGCAATTACTTGTTTTCCGATTTCTCCTCCAGTCTATCCCTGGCGCCGGGAAACCCACTGCGGGTAGCTGCGCGCAATATAAGTTCAATAAAAATAAAAAAATAAATAAAATTTTTCTCAGCTAAATTTTAGGTTTGCAAAGGATTCTGGGTAGGGAAATGTTGGGGGATCCACGCAAACCATACCTCATTGGACTCCCAATGAGGTATGGCTTACGTGGGTGTCTAGTTTTTAGAAATGTGTGGGTTTGGTAGGTTTCCCAAGATGGTGGGCCAAAAAAAAACAGGTGCCCCCCCAACCAGAATTTGGGGCATTTCCTGTTGCTGCCAATATTCCTACCCTCACAAGTGAGGTGCCATTTTTATGGGGAGACCTTGGGGAACGCTGGGTGGTAGGAAATTTGTGTCTGCGCGGTGATCCTACAACTTTCCCACACAGAAATGTGTGAAAGATTTTACTTTTACAGCAAAATCTGAGGTTTGCAGGAGATTCTGGGTAGTGAAACGTTGGAGGATCCACAAAAGCCATACCTTCCTGGACTCCCCCGGGTGTCTAGTTTCCAGAAATGTGTGGTTTTAGTAGGGTGCCCTAGATGGCCGCCGAGCCCGGGGACGAAACTCAAGGGACCCCCCTTGCAAAACCAGGTTGTTTTGTGATAGGTTGTTTTGATGTTGCCTCAATAGGTTTTGGGCTCTTGCCTGTCGCGGGTACTTGACCCAACCACACGAGTGAGGTATCATTTTTATCGGGAGACCTGGGGGAACACTGGGTGGTAGGAAATTTGTGGATCCACACAGATTCCAGAACTTTTCCACACAGAAATTTCAGAAAAAAGTAATTTTGTTCAGATAAATTTGAGGTTTGTAGGGGATTCTCAGTAGGAAAACGTTGGGGGATCCATGCAAGTCATACCTCACTGGACACCCCCGGGTGTCTAGCTTTCAGAAATGTGTGGGTTTGATAGTTTCCAAAGATGGCCACCAAGCCCGGGCCCAAAATCTCAGGTGACCCCCCTTGTAAAAGCAAGTTGTTTTGTGATAGGTAATTTTGATGTCTCCTCAATACGTTTTCGGCCCTTGCCTGTCGCGGGTACTCCACCCACCCATGCGAGTGAGGTACCATTTTTATCGGGAGACCTGGGGAACGCTGGGTGGTAGGAAATTTGTGGATCCATGCAGATTACAAAACTTTCACACACAGAAATTTGACAAAAAATTGATTTATTTCAGCTAAATTTCAGGTTTGCAGGGGATTCTGGGTAGGAAAACGTTGAGGGTCCACGCAAGACATACCTCACTGGACTCCCACAGGTGTCTAGTTTTCAGAAATGGGTGGGATTGGTAGGTTTCACAAGATGGCCGCCGAGCCCGGGGCCAAAACACAGGTGACTCACTTTGCAAAACCAGGTTGTTTTGTAATAGGTAATTTTGATGTCTCCTCAATATGTTTTGGGCCCTTGCCTGTTGCGGGTACTTGACCCACCCACGCGAGTGAGGTACCATTTTTATAGGGAGACCTGGGGGAATGCTGGATGGTAGGAAATTTGTGTCAGCCCGGTGTTCCTACAACTTTCCCACACAGAAATTTGAGAAAAAGTAGATGTTTTCATCAAAATTTGAGGTTTGCTGGGGATTCTGGGTATGGAAACGTTGGGGCATCCACACAAGCCATACCTCCTGGAACTCCCCCGGGTGTCTATGTTTCAGAGATGTGTGGGTTTTGTAAAAAACACATTTTCCACATAGTTTTATGCAAAATCACCGTGCCGTCAAACATGTCCTACTCAACAGCGTTCTTCTCATTCTCCCGAGTAAAATGATACCTCACTTGTGTGGGTAGGGCAAGGCCTGTAACTGGGAAGAGCCGAAAACATTGGGATTAAAAGTGTAGCACTGAGAATTCTAAGTGCTACATTTAAAAAAAATGTTTTTAGCAATTCTGCATTGGACACCCACATATATGAGGTATAATTTTACTCGGGAGACTGAGGGGAACCTGTGGAGTAGGACATTTGTGCCGGCCCGGTGAATCCATACAAAAATATGTGGAAAATGTATTTTTTTCAGCTAAATTTGAGATTTGCAGGGGATTCTGGGTAGGAGAACAGTGGGGAATCTACGCAAGCCATACCTCGCTGGTCTCCCCGGGTGTCTAGTTTTCAGAATATGCTTATATTGTTTGCGTGTGTTTAGGGCGGAAGGTGTATGAGTCAGGGGTGGTGGTGTAGCATGTGGGTCATATGGTAAGTTTCTAAATTGTCCAATGGATGAGAGGTGGTTAGAAGAGATTTGCTGTGTTAGGTGTGGTGGAAGAGAGAAAGATTGGCATTAGAGTTTGTTCCTTTGTGGGGTTTGAAAGGTGGGTGCATGTTTGTATTTTGTAATGGTAAGTATTATGAGGTGTTGCGCTTTGAAGATCTTGTTGTGCTGGTGTGTGTGATATGTTTTGTTTTTGAGGAGTAGTGAAAAGAGGTACTGGTGTATTTGTTTCATGCAATGGATTTGTTTGTATAGTATTGTTTGTGAGAGGAGGTTGTAAGGTAGAGGAGGTGGTGATGTGTTTATGAGTAGAGTGTATGTTGTGTTTAGGAGGGAATGTAGTAAAGGTAAGAGTGTTTGTCTAAGACAGGTTTGTTGCAAGAGTTAAAAAGTATGGTGTCATGCAGTGTATGTGTTGTGTGTTTGTGTTATTATGGTGAAAGGAAGAGGAGGGTGTTGGTTGGACAAATGATGGAAGGCTGATTATATGTTTGTTAGTGCTAACAGGTAGTCTATTAGGAGTACTAGAGCAGGGAGCGTGTGTCTGGATGGGATGTAGTTATGTATGGTGTTGAATGGCGTTGTGTTAGTGATGAGTGGATTGGTTAGTGGTATAGGATAGAGTTGTGTATTGTTTGTAGGTGATGGTGGGTATGTGTGGTAGTTAGGATAGAAGGGTGTATAGATGTGTTTTGGTTGGTTTTGAAGTGTATGCTGGGACATTGATTTGTTCATAGGGTTGTGTTTGGTGTACATTTAGTGTGAGTGTGTTTCTATGTTTGTGGATGTGGATAGTGTGGGCTGGGTATTTCTGTATGGGTAAATGGGCAGCATTTCTGGCCCTGGTCCCGACCAGTCTCGATCAGAGTCAAACAGGCTACTGCCCTTGTCCTCTCCGCCCTTAGCTTCTCCGCCAGGGCTGAGACGCCCTAAACCTTGGCCTTTTCTGGCCGTATTAATCAGGTGACCCCTTCAGCCAATGGGAGCCCTAGCCCTAAGACTATCCAATCACAACACCAGCCCTATCTTCCAGAACCAATAGGAGACTATGACCTTACAACCAATATGAGCCCTAGTCCAAGCACTCAATCAAGTTCGAAAACCCTAATCTCAATGTCCAATTGAGGCCCTAGCAGCAGTCCCAACCCCAATCCCAGCAACCAATGACACAGGAAGCCCTAGTCTCTACTTCCAATAGAAAGCCTAACCCTACTCTTAGTCCCACACCTAGTCCAGCAACCAATTAAAGGCCTAACCCTACCCCTAGTCCCAAAAACAAATCACACAGGAAGCCCTAGTCCCTACTTCCAACAGAAAGCCTAACCCTAGTCCTAGCCCCAACCCTACAGTGATTGAGTCACAGACCCAGAAACCAATGAGAACCCTCAAATACCCAACCAATGAGGACACTAACCCTAATCCTATAGAAACACAAGATACAACCACCAATCAGTGCACACATGTACCAATCAATAGCAGACTATAGAAAGTCCCAGCAACCTAAGACAAGGTTTGTTGGCCAGGGAGTTGGAAGCTGCTCCTCTAATCAGAAACCTCTTAGGAGACAGATATGCGCAATCCACACTTTGGACTTCTACAGGTAAGGGCCTAACAAACTGTCCTCTAACAATACTGTTTGTATAGAAACTTTACTCACTCTCCATGCCAAAAAACTAAATGCACAGTCCCTATTAAGCACAATCAACACTGAATCCTTCAATTTGGACTTCTGCAGGTAAGGGCCTAACAAACTGTCCTCTAACAATACTGTTTGTATAGAAACTTTACTCACTCTCCAAGCCAAAAAACTAAATGCACAGTCCCTATTAAACACAGTTTAAACAGCTCACAGCAGATTACTGCTGTCTCAGAGCACCCTCTGATGTAGAATATCCCTGTTGCTGGGGTCTGGTTTCACTGACTTGTTAACATAAAATGGTGGCTGATAGGATAATTGTTTAGCCTAGATACAAAGCACAGCATTAGTTCCCTTTCCAGACATGTCAACAAACTATGGTTACACAGCAGGGCCAGTGCTGTACTGTAAATAGTCACTAGTGTGTCACCGTACATGTGAGCAACCATCACATACTCACCAACACGCCAAACACATTATACAAGAAATGGGTTTGTGACAGCCATCACATGGTTCAAAGGTACACCCAATAGGTTTATGTAATGCCACATATACGTTAGACATCATACACACAGTGGGTCACCAAGAGAAACCTACACAGCACAGTCACATGTTGGACACAGTCATGATGTCATGTCTGACAAACATGTACAATCACATACACTGAACATCTACAATGTAGGGGTGGCAGTAAGTTTGCAATCATCCACGTAAGCCGGGGACACAAACACACAACAGCAACTCACATCACATACATAAGCTGATCTGGCAGCTAAATATCATGGTTAAATTTTTTACAATTTACAGCATTGTACATGACTCCGACACAGCAGAGTCCCAGTCAGAAACATCCCCCACTGCACAGTGGGTCACACAGTCAACCAAAGTATCCCCTGGGATTGTGACCAAGCCTAGGAGGGTAATCTGAGAAGTGTACTCTCAATGTTGTAATGGGACTCACAAACAGAGTGTTATGTGCTCCTGAAGGATAGCTCATGATTGGAGTTTTAGCAATCAATTCAAATGTACAAGATATCACGAAAACACTGCCTCCATACATGTAATGCACAAGAACATCATTATTTGCACTAATGTCTGCCCTGCCGACCGATTACTGGAAGGACGCGGTAGCCGCATCCGAACAGAGTCCATCGCACTCATTAGCTATTGGGCGTCATGGTGACAGACACACGTTTTATTTTGTGTCCTATTTGTGTGCAAAACGACTCTGTAACCTTCCATATTCAAGTCAATAGTGGGACGATATGGGTATTTTGAACGTCATGGTAGGCGTGTCATATGCTAGCAATGTTATGTATTGGACAGATTTGAATAATGTGACCGAGTCGGACCTATGGAAAAGTGACCGCCTCTGCTGTACAGATAAAAGTCTATCTGTTCCTTACAGCCCTCACTTGCCTGTACTACCTGCATATTACATGCATCTCCCCATCTCTCTGCTTCTGTCTCCACATCCTCTGGGAGCTACCATGGCACGTACAGCGGACAGGGCCCCAGTCTTCACTGAAGAAAAAAACAAGGCCCTGCTGGACAGCCTCCTTCCACTGTACAGCCAAAGGAGCAGATGAGTGATGATTCCACTGTCTTTTCATTGGACATGTGCAAAAAACGTGCAATGCTAGCATTGGGTATCTGAAGTGTAAGCATGCAAACAGAGTTCCTGTAAGTTTTGCTGTGTATAGAATTGTGTTCTAGGCAGGTACACTACTGTAGAAGTGGGTTTACTGTTGACTTCTCAGCACTGTTCACATGAGATGGAAGGATCATTGCACACAGGACAACTGCCTATAATGCCATTTGTTCACCCCTTAGACATTGTTTGCAATCTTATCCTGTATAATGTGTAAAAGTATGTGATCAGGAAACATATAGCATGTGACTCAAGGGACTGTCACCATGTCATCCTCACAGGTCGACTCCCATCAGAAGGTCAAGATGTGGCAGACCATTGCCCGGACAGTTCCCTCAGTGGGGGTCACCAACCAACGCGTCCTCCACTGCCAGAAGAGGTGTCAGGCCCTTCTGGGCTGCACTCAGAGGATTGCATGGGTACAACGGAATCTGTCACCTCCACGCAAGAGAGGCGGATGCCAGACCCTGACCCCCCCACATGCTGCGGATTCTGGTAGTGGTCTTCCCTGACGTGGGCAGTTGAAGGCCAGACAGCAGCAAGGAGGGGGTGAGTATGTGCCATGTCACACACCTATGTTTCACATGCATGTTGCAGTCTCTCACCCTTCTGCCCCTATTAAAGTTTGTAAGTCTTCCAAACACACAGTTCTGTCTCAAGAGATGCATATGCACCATGAACACTAAATTCTCTGTTGTGCCACTTTCCATCTGTGACATGTGTGTCACTTATGTCCAGGCTAGTGACTGTAGTCCCATGCTCATGTGATCTGCACAATCTACAACAATATGTGCATGGAGATGACCTTCTTCAGTGATGCAAATGCCTGACATGTGTCAGCACAGTGACTAATGTATGACCTGTACTCAGACTGGATAAAATATATATATGTGCAGTATACTGCAAGTGGAGCACACTGGTGTGTGATGCCAATGCTATACATCCTGGCTGCAGGTGACACTAATATGGATGCCTTGTATAGTTTATCCTGATCAATCAGGCAAATTTCTGTCCCAGCTGTAGTGCTCAGCGAAATCACATGTATTCAATGTGCCAAGGGGAGGAATGCCAATTCCGGGCAACTTTGTCACTGGCCTTTCAACTGTTAGTATGTGCTATTTCTTTTTCCACATTAATATGAGAAAATGTATGTGTCAGACTCTGTCACAGTGACTACATGTGACAATCTTTGACAGACACAGGTGGTCACTGTTGGAAACAAGGCTACACATGAAATGTATTGTTTATGTTTTGCATACACAACTGTTTACATGTGTGTAAAATCTCTTGACTATACATACTTGTGGCTTGGTCATCCATGTGCATGCTGCATTACTTTTATCATGATTGATGTCAACTGTGCATCCAAGGTCGTTTGTGAGTTCACAAACCCTGATATTGAACAAGAGCAATGTCATTTTGTCAAAGTGTGCAAATTGTGTCTATCACATAAGGGACATGCAGACTTGGCAGCCAAAGATGTGGACTGAAGTAGTCTAGACAGGAATGGGACACTGTGATGACTGGAATTATGTGATGTTGAGGTTCTGTACTACTAGTACATACAGATGGGCACCCAGACAGGACTGTGGCATAGTGTACCACATGAAGCATTGTAATAATGCAGTCATTGGTCTTCAAATTGTGTTTGACATTATATAGCTATGTAACAGTTGGACTGTATACAATGTGCATGACATCCTAGAGAATCCCACCAAAACTGTCCATGGTTGACATAAGACAGTGGGCCAAGTGCCTCTCACCCCAGCTAGGCATAACACCTTGTGGTTTACAAAATGAGAATCAGATTTGTGACTTGACAAATGACCACTATCACTGTTATCTGTGTGAAAAGAGCCATTCACTGACTATGGAAGCCTGCTGTATTGCAGGCTGAACAGTTTCCCAGCTATGCCATAGCCATGGCTTCCAAATTTGATGACTGGGGATGGGAGATGTTTACCATGTCTGTCACATTTCAAATGTTCCATCCCATTTGCAGTGCCAAGCCTCCGTTGCAGGGGATGAGACAGGTATGTAATGATCCAAGACTGTCAGGAGCATTATAAATCATACTGCATGCTACGTAGTGTAGGAGTTGACAGTGTGGTTGTGGGCTTTGACATCATGTGTCTGTTAACCGTAGTTAACTGGCCGACTGGCAAGTGACATATACACATATGTGTAATGAATATAAAGCTGCAGTCAAAATGATTTATATGCTTGCTCTGTGATGATTTGTGATGTTACACAAGTGTCAGGTACATGTGGATGACTCATGTGAACCTCTTTGGTATTCTTGTTCACAGCATCAGCACCGGCTACTGGAGGAGGCAGAGCCACGAACTAAGGAGAAGCAGCTCGCCAGACTGGGTCCAGTGGGGAGGAGGAGGAGGGACCTAGTGGCACAGAGGTTGAGGGTAGCTCCACATCACCATCAGAAGGAGCTGTCGAAGATTACACCTCCAGTGATGACTCCCTTGTGGTGGTGGGTGAGCCAGGACTGGTTCTAACTACATCTGAGTCCGCCACCATCACCAGCTCCACTCTCCCAACTGCTCCCATGCCCGTGTCAGTGTCCGCTCCTTTGTAGGGGAGCATGTCTCCTTTGGGCAATGAACCACACCCCCTGCACCAGTCTCCCCTGCTGCCCTGAGTGTGGAGGCTATGGATTTGCTGATGCAGAGCCATGTGGGGCAGACATCCATGCTGAATGTCCTCCGTGCGTTGACCAGTCTTTTGACACAATTGGTATCATACATGGATGGCATCCACTAGAACATGTCTGCCCTACAAAGATCAAACCAGGGACTGGCCTCCACACTGATGGAAGCAGTATCCCTGATCCAGCAGTCCCTCTCTCCTCCTTCCTCTTCCCCATTCACAGTCCTACCTGACCCAAGCACACTCAAACATGCACACACAGCAACATCCACATGCAGCACACAACCCCAGACACATGACCCCAAACACGCGTGCACGCACACTCAAGGGACTGACAGCACACATCAAGTGAGCAAGAAACTTGAACAACATGCGTCCACAGGCACTCCGCATACCTCTGATCCCTCTGCCTCTACAACCCCTATCCTTGACTATCTTCCACCCCTCACTGCCCAGAAGCTATTCCTCTGTGACCATGGCCTTTTCCCCAAAGACCCATCTGTCCCCCCATCCCAAAGGGAAGAGGAACCCCCCGATCTGACATCGGAACCTGGCCCCACCACACCCTTAAAGAGGAATAGTCCAAAAAACCCCACTCAAACATCCCCCCGGAGTTACAAAATCAAAAACCCCACCACCGACCCATACTTCACCTGCAAAAAAAGGACATAACAAAACAATCCCCCCTCCCAAAGATCCGGAGTCTATCCCATCACAGGTTTCCCCCCCAAGAAATACACAATCCCAAAGATAGTCAGGCTCAGCCCCTCCCCCTCTCCCACAAACATTCCCCCTCCAACTACCCCCTTTCAGTCCAAAACTGCCAATGCAGTGGACCCCCCTCCTCAATGTGGTCCAACCACTGTAGTGAACACTCCCCCCCTCAATCTGGCCCATCCACTGCAGTGGACCCTCCCTCCCTCAATCTGGCTCATCCACTGCAGTGGACCCACACATCCCTCTGGATCCCATCCCTCCCCAAACCCAACCCAGTTTTCCCTAGTCCAGTCCCATTGGTGCCTGGCATGACCCAGATGCCTCTCCCAGGGGAGGTGTCCTGTTGGACCCGGCCTCGTGGCGTGGTCCTTAACCCCACGGATTGTGCCCGTTCCACGACCCGGCCTTCACGGGCCACCCGTCTGAACTGCACCAAGGCCCTTCATCCTGAGCTGCACGCGGTCGCATACCCCTCGTGGCTCCGCCATCTTGTTGGCATCCACGTGACTCTATGCACCAGCCAGCGCGACCCCGCTCAACCCGGCCTCGACCCCAGCGAAGCCCCGACATCCCGGCACCACGGACTGGCCAGGGGGTGCCGCAGGAACCATTCATCGCCCCCGGCGGAGGACAGTATCGATGGGACCCCCAACTGTCCTCCCCTCTCGAGGTGTGATCGCCCTGCAACTCCCTTGGGCCTGGCGCCTCTCCTGCTGGGCGTCTGGCCACCTCCACCCGGCCTCTCCGCCCCCCCCGGGCGCATGGGTCCGGACATCAAAGGGCTCCAGACCTATATCTGGGGCGACCCCGCCACAGATCGGCAGTTGTATCCCGGAGTCGAGAGCCCTGCTGATTGAATCGCGGCTGACCCTACGGAGAAGAACTCTTGTCGGAACCATCACGAGCCCTGCTGACTGCGTCGCGGCTCCTTCTTGTGAACACTTTGAAGCCACCTGGAACATCGGAGCCCTGCTGACGCTGTCGCGGCCCAACCTCGCTGAAACCTCCCTCGGAGCCCTGCTGACGACGTCGTGGCTCGAGCTGAGCAGAAACCATCTTGAGAGCCCTGCTGATTGGATCGCGGCTCTCCACGAACTGTACGCCAGAGCCCTGCTGACGCCGTCGCGGCTCGACCCCCTCCGAGATCCCGAGGTCCTCCAGCTTGAGGATAAGAACTGGGCCCCAGGTACCCTCGTACCGCACTCCTGCCAAAGACTGTCCCGCTACCCCTACCCTTCCAAAGAGACACTGAGACTTTGGGTGGATCCCGCGATCCCATCGTGTAAATATTGACCTCGTAACCTTTTTATTGCTGATAAAGAATTGCTTGTCTTGAGACAACCTCCTTGAGTCCTGTGTGGTGGTGTTACTGGGCTAGTACGTGATAGGAGAAGGATCTCTCAGGAGACTTCTCGGCAGCGCTCGGCTACTTCGTACAGCGTGAGGGCCCCCCTTGGTGGTCTCTCCGACTCCTCGGGGTCCGCCTTCCAACATTTGGTGGCCAGCGACGGGATCCGAGCCGAACGCAGTACGTACCAGCCAGTACCCACTAGCTACCCATCCAAACGGACAGTAATCATGAGCAGCCAGGAAAACAACGCGACAATGGAGTTCCAGCCGTTCGGGCTGGAAGAATATACGCACAAAGAGTTAAAACAGTTCTGCAAAGACAAAGGCATTGCAACCACCGGCCTAAGTACCAAAGAGGACATGCAGAAAGCTCTGAGGACATGGCTGGAGGCCGGGGCAGGCCCCTCCCAGGAAGAAGGTCCCCTGCCCCTGACTGAGACCATATCAACCGCACTGACTCCGGCAACCGGAGGAAGAAAGAGCCTAGAAACCGGCCTCTCCGAAGAAGAAATACGAGAGCGGGAGAAGGTCCGGAACCACGAGCTAGAGCTCGCACGACTGCGGCTGGATGGCGAACTCCAGCTGGCGGAAAAGAAACTGGCCCTAGAGCAGCTACGGCTTCAAGAGGAGATAGAGGAGAAGAGGCGACACCGGGAGTTGGAGGAAAAGAAACTGACCCTTGAGCACGAGCGCAGCCTCAAGGAGCTCGAAATCAAGGCCAAGAACGGAGGGACCAACGCCCCCGGTACTAGAGACACTCTACCGCCTGCCGAAACCAAGGTACATATCCCGAAAGAGGTCGTCAAGGAGTACTACAAGAATGACGACATCCAACAATGGTTCAAGGCCTACGAGGTGGTCATGACCTCTCATCGGGTGCCCCGAAAAGACTGGGGCGCGGGCCTGTGGGGGCGGTTCCTGAGTGAGGGTCGAGACACACTGCTCCAGCTGCCGGAGGAGGTGATGACCTCCTAAGATCACATGAAGGAGGCTCTGCTCACCCGCTACGGGCTAACCGCAGAAATGTACCGCCAGCGGTTCAGAGACTGCAAGAAAATCCCGGGCACCACGTGGGTGGAATATGTGGACTTTTTCAGTCGGGCCCTAGAAGGGTGGATCAGAGGTAGCAAAGTAACCACCTACGGGCAGCTGGTCGACCTCATCGTGTGGGAACATCTCTCCAACAATTGCTTCGTGGAACTGAGACAGCACCTCCTCGACAGCAAAATGACCGACCCGCGAAAACTCGCCGTCGAGGCCGATCGATGGGTCAACTCCCGGGTCCCCCGGAACTCAATGGGGGAGTACCAGAGGAACCCCACCGGACCCCCCCGCCAACTCGGTGGAGGGGGAGGGCCGAACAGGAACCGAGACCCTCCCGCCGGGGCCCCCAGGAGCCCCCCTCGAGGGCCACCGCAGCAACAACTCTCCCCGAGCCTGGCCCGAAGGGGGGCGCCCCCGGCCAGACCCGGACCACGGCCACCAGTAACGTGCTACGGCTGCCAACAAACCGGACACTATGCCAGCGATCCGGTCTGCCCCCTGAACCGAAGAAACGGGGCCGGCGGGCCCCCGCCCCGACAGCTGGCGGCCGCCGCCCTGGGAGAAGGAGAAGAGGAAGAGGAGACCCTCGACCGAGGGACCACTGAATGGGAGCCGGCAGCCATGTCCCTGGTCTGCCTGGGTAGCCGAGAAATGGTACCCTGCACCCCCATCCCCAGCAACACCCAGAAGTACCGGCAGCAGGTCACGGTCAATGGACAACGGGCCGAAGCCCTTCGTGACACCGGCGCTAGTGTCACCGCTGTCCGCTGCCACCTGGTGACCCCCGAACAGATCCTACCGAATGTGCTGTGTCCCGTCCGGACGGCCGACAACAGCGAAAGCCTGTGCCAGATGGCCCTGGTCCCCTTCGAGTGGGGAGGGGTGACGGGCCTGCTGAAGGTGACGGTATGCGACGACGCCCCCGTCGACTGCCTCCTGGGGAACGACTTGGAGAGTTCCCCCTGGGCTCAAGTACAGCGACGAGAGCACCTCCGAATGCTGGGACTATCTGACTGGGCCTGTGCCATCACCCGGTCCATGACCACCCGGGCCCCCCGCTCATCCTCAGCCTCCGGGGCCGCCCAGCCCGAGGGGCTCGCACCACCTCCCGCCAGCAGCGAGGGGGAGGCGGACACCGACCCTGGACCTAGTGAATCCTCCCCCGAAGAGATGGCTTCCCCGTGCGCCCTACCAGAGCTGACACAATGGCGACACGAAGGGGGCCCCACCCGGGAGCAGTTCCAACAAGAGCAGCAGTCCTGCCCCACTCTCGAAGGGGTCCGCCAGCAAGCGTCCGCCCAAACCAACGGGGACCAGACCGGCACCCACTGGGTCTACTGGGCCGAGGGCCTGCTATACAGTGAGCAGAAAGTGGCAGAACTCGGGGCCAGCCGAGTGTTGGTGGTCCCCCTCCGCTTCCGGGAGTTCCTGCTCAACCTGGCACATGATGTGCCCCTCGCCGGACACTTGGGGCAAGACAAAACGTACAGCCGTCTGGTGACCCACTTCTACTGGCCCCGGATGCGGAGAGACGTGGACAACCACTGCCGGTCCTGCCAGACCTGCCAAGCCAGCGGGAAGACGGGGGGTCGGGTCAAGGCCCCCCTCCAACCCTTTCCAGCCGTCAGCACCCCGTTCGAACGGGTCGGAATCGATATCGTGGGGCCCCTGGACCCCCAGACCGCCCTGGGCCACCGCTTCATCCTGGTCCTCGTGGACCACGCCACCAGGTACCCGGAGGCGGTCCCGCTAAGAACTATAACGGCCCCCGTGGTAGGCCGGGCCCTAATGGGGATCTTCTCCCGAGTGGGATTTCCCCGCGAAGTGGTGAGCGACAGAGGCACAAACTTTATTTCCAGATACATGCGGTCCCTGTGGCAGCAGTGCGGGGTCACATACAAGTTCACGACCCCCTATCACCCTCAGGGGAACGGACTGGTTGAGCGGTTCAACAGAACATTAAAGGGAATGATCCAGGGGCTAGAAGAGCCCCTCAGGCGGAGATGGGATGTCCTGCTGCCGTGCCTCCTGTTTGCCTATCGGGAGGTCCCGCAGAAGTCCCTGGGGTTCAGCCCGTTTGAAATATTGTACGGGCACCCGGTCCGCGGACCGCTCAGCCTGGTCAAAGAGAGCTGGGAGACGAAGCCCCAAGGCGCCCCTCCTGACGTCTACCGATACCTCCTGACCCTCCGAAACCAGACCCGCAAGTTCCGAGCCATGGCCGAAGCCAACCTCGAGGCCAGCCAAGAGGACATGAAGCGGTGGTACGATCGGAACTCCTCTACCATAGAATTCGAGCCAGGTCAGAAGGTATGGGTCATGGCCCCGGTTGAACCCGGCGCCCTCCAGGACAAGTGGACCGGGCCCTTCAAGGTAGTGGAGAAGAAAACACCCGTCACCTACCTGGTCGACCTGGAGTCCCCCCGGAACCCCCTCCGGGTCCTACATGCTAACAGGCTAAAACCCCACTTTGCCCGGACCGAACTGAGCCTGCTGCTGGCGACTGACGAGGGGGGCGAGGACGACTCCGAGCCCCTGCCTGACCTCTTGCAGTCCGACATTCATGATGGATCGATCGAAGGGGTCCAACTCGCCTCTTCCCTGACTCCGGAACAGCGCAACGACTGCCAGCAATTGCTGCGGGACTACGCAGCCCTCTTCTCCCTCACCCCGGGGGTGACCCACTGGTGCGTCCACGACGTCGACACCGGGGAGAGCCCCCCCATGCGACACAGAGCCTACCGGGTGCCTGACCGAGTGCGGGCCTGCATCCAGGCCGAAGTAACGAAGATGCTGGCCCTGGGGGTCATCGAACCCTCCGACAGCCCGTGGGCCAGCCCTGTCGTCCTGGTGCCCAAGGCCGCAGCTCCCGGCCACCCCCCAGAGTTGCGATTCTGCGTGGACTACCGAGCCCTGAATGCCGTAAGCAAGACAGACGCCCACCCGATACCCCGGGCCGACGAGCTCATCGACCGCCTGGGGGCCGCTCGCTACTTGAGCACGCTGGACCTCACCGCCGGGTACTGGCAAATCCAGCTCACCCCCGGCGCCCAAGAAAGATCCGCCTTTTCGACCCCGGATGGGCATTACCACTTTCGGGTGATGCCCTTCGGAATGAAGAACGCCCCGGCCACCTTCCAAAGACTAGTGAACAAGGTTTTGGCCGGGTTTGAGGCCTTCAGCGCGGCCTACCTCGATGACATTGCCGTGTACAGCAACCACTGGGCAGAGCACCTCCTCCACCTTAAAGCCGTCCTGGCCGCCCTCCAGCGGGCCGGGCTCACAATCAAGGCCAGCAAATGCCAAATCGGCCACGGATCCGTGACCTACCTGGGCCATCAAGTGGGGAGTGGGCAGGTGGCCCCCCTCCAAGCGAAGATAAATGCCATCCAGGCCTGGGAACCCCCCACTACCCAGACCGCTGTCCGGGCCTTCCTGGGCCTCACCGGATACTACCGGCGGTTTATCCGGGACTATGGGAGCATTGTTGGCCCCCTCACAGAGTTAACGTCCAAAAAGCAGCCCAAGAAGGTGCACTGGACACCCCGCTGCCAAGCAGCCTTCGACACCCTGAAAACAGCCATGTGCACTGCTCCGGTGCTGCAGGCCCCGGACTACAATAAGGAGTTCGTGGTGCAGACGGACGCCTCCGAGTATGGGATCGGGGCCGTCCTATCCCAAGCCGACGAAAAGGGGCTCGACCGACCAGTGGCCTTCATCAGCCGACGACTACTGCCCCGAGAGCAACGATGGAGCACTATTGATCGTGAGGCCTTCGCTGTAGTGTGGGCCCTCAAGAAGCTCCGGCCCTACCTCTTTGGTACCCACTTCCGGGTCCAGACCGACCACCGGCCCCTGCGGTGGTTAATGCAAATGCGGGGCGAGAACCCCAAGCTGCTGCGGTGGTCCATCTCGCTACAAGGGGTGGACTTTGACGTTGAACACCGGCCCGGCAATGACCACGCCAACGCCGACGGCCTGTCCCGCTTCTTCCGCCTTGACGAGGAGAATCCCCAAGGAGATGGGTGACTCTCCATGCCTTCGGCTGGGGGGGACGCCTGTTGGACCCGGCCTCGTGGCGTGGTCCTTAACTCCACGGATTGTGCCCGTTCCCCAACCCGGCCTTCACGGGCCACCCGTCTGAACTGCACCAAGGCCCTTCATCCTGAGCTGCACGCGGTCGCATACCCCTCGTGGCTCCGCCATCTTGTTGGCATCCACGTGACTCTATGCACCAGCCAGCGCGACCCCGCTCAACCCGGCCTCGACCCCAGCGAAGCCCCGACATCCCGGCACCACGGACTGGCCAGGGGGTGCCGCAGGAACCATTCATCGCCCCCGGCGGAGGACAGTATCGATGGGACCCCCAACTGTCCTCCCCTCTCGAGGTGTGATCGCCCTGCAACTCCCTTGGGCCTGGCGCCTCTCCTGCTGGGCGTCTGGCCACCTCCACCCGGCCTCTCCGCCCCCCCCGGGCGCATGGGTCCGGACATCAAAGGGCTCCAGACCTATATCTGGGGCGACCCCGCCACAGATCGGCAGTTGTATCCCGGAGTCGAGAGCCCTGCTGATTGAATCGCGGCTGACCCTACGGAGAAGAACTCTTGTCGGAACCATCACGAGCCCTGCTGACTGCGTCGCGGCTCCTTCTTGTGAACACTTTGAAGCCACCTGGAACATCGGAGCCCTGCTGTCGCGGCCCAACCTCGCTGAAACCTCCCTCGGAGCCCTGCTGACGAAGTCGCGGCTCGAGCTGAGCAGAAACCATCTTGAGAGCCCTGCTGATTGGATCGCGGCTCTCCACGAACTGTACGCCAGAGCCCTGCTGACGCCGTCGCGGCTCGACCCCCTCCGAGATCCGGAGGTCCTCCAGCTTGAGGATAAAGAACTGGGCCCCAGGTACCCTCGTACCGCACTCCTGCCAAAGACTGTCCCGCTACCCCTACCCTTCCAAAGAGACACTGAGACTTTGGGTGGATACCGCGATCCCATCGTGTAAATATTGACCTCGTAACCTTTTTATTGCTGATAAAGAATTGCTTGTCTTGAGACAACCTCCTTGAGTCCTGTGTGGTGGTGTTACTGGGCTAGTACGTGATAGGAGAAGGATCTCTCAGGAGACTTCTCGGCAGCGCTCGGCTACTTCGTACAGCGTGAGGGCCCCCCTTGGTGGTCTCTCCGACTCCTCGGGGTCCGCCTTCCAACATGTCCCCTTGCACATAAAGTGCAGGCAAGTGATGAGGGAGATTACCCCTTGTTAGACGGCGACCTCAGAGGAGCCCGGAAAGGGGGTCCTGGCTACCCTGAGACCCACCCTCAAAGTATCGTAGCCGGGCACTGGCGGGAGACTCCTCAGGAGGAGGAATCCCGTATCGAGGATCGTACTTCTGGCACCACACGACACAGAAACACCACCCCGTGCGTTCTTAGGAATCACTCTTTATCAAACAGGTTAGCACTGCAAATATGTACAAGGAGAGCGCGGGCTCAATGAGTCTCGGTAGGGGGTAGCGGGACAGTCTCTGGTAAAAGGTTCAAGGCAAGGACGTACCCGGCGCACAGCTCACAATCCTCGAGCTGGGGGGTAGGCTTGTTGTCGTTGGGGTCCGGCGGGACCAGTGGAGTCTGTGGAAGCCGCGAGTCACTCAGCGGGCTCAGGTACAAGTTCGGAGGTCTTACGATCTTCAGGGAGCCGCGAGTCACTCAGCAGGGCTCAAGTACAAGTTCGGAGGTCTTACGATCTTCGGGGAGCCGCGAGTCACTCAGCAGGGCTCAGGTACAAGTTCGGAGGTCTTACGATCTTCAGGGAGCCGCGAGTCACTCAGCAGGGCTCAGGTACAAGTTCGGAGGTTTTACGATCTTCAGGGAGCCGCGAGTCACTCAGCAGGGCTCAGGTACAGTTCTAGTTCCAGGAGCCGCGACCGCGTCAGCAGGCTCTCGTTGTTCCAGCGTCGAATCTGCCGGACAGTCTCAGAGCACCCCTTGTTATAGGTCGACCCCTCTTTGATGTCCGGAGTCTGTGCAGGCAGGGGTCTTGTCACCTGGGGGTCGCTTGTCGGGGTTTCCTGCCATTGTCTTTTGATCCTCTCAGGGCCGGGTCGGAAGGAGTCCCAGACACCCAGCAGGCGTGGAGCCAGCTCTCAGGGAGGCCGGAGGGCCGATCGAAACTCATCGTCCCAGGGGAGTTCAGAGGTGCGATAGAAACTGCTCCTCCCTCTCTCATCCCCTGGCAAGCGTGGTGTCCTCCAGCCGGAGTGGCGCCGCTAGGCCCGGGTCGCGCTGGGGCCGGGCGGCCATCTTGGTGCATGAAGTGGGCACGCGGGCCCGGGGTGGCCGAAGGGAGAGAGGCCATGGACGAGGATGTCCGGGTCGGGTGCGTGTGTTCTGGTGGAAAGGATCGGCTAGGCTGTGGCTCGGGGCTGCAGGTACCAGGTTAGGTGGTGCGGGGACAAGTAGAGCCATGCTACGAGGCCGGGTCCAACACCCCTGATCCCTTAAAGACTTGAACAACTATGGACTGGCCATTGGCCTTACGTTTCAGTTAAAAATGTTTGCATTCTCATGCTGAATAAAGCGGTAATCAGTCATATTATTGAGTTTTTAATATCGATATACAGAAATATTGAGTTTAGTGTATCGATAGTATTAAATATCGATGTTCTGTATAACGATGTTAAAAGTATTGATTTAAAGCATTGTTAAAAATATCGAGGTATGTAAAATCGGCTGTAAAAATATTGTTATGTGAAAATATCGTTATTGTGTTATATTTCAATGTATTTAGAGTCTGTTTGTAGTAGTATATTAGTTACTTAATTTTATATAAAATTAATTTGCATTACATATTTTTAGGAGCAGGATGTTGGGTTTTTAGGGGATAAGGGTGGAGAGTGCTTTGAAATAATTGCTTTTAATTTATAATAAATTTAAAAATTTTAAATTGAAATTTCAGTATAACATTTTGAATTCTGAAAAATATTTTTTAGGAGGGGGATGTTGGGTTTATAGGGGATAAGGGTGGGGACTTTTGAAAAAAAGTGTTTTTTAATTATAACAAATTAAAAAAAGAAAATTGTCTAGGAAATTAAATTTTGAATTTTGAAATATATTTTTTAGGTGTAGGATGTTGGGTTTATAGGAGATAAGGGTAGAGATTGTTTTAAAAAAATTATTAAAATATATTTCCAGCACCTAATCCCAAATTAATACTGACTGGAGTGGGAATAGTTAATTAATAAAGTTTAGTGTCCAGCACCTACCCAAAATTAACAGTGACTGGAGTGGGAATAGTAAATTAATTAAGTTTACTGTCCAGTACCTACCCCAATTTAATATTTAGTGGAGTGGAAATGGTAAGTTAATTAAGTTTAGTGTCCAGTGCCTACCCTAAATTAATACTGACTGGAGTGGTAATCGTAAATTAATTACGTTTAGGGGCAATTCCGATCTGGGTCGGAGGGCCCTCCGACCGAGTCGGATCTGGACTGTTTTCCGACCGAGCTGGACTCCTGCAGTCCGACCGAGCGAGTACGATGCGACCGCATGCTGCCGGACTCGGTTCGGTCGGACTCCCATAGAAGTCAATGGGAGCCAGTCGTACAACTTGTACATGGGCTCCCATTGATAGAATGGGTACGTCTCGCACAAAGGCGCCCCCTACAGTGGGTACACATTGGTGCCATCCGTACCATAAATGCCTGTGTTGGGGATACGCTTGGGTCTCCCCCTGTGTCTGCGTGTTAAGGCTGCGGGTGACAGGGGGTCCGATGCGGACCCCCAAAGGAAGTTTCCCGGATGTTTTCCAAGCCGGAAACTTTGGCACAATCCAGCTGTCAGGAGCGCGCATCGTACTGGCTCGGTCGGAATTCGCCTCCATTGCATGACACAGTTCGCTTATGGAAGAGGCGTACGGAGCGGTTCGGACCCGGAAACGAGTCGGTCGGCGAATTTTGCGTTGCTCGCATCGTACTTGCTCGCTCATACAGCTGTACGAGTCGTCGGTAAACGCGTGTACGGCTCGTACTTTTTATGGCCGGATCGCGTTCGGAGCCCTTCCGAGTGAGATTGGAATCGGCCCCTTAATGTCCAGCACCTACACCAATTTAATACTGACTGGAGTGGGAATAGTAAATTAATTAAGTTTAGTGTCAAGCACCTACCCCTAATTAATACTGAGTGGAGTAGGAATAGTAAATTAATTAAGTTTAGTGTCCAGCACCGACCTCAAATTAATACTGACTGAAGTGGGAATAGTAAATTAATTAAGTTTAATGTCCAGCACCTACCCCTAATTATTACTGACTGGAGTGGGAATAGTACATTAATTACGTTTTGGTGCCGATTACGATCCTGGAAAAAAATTCCCCGTACGACTCGTATCCGGTCTTTTTAACGTACGAATCGTACAAGTGCCGTACAAACTGCCAACTACGATTCGCATGGGAAAAAGTCCATACGAATCGCATTGGGAATAATTCCCCACACGTCCTCGGGTCGGAAAATGTGTCCGACACGTCCCCGGACGATTTACCGTACAAATGTGAAAAGTGAAGTCCGACCGCGCAAGTACGATCCATCCCGTGCGTCTGATGTTACAACCGGATGGAAAAAACACCGTCCGCACCGAACTCCTATAGCAACCATGGAGACATGTGCCCGCATACGCGCCCAACACCCCCCCAGCCCCCGTATGTACGCGCCCAACCACCCCCCCAGCCCTCGTATGTACAAGTCGAACCCCCACCCGTGTATGTACACCCCCGTACGTACAGCCCGTACCCCCACCCGTGTATGTACACCCGTGTACGTACGACTCGAACCCCCACCCGTGTATGTACACCCCCGTATGTACGGCCTGTACCCCCACCCGCGTATGTATGGAGCGTACCCCCACCCCAACAGTGTATGTACGGACCGTACCCTCACCCGCGTATGTATGGAGCGTACCCCCACCCCAACAGTGTATGTACGGACCGTACCCTCACCCGCGTATGTATGGAGCGTACCCCCACCCCAACAGTGTATGTACGGACCGTACCCTCACCCGCGTATGTATGGAGCGTACCCCCACCCCAACAGTGTATGTACGGACCGTACCCTCACCCGCGTATGTATGGAGCGTACCCCCACCCCAACCGTGTATGTACGGCCCGTACCCACACCCGCGTATGTATGGAGCGTACCCCACCCCAACAGTGTATGTACGGCCCGTACCCTCACCCGCGTATGTATGGAGCGTACCCCACCCCAACAGTGTATGTACGGCCCGTACCCTCACCCGCGTATGTATGGAGCGTACCCCCACCCCAACAGTCTAAGTACGGAGCGCACCCCAGGCCCCAACACCAGCACCCTCAACCAACATCGCGCATGTACGAGTCGTACCAAGCCAGAGACAAGGACAGCACTGTACAACAAAATGGCCTATGTACACACCGTACAGATGCTAAAAACACACGTACACAACCAGGACAAAGCAAAACAACACAAGAAGACTCCATTCGAATCGCACAAAGCCACAAAACATGTCCAACAAGCACAAATACAACACATTCACTGACCTGCAACTGCCAAACTCCCAAACAGAGGCCCAAAACACAACCACTCCTTATAACACACCCACCCAAAGTTCAAACACAGCCACACCCACCAATGGACCAATAAAAAGGCCCAACACACACAAACCATGATCCTTTGCAACAGACCCACTGCTGCCAGACCACACAGAGAAACAACTGCACCATACTACAACCTCCACTACACCTTACACCTGCATACCTTCACACAACCACCTTCACAAACACCCCCTCATCACATTCATACACACCCACACCCCCCACAACCATCCACACCCACACCCCCCACAACCATCCACACCCACACCCCTCACCATGCCCACTAACAAGAATCCAAAGTTCACTAGCCAAGAGTGGAGGTCCTTGTCGACGAAATCCTCAGAGTCGAGCCACACCTCTTTGGAACATTGGTCAGACAGACCAGCATTTCCGAAAAAACAGCCATGTGGCAGACGATTGTCGATGCTGTGAATGCTGTTGCGTCCACCAGACGGACCAGGCATGAATGCCAAGCCAGGTGGTACGATCTGCGGAGGACGGTCCGCCGCAAAATGACCGACGACCACAACCAGGCCAACATCACTGGAGGAGGGCCGCCCCGCAGACGCGTACAATACCATCCCTGGGAGGAGAAGGTGATGGCCATACTGCCGGTGGTGGCAGTGGACGGAGTAGAAGGACTCCGAGAGCCTGGTGAGTACACAAACAACTCACCTCACATGGGGGGAACGTCATCCACAACCAAACTCACAATCATGCATGCAACCACCCCAAGCTATCGCATGACTCAACCACACTCCATAAACATGCACATGCCACTAGCGCCACCATGCCCCATGCACCCAGCTGGACAATGCCAAGTCACAGGCCGCAGAAAACACCAACACAAGACACGGTAACCCGGATGGCGGGAGTGTGGGCCTCAAAAATCACATAGTGCAACTCAGAAGCAGACAACAATGCCCTCTGCCCATATGGCCTAGGTCACAGCCAGACAAACAGTGTGTCCCCACACAGGAAAGACTTGCCTGCAAATGGCGGACGCCTTGCATTAAGACATGGGGGTGAAGGCACCTTTTTGCACATGACAGCAGCCAATGAACAGACAACACTGTGAAAGAGTGGCAGCACACACCACCACAGCAGCAGCGCAGACACAGACACTACACCCAATGGGTGCCTGGAGATCAGAAACAAACTCACATGAACAAGCCAAGGGCCATTCAAAGATCTGCAAAAAGTGTGTGCCTAGGAAGCTGGGCTGAGGTGACAGAGGGTGACACACAGAGGGAGGGAGAGGGGGAGAGAGAGGGAGGGAGACACAGGGAGACGGACAGAGGGAGGAGGCTGACACAGGGAGGGAGGGAGAGGGGGACAGAGAGGGAGTGAGAAAGGGATACACAGGGAGACCAATTCAGCCTTGGGTGGTGTGGGAATGTCAGGTGGACTGCGTGCATGTAGACAAGGGTGGCCAGTGCCTGAATCCCCCTCTCTTCTCCATGGCAAAACACTGGGCCATGTCTCAACCTGTGCACGAGCACAACAACAGCTACCTGCATTATATAAGTGTGTGGAACAACTCCATGTGCCCACGTACAGTGCAACATGGAAGGCGCCAATGCATGGCTCGCCACACCTGCTCACTCCACTGCTGACTGCAGTCACAATTGACGCAGCAAGTAAGACTGTGTCACACATAGGTAAAGTCTCAAAAGCTGTGGCCAAGGGACATACCCATGCACAAGTGCACTGTGAGTGGAATGCAAGACATATCCAAATACCCAGAGGAAATGTGCCAACTTTGAAACTAATGAAACATGGATGTTGCATGGAACAAAAATAACATTGTCTCTCACACACACAGGTCAACGTCGTGGATCACCCCCCAACACTGGGGGGGAAGACTCACAGGACCCGGCTCTGCGGGATGACGATCCCACCGGCAGCGACGACTCTCACCACTCTGTGGACGACCCCGACCAACCTGGCCCCTCTGGTGTCCAACCACCTGCAGCACCTGCGTCAGGTACAACTGGGCCAACCACCACCCCCACTCCTGCCACATCCCAGGAGACACCCAGGATCCCTGCCCCACCACCACAATGCAGCCAGGCCGGCCAGGAGGAACACGGTGTACCGGGCACCCAGGAGGAGGCAGGCGACAACGCTAATGCCACCCCTCAGGGGTCCCGGAGACCCGATGTGCCCACAAGGGCAGGCCAGGTGCAAGTGGGCAGGGTTGGTGGGAGTGGAGGACGGCGGATGCGCGAGCCTGACCAGTTGGCTGCGGAACCGGTATATTCCCATGTAAGAAACATCCTGGACACATACCGGCAGGACACCACGGGCATGAGCCAGGTTGTGTCCACCCTCAACGAGAGGAAGGGGACCCTTGAGGAGATCAAGACCCAGCAGGCCCAGCAACATGCGGCGCAACATGCCTGTCAACTGTGACACCAAGGGCGGATGGAGGACAGATAGGCTGAGCTCGTGACGGTGCTCACGGGATTTAACCGTTCACTCCGTCGGATAGCCGACAACATGGGCAACCCTCCCTGTGCCACCAGGCTTAGAACATCCACACCCACAGGGAGGGATCAGGAGGAGGAGGATACATCCGACGGAGCATCCCAAACATCGTCACGGCCTGCTTCTGAGGGTTCCCGCAGGAGGGCGGGTCGTCCACGGAAAAGACCGTAAGGGTCGGCGCAACAGCACCATCTCCCAGGACACCTGGCCTGGCACCTGGCCCACTGGACCAACAGCAGCACATCAGCAAATGACATTCTCTGCCACATGGACTTGCTGGTCACTGTCTGACCAATGTTGACAAAGACTGTAGCATGGACTCTGATGATTTCCAATGGCAAGGACACCAACTCCCCCAGTGAACTTTGGATTCCACACACCCGGAAAGCCCCTCTTGTCATACCCCCCCCCCCAACACGTACCCCAACACAAATAAAAACTTACACGATAAAGAGATGATGCCTACATTTTGCATTATTACCTTACATGTGTCTTGTAAAGTCTAACCATGCCTGAGTTCTCATATGACTTCAACCATCCATAACCTGGGGCCTGAGTCTGGCACAGGACACACATGGGTCACAATGTATTAGGCAAGACAGACATGGAGCACCATACACACCCGTGATGGGCCCAACCAGCTGAGGGGGTGGCCGCACAACCGTGCCGACAGACATATTGAGTAACCCTGGGCGAGACACTACGCTTCGCCCACGTAGTGTACGTAGCGCTGCCTGCTTCGCAGTTTTCGGAGTAGGCGAAGCAGGCTAGCGCTACGCACACCCAGGGCGAAGCGTAGCTGCCTGCTGCCGCCACCCGCCTCCCGCCCGCCCTCCTTTTAAATCAAACCCCAGCATTTGCAATAAATACATAAGTAAAGAAACTTACCTGAAGCGCGGTGTCTCCGGGGCTCCCTCTTCCATTTTCAACTTCTTCTGACAAATGCGCATGCGCGGACGCCCGCGCATGCGCATTTCTTGCGAATGCGTGGGCGTCCAAACTGTGTTTTGTGCTCTGTTGATGTTACTGGTCGGAACTTGAAGTACAGGATGAGCATTTTTGAAACAGAAATATCAGTGCTCTCATCAATTAACAATGTGTGATACAAAGCGTTACGAAGTTCTGCCATAGCTTCACAGTGTATCACGCTATTGATGGCCTCAAGGAACTCAAAGGCATAGTTCTTGCTCCTCCAGCTGTCTGGTATCTTGACATACAAAGCTAGGTGGTCATGGATGTCTTGTACAGATAACATTGAAGTATTCATTTTGACTGCCAGCAGCACGTTGTTGATGAGAATCTTTATCTCTTCAGGCACAGATCTTTGGCGTTCACCTACTTCCATTCTATTTGCTTTGTCAGTGGCAGTTTCTGTCAGCATTGCCCGCACTCCAAAACCAAACCTGGCAGCAGCTCTTCTGTTTCTCAAGATCACCATGGCAGACTCGTGTACTTTGCTAAGTAGATGGCGGTTCATGTAATCCAGTTTCCAGCCATCACTCCATTTCTTCCCTGTGGAAAAGTCCCCAACAATCTTGGCTTTGGCACATGCTTTGCAAATCAAGCCCACGTCTGGACTGTATTGGAAAAGTTCCCCGATTTGCACGCGGACCTTGCTTCGCGATTTCTGCGTCTCAGCCTCCACAATTTCCTTCATCCACTCTTCCTTGAATACAAGGCAACATTTCTTCCTTTGTGGTGACGCACTGCACTCTCCCAAAGTGACAGCTTTGCGCTTGAACATTTCCGTGCCCGCCGGTTTTAACCTGCTGTGCCACAAAGCCTGCAAGATAAGGGAACATGGCTTACGTTGACGCCTAGCTCATGCATGCAATCCTTTATACTACAATGATCAAGATGCAGTTTAACTCTACCAAACAATTACCTCTTCTGCTTGAACTCACGTACGCCTGTGTCAATGTATGGGGGTCTGGCTGCGAAGCCTGCAACAGAAGAAAACATGGGTAAGTATATTATACTACAATGATCAAGATGCACCACAGTTTAACTCTACCAAACAATTACCTCTTCTGCTTGAACTCACGTACGCCAGTTTAAATATGTGGGGTTCTGGCAGCAAAACCTGCAACAGAAAATGCACTCCTTTAACTCTAGCAAACAATTACCTGTTTGTTCTGCCTGTACTCCAGTCTGCCTGTGCAATTGTATTCGTAGTACGGTCTCCCAAACCTGCAAAAGAAAAGGGGTGCAGATTGTGATTCTATTTACCCAGCAACCCCCAACCCAACGAGGAACGTACACAGAATTACCTTGTCTTTGTGGGTACTCGCACCTGACCACTCCTATCCAAATACCTTACAGACTGGAAACCTGCAACTGAAGACAAGATAGTCAGCAAATGCTTCAAGAATCACAAAATATGAATGGGACGGGTCTAGAGACCCCAATAGAAAAATTGACCAAAGAATTACCTGGGATTCCAGTCTAGGACAAACACGCGTGTGCCAATGTGTTTCATTATTAGTATGATGTAACCAGTACAAGAGTAATTTGAAAAAAATAAACACATGGGCACACAAAAACAAACTCTAATTACTAATGATTTTAGTATTTTACATTGGAAGAGTTTGCCAAAAACGGGAACATCTAATGGGAAGGGGAACATATTTTAGCGCTGTCTGTATCTCTTAAATGCACACGGAATTCAAAAAAGATTTCACAATGAAACCATTGATATATACCATAGCGACTCTTAAATAGGGGGCTTGTGATTTCAAACGTATCATAAAAGTTCATTTGTGACTTGAAATGAATGTACAATTACTTACAAAGGGGCTGTGCAGTCACAGGCCAGGGATGTGGAATTCCTATAGCCCGACGCCCCGGACATATTGTTTGGGGTCAAGGGCATCAAGTTTTCATGTGTACAAGTAGGCCCAACCCCCTACAGCACAAACCCGTTGGCTGCCAGTTTACAGTACCACATTATGGATTAGGAAAGGCCATTGTCTACAGTTAAGGTAATAAGTTTAGTAATATGAGGCTATGTATAATGCTCCCAGAACGCTCTCTGTTTATATGCAAATATTTGCAGAAGCTTGAAAGCAAGAGTGATGGTTCTTTGCTTTCAAAATAAAATGTTCACAAAAAAATGCAAGTAGGAAAAAAGACATTAGGTGCCATATCTTTGCAGCATCATTTAGTAAAATGTTGATGTACGCTTGTATCTCCCAAAAATATTCCTAATGGAAAATCAGTTTAACCAGTTGAAATATGATTTTTGGGAAAAAAAATAACACAAGCGTTGGCAAAGCCAGTAGGTCTGAAATGTGTGGTCAGCCGTTTGGCCACAATCAGTCCCGCGCTCTGCAGCCACACACCCCCGAGCACCCCCCCAAGCCGCCACAAGACAAATGTCTATTTTAGATACCACATATATTATGGACCTGACATGATCTTTGAAAGTGATGGGAAACAAAGGATTCATGCAGGAAAAAGTTTTACACTGCTTGGCCTGACGACCCTGGAAGCATTATTTGTTGCAATTTGAGACAGAATATATAAGACTTATGAATGGAACTGAAGACAGATGAACCATTGCGCCAAACTAAATGGGACAGGTGAACTGGGCTTCCAACTTATGGGAAGACTGAGGCCTTACACATCGAGGTAGAAGCTGCGCAAACACAATAAATGCTGGTGAATTGCTGTTCTTGAGACCTAATTGATTCAATCTGGTTTTTAGTTTTCCCTGATTGTAAAAGGAGGATACTCTACCAGAGGGATAATCGATGCACAGTGGCAATGACCTTTGCAGGAAGTGATAGGCTGCAATATGAAAGATTCATGTGTGTACAAAAAAGTTCAATGTGCATTCATTCTATTACGCAGAATTAGACACCCATAAACAGACTACAAAACCGTCAACTTCATTACTGGGTGCAACAACAAATAACTTTATCCAGGATCCCAGACATCTGATATAGGGGCGCCTGCCATGGTGTAAAGAGTCTTGGTTGGTCAGTTTCACCCCACTACAACTATACTGCCAACACAGGTTTCATAGTATTGGAACAACAGGTGTCTTCTCAATCAGGAGTAAAAATGATAAGACTGCAAATCAAAATGTTTTGAAGACAGTCACATTGGTTTCCTTCACTATTGCAGAAATTGACAGAGTAAGCTGATCATGTCATGTGAAGGCACCGACACCGCTCTACCGCAAAGACAGAGTCAATGCATTCATTATACACCCCACTAAATGCTTTAAATGGGCAGATATATTCCAGTACCAGCAATTCTAATTACTGGTGCTCGGCTTCGAATGGGAGAGTCCTGGCAAGTTTCATTACAAAACAGATACTACGGGACAATGAGAGCCTACATTTCTAGACTTTCCTTTAGGAATTGTCAACAGAGCCTAGCAAACATCAGATGCCTTCAACGGGATCTTTAATAGATACCAGGTTCATCGATAGCCGACATACAGTTTTCCATTGTATGAATAGAGTCACATTTGAGATTCTTCTAATTGTGGTAGCAGGTTACCTCATGATGCCCCCCCTTAAACTGAGAATCATAGCTGCAAACAAAACATGCCGACATTTGAGAATCATTTCTACACAGACCGCTCACTTGCTCCTAAAATCAATCCTTTGGTCTCCTGGGTCAACCTGCAACTTTCCACGTTTCAAAGACTGTTCCGACTCTTACAAACCTTTCACAGGAAGGAGCTGAAAAGAGGCCATGCCCACTCGATTAAGGTAATGTGACATACACATGGGTGCTGATACAGCTCACGACAAGTTGTCGAGACTCCAAAATCAGGCTGACAGGTTAAGTCTGGCCTACAGGATCGTAAGTATTTGAGACCAGCCCAGAGAAGTTGGTAAGTTGATGAAACAATGGATTGTGCACAAGGTCTACTGAAACAATGGACTGACTATCTGCAAAGGATGGCATCCCGCTCTACCCCTGCTAGATCTCTGTTAGTCTACCAGATCCAGCAATGTACATTCAAAAGCCTAAAACATTGATCAATTTCTTGGGGGACATGGTCACAACCGTGAATCTCCATTGTCAGGTTCTGAGCTCCTCAGGGTCCGGTTGATGTTAAGTAGGTCCACCTCCCGATATCCCCGGACTCCAACCAAAGGTTACAGAGTCCAGAGGAGATCAGGCGAGGGAAAGGATAGGGGAAAGGGTCAGCAGGGATAGGGTTCTGAAACGACAAAAACAAACATAGACAAAACATATATATCACAGTCTACTCTCCGTAGGTCTCACTATAGATATGTGCTTAATATCACAGTCTACTCTCAGTAGGTCTCACTATAGATATGTGCTTAATATCACAGTCTACTCTCAGTAGGTCTCACTTTAGATATGTGACTACCAGTCCAATCACCGGCATCCAATTCAACCTAGAACACCGCCAACTAGGCGCTCAAATGCCCCGGCTGTTCTAACGCACTATTACTGTCTTAATGCTATTCAATCCTCCTTCTAGGCGAGTACAGGTAATGAAGGCTTCCACGGTGCCCACACCGACGCCAAGGATTCCTGCCTTGTAGCGCTTCCGTAGTAAGTCCCAATGTCACGCTGCCAAAATGAATACAAGCTCCTCCGAGCTATTTCCACAGTCGCGCTCCTCAGGCGCTGTCAAAGTAACTACAAGCTCCTCCGAGCTATTTCCACAGTCGCTCTCCTCAGGCGCTGCCAAAGTAACTACACGCTCCTCCGAGCTATTTCCACAGTCGCGCTCCTCAGGCGCTGTCAAAGTAAATACAAGCTCCTCCGAGCTATGTATCCGGGGTGCCGTCCAAGCGCTGACCGCCGTGACTTATCCAAGCCGCTGTCTGCCTTGGACGTTAGTAAGGGTGGGAGTCGCCGTGGGGACGGGGTAGGGCGAAGAAATTGGGAGCTCAGCCGAGCTCGGACCACATCGCTCACCTGCTCCTTCCGTGCTCCGCTCCGGCTCCTCCTCCACCTCCCGCCGGGACGCCTTGCTCCGAGCGACGGGGAATGGGAAGGTGCTCGAGTCTCTCGCACTGGCACGACGCTTCTCCTCTTACCGCAATTCCCGCCGGGACACCGTGCTCCGAGAGACGGGGGATTGCTTCCTCGATATTCAAAATAACGCACGCCTTCTGCCGTGCGCGACGTCCTCTTATAGACGCCTACTTCCTGGTTCTAGGGCTGCTGGTCTTCGTAGTTCTTAGATGCTAGGCAGGCGCCTAGAACCTTGATTCCTCACAGTAGGTCCCCTCCCCTAGCGCCTTCTAGCTCCAGGCTTCGCCGGATTCCTCCTGTAAAACCGTCTCACCGCCGCCGGGGCATGGACCTTGTCCGAAGGTTCCCAGGAGTCTTCCTCTGCCGTATAACCTTTCCAGGATATCAGGAACCACAGCTTGCCCCCACGATATCGAGCGTCGCGGATACTCCGAACTTCATATTCTAATCCCCCATCCACCCAGACCGGTGGCGGGACTCTCCTGGAGGCTGTCACCGCCGGTTTCAGCAAACTGCAGTGAAAAACGGGGTAGATCCGCAGGGAACTTGGCAACCGGAGTTTGTAAGCCACCGGATTTATCCTCCGTATGATCTGGTATGGTCCAATGAACCTAGGGTGGAAGATGCTACGCCATTTAAAACGTATGTATCTGGTGGATAACCACACTCAATCTCCCACTTCATACGACGGACCATCGGTCCTCTTACGGTCCTCCCATCTCTTGTACTTTTGTTTAGCAGCTTTTAGGGCCCGTTGCGTTTTTCTGTGAAGAACCCGCAAGTCCCTCAACCGGGACTGGACTGCAGGTTGATTGCCTACTGCCTCCGGTAACGCCACCGGGAGAGTTTTCGCTTCATATCCGAAATTGGCCATGAACGGGGACACCCCAATCGAGCTATGCCATGCTCCGTTGTAGGATAGTTCGGCCATCCACAGCATGGACACCCACGACTCCTGCGACTGCGACACGTAACACCTCAGATATTGTTTTAATGTCTGGTTTAGGCGCTCGGTTTGTCCATCAGATTGGGGATGAAAGCTGGTGGATGTCGCGGATTCAATCTGCAAAGCCTTACACCATGTTTTCCAGAAGCTGGCTACGAATTGGGGGCCCCTATCTGACACAATCACATTCGGTAAGCCGTGCAGTCGTACCACATGTGTCAACAATAGCTGAGCAGTCTGTCCAGCCGTCGGGAGATTGTGACATGGAATAAAATGACCCATCTTGGTCAGGCTGTCCACCACTACTAGAATTGCCGAATATCCCCCTTCCGCTGGCAGTCCGGTGATGAAATCCATACTTATATTCTGCCAAGGTTGCGGTGGGGTGGGTAATGGGAGCAACTTCCCTTTTCTTTTACCTCGCTCACTCTTGTTTCGGGCGCACACCTCGCAGGCGTTGATCCGTAGCCGGACGTCTTTGCTCATCGTTTCCCACCAGAAATTCCTGGTCATTGCCTCAGTCGTTTTGCGAATCCCGGGATGACCGGCCAAGGCGAGACATGGCACCAGTGAAATGCCTTCCTTCTAAGTTCCTTGGTGGGAATGAACAGCCTCTGTCTGTACAAGGGGAGCCCATCTTGAATGGACCGCGCCCCCTCCTTGGCGCTCCATCTTTTCCAATCCTCCACTGAGCGACTGAGTCGTATCTCTTCTAAGAACTCCGCAGCTCTCACTATACAGATCACCTTGGCTGGATTGATGATAGCCCGTGGAGCCGGCGTTACGCTCCCTTCCTTCAGGACCTGTCGAGATAAAGCGTCAGCTTTCCTATTGTCGGTGCCAGGCCGGAACGTAATGCTGAAATAGAATTCCGTAAAGAAAAGCGTCCATCTCATTTGGCGCGGGGTTAAGTGTCGTGCGGTTGTCATATACAGCAAATTTCGATGGTCAGAATAGACCACTACCGGGTGTTGAGCCCCCCACAAGTAGTGGCGCCATTCCTGGAAAGCCTTCTTTATTGACAGGAGCTCTTTTTCGGCGATGGTGTAGTTCACCTCTGCTTTATCTAATTTCTTCGACAAATAGGCCACGGGGTGCAGCCTCCCTGTTTGTTTGTCTCGTTGGGACAGCACTGCCCCTATTGCTTCGTCTGACGCGTCCGCCTCCACTATAAACGGGACGTCAGTCTGTGGATGTCTTAGTATCAGTGCTGTGGTGAACTTAGTTTTCAATAGCTCGAAGGCTGCTGTTGCTTCAGTAGTCCATTTGAAGACCACTCCTTTCCGTAGCAATCTGGTTATGGGTACCGCAATGTGGGAGAAATCCTGGATGAACCTACGGTAGTAGTTCGAAAATCCCAAAAAGCATTGCACATCACGCACTGAACTAGGAGTAGGCCACTCACGAATTGCCTGTACCTTTCTGTCGGACATGCTCAACCCCTCTGGCTTCAGAATCACTCCCAAGAATTCTACCGTGGTGACCCCAAACTCACATTTGCTGAGTTTACAGTATAAGTGATTGGCCCTTAACTTTTCCAACACCAACCTGACCTGCCTAGTGTGATCTTCCCCTGCTGCCGAGTAAATTAAAATATCATCAATGTACACTACGACAAAGATGTCCATGTACTCGCGCAGTACCTCGTTTAAAAAGAACTGGAATGCCGCCGGGGCGTTGCATAGCCCGAACGGCATCACCAAGTACTCGTAGAGGCCAAACCGGGTTTTAAACGCGGTTTTCCACTCGTCCCCTTGTCTAACACGCACCAAATGGTAAGCCCCCCGAAGGTCCAGCCGGGTATAGATTACTGCCTCTCGCACTTGATCTAACAGGATGCTGATTAGGGGCAAAGGGTACCGGTTCCTCACTGTGTTTTTGTTCAACATCCTATAATCGCAACAGGCCCTTAATTCTCCGTTGGCCTTAGCTATAAAAAAGAGAGGCGAAGCCGCAGGGGAGCGAGAGGGCCGAATGAATCCCAGTGCCAGGTAACGATCAAGATATTCTCGTAGATGGCGGGTTTCGGGATCTGATAAAGCGTACACTCTACAGGAGGGGACAACCGTCTCATCCACCAAATCTATTCTACAATCAAACGGCCTATGCGGGGGAAGCCCTTCAGCCTGTTGTTTATTGAATACATCTGCATAACCTGCATATGCCTCCGGTAACTCCACGTCTTTTTCTGCTGCTGTAGCCAGGCAGAAGGGAAAGGCTAGCGCAAGGGCTTGTGAGCGAGGGACTTGCAGGCACTGTTCTGCACACCCCTCCGCCAAGAACCTTACTGTACGCTCCTGCCAATTCACTGTCGGATTATGGCGTACAAACCAAGGCATTCCCAGTATTACATTGTATTGGGGTGCGGCTTTGATATTGAACTCGATCTCCTCCTGGTGCTGTTTGGGTCCGTCTAGTAAGGTCATTTTTAGATTATCGGTGTGGAGAGTGATTCGTCCCGATTTCAACAGTTCACCATCCACAGCCAGGACTTCTTCTGGGGATTCCCGAGGCACTACGTCTATTGACAGCAGACTTACCAGCCCGCTGTCAATGAAGTTGCCTGTCGCTCCCGAGTCCAACATTGCTCGCACCTGGTGCTCTTGGGCCCCTACTTCCAAGCCTGCCTGCAGTACAATATGGGCTTCGGTGTCCGTAGATCGGGAATTGGTGAGGGAAGGTATCTTCCACACCGTCTCCTCCGGTCGTACGGGTGAGAGATACTCAGGGTTATTTGTGTCTTGCACCAGGGTGGAGACCGCTGCCTTCTTACCTCTATACGGTACTGAGGTATTTCTGGGCTTAGAAGGGCATTCACGTACAAAATGCCCTTTTTTCCCACAGTACATACAGAGCCCCAAGGCACGGCGACTCTCCCTTTCAGACCGAGATAGAGGGGGTCTTAAGGCCCCTACCTCCATGGGTTCATGGGCTACAGTAACAGGATTCTGCTCTTTCCGGACGTATCTACCTGTAGCACCGCTTCCCTTATACCTGTCTCCCCCTCTTTCAGCCATGCGACCGTCTAATCGCAACACCAAATTCATCAGTGCAGCGCATGTAGTAGGTTGTGGATCTATCTGTGCCACCACGTCTTTTAGTTCTTCACATAGTCCTTGATAGAACAAGGAGATTCTCTTTTCTTCCGGCTAGGAAGCCTCCGCTACCAACCGGTTGAAAGACGTGAGGTATGACACCAAGTCGCTCTTTCCCTGTCTCAATGACAGCAACTCTTTGTCAGTACTAAACGTGGTTGTTCTCCTATCGAACACCCCTTCGAAAGCGGCTCTGAAGGCTTCCCAGTCCGACAGGATGGCATCGTTATTCCTAACCAAAGGGACCGCCCAAGACACCGCATCTCCCACTAGATAAGAGATAGCGAAAGCCACTCTAGAGTGGTTCGAGGGAAAAGACGAAGGTTTGCACGAAAAATGTAACATTATTTGAGTCAGGAAGATCTGGATCTTCTGCGGGTCTCCTGCGTATCTCTCTGGACTCGCCAAAGGGATAGGCGGTGGCACCGTCACATGTATCTGTTGTCCACTAGGTGCCGCTACATCAAAAGGATTACGGGACATCCTATCCACTCTATCTCGCAGGGCTGTGGTTTCTAAGCGTGACGCCACAAGTTCCAGCTGAACTAAAGCTAGTGCCTGTACTACGTCCTCTAAGGACGCCATACCCAACACCCCCCCCCGGACCGGGAGGAGCACCTAACTTGGGTGCGTTATTCTGTCAGGTTCTGAGCTCCTCAGGGTCCGGTTGATGTTAAGTAGGTCCACCTCCCGATATCCCCGGACTCCAACCAAAGGTTACAGAGTCCAGAGGCGATCAGGCGAGGGAAAGGATAGGGGAAAGGGTCAGCAGGGATAGGGTTCTGAAACGACAAAAACAAACATAGACAAAACATATATATCACAGTCTACTCTCCGTAGGTCTCACTATAGATATGTGCTTAATATCACAGTCTACTCTCAGTAGGTCTCACTATAGATATGTGCTTAATATCACAGTCTACTCTCAGTAGGTCTCACTATAGATATGTGACTACCAGTCCAATCACCGGCATCCAATTCAACCTAGAACACCGCCAACTAGGCGCTCAAATGCCCCGGCTGTTCTAACGCACTATTACTGTCTTAATGCTATTCAATCCTCCTTCTAGGCGAGTACATGTAATGAAGGCTTCCACGGTGCCCACACCGACGCCAAGGATTCCTGCCTTGTAGCGCTTCCGTAGTAAGTCCCAATGTCACGCTGCCAAAATGAATACAAGCTCCTCCGAGCTATTTCCACAGTCGCGCTCCTCAGGCGCTGTCAAAGTAAATACAAGCTCCTCCGAGCTATGTATCCGGGGTGCCGTCCAAACGCTGACCGCCGCGACTTATCCAAGCCGCTGTCTGCCTTGGACGTTAGTAAGGGTGGGAGTCGCCGCGGGGACGGGGTAGGGCGAAGAAATTGGGAGCTCAGCCGAGCTCGGACCACATCGCTCACCTGCTCCTTCCGTGCTCCGCTCCGGCTCCTCCTCCACCTCCCGCCGGGACGCCTTGCTCCGAGTGACGGGGAATGGGAAGGTGCTCGAGTTTCTCGCACTGGCACGACGCATCTCCTCTTACCGCAATTCCCGCCGGGACGCCGTGCTCCGAGAGACGGGGGATTGCTTCCTCGATATTCAAAATAACGCACGCCTTCTGCCGTGCGCGACGTCCTCTTATAGACGCCTACTTCCTGGTTCTAGGGCTGCTGGTCTTCGTAGTTCTTAGATGCTAGGCAGGCACCTAGAACCTTGATTCCTCACATCCATGAATCCACACTCAAAGGAAGAATCCACCTCCTTTGCAATAAAAAAATGAATTTCAGACATGCAGTGCTCTGGCAATAGCAGACTGTGTGCTACATTACTAATATTAACAACAATTCACTCGGCTAAAATCCTACTCGGAGCAGCATTTGAATATTAACTATGCAAGAGCTTACTTGCATCCACCTTGAGTCACAGTGCCATCAAACTCTGTGCCTTGAAGGAGCTCTAAGACAATTTGTGATACTATATAAAGCTCCTAAGTAAATACTGATGAGGAACTTTCTCATTTACAAATACTGTGCAGGAGAGCACACCTTAAAAAAAATATATATATATATATTATATATATATACACACACATACACACACACATACACATGCATACACGTGTTACCATCCTTGTGGGGACTATGTGTGAACACCTGCCTTGTGGGGACTAACCTTTCCCAATGGTTTAAAAATATGCCAATAACAGAAATATGTTAAGAAAAAATTTATAAAACAGGATCCTGCTTCAAATTTGCAAATATATTGTTTTTAAATCGTGTGCACAGAACCATCCTTGTGGGGTCTTGAACATGTGTTACCATCCTTGTGGGGACTTAGTCAATAATTATCATTTGTGATTGAATGCCTTCATAAACAAATGGCTAAATGTAATTTTTCAGTGCTGTACTTAAATTACATGATAGTTTAGTCATATATAAATAGCTCATTGTGTCCTACGAGCACAAAGAACATGGATTGTGATGATAATTAATTCCTCAGTGGAGGCCTATAGCATATGAAGTCCCTGGAAAGAGATTTACAGATATTTAGCCTGTTACTGAGTGCTCACAAACTTTCAAGAATAAGGAAACAACACAACGTTAAGATTATTTAGCGGCCAAACATCCTGCAATGTGGTCGGATAGGAAAGTCAAGTTGAGATTACCTAGTTCATATTCATCAACCTCACCACTAGGCATCATTTTCTTTGCATGTTATGCGATGATAACCTCCAAAGATTTTGTATGTTATTATAGTAATGTTCTACAGCTGACAGATAGAGTAATTGATGAAAATCATTTTTAAGCCACTGGAGAGATAGGGCGTGATTATTTTAAAATTGTGTTTCAATGTAGTCACTCCCAAGTTCCTATAGGCATAGTGTGTGTTTATATTTATGTTCAAGTCCTGCCTAGATTATGTGTGGTTATACTAATACTTAAGTCCCCAATGAGGTGGTATTTGATGCTAGTTATGTTTTAGTCACATGAGATAGTTTGTCATTACAGGGACGCCAGGTTCTCGCTCAGATAGTGTGTGATTATAGACATGTTGAAATCCATCAAAACAGTGTCTGATTATCATCATGTTTGATTATAGTCAGGTCCCTCTACAGACAGTGTACAATGACAGTCATGCTGCAGTTCATGCAAATATAGAGTGTTATTCAAGAGGTGCCCAGGTCCCCACAAAGATAGTGTGTGACTATTGGCATGTTCAAGTCCCCACAAAGATAGTGTGTGATTATTGGTGTGTTCAAGTCCCCGCAAAGATAGTGTGTGATTATTGGCGTGTTCAAGTCCCCGCAAAGATAGTGTGTGATTATTGTCATGTTCAAGTCCCCGCAAAGATAGTGTGTGATTATTGTCATGTTCAAGTCCCCGCAAATATAGTGTGTGATTATTGTCATGTTCAAGTCCCCTCAGAGATAGTGTGTGATTGTCATGCTGAAGTCCCCGCAGAGATAGTGCGTGATTATTGGCATGTTCAAGTTCCCCCAGAGATAGTGTGAGATTGTCAGGTTCAGGTTAGTGCAGAGAGAGTGTGTCATAATTATATTCAAGTCCCCACATAGAAAATGTTATAATAGTCATATTCAAGTCCTTGTAGAGACAGGATACGATAATAGTCATGCTGATGTTCATGTAGAAATAGTGTCTCATTACATTAATGCTCAGGTCCCCACAAATAAAGCGTTTAATTATACTCACCTTGAAGACCATATTGAGATAGTGTGTGGTTATATTCATTTTGAAGGTCCCTCAAATATATAGTGTGATAATAGTTATGTTCAAAACCCCACAGAGATAGAGAGTGATCATAGTTATGTTCAAGTCCCCACATAGAGAATGTTATAATAGTAATGCGCAGGTCCCTGTAGCGATAGTAGGTTATTTTAGTCATACCCAGTTGTGTGCACAGATTATAGTCTTGCTCAAGTCCTGCAGGGATTGTTGTGTTGTATGATTATAGTGAAGCCTAGGCCCCCATAGAGATAATGTGTGATAATAGGGTTGCCCACATCCCCACAATAGTGACTGTAGACCTGCAGCGAAAGTGTGTGACAACTGTCAAGTACAAGTCTCTCTATGGAAACATTATATGAGAGACACACTCATTTCCCTGCAGAGATAGTGTGTGATGATGATAATGTTCAAATTCCCACAAAGCGGTAGTGTAATTACATTGATGCCCAGGTCCCAAAAGAGACACTGTGTGATTATACACATGGCAAGGTCACCAGTGAGATAGTGTGTGATGATAGCCATGATCAATTCCTCAAGAAGATAGTGTGTGATGAATTATATTGATGCCCAGCTCCCCACAGAGATAGTGTGTGATTTTGAGGATGTCTAGGTCCTCACTGAGATGCTGTGTGAGAATGGTTTTACCAGGTTCCCCATAGAGAAGGCAGGTGCAGTGTGCTACTGCAAAGACAGCACGTGATTGTTTATATTGATGCCCAGGTCCAAACAAAGATAGTGTGTGATTATTGTGATGGCCAGGTCCCCACAGAGATAATGTGTGATTATAGGTATGCCCAGGTCCCCACAGAGATAATGTGTGATTATAGGTATGTCCATGTCCCCACAGAGATAGTGTGTGATTATAGGGATGTCAAGGTCCCCACAGAGATAGTGTGTGAGTATAGGGATTCCCAGGTCCCCACAGAAATAGTGTGTGATTATAGGGATGCCCAGGTCCCCACAGAGATAGTGTGTGTTTATAGGGATGTCAAGGTCCCCACAGAGATAGTGTGTGATTATAGGGATGCCCAGGTCCCCACAGAGATAGTGTGTGATTATAGGGATGCCCAGGTCCCTACAGAGATAGTGTGTGATTATGTTGATGGCCAGGTTTCCACAGAGACAGTATGTGATAATGAGGATGCCAGGTCCCCACAGAGATAGTGTGTGATTATAGTAATGTTCAAGTCCCCACAGATATTGTGTATGATAATAGGGATACCCAGGTCCCCACAGAGATAGTGTGTGATTATAGGGATGGCCAGGTTTCCACAGAGGTAGGTTGTGATTATATTGATGGTCAGGTTTCCACAGAGATAGTGTGTGATTATAAGGATGCTGAGGTCCCCACAGAGATAGTGTGTGATTACAGAGATGCCAGGTTTCCACAGATAGTGTGTGAATATAGAGATGCCTGGTCTCTACAGGCAGCGATAGTGTGTTATTATAGTATTATAGGGATGCCCAGGTCCCCACACAGATAGTGTGTGATTATAGGAATGCCATGTCCCCACAGAAATTGTATGTGATTATATTGATGGCCAGGTTTCCACAGTGATAGTTTGTGATTATAGACATACTCAGGTCTCCACTGAGATAGAGTTGGACCATAGAGATGCCAGGTCTCCACAGACATAGTGTGTGATTATAGAGATGCCAGGTCTCCACAGAGATAGTGTTCTATTATAGGGATGCTCAGGTCTCCAGAGAGATGGTGTGTGATTATAGGGATGTCACGGTCCCCACCCTGATAGTGTGTGACCATAGTCAAATTCAAGTCTCCACAATAATGTGTGCAATGATGCTATGTTGAAGATACCAAACAGATTATATTAGTCTGATGGATCTGTACACTCATGTATTCACTTGAAGGATCAGTGTTTGACCTCCCACTCACAGTTTGAATCCTGGTGTTTCCACTCAGCTCAACTTATAATTCCTTGAGGTAACTATAACTGGTGAATTACAGTGTTGTTTTTAGTTTAAAATGGCATGTTAACTGTCTTTTTCACCTAAGTATAATGTAGCTTTAGCCTGTGGTTTATTCAGTGAGGTTTTCTTTTTTAAAGAAAGAAGGTACTTCTGCTGCAATGCCTCCTATTCATGCCTTCAAATCAGTGGTGTCTTTGACTCCACCATTGCATGCTTGTTTTTTAATTTCACACCTATAACGGTGAAAAAGTCCAAGACCGTTTTGACCCAACCTAGCGTGTTATGCATCGGTGTAAGTGCAGGAAATCAGGTCACGGCTATCTTTTAAAATATCACTTATTAAATATGCTGTTTGTGTGTGTGCATTTGTTTCTTGGTTTTTCTGCTTGTGTAACAGGAATTTAGCAAATGATATTCACTCCTGGGCAAAGCACAAACTGCTTCAGTTTATATAATAATAAAATCTATAATTAATATGCAATGAGGCAAAACTTTTTTTTTTAATGCACCATTGGAAATATTCTATTATGTATCCCGTAGTTGACATTTACCTGATGACATTTTATCAGCCTTTTTCTTTTTAATTTAAAGTGAGAACAGGCAGTATCTACAGCTTGTGCGCAGATCACAATAACTCGACTGTACCTCGTTGCATTTCCACCTGCGCTATAAACAGCTAACGCCACCCCCCTCTCTGTGGGCTCGAGAACTTTTGCGTGCCCTGCGCTCACAGTATCGGACCCGTCTGCCTTGGAAGTTCACCAAGCTTATCTGACTTCTCCACTGGGTTGGTGACCTTCAGGCAGTGTAACCAGGGCTGCATTCCCTGGCAGGGACCGAGATTACATTTCATGCCCTTGCATGGAGCTTTCTGCCATGTGAATGTGCGCAGGGAGCATTTTTTTTTTCTTTGAATGAGCTTGGAGAAATTTCATTCACAAAATGGAGGACATTGGAAAGACTATAAGTCCCAGTTGGGCCAGCTGTGGTGTAGTCTTTCACCGAGCTCTCTTTTCATAGGCAGCTGACCTCATCCTGAGAAGAGGAAAAATCCAGTCCACTGCAATATGAGCTGCTTTGAATTTTTCTAGACCAGACCTACCAAGCTAGGAGAGGATTCTGAGCTAGGGAACTCTGATAATTGGTACTTTGTGACATTTTTGAAGTTCCTTTGACACTTCTGTCTGTGCTCTGTGTGCCTCACGTACATAGATATTTCCAATTTTTATTTGATTTGTTTTGTTTATCTAAGACCTCGTCTCTTGTAAAGGATTTTGAGATAAAGCTTCATTAACCATGCCTCTTTTAAAGATAACCCTTACCATTCTCATCCCACTGAAAGCACTAATGCTTAGGACTGCCAAAGGGACTCTTTTCCTCAGACCCTGCGCTTTGATAGCACCGGTGCTTGTGCTATAAAATCTATGCATAGGTTTCGAAGCTAGAATTTTGTGTTTTTTCATGTCAGCTGATGCATTTGAAATCATTAGATGGTGGCGGAGACTGGAGATACTGTGTTTTCTCTTTCCCATAACACTTTATTTTAAAACTTCGGAACAGGCGCTTATGACTTGGGGCCCAGCATAGTTGTTTGTATAGGGGTCCGTAAAAAATGCTGACATGCCTGGTGCTGCTAGACGCTCCTCATGCTCTGCTTTGCACCCTTCTAACCCTCTGCTGTTGCATGGCTAAACACTTATAAGGTCCCAAAGGCGAGACCTATTGGCTATACCAATGCTTGTTATATATATATTTATGTGTGTGTATGTGTGTGTTAGAAATTGGGGTCCTGATTGACTGGAGTCAAGCAGCAATCAATCCTAGTCCATGTACATAATGAAACTTGAGGGGGCCCCCCTGCAAGGTACATGGAGGGACCCCGCTACGGATTTACTCCAGAGCTCCCAGGCCAGAGTACTGTGCTGAGGGGGTTCCCTGCAGCTCAGGGCCCCCCTGCAGCTCGGGGCCCCCTGCACCACCGGGGCTGCGGGCACCTGTTACACCACTGTCCTAGTCAGGGTAAGCCATCAACGTACCTTTAAAGTAGTCTTTGCTCATCATCTGGTAGCTTAGCAGAGAATGGTCAGGCGTAACTTACGAGACAATGTGTAAACCATTTGTGCAACACTTTAAATAGCAACATAGTGTAAACACCACAAAATAATAAAACAAGACCAAAATGACAAAAATCCAATAAATAGAACATGAGATGAATTTTAAAAGAATGAACTGCAAAATATTGCTTAGAAGTAGTAAGCACCTATTTGGCATATCTGGTCGCACCGGACCAGGACAAAGTCAAAAGTTCAGGCTGACCGCGATGGAGCACAGGCTGGATACAGGGACCCCCTGAGGCCCACTGAACAAAAGTACTTTGATCCCAGTTGCGACAACGAAGATGAGGGTTTCAGCCAAGCAATGCATCTGTGTTGATCCTGCAGTCGAGGTGATCAATTGTCTCCACCCAACAGTGGCGATGCATCAGTTCTGTAAACAATGCAGCGTTTCGGAAGTGTGATGTTCCATAGATGATGCACTGTTTTTCTACATGCTACTACAATCTTTTCTATGCAGTGGCGGCAATGCAGTGGATCTGACAGTGAAGCGCTGGTTCCGAGTGCAATGCACTTGTCATGTTCCCGCAACAGTGGCGATGTCCGGATTCTGCTCTCTCAGCAAAGGATGCTTGGGTTCCCCATGGAGCAGTCCCTTATGCCCACTTCCAATGATTCAATTGGAGCAGGGTAGTTGGAATTCTTTTATGTCCCTGAACGTTCAGTTGAGGAGGCTAGTCAGCTACCCCTTGGAGTCACTCTGGATTGAAGCTGTGTTGGTCCGATCTTTAGCACCTAGGCAACAGAAAGTAGCAGGGCACACAGCAAGGCAGCAGTTCTTTCAGAGTAGCAGCCCAGCAGAGTAGCAGAGTAGCAGTCCTTCAGCACACCAGTTCATCTTCTTAACAGAGTGGTTACAGGTCCAGAAGTGTAATAAGTTGGTGGTGTCGGAGGTCCAGTACTTATACCCAGTTGTGCCTTTGAAGTGGGGTAGACTTCCAAGAAGGGTCTTTGAAGTGCACAGAGGTCTTCCCTTCCTGCCCTGTCTCCAGACTCAGTACAGGGGATATGCAGCCCTTTGTGTGTGGACAGGACACAGCCTATTCAGGTGTAAGTGTGAGACTGTGCCCAGCTCCTCCCTTCCATCCTCCCAGGATGACCCATTCAGTCATAGCTAAGCTCCCTTTATGTGTGGGTATCTAGATGGAGTACACAAAGCCCAGCAGTCATGCAACCCATACTCTGATCAGAGACAGGCAGCCGACACCAAATAGCTAAGAGCAGAAAAATGCCTCTCTAAAAGTGTCATTTTTAAAATATTAACAATGAATCCAACTTTAAAGAGGATTTATCATTACCATTCCATCGGTACTAAACAGAGCCACATAAACACAGTCTCCTCCGTCTACTTCCTCACCTCCACCTGCTTTGTAAGATCTCCGAATGGCTCCCTGTACCCACCAGATGTACCATCACTCAAGTCCTCATCACCAGTCGCCTGGACTATGGCAACACTCTTTATGCAGGAATCACATCACACTTCCTTAAGAGACTTTAGAGACCATCCAGAACTCGGCAGCCAGACCCATCCTCGACCTCCCCAGACAGACTCACATCACCCCCACCTAAAGAAACTCTACTGGCTCCCTGTGCACAAGAGATGCCAATTCAAGATCCTGACGCACGCCTACAAAGCCCTTTACAACCAAGGACCACCATACATCAACCACCACCTGAGCTTCAACCATCCCTCAAGACCACTTTACTCTGCCTCTCTCTCTGCCACCACACCCCTGCATCAGCCGCAGCAACAGTGGAAGTCGTTCCTTCTCTTACCTCACCACAAAATCCTAGAACAGACTCCCCATTTACCTGAGGACACATCACTCCCTCCCTCCAGGAATTCAGAAGGGGATTCCAGACCTCGCGCTTCAACTGAAATCCCAAGCAGACTGGATCTAACGCTTGGAACCCTCACAGGTGATTAGCATGGTCTACAAATCCATGGTTGATTGACAAATCAACCTTCTCTCTATTAGGAATTACAGCTTATTAAATGTAATAAGGAATCCTCGATGATATCCTATGAGAGAGGTAGGCCTCACAGTAGTGAAAAATGAGTTTGGAGGTTTTTCACAACCAGGACATATAAAACTTACAATCATATGTCCTACCTTTTAATTGCATAGCACCCTGCCCTATGGTCTACCTTAGTGGTGACATATGTAATAAATGGGGTGATTAAGGCTTGGCAAGGGGTTTTAAATGCCAAGCCAACATGGCTGTGTAACACTGCCTGCAGGCTGCAATAACAGGCCTGGGACTAGGTTTAAAGGGCTACTAGGTGGGTGGCACAATCAGTGCTGCAAGCCCAATGGTAGCATTTAATTTACAGGCCCTGTGTATTTGATATTCCACTTTACCAGGAATTTACAAGTATATCAAATATGCCAATTAGGTATATATCAAATAAACTATGTTTAGGGGCTTGAGCGCAAGCACTTTTGCACTGGTTAGCAGTGGTAAAGAGCACAGAGTCCTAAGTCCAACAAAAACCAATACAGCAAAATTGGAGGTAAGCAGGTAACATCCTTGGGGGAAGACCACCCCAAGGCTTTCAGGTCTAACACGTGCCCCTCCTAGTTGTAAGTGGAGAGAGTTACCTAAACTCCTGGACGTTCCCTTCACTAAGGTGAAATATTCCTGAGAGACCATAATTATTGGCATGGTCTCCCCAGGTCAGTGTTCCACAGTACAGTCCATTCCCTGTAGCGAACATTCCCTCATTAGTGAGATCTCGTCAGCAGGGGGGCGCTAGAGGACGCCAGGCAAGATGGCCACACTATAGTGCAGCTTGGCCTGGCTGATCTCTCATCCGCCTAAAATCTGCCTAATATTGCAGCATCGTAGCCTGTAAACAGCTGTCCCTCATCGCACTAGCACCCTGCAACCTGCGGAGGAATCCTGGCTATCTGCTGGCAGCGTGACGGCTGAAAATTAGATTTTTGCATTCTGCCTGATGAGCGACAAGTTGGCAGCCGCCGCAGCCTGACAAAGATTCTCTCCACTGCAGCAACTCTACTCGCGGCCGGCGAGGGGTTAATCTGCCGGTAATTATCCTGCCGATCGGAGGGTGCTGGACCGATCGCCAGTGTGGCCAGAGGACCGAAGTGTGGACTACTCACTTTTGCACCCTTTGGGACTGACCAGGGGCCTTCAGCGGAGTGTGCCGGCCAGCCGAGTCCTGGGTCTGCTGCCACTGCTACGGTGCTCATTCAAGGTGCCCAGGACGGCGACGATTATTGCTATCCTCACTCGCTGTGCTGTGAGGGGAGGGGCAACCCGGACTGCAGCTTCTGCGCTCTAAGGCACCTGAAGATATGTGGCCTACCTCACTGCATAGACTGATGCAGACTGAGCCGGGTACTTGCCTAGGGGCGTGTCAGACCCCCGCTGTGTTTGCGCCTGAGGACTGGAAGGCTGGTAGAGCAGACTGCAGGCAGTGGTGAGTGGGGAGCGGCTGGGCTCCTAGTCCTCCGCTGCGGTGGTGGGTGAGGGATGGAGCGTATGGCCGCACTCTGCATGCTGCAGCCTGTGAGTGTGGCTGAGGCAGGGTGGCGCTCGTGTCTCCCTGCGTGACCGGCGATGGCATCCATATTCTGGATAGATCTGGGAGGCCTCCCCCTCAACATGTACTCTAGCTGATTTCTCTTCGGACTCCCCATACCATCCAGGCCTGGCACCCCCTGGGCCTTCTGTGTGGCTGAAGGCGCGTCTAGTTGCGCATTGACTCCGGAGGTGTAGCAGTTCTGATACACACAGCAGCTGTACCCTGTAGGCGACATTGTGGACTGGGCTGCTCTGCGTTAGATCGCCTCTCAGGGCTGATAATTCCCGTGCCTGGTGTATGTTGTATATCACCTGGGACTGATTCGCTGTTGAGCTTGATAAATCTGCATTGCCCAGAGAGTGGTTGTGCCCCAGAGAGTGTTAAATTGTGCCTGCGGTGTGCCACGACTATAACTGCTGGCTGGGGGCTCGAGCCTCAGGGACCCGGCAGCGGAGAAGTGGGACTCCCCTTCATTTTGTCAGCAGCAGACATGGGCAGAACTGACAAGACGCAGCCTCACCTCATGTTGGAGGCACGCAAATCCACTAAATCGCAGCAAAGGGTGGCCTCTGACTCCGAGGCGGACGCCCAGGGTGAGGGCCCCCCCACGCTGGAAGCAACTCTGCTCACCATGCAGAAGAGTCTCCAATCTATTGAAGGGACAATGGCAGCGGTGAACCACAGGTTAGACCATATGTCATCCCAGCTCGAGAAGCAGAATGCAAGGATGGGGGAACTTGAGCAACACGTCTCCACAACCGAAGATGGCCTCGGAAAAGTGACAGACAAGGCACTCCACATAGAAAAAGTCTTAGCGCTCATCCAAGCAAAAAATGAAGATTTGGAGGCGAGGTTGCGCCGCAACAACATCCGTGTCACAGTCCTTCCTGAATCTACCAACACTGGCAGGATGGAGACCTTTTTCGAGTCCCTGGTCAAGGACATATTTGGCCCTGAAAATCTCTCTCCGATGTTTATAGTGGAGCGTGTCCATCACTCGCTGGCTGCAAGACCTGTTCCTGGTGCCCCGCCTCGCCCTATAATCACCCACCTACTGAACTATCAGGACCACGATGCCATATTGAGGCTCGCGAGAGAAAAGGGCACAATTAATCACCAGGGGAATACTCTGTCCTTATTCCCTGACTTTACGGTGATTGTCCAGTCAGCGAGTCACACACACCCTACCCACACAAACACTCAGAAACCCATACAGATACTGAGACAAGCAATCAATAACTCATATAGACACTTATATAGGTATTCACAAAACCATGCAGCCACTTATACACCAACATACAGACACATACAAACATTTACACAGTTTAGTCACTAGTCTGCAGTAAGATACATTTAATGACTCACTTATAGAGTCAGTTACGCACCACAGAAAATCATCCATTTACACACTTGTACACCCACTTATTCTTCAACAGGCCTTTCCCTATATATATTAAACATATTAAAATTGTTCAGAAACACATACTAAATGGATGATGTCATCAGTGATGTCATCAGTGATGTCATTTGAGATGTCATCAGTGATGTCATGAGTGATGTCACTGACCATGTCATGAGTGGTGTAATATGTGACGTCATCAGCAGTGGATTGCGGGCGCGCGAGTTATAGTTAGCTGAACTAACTATAACGGGGGAATTTCAATGGTTTTGTACGAGTGAAATGTCCAGCTAACTATAACATGTGTGAAACCTATGGTTTTTTCAGAAGAAGAAGGCAGACCACCGAAACGCGTTTGTGATGTCACTGACCATGTCATGAATGATGTAATATGTGACATCATCAGCAGTGGATTGCGGGCACACGAGATGTAGTTAGTACAACTAACTATATCGGAGGCATTTCAATGGTTTTGTTCGAGTGAAATGTCCAGCTAACTATAACACCCCTGAAACCTATTGTTTTTTCAGTGAATTTCAAAGGTTTTTTAACTGCTAATTCCTAACTATATCAGGCCTGAAACCTATGTTTTTTTCAGTGAATTTCAAAGGTTTTTTAAATGTTAATTCCTAACTATATCAGGCCTGAAACCTATGGTTTTTACAGTGAATTTCAAAAATTTGTAAATGACAATTTTTAATGTATTAATCGTTATACTGATTTTTTTTATACTGATTTACTACATTTTTTTAACTATTTATTTTTAGATATTTTTTTTAAATTACATTATAATTACATTATACATTACAATACAAAATATACTTTCTCAGAATGAATTACTTTAGTTTAAGTACTTTGCAAATAGGCAATAGACTTTTAAGTACAGTAGTTACAGTTGTTGAAATGGGCAACACAATTTCAAACACAATGCAACATTGAGCTCAATGTGAATTTCTAGTCAAATGCAATTAGTTACTTTATGGATTACTTTTCTAACCACAGGACTGGATCCTAGATTCCGTCCTTGGACATCTCCTGTAAACAGTTGTGTAAAAGCGTTTTGCTTACAGTAGTGATTTTTAAGGAATATTATTGTATTTTAAAAGTTGACACAGAAATCTTTTCACATAGAATCACCAATGTTATCCTATGGCAGAAAATTCACTTAGCAGGTAAGTAGTGTTATCGTTACTTTTTCTTACTCAGTGGTGGATCCTGGATCCAGCACTGGTGAAACTCCTGTGAACAGTTGAAAGAATGTGTTTAAGTCATACAGACGATTTTTTAGGAATATTTTTAGATTGTGAAAATGGACACTTAGAAACTTTTCTGCTGAAAACCACACAATGGATTCCTATTGAAAAAAAATACAAGTTACTGGTAAGTACGCTTATAATTACTTTTCAGGGTCAGTGCTGGGCTAAAAGATGCAGCCCTGGGTTCTATCCTGATAACAGGTGAGTAATTCGGAATTCGTAGTTCGGCTGATTTAAGAGGAATATTTGTATGTTTCAAAAATGGACACTTAGAAACTTTTCTGCCGAAAACCACACAATGGATTCATATGGAAGGAAATACAAGTTACTGGTAAGTACGCTTAGAATTACTTTTCAGGGTCAGTGCTGGGCTAAAAGATGCAGCCCAGGGTTCTCTCCTGATAACAGGTGAGTAAATCGGAATTCGTAGCTCGGCTGATTTTAGAGGAATATTTGTACGTTTCAAAATTGGACACTCAGAAACTTTTCTGGTGAAAACCACACAATGGATTCCTATTGAAGAAATTACAAGTTACTGATAAGTACGCTTAGAATTACTTTTCAGGGTCAGTGCTGGGCTAAAAGATGCAGCACTGGGTTCTCTCCTGATAACAGGTGAGTAAATCGGAATTCGTAGTTCGGCTGATTTTAGAGGAATATTTGTACAATGGTGAAGGAAGGGGGCGGGGCCTGTGGTGACGTGTGCAAACACGCCCTATGGCGCGTTTTAAGTTGGGGAATTAATTCCTCTTCAATCCAGAGGTTCCCTGGGGGCCAACTAGCCCACCAGGTACCTCCAGTATGCGCCAGGGAGCTGCGTTGCAGAGAGGTGTAATGAGGGCACGCCCCTCTTTACAACACTCTGCAACACTGCTCTGTGGCGTTAGTGGAGGTACCTGGTGGGCTAGTTGTCCCCTAGGGGACCTCTGGATTGAAGAGGAATGAGTTCCCCAACTTAAAACACGCCACAGGGTGTGTTTGCACACACATCACCTCAGGCCCCGCCCCCTACCTTTACCACTGTTCAAACACACCCTGTGGCGCATTTTAAGTTGGGGGATTAAGTCCCCTTGAATCCTGAGGTCCCCTGGCGGCCAACTAGCCCACCAGGTACCTCCAGTAAGTGCCACAGAGCTGCCTTGCAGAGAGGTGTAAAAAGGGGCATGGCCTCATTGCACCTCTCTGCAATGCAGCCCCCTGGCGCATAGTGGAGGTTCCTAATGGGCTAGTTGGCCCCCAGGGACCCCCAGTATTCAAGAGGAATTAGTTAGGGGGCGCGTTTGCAGAGTGGTGCAAGAAGGGGGCGTGGCCTCCGGCCCGATCCCGTCTTTTTAAAAAATTTGTTTAGAAGGGGGGCTGTGTAGCCCTCCTTTTTCTAATTTATTGGCCCTGGGGACCCCATCCCCCAGGGCCTGACCCCAATTTGTTTTTTTTTAAAAAAAGAACAAAATCGGGAAGGGGGCCGCGGGCAAAAGGCACGAGTCTGAACTGAGGACTATCTCTTTGCCAAATTTGGTGTAATTCCGTTCAGCAGTTCGGGCTGTAGCTGCGGCTAAAGGTCCTATGGAAAAATGCATGTGGAAAATGTGTTTTGGGACCACCCTTTTTTCTCGCCCCCCACTTGTTGAATCACCGTGAAACTTTCAGGATAGGAGCGGACCGGAGCTGGACAAAAGTTTGGAAAATTTCGCGCAAATTCGTCAATCGGCGACAAAGTTATTCCAAATAGAATGTTGCGGATTTCCTATGGAAAATAGGTCCTAACTATATCTACCTACTGGAGACCGCCAGTAGGTAATATATATATATTCACTGAAAAAATCAAAGGTTACAGGGACATTATAGTTAGGCTGACATTTCACTTGTACAAAACCAGAGACATTCATCAGTTATAGTTAGCTGAGATAACTATAACTTGCGCCCCCGCAATGCACTGCTTATGACTGCACATATTACATCATTCATGACATCATTCATGACATGGTCATGAACACCTTAATCAGATGGCACCTGCTTTATATTTAAGCAAGGTGCCTTTCTTTTATCATTAGGGAGATCAAAGAAAGCCATACAGCAGCTTCCTTTGACTTTAAAACAGGCTGAATGTGTGCAGACCAACTGTGCACTGAGGCCTGTGAGGCTGCTCTTCACTGCACACAGCCCAGCCCCTGCTTGGCCCTTCCCAGCTACTGACTTGGTGTCAACCCCCCTGGAACAGTTTCTTTTTGTGGCTGCTGCTGGCCTCAGAGCCTGAACATTATGGCGGCCACCGAGATCACACGGCCACCGAGATCACACGGCAGATAGTGAGCTGTGCATGATGGAGCCACGGCGTCGGTCTGGATGGCAGACTTCAGGGGCTGTGCAGGTGGATAAAATGTGACACTTGAAGGTGCATTGATGCAGGTGCCAAGCATGGCATTGGGCATGCTTCAAAGCTCTGGAGGGAGCACAGCTAGAAGGGATGGAGAAGAGCAGTAGAAACTGACCACGACCCCCAACCCCTACACAAGGACACTCTTGAGAATGAATGGCAGGCAGCCTTCCCCAGCCGCACACACAGCCTCGGACTGCCAATGGTCACAGCACCCAGCTGCTGTTACCCAGGGGGTCCAGTCCTGCTAGTGTTTTGCCCGCACCCTGCCACCTGTGGCATTTTCCCTTCCCTTGATCTGTTTGTTAACAGATGTGACTGCTCTGGTGCTGCGGTAGGTCTTGATTTGCCCTGTGCTAGGTCTTGCTTTGCCCTATCATCACGTGAGGTTCTCACAAGTATTGGGTCTGCCTTACCTTGGCACTACTGGCTTGTGCCTTGCAACTTTACTTTCCGCAATGCCATATTGCTGTGCTGGCCCTACACTGGTGCAGGTCTGGATCACAGGGTAGTATGGCAGTATGCCTGGTGCACCCTGCACCTCGTCGTGCCCAGTGGAGCTCTGCCATGACCTGGCGAGGCTCTGGCCATGCCCCGGTGGAGTTTTGGGTCACGTTCGGCCTTTGTGCTGTTATTGGTTTACCTTTATGCCAATTCTGTCAGCTTCATCGTACCTTTCTGGGTTAAAGCCAAGCACTGCCTTGTTTTGGTTATGGTTTGATGCTACTCAGGGTCCCACTGTGCTCAGGCTGTTCCTTGCTGGTACTTTTGGTCTGTCAATGCCCTGCAGATACTGCAGGATTAGCCTGCTGCTCGGTCTGTATGTGAACTGGTGCTACTGTGTTTCTGCTTCAGTGTTCTGGTGGTGCCCAGTTATTGCACTGGGTCTGGCAATCCACAGGGTCTAATTGTGTCATGGTGCTATAGTGTTATGATAGGTTTGTATGGGTGTTGCTGTGTCTGGTAGTGGCTTGTACTATTCTGTATTTGAACCTCTCTGCTTTTGGTAGAACACTGGTGTGGCACTGGTTTAACCGTGCCCATTAGTACAGGGTCGGTGGTGTTATAGTGTTTCCTGGGTGTTACTGTGTGTGGTGGTGCTCTGGCACAATTATTTGTTAATGCTGCTCTTTCAGTGGTGCCCTTGTGTGTATGATAGGTGCGGTACCCTGAGCTGGGGCCTTCAATGGCAAGCCTCCATCACCAAAAAATAGGTCCCTACAAGGTTCAATGTCATGTTTAACAACACCTTTGCTATGCTGTTTTCAGACAACTACACAATAATTACAGGAAATGTTACATTACTTCCAATAGGTCTACAAGTATTAGTAATCAAAACATTCTGTTTGTATCTTAAAAGCACTGGGTGAAAGCATCACATGTGGCAACTCCACCTCACAGCTATAAAGGTATACAGCTATAAAGGTATCAATCTGTGCAAGAGTGAAACGCAAGCCCTCACACCGTGGCGGGTGTATATATGAAAAATGTGCCTTGGAATTGTGTACCCCTGAGATAAATCTCCCTGGCGGGGCTCGACTGACTACCTTAGAGTGCCTGCTCAGTATTGTGCTCCGGCTCTCGGCGCAAGGGCTTCATGACATTCGCTGGTGCAGCAGCATTCTCTATCCTCATTAAGCCTTTTTGTGTTTATGCCCCCCCTACCCCCAACAAAAAAAGCTATAACAAACAAACATTAGAGAAGGCAGGAAAAATTTGCAGCATTCCAAAGACAAACAAAATAGAGGACTTTTATGTTAGTTCTTTTTTTAATATGGTCGTTCAGTTGTACATAATGTCTTCTTGGTTATATATAAGGTAACAAAAATGCTTATAACACTGTTTATAATAACTTTTCAACATGCTGCACAAACATAGCTTAAAGACATTGGGAAAGACAAAAGCTCTGGCTAAAAGTAAGGTCCCAAAGGTGAGCCCTATTGGCTATGCCAATGCTTGTTTGAAATAGCAGCAATTTTTTGCAAGTAGGAGTTTGATTAATTTAAAAAAATGCATCCCCCTTCAAAAAGACCCAAAAAAGAAGATGGTGAGAATTTGAAATGCTCAAGGAAAAATAATGGCTAGAAGCTGAAATATGAATTTAAAACGAAATAAAGCATTGGTGCTTTCTAATAAAAACAAAACAAGGATTGGTGTTAAACTTTCTGCACGCCTGTGCATGTGAAATCACTGTGCTGTTCCGTTCAATAAATGCAGTTGTACAAGGTGCTTAGCTCTTATTAAATCACGAGGGTGCCTCAGCTATTGGTATTTTTATTTTCTAGCGCGAACTTGACTCAAGGGCATTACATGGCTGGGCTGTGTTTTTTCCAATACCAAGAGAATAAATACATTTCCCATGATCATAGGAGGTTTAGCAAACCCTGGGACTCGAACCACGATTCTAATGTCCAAAGTAGGCTGCTGTAGCCTTTGTAGGAATGCTACTGCTCATCATTTACTGCACTTGAAAACAATACTTTATAGCATTTTTCGTGAGCTTGGACAAACGTGTTTGCTGTAATCACAGACACGCATCTATGCTGTGAGCAGAGAGAAAAAAGCTTTCAAGATCTTCAGCCTTTCAGCAAGGCACACCCACTGCTACTTGCTCTGGGCCTCCTGCTCTGTCTGCTCACACAGCCAAGGTGTGTGTATTAGGCTGCAGGAGCGCCCATCCCCCAATCTCCGACAGTCACGGCCAGCAGGTATCAGCAAAGTTGATTACTTGGCCCTTTGTTATGCAGATGTGCGAATTTGCACATCTTTGGCTGACCATGGAAACGTCCTGAGCCCTTTCTTTTTTCTTTGCACAGGAAGGCTGGGCAGAGCCTTTGGAATTATTTTAACAGGAATCGAAAGAACCATGTAATTTTAAACTAAATGTCTGCAAAACCCCCGAATATCAGGATATATTTAGAGGCACATGTCAATCATTTGCAGAGAATAATAAAGACGCTGCACAGGAAGGGTCTGATATTTTTAAGCCCTTCTCAGATTGAAAATTGACAGTTATTTGGTATGTTGGTTATTTTTTCAATAGCTTTTTATCTTTAACTATGGTTTTGTACAGGTTGTTTCTTAAATTGCTACAATTACATTGCACAATAGAAATCCAAATAAATGAAAACTCTGTTTAAATAGTGATTTTTCTCTGTTCGAGGCCAGTGTATCCTCACTATCACTACATTCGGTTTTTGTCTGCACTTTTAACAAGTGGTTTGCTCTTCTTTTGTGTTGCAAGGACACTTAGGGACAGATTTTCAAACATTTTGTTGTGGGATAGCATCACAAAAGTGAAGCTAACCAGCACAAAATGTATTTTTTCCAAATGTACTTGAAAGCGTAAAAGTTGTTTTGCGCTGGAAAATACCCTAAAAGTAGCGCAAAGCAGCGCAAAACACTGTTTCGCGTTACTTAGCGCCAAGGGGGCGTTACATGGGTGGTACATGGGCATTCCTGTGCAACCATTCCTGTCTTTTGACGCAAAACCCTATCCACAAAGAATTGTAGACAGGGCTTTGCACCAAAAATTAACACCACTCCAAGAGAGGCGCTAACAAGAGAAATGTCTAGCCTGGTATGTTGTATAGGAAGGGTATCCTTCCTATACAAAACCTATGCTAGACTCACGCGCACCCCCTGGATCTATGGCACTAAAGTGTGTGCATGGCACTCAGTAGCTGAAATTAGCACTGGCACTAGGGAGAGGGAAGGGATCAGCCATATCTCCAGTGCTTTAAGTTGGCCGGGTCTCACAGGTGCTGAGCACCGGCAGTTTTTTAAAGGGGGCCTCAAAACGGATCTCTATCAGTCTCTGTTTTGTGCCCTGGCACAGGCGGTCTGTTTTTACCGGACTGCAGTGACAGCAGCACATCAATGTGCACGTGCTCGCACTTCTCACTTGTGGAGAAGTTACGGCATGATGTCATGCCAGGTGAGCGTTGTAGGGGAAGGGAAATCCTTTAAAGAGTCATTTGTTCTCTGGATTTCCCTTTTCTTTTTGAAACTCGGGAGCAGCAACATTGTTGTAGTGTCACCAGGGCTTTAAGTGGAAGGTTTTTCAATATTTTATACAAGTCATAGTTGCTGCTTATTTATCTTATGCAACTAACAACCATTGACACAGCCAATAGTCCTGACTTGTTGTAGGTGTGATGTTACTTGCTGCATCATCTATCTGGCTGCAATGACAGAAACAGCAAAATACCAGTCGGGCGCTACACTATGCTAAGCACAGATTTTAAGCGTAAGTCTTTTAAGCCACGCCCTTGGCCCACCCCTTTAAGGGACCACACAGTTATTTCATCCCACTTCAAGCCCTGCATATCTCTGAAGATATTGTGTTCTCCTTCTCCCTCCCTGTCACGCAACAGAGCACCGCCACTGTTTTGCGTAACTTAGCGCCAAGGGGGGCTTACATGGGTGGTACATGGGCATTCCCATGTAAACATCCATGCCTTTTGACGCATAGCCCTATATACAAAGAATTCTAGACAGAGGTTTGCACCAAAAGCTAACGCCACTTCAAAGGAGGCACTAACAGGAGAGTTAGTTTTATTTTTTCCTTTCTTTTCCGACTTTGCGTGAGTGCTGTACGGTGCAGCACACCTACGTAGTGGGAAAAGCCTTTAAACTTGTCTATGCATAGTATTTTGCACAGGAAGGGTACCCTTTCTATACAAAACCTATGTTAGACACAGGCGCATAGCCTACCGCTATGACGCTAAGGTATGTGCGTGGTGCTCAGCAGCTGAAATCAGCACCAGTGCTAGGAAGAGGGTGGGGAGAGACATATCTCTGAAGATATGGTACTCTCCTGCTTCGTCCCTGTCATGCAACGCAGCACAGTCTCTTTGGGTGCTGCGTTGCTAATGTTTTAAAAAATTTGCTCCATTGGGCTAAATTTTCAAACATTTTGGGCTGGATTACCATCACAAAAGTGATGCTAATCAGCACAAAAGTTTTTTGGGGGGAATTTACTTTCCTACGCAAAACCTAGTATGTGCTGGAAAAGTACCCTAAAAGTGGCGCAAATCTGCGAGAAGCACTACTTAGCTTTACTTAGCGCCAACAGGGCGTTACATGGGTGGTGCATGGGCATTCTCATACATCCACCCATACCTTTTGATGCAAAACCCTATCTACAAATAATTGCAGACAGGGTTTTGCGCTAAAAGTTAAGACCACCTCAAAGGAGGCGCTAACAGGAGAAATGTTTTTATTTCTTCTTTTCCGACTTTGCATACGTGCTGCACTGTGCAGCACACATACACAGTGGGAAAAGCGTTTAAACTTGTCTAGGCATGGTGTTTTGTATAGGAAGGGTACCATTCCTGTATAAAACGTATGCTAGACTCATGCACACACCCTCGCGCTATAACGCTGAGGTGTGTGCTTGGCACTCGGAAGCTAAAATCAGTGCCGGCACTAAGGAGAGGGGAGGAAATAGCCATATAAAAGATATGGAGATCTCCTGCTCCCTCCCTGTTGCGCAACGTATTGCAACCTCTTTGGGTGCTGCGCTGCATTTCATGTATTTATTTCAAATCTGCCCCATAGGGTATATTTTCTTCTGGACCAGTTCATATGGACTTTGGGGATTGGCTGCCAGTAGAGAATCTTCAAGCGGAAATAAGTCCACCACAGGAATGGTATGGAATGGCAATTCTGCTGCTGCATCAGGCCCAGCTCCAGGATTCTACATCTAGGAAGGCTATGAAGAAGCCTGGGTGGGCCATGAAGGTACATGGGGAAAGCTAAAAAAAATAACCAAATTATTTTGAGATCACTGTTTGGACTCTGACAAAATCTTTCTAAAATATACATGTCTAAGAAACAAAAGTAACATATGTTTAGTAGTGTTCAATCTAGTGGGTCCATCTGTGGCCATGCCCCGGACCTATTTTCCTGTCTTCAACTTAAAACTACCTTCAAATGGAGCTTGCATTCTCTGTCTTTGGTTGCAGTGGGGTATTGTGACAAACCGAACTAATAGTTTCTGAATGGGTGATGGATCTGATAGCATCAGATTTCCTACATAGGGCATTCAAATCTATCCACATAGAAGACTACTCAGAAGAGTTTGAGGGACCCCGGTGAAAGACTATTTGTAGGCATATTTAATGAGGCATTCAGCTCTTCCATCATGAGCCAGGAATCTAACATTTCTCTGTTCACCCATGAGGCCATGAAGATTGATTTCGCCTAGATTATCTTAATAATTAATTATTTTTGGGGTGATTGGTGCAAATTCAGTGTCTGGGTTTGCTCGCGTATGTGTACCCATAGTGATACGGACCGTACACACGCGCGTACGCTCACTATCACTATGGGTGTGCTCGCGTATGCGTACCCATAGTGATACGGACCGTACACACGCGCATACGCTCACTATCACTATGGGTGTGCTCGCGTATGTGTACCCATAGTGATACGGACCGTACACACGCGCGTACGCTTACTATCACTATGGGTGTGCTCGCGTATGCGTACCCATAGTGATACGGAGCGTACACACGCCTGTACGAGCCGTTGCTATGCATTTGGGGTGCCCTAGGGCCCCGGAACGCACCGTACCTGTGTGTGAATCTCCAAATTACATAGGGGACACATGAGGGACAAGTATAAAGGCCTACATGCATGCTGGTTGTCATGGAGACCAAGTTTAAAGTATGAATTTTTTTCAGCAGGTGCACAGCAAAAGTCGGTTTGAATGAATCTACTTTGTTGCAAAGTGGTTGTGGAGTTTACATCATGCTCAAGAAAAAAAAAAGAGCAAAGCCACTGACTGTGCTAGGTTTAAAGGGATTGGAGGAAACATAGGATGCAAATGTGAGTGACCAATCACTCTGTACTCCTGTGCATGAAACAGGCCAGCAAGGCAGATATAAGGCAGCCAGGTCCCATGAGAGAGCCCTTGCCTGCACATCTTTGGATTCTACGACACTGCTGCTGCTCGTGATTCCCTGGCACCATGTCACGGTCTGTGGAGAGGGCCCAGCCTTTCACCCTGGGGGAGAATCTGGCATTGCTGGATGTGATCCTCCCACAGTACCCCCTGCTGTATGGGCGACCAGGGTTTCAGGTGAGTGCAGAGTCCACTAGCACAGACTGTGTCCCTTTTTTATGACTGTGACTTCTGGCATTGTGTCCAGGTGTGACACACATGCAATGTACTGTAGGGGGGGTCCCAGGGGGGGGGAATGCCTGATGTCTCCCAGCCAGAGCATGCTGTGGTGCATGTCTGCCGTCCTCACTTGCATTGTGTTTACTGTGACAATCACTGCATGGTGCATGCCACATTCTGCCTGTCTTATCCTCCTGGGAATGTTGCCTCTACAGTCCTCATGTGATTATGTGGTCAGCCCAGTGTGACAGGTGACTGTACCCACAGATGTGTGTTAGTTCTGTGTACCTGTGCTGAGAGTGTCCACATGATGTGTTCGTACCCTGGACATCGGTGTGTGTGTAAGTCCCCTGTCATGTGGGTGGGTGCATATGTGGAGTGTAGCACCCGGGCTGCATGAGGGATGGATATACCCTGCCCATCTGATGTGAGCAGGGAGCAGTGCTGTGTGTCTGACGTGCAGAGCCAGCCCCACACCTGTGAGCCCCCCCGTCTAGTGGCACATGTGCAGAGTGAGGCTTGTAGCTGAATTTGGCAATGGCAGGTGAATGTCCTGTGCCTGTGTGTGTCTGTGTACTCTGCTGAGGTAGCGTCAGTGGCCTGTGGCATGTGACTGCTCTGAGGTGCTGCACATAATCCTGGTGTACCTTCTGATGCACAGTGTGAGTCTGGATCATTTATTGTGTCGTACCCCTCATGCCACCTGTGTACTTTCAATGGCACGTGGTGCATTTGCCATTACACAGAGAAAAATGTCCCTATGACAAAGGTGCAATGCTTTGGCTGCATACTATGCCTTGTTGAAACCAGCAAAATTGATCTAATGTGTGTCTCTGTGACATGTGGCAGGTGTATTGATGTAGTCTGACTTTTTCAACCCCACAGGTAGGCGCCGCTGCCAAGGAGCAGATCTGGAGGGATGCCGTCAGTGCCGTGAGGAGGACGGATGGTCGCAAGCGGCGCCTGGCCCAGGTGAGAAAACGCTGGCAGGATATCCGGTGCTGGACGCGGAGGATCACACGGGTCCTGCTGGGGGACTCACCTATGGGCCCTAAGAACCATGGGCGTCGCCGTCTGACCCACATCCACAAGCGTGTGCTTGCGGTGGTCTTTCCAGACATGGACAGGCGCTTACGGGAGAAGCAGCAGCAGGAAGGGGGTAGGTACATGTGTGTTTGTTGTGTGTCACCAGCATTTGCAAGTGCGCAGTTGCATGGATACACTGCCAGTGTTTAATTTTGCGGTGCAGGTCCTGTCACCCACAGTATAGCGGTGCTGTCCTTCCTCCCTTCCCCTCCTTGCCATGTGTTCCCTGGTCTGTGTGTAGTCACTCTTTCACAAGGTCATCTGGGCTGGCAGTTAATCCACGTGACCAATGCTTGCAGCATCATGTGTGGGGGTGGTGTGTAACAGGTTTTGCCACCTTGCCTGTGCCCTGTCCAGTACAGTACTTGTGGGGTCCATGTCAATTGGCACTGATGCGGAGTCCAGACATAGGAGTATGTCTCTGAAGTGTAATGCCTTACAGCAAGCATGTCCTATGTTGTGGCCTGTGACATGATGTGCATGAGTGTGCGATACGCAGAGTGCAGGGATGGTGGCCTGTGTTGCAGTCATTACCATTCAGGACCATGGAATAGTCTGGCCACTACTGTCCCCTGGGGCATATTTTTCTAGGTATCATGTGTGTCATCACAATATGTGGACACTCTCAGTGTCTACAGCATAGGATGTGCTCTGTGCCATTGTCCCCTGGCACCATGTATATTTACGTAACGTGTTCTACAAGTGTCCACTGTACAGCCTGACCTAATTTTCCTCGTTCATACTCACGGTGGCCAGTGCCTGTGTGTTTTGTTACAATTACTGATGATGGCCATTTGTTAATGAGATCGTTGTACAGGCGCACATGGGGTATTTTGGGTGCAATATGGGTTTCTGGCAGCCCATGTGTATTTCTCCCAGACTAAGAGATGCAAGTGCTTCCTGTGTCTCATCACATTGTCTCATGTAGGGGGTGGTTGGTGCGGGCAAGGCCTACATGTCGACCCCTGAAATCTCATTGCTCGGTCTGGCCAGTGTGTGCTGTTTGTCTGGACATACACTCAAGGTGCAGTGTCCCATTCATGTTGGGCATGTCTTTAAGTATTACCTTTGCAGCATGTGCCTCAAGTTCATGGAGATGGTCCCTGCTCATCCCTAGTTAGGGCAACGCTGTGTGGTGCAGATGCAGTGCTGGATTGGCCCCAGAGCCTGGCTCCTCTGTCCAATTCCATATCATGTCATTTGCAAATGTGTCATGCTCTCCATAGTTTCTCAGTGCCATGGTGGGTGAACAAACTGTGTGTAGCAGGGCCTATATATGTACCTTGTATTGTAGATGCTACTCATCTTTCATTTCAGGCTATGCACTGTAACCTATGTTGATTTGACTCATGTGACATATGTATTAGGCCTGGGCGGTAAATTTCGTTCCGCTCACGGAATTTGCGTAATTTCGGTAATTTCGCGTTCCGCGGAGAACGCGAAATTGCCCAAAATTCTGCTTTCCGCGACTTCGCGGAATTTTTTCTTGTTCGCGTTCTCAAAATGCGTGTTCGCGAGATATTTCTCCCCGAGCACGCAAACAGCAACTGTGAACAGGAAAAAACCATCGCGAACAAGCAATTCCGCGTGTTCGCGGAATTTCTGCATGTTCGCGGAGATTTTTTACCGTTTCGCGGAGATTTGCGTAACGCGATTACGCAAATTCCGCCCACCCCTAATATGTATACAGGTGTCTGATTAATTCCTGTTTATTCACCTTGCCCACAGCATCGTCGGGGGACACGGATGGAGACACCGGCACGGACCGTGCGGAGGGACCGGGCACCAGTGCCAGCAGTGACACCTTAGCTGGCACATCGAGTGTAACTGAGGCCGAGGGGAGTGAGCCGGAGGACCTGTCCACTGCCACCACAGATTATGAAGCTGAAGGGTCCGAGGCTGAGCACTCCGAGGGGGCGGAGGCTGCTCCAACAGCTGACAGCAGCACAACATCTCTCCCCGCCCCCTCCATTGCCATCACCGGCCTCCCACTTGCTCGTGTCCCTTCCTGGCGTGCTAGGTCACCACGTGTCTCCTTCCTGCCAGGCACCGCACCCCCTGCCCCTGTATCCACTGCTGCCGCCAATGCCGAGTCTGTGGACATCCTGCGGCAGTTGCAGGTTGGTCAGGCTGCGATGCTTAATGTCCTCCATGGCCACGGCCAAGTGCTCACCAACTTGGAGGCATACTTGGAGGGCATTTCAGCATCGCAGGCTGACCAACGCAACTTGCTGCGGTCTATTGACTCGACACTGTCTGCAGCAGTGGGTCTCCTGCAGCACTTCGTCCCACCCCCTACCCATGCCCCATCCACACTTCCCACTCCCATGCCTGTCCCACGTACACTCAGACGTCAGCATGCACACACCCCACCAGACACAGGCACCACACCAGCAGGGAAGGCAAAGCGCACACCTCCTGGCACGCACACACAGGGTGAAGTAGGCACACCCACTGGGTCGGGGGGAAACGGAAGACACGCAGCCAGAGTGGGAGTCCACATTCCTCACGACCACCACCCTCCAAATCCACTCCCCTCAGCTCTCCTGGCCAAGAGTCGGACACAGGGTCAGTCCTGCCCAGTCTGTCCATCAGCCCCAGTGTGGCACCACCCCGCAAGCGGTGGAGGAAGGACACCGGCAGGGGAGTTGAGTCCCCCCCCTGTCCACACCCCCCCAATAGCACTGCGACCCATCCCTGTGACCCCCCCCTCCTTGGGGCCTGTGGTTCCTTCGGGTGCAGGGGAGACGCTGAGCGACCTAGCAGTAGTGTGCAGCGCCGTGCTCGAATCCACCTTTGGCGCTGCCCCACCCCCTGTGTTGGAGTCGTCCGTCCCTGCACCCACAACACCTCCCCTTGCCCCTCCTGTCCCTGCGGTGCCTGGTCCTTCCCCCCAACATGATGCCCCCCCCCCTGTGGAAGACAAAGGAGTCTGACTGTGCAGGCAAGCTAGGGGACACACGTACCACTGTGTCCCACATCCGGATTGGAGTCATGGACTGCCCTATGGGCCTTGTATATATTGACATTTATGTTGCTTTTTACTTACATCATGCTGAATAAAGCAATTTGTTTTTTCCTTTGAACACTACTGTTTATCTGGTGTTGCTGTTGGTGGACCAGCTCCATGATTTTGGGTGGTGATAATGTGTTGGGTGTGTGGGAAATGTAGTCTTGTGCTGGTCATAGGGTGGACCCTGGTATCTGTGTGCCATCACAAGCTGTTGGCTAAATTACTTTGTTCATGTAAGCAGTTACTGCATGGTGACATCGTCCCAAGGTGTGTTCCTTCCTCTGTGTAACCTGACATCTTCCCTGCAGGGTGTTTCCACTATGTGGTGCTGAGCTGTGTCTACATCAGCTGGGGGTGTGACGGACTCCTTCAACTTTGCACATGCATGCTGTGCGATGTCTCCACCTGCATCATTTGTGGCATCCTTGGTGGTCACTGTACTTGTGTGTGTAGACTGTTGAGAAGACTTCATGTGGACATGTTCTCTTTTAGGCGCTATGCATGTGTGTACTCCCAGCCTCGCACACATGTGGTACATGTACTGCAGGGTCTTTGTGCACCTGACTGACATTTGTGGGCATTGTATCTGTGGGTACTCCACCCTTTGCATTCCATGGGCACTGCTGGGAGGACTCTGCACCCACCCTCCTGTGTCTGGGCACTGCTGGGAGGACTCTGCACCCACCCCTCCTGCGTCTGGGCACTGCTGGGAGGACTCTGCACCCACCCCTCCTGCGTCTGGGCACTGCTGGGAGGACTCTGCACCCACCCCTCCTGCGTCTGGGCACTGCTGGGAGGACTCTGCACCCACCCCTCCTGCATCTGGGCACTGCTGGGAGGACTCTGCACCCACGCCTCCTGTGTCTGGGCACTGCTGGGAGGACTCTGCACCCACCCCTCCTGCATCTGGGCACTGCTGGGAGGACTCTGCACCCACCCCTCCTGCGTCTGGGCACTGCTGGGAGGACTCTGCACCGACCCCTCCTGCGTGTGGCCATGTACGCTCCATACATACACTGTTGGGGTGGGGGTACGCTCCATACATACGCGGGTGTGGGTACGGTCCATTCATACACGGGTGGGAGTACGGTCCATACATACACTGTTGGGGTGGGGGTACGCTCCATACATACGCGGATGTGGGTATGGTCCATTCATACACGGGTGTGGGTACGGTCCATTCATACACGGGTGGGGGTACGGTCCGTACATACACTGTTGGGGTGGGGGTACGCTCCATACATACGCGGGTGTGGGTACGGTCCATTTATACACGGGTGTGGGTATGGTCCATTCATACACGGGTGGGGGTACGGTTCGTACATACACTGTTGGGGTGGGGGTACGCTCCATACATACGCGGGTGTGGGTACGGTCCATTCATACACGGGTGGGGGTACGGTCCGTACATACACTGTTGGGGTGGGGGTACGCTCCATACATACGCGGGTGTGGGTACGGTCCATTTATACACGGGTGTGGGTACGGTCTATTCATACACGGGTGGGGGTACGGTCCGTACATACACTGTTGGGGTGGGGGTACGCTCCATACATACGCGGGTGTGGGTACGGTCCATTCATACACGGGTGTGGGTACGGTCCATTCATACACGGGTGGGGGTACGGTCCGTACATACACTGTTGGGGTGGGGGTAAGCTCCATACATACGCGGGTGTGGGTACGGTCCATTCATACACGGGTGTGGGTACGGTCCATTCATACACGGGTGGGGGTACGGTCCGTACATACACTGTTGGGGTGGGGGTACGCTCCATACAAACGCGGGTGTGGGTACGGTCCATTGATACACGGGTGGGGGTACGGTCCGTACATACACTGTTGGGGTGGGGGTACGCTCCATACATACGCGGGTGGGGGTACGGTCCGTACATACACTGTTGGGGTGGGGGTACGCTCCATACATACGCGGGTGGGGGTACGGTCCGTACATACACTGTTGGGGTGGGGGTACGCTCCATACATACGAGGGTGTGGGTACGGTCCATTCATACACGGGTGTGGGTACGGTCCATTCATACACAGGTGGGGGTACGGTCCGTACATACACTGTTGGGGTGGGGGTATGCTCCATACATACGCGGGTGTGGGTACGGTCCATTCATACACGGGTGGGGGTACGGTCCGTACATACACTGTTGGTGTGGGGGTACGCTCCATACATACGCGGGTGTGGGTACGGTCCATTCATACACGGGTGTGGGTACGGTCCATTCATACACGGGTTGGGGGTACGGTCCGTACATACACTGTTGGGGTGGGGGTACGCTCCATACATACGCGGGTGTGGGTACGGTCCATTCATACACGGGTGTGGGTACGGTCCATTCATACATGGGTGGGGGTACGGTCCGTACATACACTGTTGGGGTGGGGGTACGCTCCATACATACGCGGGTGGGGGTACAGTCCGTACGTACCCGTGCCCACGCTGTGGAGTGCTTATGCGGGCCGTACCCAGGCCTTTGGCACATGGGTACGGGCCGTACCGCCATTGTTGGGGTGACGTGGGTGTGGGCGTGGTACGACTCGTACCCACGCTCTTAAGGCATGGGTATGGTACGTACCTGTATTGCTGTGTTGCCGGTTCGCGTCGTCGCCCACTTCCGTTGTGGCGGACGCTGGCATTGCTGGACACGCCCCCACCCCCTCGAAGTGACCAGGGCCTGGAGGTCAGGTGTGTCCAGGGCATGTGTGCTGTGTGACTTGGGTGGGGGTTTTGTGTCCTGCCCCTGCCCATGCCCCCCCCTTTGCCCCTGGGTGTTGTTCTGACCTTCTGCGGCGTCTGCGTCGGTACCTGTAGAGGAGGTCGACTGCTATGAGGGCCGGGATGACACGTAGGTTCGGGTCCATGTCTGTCCGTCGCGTACAGGTGCTCCTTGTGCGCGTCGTCCTGATTTCCCGGCAGTTTTTTGCTGCCGGAAAATATTCTCCGCGCGGGATGACGTTGGTGCGAATCGTACTTCCTGGTTCGTGGAACGCAGGCTGCATGCGTCCCGACGTCACGTCGGCGCTTTTCCGGATGTCATTTGTGTGTATATTTTCCTCGGTTGGTGTTTTGTACGATTCGTACGGAAATAGTGTTTCCGTGCGAATCGTACTTTCATGTTTGTAAAGTTTTGCAACCGGGTACGAGTTGAACGGAGAATACGCTCCGACCGACGGTTCGTACCCGGTTTCTCCAGGATCGTAATCGGCACCTTGTGTCCAGCACCTTCCCCAAATTAATACTGACTGGAGTGGGAATAGTAAAATAATTAAAGGTTCCATGATGGAATATCGTTAACATAAATATCGTCAGAAATAAATATCGTCACTAAAATATCGCTTACATTAATATCGTCATCCTATACTTAAACAAGAATTCACACAAATATCGATTTTTTTTTATCGACAACCCTAATATCGTTCACACTAATATCTACAACATAAATATCGACTACTACATTATCGACTTTATTTTAAATATCATTACCTTAGACATTTATATCGACTACACTAACATCGACGACCTATCTGCTTATAGAAATATACAAAAAATATCGTCTTTTTATTACCAACTCGATATGCACGATTCTTTTATTTTACTCACTTGTTTTTACTATTTTACTTTACAAAACTATTCACACATATAATTATTTAGTTTTCCTAATACTTATTGATATAAAAATATATAATATATGTTAAAAAAAATTACATTTACTGATACTATCATACACTCCGATGGCCTAAATGTGAAACACATTTCATTATTTTCTACATATAAACTATTTACATATAAAACAAAAAAGCACATATAAAACTTTTTAGAATGTACTTTAACAAACAAATAGTGATGCAACAAACTCTTACGAAAATAACGGTTTTCTAATTCGAAATTACGTTCTCGACCAATGATTTTGAAATTTCACTAATTGAACCAATCAAAAGCTACCATTAATTAACTCACTAATATAAAAACAATTATACACTTAACGTAATTTACCATTTTTGGCACAAACTTGGAGAAAAACGGTTACCTTGCTGAGAGAAGAGAATACAAACCTACGACTACAACTACAAAACGTCATACTACACTTCAAGTAAGTAAAATCCCATTGCTTTTTTCATTCGAACTTAGCAAAAAGTAGATAAACTCCCTAATTTAAAAACTGTTCTTCTTTAGAGTGAAAACAAAACATGTTGAACTTATCAACAACGACCAAAAAATTAGATGTAAAAACATTTATAAACTACCTTATCCATGTCTACTTAGATAGCTGATAAAAATTATTTAAACTTGCTAAGTAAATGTACTATTTACTTCATATGTTAACAACTACTATCATCCAAATACTATAAGTAACACAATGATTATTTTTTCCACAGACTCTACAAAATTATTTACCTATCTACAACTACACTACCAACATCTTCTACTACATCAAGTAAGTATAGTCACTGTATGTATAACAATTCTGAAAGTAAAATCAAACACCTATAACACTAAATCATGTCTTTCAATTATTCTTTAACACTACTACAGAACTTAAAAATAAGAAAATTCAGAAAGAGAAATAAGAATAAAAGAATTACCAGTGAAGCCACATAGTAAGTATATGTTCACGCTTTTTCCTGCTCTTATACACATCTCTGTAAATCGTCTTCAATGTTCTTAAAAATACATATATATATTTTCCACAGATCTACCTTAGACATGGCAACTGGAGCTACTTTCATTACTTCGCAAAAAGGGAAACTAATGCTGAACTACATGGGTTACACCTACACCCAAGAAAGAGTAAAAGCGAATAAGACCCATTGGAAATGTAGCAAATATTACTCAAGTGCATGCTATGGTAGAGCAACAACTGTTGATAACAATGTGGTAAATGTACGTGAGCATAACCACCCACCAAATGTAACAGAAGTGGAAGTTAGAGAAGCACTGGAAACATTGAAAGATGCTAGTAAAGGATCACAAGAAACAAGCACTAGTATTTTGAAAAATGTTTTAAGCAAAGTGCCAGAACATGTGACAGGACAGCTACCTTCTATTCCCAACTTAAAAAGATTAATTTCAAAAACTAAACGTGCTTCAGATCCAACTCCACCAACGCAAGAAAGTTTTAAGGATATAAAAATATATCCTGAATATACCATTACACATAATGAGGATAAATTCCTAATGTATGACAACCAGAGTCATGACAAACGAGTTTTACTTTTTGCTACTAATAGTAATTTGCAAAAACTTAAATCATGTGAAACATGGATGATGGACGGGACTTTTAAAGTTTGTCCCAAACCTTTCTATCAACTTTACACCATCCATGGGGAATACCAAGATACAAATATCCCTCTAATTTATACTCTGCTGCCAAACAAAACAAATACTACCTACGTTGAACTTTTAACAAAGATCAAAGAATTAACAGATAATTACTATCCTCAAAGAATTCTAATTGACTTTGAAATAGCCATGATTCAAGCTATCCTTAAGATATATCCCCATACCTCAATACAAGGTTGTTATTATCACTACAACCAAAGTATATGGAGGCACTTACAAAAATCTACCTTAAGCATTGAATATTGTACAAACAGTCACTTTGCTTATCAAATAAAAAAGTTGATTGCATTGGCATATGTACCAACAACAGAAGTAGCTAACTACTACAATTTATTAATTGACAGCCCTTTCTACCGCACCAATGAGAAAATACTAACTCCCTTCTTGGACTATTTTGAAGATACCTGGGTTGGAAGATTACATCGTTCAGGCCACCGTAGACAACCTAAATTTCAAATTCCATGGTGGAATGTGCATGCTAGTACAATAGCACAGAAAGCTAAAACTAACAACGCAGTTGAAGGATGGCATAATGCCTTCCAAGCCACTTTAGGAAGAAGTCAACCAACACTTCACAAACGAATCCAAAGCATTAAAAAAGAACAAAGCTACCAAGAACTCAGAATAGAGCAATCCCTTTCTAAAATTGGCCCTAAACTAAGTAAACAAACATTAAATATGTACGAATATCTCCAGCAAAAAACTAGACTGTACCCAAGTATAGAAGGTCTAGCATACTTAGACCTAATAGCTAAATCCATCCTTTAAATATAAATTTACCATGTTTAGTAATAATTTACTTTTTATTCTTAAAAAACAAATGAATATTGTAAAATATACATTAATATGTTCAATAGAATTATATATTAATTGTTTATTGTATATTAAAAAATGTTTTTCATTGTTAAATATTTTTCTCAGATGTTAAAAAATGTAAATTTATGTTATGTACATATCGTGATAAAATCAATGTCATAAAAAATATGTAATATATTAAATTTTTATAAAAAATATAAAAATTTAATATACTAATGTATGCATAATTGAAACTGTATTTATGTACAAAACTGCAAATAATTTGTTAACAAAAATTATGTTAAATGTTTTATAAAATGTTCAAAATCTTTGCAGTAACAAATTAAACTATGAATAAAAAAAAAGATCTAAAAATTGTTATTTCTTAATTTAGAAACTTGTCATATGTATGTAAAAATGTTATAAAAATGTTTTTAATTTATATTGTTGAAATGAATATTACAACATGACATATATTATTCTTATTAAAATAGTAAATAGATAATGCTGGATAATAAACCATAATAATTAACTATTCTAACTCCAATCCTACGTAAGTCAGGGTAAATAGTGGATAGTAAACCATTATAATTAACTATTCTAACTCCAAACAAAACATAAGTCAAGGAAAGTGCTGGATTGTAAACCATAATAATTTACTAATCTAACTCCAATCCAACATAAATCAGGGAAAGTGCTGGATTGTAAACCATAATAATTTACTATTCTTACTCCAATCCAACATAAGTCAGGGAAAATGCTGGATAGTAAACCATAATAAATTACTATTCTAACTCCAAACATAACATAACTCAGGGAAAGTGCTGGATAGTAAACCATAATAAATTACTATTCTAACTCCAATCCAACATAAGTCAGGGAAAGTGCTGGATAGTAAACCATAATAAATTACTATTCTAACTCCAAACATAACATAAGTCAGGGAGAGTGCTGGATAGTAAACCATAATAAATTACTATTCTAACTCCAATCCAACATAAGTCAGGGAAAGTGCTGGATTGTAAACCATAATAATTTACTATTCTAACGCCAATCCAACATAAATCAGGGAAAGTGCTGGATTGTAAACCATAATAATTTACTATTCAAAGTCCAATCCAACATAAGTCAGGGAAAGTGCTGGATAGTAAACCATAATAAATTACTATTCTAACTCCAAACATAACATAAGTCAGGGAAAGTGCTGGATAGTAAACCATAATAAATTACTATTCTAACTCCAAACATAACATAACTCAGGGAAAGTGCTGGATAGTAAACCATAATAAATTACTATTCAAACTCCAATCCAACATAAGTCAGAGAGAGTGCTGGATAGTAAACCATAATAAATTACTATTCAAACTCCAATCCAACATAAGTCAGGGAAAGTGCTGGATAGTAAACCATAATAAATTACTATTCTAACTCCAAACATAACATAAGTCAGAGAGAGTGCTGGATAGTAAACCATAATAAATTACTATTCAAACTCCAATCCAACATAAGTCAGAGAAAGTGCGGGATAGTAAACCATAATAAATTACTATTCTAACTCCAAACATAACATAAGTCAGGGAGAGTGCTGGATAGTAAACCATAATAAATTACTATTCTAACTCCAATCCAACATAAGTCAGGGAAAGTGCTGGATAGTAAACCATAAAAAATTACTATTCTAACTCCAAACATAACATAAGTCAGGGAGAGTGCTGGATAGTAAACCATAATAAATTACTATTCTAACTCCAAACATAACATAAGTCAGGGAGAGTGCTGGATAGTAAACCATAATAAATTACTATTCTAATTCCAATCCAACATAAGTCAGGGAAAGTGCTGGATAGTAAACCATAACAAATTACTATTCTAACTCCAATCCAACATAAGTCAGGAAATGTGCAGGTTAGTAAACAATATAAATTTTTCTATCTAAATTATTTTTTATACCCTATTACCCTATAATACCAAAATAACGCTTCTTCAATATTAATTTAATATTTTTTATTAATATTAAAAAATAAATTTCATGTAAAATTTAAAATTTCGAAGTTAAATTTTGATTTCATGATAAATTTCTAATTTATTAATATTTTCCACACTTTTAAAACACAACATTTTTAAATTACTACCCACCCTAATCCCCTATAATACCAAAAACCCGCTCCTAAAATTTTTTGGGGGAAGTTTAAAATTTAATTACAAATTTAATTTGGTGAACAATTCGAAATTTCTAATTAAAATTTCGATTTCTTAATTATTTTCTAATATTTTTATATTTTAGAAATTTTGTAAAAACCAAATTTTAAATTACTACCCACCCTTATCCCCTATAATACCAATAACCCGCTCCTAAAAATTTTTGGGGGAATTTTAAAATTTAATCACAAATTTAATTTCGTGAACAAATCGAAATTTCTAATTAAAATTTCGATTTCTTAATTATTTTCTAATATTTTTATATTTTAGAAATTTTGTAAAAACCAAATTTTAAATTACTACCCACCCTTATCCCCTATAATACCAATAACCCGCTACTAAAATTTTAACAATTCTTTTGTAGAAAATATTTTTTAACACATATTATTACTAGTAGGAGTTTTGTAAGTTTTCTAATTTATTAATATTTTCAACACTTTTAAAACACGACATTTTTAAATTACTACCCGCCCTAATCCCCTATAATACCAAAAACCCGCTCCTAGAATTTTTTTGGGGAAGTTTAAAATTTAATTACAAATTTAATTTGGTGAACAATTCGAAATTTCTAATTAAAATTTCGATTTCTTAATTATTTTCTAATATTTTTATATTTTAGAAATTTTGTAAAAACCAAATTTTAAATACTACCCACCGTTATCCCCTATAATACCAATAACCCGCTACTAAAATTTTAACAATTCTTTTGTAGAAAATATTTTTTAACACATATTATTACTAGTAGGAGTTTTGTAAGTTTTTTAAAAACATAATACATATTTTTTTATAAATTTTATAACAACTTATATTTTTCTGTCGATATTATATGAAACGACATTTTGATCAACGATATTCTGTTCATCGATATTTTTTCTTGACGATATTTTTGTCACTCAAGAAACGATATTTTTTACAAAGATATTTTCTATTACGATATTTTTCACAGTCGATATTCTTACCACGATATTAATGCTAGTCGATATTTTCCCGTCGATATTCTATCTTTATACCAATTAAGTTTAGTGTCCAGCACCTACACCAATTTAATACTGACTGGAGTGGGAATAGTAAATTAATTAAGTTTAGTGTCCAGCGCCTACTCTGTATTTATGTTTAGTGGAGTTGGAGGAGTAATTTAAGTAAATGTAATTTTAAATATGTTTGCAGTTTAAAGCAGTATTAAATTATAAATATAATATAGTTGTGAAGGAAAAAATCTCACATTGTAGATATATTTATTAACACATATTCTTTTATACATGGCAATTAATAAAAATAAATTTAATATGAAACATTAAATTTCATATCAACAAAATGGTAGACAACGAATTAGACATTGTAATGTATTGAAACAAGTTTATTTATTTAAAAAATGATATGGAATGAAAATTCAAAAATGTTGTTTTATTATAAACATGAACAATAAATCAATATAGGAAATAAAATTTATTTGAGGAAAAACACAATTGTAGATATGTAATGTTTTACATGTTATAGTTAAAGAAAAAATACTTGATACATTACTAGATTGTTTTTGACATTTGTGTACAATTTTATAATATCAGATACTGTAATTTCACTTTTTTGGGTACATTTGACAAAATAATATATATTTTTAACAATTGCTAATTATTGTTTGGTATTATTAACATTTTTAAATTTGTTACATATATTGCAAACATTTTAATAACATGAACGTTCAACTATTTACATAATGCATTTGAACAATAGAAACAGTTTAATTTTTATAGAAAAATATAATACCTTTTAATTGGTAATATTAATATTTAAAATATTATTATTAATAATTATTGCATACTTTTTATTTTGTACATTTTATTTTGAAAAAATATATTTTTTAAAGACTAAAAACATTATTACAATGATTACATAATTGTTTCATGTAACCTGTAAATGTGTGGGATTATATTATTAAATATTATGGGGCTCAAAGTCCGCCCACCATAGGCCCGGTAAATGGGACCGCCCGCTATGCATGTGGCAGTCCCGCATTAGGCATTAGGATGCCCCTGCCATACTGGCGGCGCATCCCCCTTTCCTGACATTGCGGTGGGCGGTGCTTTCAGAAATGCATGTTGTGCATTTGCATGCACAATGTGGCAGGCACCGCGCGGTGCCTGAAACCTTCTGCATGCAAATGCAGGGGGGTACCATAGGTATCCCCCATGTCCACCACCTACCCCCCAATACCCTGGGGGCCTGCAACGGGCCCCCAAAGACAAAACCACATGCCTTTCCATGGTGGAGTCTCCGCCACGGAAAGGCCAATCTATGCCACGATGATAATATGGATGACGGTGCCTGCAAGGCACTGCCACCATATTGCTGGGCTTTTCCGACTGGTAGGCAATCTGGCGGATTGCCTACCGGCGGAAAACCGGCGGACAGTCTTCCCGTCCGCCGGGGTCACCCCCCATCCTAATGTGGCGGGGTAAAAGTAATGCGGACGGGAGATTTTGGTGGGCGGATCATCACCGCCATAGGGGCAGTGATGATCCACCCGCTATAATAATGACCCCTTAAGTGTTTAATAATATTTATTATTATAACTCTACAATGCCTAAAAAAACATATAATGCATTTAAATAAATAAGGTCTAAATTGTAGTATTTTATTTAAACATAATAGTAAGGTTTATACCACCTTATAATATTTTTAAAATTAAAATGCATTTATTTTATATGTTTAAAGCTGCCATATTTGTTTAAGGCTTGTATTTTGTAACCGCTCGCAGTTGTTTTGCTTTATTTCGAAGGGGAGAAGCTTGCGGTTGGGTGCTGCTTCACGTCGGGCAAGGTAAGATTACTTTTCTTTATTTAAACTTAATTTTTAATAGAATTTAAAGTTAGTTAGGTTGTAGTTAGTGAATGTTGAGTTAGGTTTTAGAAGTTTTGGCTATTTTAATGCGTTACTTAGGTATCAACGAATTATGCTGTGTAACTTTTTTGAGGCCTAGTTAGAAACTTTAAAGTAGAGTCGTATATGTGTTACTATTGTGTGTCTAATGTTTTTAACATTGTTAGTTTGTATGTTATGTGCATATTTGTGTGGGTGGGAATGTTTGTGTTTTTGTTTTATAGGTTTTATTCGAAAGAAGTTGTGGATGCCAGAAGATTGGGGTTTTTTAATTAAGGAAGTGTGCATTACTCTTAGTAAATAATAATTATTTAACACGTTCTTAATTTTTCGGGTTTCACGGAGCGTTTAATTTTTTTACGCTTTTTTCGGGGTTTGTATGGTTCCGGGATTGTGGATTTACGGAGGGAGGATTTATTTTTGTTACAGTTGGACTTTTACATTTTTGGGGGGGAAACCTTTTAATCTCTTTGGATTATGGTCTACCTGGCGTAATTTAGAAGATGTGAGATTTTCAGTTTTCAACTAAGGAAACGGTAAGTAATGTAAACTATTTAATTGTGGGAGGGAAATAATTTTAATTCTATTGCTGTTGTTGTTTTTTTATATATGTTAGACAAATTAATTAGTTTTGTGAAGAAATAACATTGTTTTGTATGTATTTCAATCATATAAATGCAAAGTATTATACATTTACATTGTTTTGAGAGTTTAGAGTAGGATTTTGGCAATCATTCCTAAGTATTCAAGGCCTATTGTTGTAGGGTATAGTTTGACTTGTTGTTGAAGGTATTGATACATTTGCTTAGTTTGCTTGGATAGTTTAGGCCTGAGCTGTGTGATAGATTGCTCCATTCGGAGCTGTTGGTAACTTTGTTCCTTTTTCAGGGAGACTAGGAGTTTGTGTAGGGTAGGTGTGCATCGTCCTGTTGATGCTTGGAAGGTATTATACCAACCTTCAACAGCATTGTTGGTTTTGACTTCTTGTTTAGTGTAGTTAGGTAGTCATTCCACCATGGAATTTGGTATTTTGGAAGTCTCCTATGACCTGATCTATGGAGTCGTCCCACCCAGGTATCTTCGAAATAGTCTAGGAGGGGGCTTAATTTCTGTTCATGTTGCTGGTAGTAAGGACTTTCTAGCAAAAGGTTGTAATGGTCTGAAACGCCAGTTACTGGTACATAGTTAAAGGCAATACGTTTTTTTATTTGATAGACGAATGAACTGTTTGTCGCATACTCTACACTTAGGGCCCGATGCCGATTCCAGTCGGAAATCGGTCCGACCGACCCGGACCGGGAGTGTATGCCGACCGACATGTACACGCGCTGTACGACCGGCGGAGTACGATGCAATGCGTGTGAAACACAAACGACTCGCACGGAGCACCGTATGTACGGAAACCGGTATTTCGGCCGTAAAAGAGCCCGACGATTCAGACTCGTACGCGAACAATGACCCAGAGGTTACCATTTGCGTGACAGACTCGTACGCAAACGATGCCACATAGGTTAGCATTAGCCCCACGCGACAGACTCGTACGGGAAAGATGCCACATAGGTTACCATTAGCCCCATGTGATAGACTTGTACGCGAACGATGCCACATAGGTTACCATTAGCCCCATGCGACAGACTCGTACCGGAATTATGCCACATAGCCTACCATGAATGGAACAGACTCGGACAACCCCACCAAAACATGACCAAGCATCCATTGCGGTCAACGCATCTTCCACCTAATGTTCAAAGTGAATACAATAAAAACAGATCACAAAAAAGCAAACAAGCAGTGGCGTATCCCCCAAAAATAATTTCATCCTCCTAATTTGTCTTAATGATAAGACACACCCACAACTCCACCTATATAAAGGGTCAAATATTTGACCATGATCCTTTGCAAATTCCACTTACCAGCCAGCAGACCACGACACTAGACAGCACTGACACATACACACACAAATCATCCACCACACAACTAGCACCTGTAAAATAATACACTCACTAAAACACACCTTTACTCACACTCACTCAATCACCCTCACCTTCACACAAACATCCATCTCCACCACCACCCATCACCATGCCACCAAAGAAGAATCCAAAAGTTCACAGACTGTGAGTTGGAAGTAATGGTAGATGAACTCCTCAGAATAGAGCCACAGTAGTTAATACAATTCAAATAAACGTTATTTGGTTTTACAGCAGAAAACCATAAAAGTTACACGGATACAGGTACATAAAAACAATAATACATTAAAACATAGTTAAGAAGTCAGAACCTCTCACACACTTTATAGATAAAAACCCATTACCCACCCGCCCAAATTTATTCGAGGCCTTAAAGTGCAAGGTGCTAAAAAAAAAGGACTTGACTTCCAGTTGTATTTACCATATACCGCAAGCTGAATCAGCTAAAAAAAAAACTAAAAAAAAACACATACCTAAATCAGCCAATGTCTACACATCCATACAGGCCCTAGATTTCACAGAAGCTTTTAAAAACCCTACTGTAAAAATGATGCAGTCCTCTTTCAACAATTGAACGTAGATAAGGGCAGGGCGGGCCTGTCTAAAAGTCATTCTTTTAAAAATAGGAACCAGAAAATGCCTTCGGGGGATTTCATACAACTTACATAAAAACATAAAATGTAGCAGATCCTGCGGAGACTGTCCGTCGCAGCCGCAGGGAGCTAGCACTTGGCCTCTACTGTATCCCTTAGGCCTGGCTAACACGAGGTGAAACAGGTTCAGCTGAAACCTAGTTAGTAAAAACTTTGTGTGTGTTGATAAAAACCCCATAAGATAAGGTTCCTTAGTCGGGGTTGTTTTAAGCATTCCAAACATACAAACGCTAGGTTACAGCATCTCCTGTGCTTCCCTGTCCACTTTCCTTGAGGTCAAGAAGGCTCCCCTGATTAGTTCCACGTCCTTCTTGACAATGGATTCAGGTTTATAAAATAAATCGCCACGCCCTACCCCTTCCAGGCTGCTTTGTACTTAAGCCAGGGAATTCGGGCTGCGTTGTCGAGAGACATACACTCTCTTAGAATAAATGGTTGAGAGTTAAATCTTTATTCAGCCAACACTTCAACCAGAAAACTAAGGGGCGTAGTGCAAGGACATTGCTCAAGTAGGGAACCCCCAGTTCTTCATGGACCACTAGGTTAGAGGCACCAAGCGGAACACACAATAGGCACTTTGGAAAGTCGTTCTCCGCCACCTGAAGAGCATCCGCAGCAGTGTATCCCCAAATTTCGCTACCATAGGTGGCAATGGCCATGCTTTTGCCTTGATAGACTTTCAACATAACTCCTGTTGATTTCTTCCCCATTTTGGAAGAAAAATTAAAAATTACCGCATTTATCCGAGCCAGGTCCCCCTTTTTCCCCGAGATTAAAGGACCCCATTTTAATTGGTCATCGAAAAGGACCCCTAAATAGGAAAATACATTTGTGTGGGGGATCTTAGCAGGGCCAACGCTGAATTGGAAACTCTTTTTGGAATGTTGTCCCACTTTCATTACATAGGATTTGGAATTATTCATTGCTAGGTCCCGATCAGTCATGAATCTGGAAAATGCTAATAAAAGAGATTGCAAGCCCAATGCAGTCCTAGATATTAGGACGGCGGCGTCCGCATAAAGCAAGACGGGAATACTACACCGCCCTACACATGAGTAATCAACTCCAGTTGCTCTTAGCACGGTCTCCAAATCATTGATATCAAAATTAAACAAAAATGGAGCCAAGATGCAGCCTTGCTGTACTCCCCTCTCAATCTGAAGATCCCTAGTAACCCGAAGGTCCTGAGAAAACCTGAGATTAGTTTTGGTTGATTTATGCAGGTCCTCTAGGAAGTTAACAATACTGTTATCCACCCGCATTGCCCTCATGGACTGCCACAATTTAACCCTATTAACGCAATCAAATGCGGAGGACAAGACCATGAAGGCAAGGTAGATGGTGCCGGGGCCTGTGACAGTATATTTGCTCAGGATCATGGATAGATTGAGACACTGAGCAACAGTAGAACTTCCCGACCAGAATCCATACTGGACATCCGACAGGATCTCGTGCTCCTCCGCCCAGGTTGATAGTCTCTGCTGGACAATAAGTCCTACCACGTTAACCACTGAGTCAATGAGGGAGATTGGCCTATAACAGTGGGTGCTGTTCCTGTCGCCCTTCTTAAAAACAAGGATTATGGTGGAAGAGGCCCATGACTCAGGACAACCATTCTTTGCCGCTGTGTTAAACACAGCCTCCAGTATCGGGGCCCAGAACGGAGGGTCGGACTTAAATAAGTCCGGGGGAATCCCATCTGGGCCCGGCGCTTTGTTAATGGATAGCCCTGCAATACCAGCTATAACCTCACCCTTTTCAAAAATTATTACAGGGACATCTGTGTCCCGACTCTCTTGCAAAGTCTGCTCAGTAGGGCAGTCAAACATAGATTTAAAGTGAAGCACCCACTCTTCCTCTGTAATATGAGAGTCTAAGACCCCCCCCACATCCTGACCAAAAAGGGGTTGATTCACCAAATTCCAGAACCTGGAGCTGCTTGAATTAATCAGCTCCCTCCACGCCTCCTCCTTCAAGGCACCCTTCCATCTAACCAGAGCTGACTTGTATTCTTTGCGACAAGCGCGATCCTCATTTTGAATTCTTGGTTTGGCTGACAGAGCTGACAGAGATTTTTTGCTGCCTTGGAGCACTGAGAGTCAAACCATCTGGGGCCGTGAATAGTAGATCTACTAGCCGGGACACTTAAGATTTCACCAACTTTATGCGCTATTGATTCGCATGCGCCAATGATCTCATTAGGGGAGGAACCTGCAGCTGTGCATAGTGCTAACTCGAGGGCACAGGTTACATTTACTTCGGTGTAAAATGTATCTGGGGAAATCTGGGACCAATTAAGTCTTCGCTTGCCATCAGTCAGTCTCAGGGCACCCCTGGTTGAGATATCGCCAATTCGTACTGATAATGGGCCCAACACGTGAGCACATAGTGGGTTGTGGTCACTAAATTCACTTTCCATAATACTAAAACCGTTAAATAAGGATTGCAAGGATAAGGAGATTAGAATAAAATCTATAAACGACTCACTACCTCCAAAATATTACAAAAAAAATAGAAAAAATATAGGTTTTATAAATATTAAAATATGAAATTAACATTTAAAAAACCTTTGAAATTCACTGAAAAACCATAGGTTTTACAGACGTTATAGTTAGGAATTAGCATTTAAAAAACCTTTGAAATTTACTAAAAAACCATAGGTTTCAGGGACGTTATAGTTAGTTGGACATTTGACTCATATAAAACCATAGAAATTCCCCCGTTATAGTTAGTTGAGCTAACTATAACTTGCGCGCCCGCAATGCACTGCTTATGACGTCACATATTACATCACTCATGACATGGTCAGTGACATCACTGATGACATCATCCACATGATAATCTGATGCACATACTGATGCCCTATTATAAACTTTGATACACCCAGTCTAAAATACAGAGTACTATTTTTGAAACCATACACACAACAGTGCCAGACACTACATACCACCGACTATTTCCTAGGTCTACGCACACATCCAGTCACTTATACATGCAGTTACTCATCAATACAGTACTATAATATGCACTCATACACCTATACATACAGTCACACTCCGCCACTCATCCATAGAGTTACTCACACACGTAGTCAGTCATGCAAAGAATCAATCACATACCCATTTACTCATGTATACAGCTATACACACCAACTCCGTTATTTATACAAACACATCACGTATTTATGCAGATACTAACACATACTTACTGTCTTATACAATCACTGATACAAGCAGACAATCATTTATACACCCACTCTTCAAATAACTTATTCCCACGTATAGTCATTTATATACTCCAACACTCACATATACTGCCTTACAACATATGTAGTTAGTCACACATATACCACTGAGACATTCATTCACTCACCAACACACCCATACACACACTAACTCACCCATACATCCCTTTCCAGATGCACTTTTGAATCCATACAACCAGTGAATCACCCACCCAGACATCTATGCACAGAGTCACACACACCCCCACCCACCCACACAGACACTCAGGCACCCATACAGATACTCAGACAACAAATCAATCACCCATATAGACACTCATGTAGCTACTCACCAACCCATGCAGTTGCTTACACACCAACTGAGAGACTAGTACAGACTTTCACACCGTTTAGTCACTAACCCATGCATTCAGTAACACACGTTCAATCACTCACTTACACAGTCAGTCATGCACCTACTAAATAATCCCTTCAGGCACTTGGAAATCCACTCATTCTTCAATACACCTTGGCATAGATATATATGAAAAATATTTAAACTTTACAGAAATACACATTCACTGGATGATGTCATTAGTATTTTAAGTGCTCTGTAGCCCCCTTCCCCCGGGGTGGTGCGGTCTTAGCGGCAGGACGGCCGCTTCAACACACTGCTCGATGAGATCTTGTCCAACAAATAAGCCGCACTCTGAAAAAGCATCTCTTTACCCCAGAAGAAGCTTTATTATCTGTATGAGTAGCCAAGCAGCCCAGAAATTCTTAGTACCTGACCGCTGCCAACGTGTTTCGAGAATGTCTCTTCATCAGGGGCTGATGCGGTCAAAAGGTACATACCCGGCTTCAACTTCCTTTTGTGCGCTATTGTACGTCATATTGGATGGTCTATACGAGAATTACGCTACAGTATGGGAGTTGAAGTCCGTCATCATCCCACAGATGGATGCACTTTTAAATATGTATAACTTCAGGCTCTCTATGAACCCCAGACAGCGTGGCCACTCTCAACCCACATATTGTTTCCCACAAGGTGAGCACTGCATTTGAAGTGCTCTATGGCCCCCTTTCCCCAGGGTGGTGCGGTCTTAGCGGCAGGACGGTGTGGGTTGCCAGTATTATTGTATGTGGGCAATGCTCTCCTTATGGCCCGGACCGTGAGGGGTTTGCAAACTTTACCTAACTCCTTATTGAAGTTTATGGAGGACCTGGACCTCTTGGTCAACAACTCCAAGTCATATGTGATGCAGGTGGGGTCGGGTTCAAGGAAGACATTTAATTTTAATGTGGGGTCTACCACAGTTCCTAAGACTAGTGCCTTCTCTTACCTGAGGGTTATGCTGGACGTCAAACTAAATTGGGGCCCTTTAAGAAGTGAAGAGAAAGAGGAATTCCTATGGGCTAATGCAGCAATTTTTAACTTTGCCTCGTGGTTGGACACAAAACCAATAGGTGCAATCTTGGAGACCTATAGAGCTGAGTGTTTAGCACAGGTAACTTATGGTACTGAAATGTTGGGCTACACATCTCATGAGGAGCCACAAAGCATTGAAAATAGGTTCCTGAGACATCTCCTATGTGTACCCCAGGGAACTTCTACTTTTATCATACACGAAAAATTGGGTATGCCCTACCTGTCAGATATGTTGTCGTTTTGCCCCCTATCCTATTGGCCCAAAGTTTGGTTGAACAAGGGAACTGCCTTAAATAAAGACATCCTAAGGGTTGTATGGCTCTTGACTATGCCGACCGCATCCCTTTGTTTAAATATATCTGGGAAAGTTTTAGGATTCTTGGAACGGCGGATCTTTTTAGCGGTCTGGATTTAATCAACAGAACAACTTTGGGCTAAGGAGTCTTTCTTTAGAGAGTGGGTGGTCAGCATGGAGGAGCGTGAGCTAATGAAGCCCAGAGTACGTAAATACACCATCTCGAAAATTGCACAGTCTAATGAACCGTATATCTGAGGGCTTTCCAATACGAATAACCGTTTTTCATTGAAAAGGTTTCGTTTTGATTTACTTTATCTCCTCCTCGCTCAGCCATGAGGGAGTAGAAAAGGTGAGACCCTGTTGCCATGCGGTTGTGACCGTAAGTCTCCTCAGGATATGATTCATGAGGAGACTAAGAGGTGCCAAGAAAGACCTATTTAACACCATTTCTTTTAAAAGCTGATTTTACTCAAGATTTTATTTGGTAATTTTGCGAGACAACGGGCAGCAGCCCTGCAATAGCACGTTGAATCATTCGGACAATATGTGCATCAATAACCATTTCCATAAAAATAAACAATCCCTGCTGAACATGCAGGTAAAGTAAGAATCTAAACAATATGCAGACAGTGGTCAAATTTCGAGGTACAGCACGTGATTCAGCAGATACAAAATACACATCCCAGTGAGATAATAAAACAGGCAAGCGATAAGAACTTAGGAGACACATGGCAGAGGGCGGCGGATCCCGCTCAGGAGTCCTCCTCAGGTAGAGGGGGCAGGTCGATTCCACGATATGTCGCCCTCATCGACCATATCTGCGATGTTTCCGTGGGCAGCCCCTAGCCTCGAACACTGCAATCTCGTCTCCCATACATCTATCTAATTCGGTCTTCCATTTGCCTATAGTCGGGAAGATGAAGCCATCCATCCCTGTGCTATGTCTCGTTTGGCAATAGTAAGGGCGAGGAACAATAGGTGTTGTTTGTATCGGTTGCCCCCCAATGTCGTCCGTAGAATGCAACAAAAACAGTCGTGGGTCCAATGGGAGCACCCACCCCAGCACCTCACTGAGACATGACCTAACTCTATTCCAAAAGGGCTGTAAGGCAGTGCAAGTCCATATCGTATGAAAAAAGGATCTGTCTTCTCTGCCACACCGCAGACATACTGGGGATTGAATAACACCCCCATTCGCCACAGTCGTACTCTTGTGTAATAAACTATGTAAATATTTGAATTGGATGAGCCGATAACGTGTAGATACTGCCGCGCCCCTCGGGCTGGCAATCGCCTCAGCCTAATCATCATCAGTCGATTCGGGAATATCGGCCTGCCAGGCCAGTCGGGTCTTGTCTAAAGTGGTGGGAGTGTGTGTTGTCAAAGTTTGGTATATTTGCCTAATTTTGTGTAGTCCAAGGTCTCCCATCAACAGGCGACCCTCTAAGGAATGAAACTCAGGGAGAGTCTCCATGTTTAGGATCTGGGGGGAGAGTGCGTGTTGGAGCTGTAAAAATGTATAGAATTGTGATTTATGAAGGCTGAATTCAGTCTGTAATTGCTGAAATGATTTTAAAGAGGCGCCCCTCAACACATCTCCAAGGGTCGAAATCCCTACCAAGTCCCACCCCCGGAACCCGCTCAGTGTGTTAACAGTCCTGAGGTATGTACCTTGCCACAGGGCGGTCTGTCGAGTAAGTCACCCTTTCCATCCCATTTGTCTGGTCTTTGCCCTCCATAACTGTATGACTTGCCTGCCAGCTGGTGGTAAATGGTCTAGCCTTGTGTAGATGTATAATAAGTGGAGAAGGGGGACGTGCTCCATCGCGGCGTGTTCAACAGGATAAGCCGGATCAGTGGGAGAATTATACAATAGTTCATTGATTACGAGGATGTGAGACACAACATAATAGGAATAAATGGCAGCAGCCATGATCCCCTCACAATACGTGGATTGTGCGCAGGTGCGGAGCGCCACGTGAACAGCTCCACCAACCCAGAGGAACTTTTTTTGCAGTGCGTTTACTTGAGCAAACCACATACAAGGGATAGGATAAGGGAAATTTTGGAGGTGATATAAAGTCCGAGGCAAGGAAACCATCTGAAAGATGGCTGAGCGCCCATAAAGGGATAAAGGGAGAGCAGACCATATTGTCGTTTCGTTTTTGAGACTGACCAACAGTGGGGTGATATTGTGTGTCCATGAAATCTTGGGGCATGGGGAAATGAAGATCCCCAGATATTAGAAACCATCTGTGGCCCGGGACAGCTGTGCGGCCCACGATTCACAACCTTGATGCCCGCACACTGGGAAGAGGATAGATTTGGCTGGATTGGCGTGGAGGCCAGTGATGCCACCAAATACTCTAAGAATTTCCACTATCCGGGGTCCAGAATACCACGAGTCCATCATAAAAAAGAGAACTTCATCCGCATATAATGCTATGCGATCAGATCTTGAGTAGGACCAATCGACTCCCCTGAGCACCGGGTCACTTCTGATCCAGGCCGCCAGAGGCTCGACCGCCAGGGCGAACAACAATGGAGATAGTGGGCAGCCCTGACGGGTACCCCTCCGTATCGGAAAGGGGCGAGAGTGGTGTCCTGTAATTCGGACCGATGCTGTCAGGTGTATATATGCCAAGAAACGGGGTCTAAAGTTGATTGCCTCGAGCAGCTGAAAAAGATAGACCCAGCTTACTGAGTCGAATGCTTTGTCGATGTCGGCTATCAGAAGGGCAGCTGGTCGGCCTAGAGCGGGAGCCGCGGCGATGGCATTATGGACTCTCCTGATGTTATGTCTAGTGGCCCTCTGCGGCATGAATCCCAACTGATCCGGATGGATCAAATCGGTAATGCACCCCCTAAGGCGGTCGGCCAAGACTTTCCCTAACCATCTGGGTTTGAAATTTATAAGGGAAATTGGGCGATAGGAAGATGGATCTTCAGGGGGTTGGCCAGGTTTGAGAAAGAGCACTATCTCCGCGTGATGCCAGTCGCTTGGTAACCTTGCCTGGTCAGATGCGTTCACAATGGTTGCCAATAAATGAGGCCCCAAGAGAGGCATATGAGATTGGAGGAATTCTATGGGGAAACCGTTTTGGCCCGGGGCACGACCTGGCTGGAGCGCATTGAGGGCGCCAGTCAATCCTTCTAGTGTTATTGGAGTCTCCAGGCGGTCCCGAACGGAGTCGGGGAGTCTGCGAGGTGGAATGTCTATGAGGAACTCCGCTATAAGCTCGGCAGAGATCTGCTCCTGCCGGGCGTTTAGGGACGTAAAGTGTATCGCAAATGCTTCCGCTACCCCCTCTGGCAACGTGTGTAAAGACCCGTCTAAGCCATGAATAGTGGGTGTGACGGCCGGGGCACCATCCGCTTGGCACAATCTGTGGAGCATTTTTATGGACTTATCCCCCCACTGATATATCCCGTGCTGCGATGCCTCCCAGATCTCTTTGGCTTCGCCCAATAGATATTGACGCAGTTCTTGCTGTGCAAGAATTAAATTGCGGCGAATGATGGGGCAGGGATTGGCACTGAGTTGGGAAGAGAGGGACGCCTGTCGTGTTTCTAGGGCATCGATCTGTTTGCGGCGCGTGCGTTTCTCTTGTGTGCAATAGCTTATTTCACAGCCCCGGACAGTCGGCTTCAGGGCTTCCCAGAGGACAGTGTTTGAAGGAGCAGAGGGGCCGTTGTCGGCTAAATAGGTAGTAATCGCAGTGTTGAGCATATCCTGATAGGCCAGACTGCAGAGATGTCAAGGGGACATGTGCCAGCAGAATGGGGGCCTACGAGAGCATGTGTGGAATTGCATTGTAACCGGGGAATGGTCAGATAGCCCGCGGGGTCAATGTTGTATTGTCGAGAATCTATGTAGAAAAATCCAGGGGACAAGAAAGTAATCTAGTCAGGACTGTGACCCATGGACCGTCGATAGATATGTGTATGCACGTTCAGTAGGGTGAAATTCCTTTCCATATGTCAGCCCAGTCCATCGTCGATGCCAAAGTAAACAATTTGGTCGAACCCCATGGTTGCGGGGAGTCGAGGATGCACTGGCGGTCCAAGGGCCCCATGGTATCGTTCCAGTCACTCCCCATCAGGTTCAAACCAGCTGGGAGGGAACCCCAGACCCCCAATAAATTGTCAATAAAAGTGGCGCCTAATGGTGCAGGGGCATAAATGCTACCAATAGTGACCTGTTCACCGCATATCGTACCCATGACGAACAGGAATCGCCCTCCAGGATCTGCCCTATGTGCGACATATTTTAACTGAACCCTACGATAGATAAGTACCGCCACCGCTCTGGAGCCCCTCATGAACCCTGCGTGGTATATATGACAGAAACTGAAGAGAGCAAGGCACGGGACTTTTGTTCCCATTAAATGGGTTTCCTGTAGAAGCAGGACATCTGCCCCATACCTCTTTGCCTGACGTAGAACAGCACCACGTTTTACCTTATTCAGTAGCCTCTGGACATTCCAAGATACCACTGTTATGTCCCCAGGGAGGTTTTCGTGATCGGGTGTCATTAGAGTCAAAGTAAAAGCTGAATGGAGCTAGGAGATCTGCATGAAAGACAATATGAAAAATATCCCACCTTCTGCATGTACAAAAACATATAAACTTTATAAACCAACATATCCGACGGGATATCCCCCCCGCCCCCACCCAACACTACCAAAAACAAGGAGCATCTGTCGCGGTGCAAAGAGCAGTGGACCGCCAACGGGGGGCCCCCAGATATCACACCAATGGATCCCACCCCACCCCATAACTCCAAGAAAACAGGGAGTGCAAGGCGCCCGCAGCCCATCAGCCCGTGGTCAAATACCCACGCCTACCCGGAAAACAACAGTACTGATATACAATCAACCATACGCAATGTCTTACAGTTCACCATTTGGAGTGTGGAGCAATCCGGATCAATCAAGGTGGACGCTCAGGGCTCGGAGACACTCCGTCAGACCCCGGCCCCCTCTGTTTCCGGGACTTGTTGCGGCACGGCTGCTGAGTATGAGAGCTACGAGAGGAGTCTGAGTCTATGACAGATGAAGAGTTTGCTCGGAGCTGTGGACGCTCATCCGGCCACGCGAAGACCACCTCGGAGGTGTCGTAGAAGTAGGACTTGGAATTGTAGATTACTCGCATCCGGGCCGGATATAGCAGCATGTATTGAACGTTCAACTCTCTGAATCTGCACTTCGCGGCCATGAAGGATTGGCGTTGTTGCTGGACCAGGCGCGTGTAGTCCGGGAATACCAAGATTGAGCGAGAGTTGTGTAGAAAGCTATCTTTGTGTGTCCTGGCGAACCGCAGAATAGCGTCCCAGTCGGTGTAGTTCATGATCTTTGCAATGACAAACCTTGGGGCTGCGCCCGGGTGGGGGGTCTCTGCGTCAGGGCCCTGTGCGCCCTCTCAACAACGAAGGCAGAGGATAGGAGGTCACGAGGTAGGATGTCCTTGAGCCACTGTGTAATGAAGTTCGTCATGGATGACCCCTCACAACCCTCAGCCAGGCCCACGAAGCGCAGGTTGTTCCTCCAAGCGCGGCCCTCCGCATCTTCCACCCTAGAGGCAAGTTCCTGCGTGACAACAGTTAGCTTGTTTACTTTCTTTTGAAGGGAGGTCACTGAGTCTTCCACTGTAGAGACTCTAGTTTCAGCCTCGGTGATCCAGTCCACTGCCTTACGAAGGTCCTGGCATAGGAATGAGACTTCGGATCCCACCGCGCCGATCTTGGCGTCCAGCATGTCTCAGGCATTGTTGATTGCCGCCAGGAGGGACGCGTTATCTGGGGCCGAGCTGCCCCCATCTCCGCCAGCGGCGCCTCCGGTAGCCGTAGTGTACTGGTCCATAGTGCCCTGTTTGGGACTAGCCCCGCTCGGTCCGCCCTTGCCCATCAGGTTGGCCGGCCCTGGCTGTGAAGCAAACAAGAGGAAGCAATGAGCCCGCACCCACAGGGTAGGCGGATGTCTCCCCAGGTGGAACTAGGACGGCAGATTTTAGGAGGGTACAGTCTTGGATAAAGCACCAGGCACACTCAGAGGAAAGGCTGGGAAACAGGGTCAGTTGGCAGGAAGGCCGTCCAATGTACCAAATCAAGCCCCTTAGGCCCAGGGAGAGCTTATATGGGATGGGTACCGGAAGGGGCCGCGAGCCACAGCAATTCGCGGACCCACCACAGTGCCAGCAAACACCTCTCCGCTCCCTCAGGGCAGTGCGCTAGTATCAAAAGGTAATACAGGCTGAATAGTGGGGCCAATGTGGGCCTGCCCCGCGCAGTAATTAGAGCGACCTCGGGGCAACCCATGTACCAATCCAGAGCCGCAGTAGTAGTGTGCTCCCCATAATGTGGAGGTCAGTCCCAAGGGTGCCGGCGTTGCAGTCAGCTAGTCCCGGCCGGGCCGAGCCGATCCTGCGCCGGTCGCGGGACGGGGCCGGAGAGATGCTGGGGTCACTCACCATCTGGGTCGCAAACCGACCCTAGCAACCAACAGGCGTCCCGCTCAGTTCACCCTGTCAGGGCCTGCAGTCATCACAGCGGTGTGCAATGCCATGGTCACCGGCTCAGAGGGCAGCTAGATCCTTGTGACCTTAACCGCAGGAAGCCGGGCGGCACACCCCGAACAAGCACCACTACACTCCCAGCGCGGCCACAGAGATATGGCGGCCGCCAAGCGGAGGGGGAGGGGCCAGGCGGCGAACTTCGCACGGCCGCACAGTGCTCCCCAGCCGCGAAGCTGACTGGGATCACAGCACACCACTCCTATGGAATTCATGCCCCAGGCGCCGACGAACCAGTAAGGACCAAGGCACAGTCTCTAGGCAGGCACCGTCACACTTCTGGCACCGCACCAGTACAATGGCGGCCGCAAGGCAGAGGGGGATGGGCCGACAACGATCCCCGTACACCGGTGTCCACTCCACGCTGAAGCAGCCCGCCGAAGGCATGGGGCACTCTCCCTCCAGGGTCCGATTCTTGAGTGCCGCACAGTGCCCCCACAGCAGCTCTTTCCAGCAGTCTCCAGGCCAGCCAACACCCGCGGGAGCAGTGATCAGCGGTCCAACCTGAGGATCTGTGAAGTTCTCAGCAGCCACGCCGCCGATCTTTGAATCTCAGTGATCTCCACACTCCAGAACAGGTAGGGTATACGGCGGAGCTAGGTGAGTATTCTCCGGACAGGATTTGACAGGCTAATTATTGGATTATTGCGTGGGTGGATGGAGCTCAGCTAAGCTGCGTCCGCCATGATGGCCTGTCAAGCCACGCCTCCATATATGTATTTTTATAGTTATTTTTAGAATGTGTTTTATTCTAAAGTATGATAATTGATGATTGATTATATAAATGGATGGGAGTTTTTTGTATCATTGTAACCTTGGCTTTTAAGGTTTTTACCACAAAAGCCAAATAAAGTATTATTGATTAATTACTACTATAATCAAAATACCCCAACCAAAAACTATTACTGTGCTTTAAATCAAAAAATATTATGTCATACATTTTTTCATATTTGAACAATACCATATGACATTATGAAATTATAAAAATTTAAAAATAAAACATCAAAACAAATAACACAAATAAACATTTTCCACCCATAATAAAATAATCAAAAATAACTTTTAGTTTTGTACCAGTAGATTGTCTCAAACAGATAGATTTCCCAATATAGTTGATCCAAATCCAATTCCATATCAAAAATAAATCCCACCAAAAAAGGAAAAAATACCACTGTAGGCTAAGGGATCCAACAATGCAATCCTCCCAGTAATTGAACCCTCATCAAAAGAAACGCTCCAAGAAAACCAAAAAATAGAAGATAATGTATGTAAAATTAACAATTTCAATGAAACTATATAAAATGTCCTTGAAAATAAAATAATGCAACTTCACCTCCACCGTAACTCGGGGATGGAAATCTGTAAAAAAAAAGTCTTCCCACAAAAACACATAGAACCTCACATAAATTATTTGTCATAAAACTTGGAAATGCCAATTTTTTTTCTTGAAAATTTACAATGAAATGTACACAGAGGAGCTTATTACGATGTCGGTTGGAATTACTGTCTAACCGACATGGCCACGGTGAGATTCCGAATCCGCAAATGCATTGGTTGTACCGCAGAGCCATGGTAGCTTGTCTGCCACATGGCAAGTATAAATCAGAGAAACTCACGACAACTAACACAAGACCAACCATAGTATGCGTTCACAAAACTACACCGCTGATATAAATTCAAAGAGCAGACACACGTTCCAATTCACCTATAAATAAACCTTCCCAGACCATGATCCTTTGCTATCACAATCCTACAGAGTCTGATAGAGCACAATGCTGTTTCCAGTTAAACCGCAGCCAGCCCTTCACAGACTCAGGTACCGCAGTAGCATCACTCACTGCACATATCACATTTTTTGGTTCTTCCTTTACTTGTACACCTCTTCAATTTCACACTCACACACACTAATTCACAATGACTAAAAAGAGACAGCCACGTTTTTCAGATGAGAAGTTGATAGTGCTTGTGGATGAAATCATCAGAGTTGAGCCACAGTTATTTGGGATCCAAGTCCAACAAACTTCCATCAATAAGAAACACCTGATATGGGACAGGATAGTCAACAAAGTGAACACAGTAGCCAGCACCCTGCGCACAATGGAGGATTTCAGGAAGAGGTGGTACGATGTCAGGAGGAGGGTGAAGATCAAAGCCAACAGAAACCACTGGGTTGTACATCAGACTGGTGGTGGCCCTTCCATGCCACCCTTGCCCTTTACTGCCTGGGAAGAGAAAGTACATGCCATCCTGGTGCCGGAGAGCTTGTTTGGAATACCTGAAGGTATGGAGTCTGGTAAGTGAGCACCAAACATCAGTCACAAGTCATCCATGACACCTTAGCACGCATAACTGCAATAGTCCAAGTGATGTAATTATGATTTTTTTTTTTTATGAAACAGTAGCCAAAGTATTGTAGTTGTGTAACTAATGCTGACAACCAATATACCTGAATTGAACATCCAAAATAACGCAATCACATTTACCAATGTCTACATGTAGGCTGTCAGTGTATACCCATTAACTCATCATGGCACATACAGCATCTGTCCATATTACCGAAAGATGGCCCTTAACTAGAGTAAGTAGTTACGAGGAATGCAATGCCAATCACTTCATGAAGTTATTAGATCTCCCAAAAGGAAAGGACTACACCTAACATCAGCCACTCACACTCCACCCAAGAATAACAGCCTCCTGTATCAGCCATCTCTCCTCGCTACTTCCCGTCACTGGCAGGAAGCAATAGACTGGGTGGGAAGAAGACTCACTGCACTGACCACAAATCCCATCAGGCCTTGTACTCCAAACTACAGGCAACTGGGTCAGCCATCTCTCTATCTTCACTCCCTCTCACTCGCAGGAAGTCATTGGTCAAGTGGGGAGAGGAGTCTTAGAAATGACCACAAATCCCATCAGGCCTTGTACTTCAACTACAGGCACCTGAGACAGCCATCTTGCTACTACACTCCCCCTTACTGGCAGGAAGCAATAGGCCCAGGTGGGCTGGGCGTCCTGGATGGGAGGAGGACTCACTGCACTGACTACAAATCCCATCAGGCCTTGTACTCCAAACCACAGGGACCTGGGTCAGCCATCTTGCTATGACACTTTCCCTCACTGGCAAGACGTCATTGGTAAAGGTGGGGGAGTGTTAAAAAAGACCACACATCCTAGCAGGCCTTCAAACACAAGTTCACAAAAACAGTCACCTGTAATGTACCTCCAAACCCATTTACCTCACATCTTACTATGGAGTGTAAGGTAAAAATCACTGAGATGTGTATACACAAAGCTATGCACACACATGTATGCATATTTAGGCTGATGTACCCCAGATTCTTGAGTAGAACCGAATGAGCACATCACTGACACCTTGACTACATTTTACTGGAAAATACACAAACTGTTCGGGATTAGGCTGTTACTTCAATGTGCCTAATGACACATAGACCATGCACAGCACACAGGAATAACAACTGACATTTCTAATTGAAGAGTGTGTATGTCATGTCAATTATTTAGATATGGAGCTCACTAATCCTCAAATGTCATATACAGAGGGTCAGGTACAAGTCGATGTCAGTAGCCATGTTATTATTAAATTTGAGACTATTACCATGTCAGAACAGAGATAGAGCAATCCCCTAACCCACATCCTGATAAAGTTGCATTGTTTGTGCTAAAAAAGGTTAACATATTGGTAATAGGTGCCACATAATCCATCTAAAACTGCTTTGGAATCCAGGCATTTACGTAATATGTAACAGTTAAGGTACAATGTATATTAACATACTTGACTGTCATATTTGTACCAACAGGACGATCTGAGAAAACCTCCATGCAGAGTAAAGAAACCAGCCAGTCTCAGACTCCAACCCTGAATGAGCTCCCTGGTGAAGAAAACTCTCCTGTACCCTTGGACGAGGAGGAACCTGGGCCATCAGATTTGGCTCGGTAGAGGGCACCAGCATGTCCAGCAGGATCCACTGTGACATCTCCCACCTCAGCTAGCAACACACAGATGATCCCTACCACAACAAACACCTTATCAACCATGAGCAACAACATCCACACAGCAACACTGTCCACTCTGGAGTGGACAAACACAAACCCAGTCAATGAGGAAGGATGATCATGTTGGACTGTGCAGACCCAAACCTTGCCAACCTGTGGGGTTAGGGGTGGTGGCGGGGACGTGTGTATCCATGTCGGTAAACAGCGAATGCCGCTGATGCCCAGGCCAACCTCTCCCAGGTACTGGATTCCTATGAGGGGTACCAGGGAGCAATGGGCCAGGTTTCTCAATACTTCCTGAACATTGAACAACTGCAGGCATCCCAAGACCAAAGACTTGAGCGTTTCAATGACCCATGGTCGAGGTCATAGGGGTGCTGAGGGAGATCAGTCCTACCCTCAGCCAGGCATTTTCACACACAAATACCCCTCCCTGTGTGACATCCCCATTTGGGCCCTCAACATCTGCGCAAGCCACAGGGAGGGATACTGAGCCTGTTGGAGAATCCTCAGTACCCCAGGAGCCTCCAGTTGTTGCTCCCCATCTCAAATGTGGGGTGGGTCGTCCAAAGTAAGATAAGGGAGGGTCGGATGCCAATGCACAACCCCCATTCAGTTAAAAACGGCACACTTGATATCCTTCTTTGTGCGCTAACAGTTCACTTTGTTGACAAGTCATACCAAATGTTTCACATCAGATGGAAGTACACTGTTGAACTTTGGACTCTGATAACTGTGGATATGATTTGTTGGATTTCAACCAACAACACTGTCAACGTCCAATTATTTTTTTTTTACTGATCCTTATCGTCTTCACCTATTCACCATGTTTGTTAAATAGAAACACTATGCCCATCAATACCAGCTCATGCTGTGCCTTTGAAAGCTATCTAAAATTGTTGTAAGTATCACGGATCACTCTGATGAAAGAGTAAACAACCAAGGTCAACAAGTGCATGTAAATTGCACGTAGGTAACACAAAGTCAGTCAAACATAGAAACCACAAGATAGTTATACAGATTCAGTGTATCATACAAACTTTAGTCCATTGTACCTATTCACAGATAGTCAATTATATGAACAATAGTCACAAGTGGACATCCCATTCAACAATCTATGCCCCCTACCTATTTTGTCATGCTCAATCAACAAAACAACAATTTAGGAGGAGCTTCATGAGACAATGCAGACTTCAATGCAAAACAAACATTTTATTTTTCGTGAACACCTGGTAACAGACCACAAACACCATAAATGCCATACACAATCAGTAGACAAAAGAAAAGGAAACAGGACTGTACTACAGGCCAGTGCAAACATGTCCCGTTACAACAAGTTGGGCTGCATCGTTTTTTTTTGTTTAAGTTTGTTTTTATTATTATTCTGATTTTTTTTAACAGTACATAACAGCCAATATGCATATTATACATCTCCATTCGCATAATATCATTTTACATTTCAATGCATTTATAGCATTTTACAGTTCTATCACCATCGCTATATTGCAAGTCCAGTATGCGGACTCACATTGGGCCTCATGTAGGTAGCATACCAGTTACCACTTCTAAAATACCGAACGTTACCGAATCGGTATTTTAGAAGTGGTAACTCGTATGTAGGTAATGAGTCGGTATTTTTTACCGATTCGTTACAATTCGGTAATTACCGAATCGGTATTTACCGATTCGGTAATGAGGCATACCTTCCCATTGATGGGAAGGTATGCCTCATTACCGAATCGGTAAATACCGATTCGGTAATGGTGGAGAAAATGCAAGGGTGGCAGGGTGTCACATTGACACCCTGTTGCACCCCTGATTCGGCCATGTGTGCACATGTGGCACACATACATGCCCTAAGGGCATGTATGTATGCCACATTGCACACTGCTACGCGCTTCAAAATGCATACACACATACATTAACTATTTACCACCAACTATAAGTTGGTGGTAAATACCGACTCCTAAACACACCCACACACTCCCCCTACATATCATTTCTGGAATCGGAATTTACCGATTCGGTAAAATTACCGAATCGGTAAAATTACCACATCGGTAACGTTACCGATTCGGTAATTTTACCGATTCGGTAGTTTTACCGAATCGGTAAATTCCGATTCCAGAAATTGACCCCCTACATACCAATAGCCAAAATACCGGTCGGTAACGGTATAATTACCGAAAATCGGCCGTTACCGACCGGTATTTGGCTACCTACATGAGGCCCATTATGTTTTAATGATAAAAAACGGAAAAGAAAAGGGGGGAAAAGGTTAGAACAGAAAGAAAATCTTATATAATTAAATTGAGTAACAGGCACTCCATCCGCCATAACCACACATTTTGAATATGCATCACCCCAGCCAAATGAACTGCAATCTTAGTTACATGCTATTGAGTTGTTCCAGTCGCTCATGTCTGACCTTCTCCCTAGGGTCTTAAGTCACTTCTGCTCTGTCAGACTGCACCACAGCCCCACATAGGTTCAGGCGGAGTCCTGTAGAAGAATGTGCCCGTGTTGGGACTGTGCACCTCGGGATGCGCGCTCTGGCGCTCAGGCATGTAGACAACTGAACTAGCACACCAATATCGCATTTCTGCAGAGATAGGGAAAGACAATCAGGGATAGTGATCGCCACTTCTCCAATGTTTTAAGGTAATCAGTTGAGCCGGAAGGGTTTCAGTCAATGTATCTGAGGTTATCCCCGCAATAATGTGCGCTTCAGCAGATATGTCCAGTGACTCTCTGTGCAGTGTCATGTGTACAGTGTTCCTGGGCTCTGCGCTATGTTACCCATCAAATAAATTATGCGTTATCTCGTTGAGCGAGTATGGGAGCTCTAGGCCTCCAGTTCACGTGTGTGGACGTTCGGCTGTTGTGGTTTGAAGCGGGTGATTAGGCAGCGCAGAGTCACTATCATTCAGTACCCGGTGCGGGTGCTTCACTCACACTCACTGCAAATCGGCACAGCCAGGGCCATACAAACGCAGGATGTCAACCCGCGTGGGCTAGGTGGGCTCCGCTGGCAACAGGTACCCTGGAAAGCCCCGATGCCGTCCTCTTGTGATGCCGCACTTACTATGGCGCTGAAACTCCAGGGGAGATGGGGAGAGTAGGCCCATCTGGTAGAGTTTAACGCCAATGTCTGATTAGGTTGCCGGTCAAGAGGGCCACACCCCGCTCTTGTTATCCAATGTGGATTGTGGTCTGGCCTGCAACAGGGATGTAGCAGCACATTTGTAGTGCGGGTGGGGTTTTGTACTGGAACCACCACTTGCTGGTCCACGCTGGCAAGACTTTGCTTTTGTTCCACCTCAGCTTAGGAATGTGCAGCTTGCATCTCCGTTTGGCCCCTATCCAGAGGCTGTGGTGCCCTGACGTTCGGTGGTGGAAAGGGGGGTCAGTGCTTGTTGTACAGCGATGCTTGGCAGGCCCATTCCAGGACTCCTGACCAGACTGGCGCCTCGCAGGGTTCTCTTCAATGGCGGGCCAGTTAGAGTAGTTCCCGGGTACTCCACGGCTCCTCTGCAGCAGGTATCATAGGTAGGGCAAAGCCAGCGCAGCAACAGCCTCGCGGTCTGCAGTATCCCCTCGGCTGCTGCCTGACTTCCGGTGCCGCTCCTGGCCCAGCTCCACAAATGGCTTGGGCCAGACAGGTAGGAGGGGAAAAAGGAGGATAGTTTTTGCCCCGATCGTTCACGGAGCACAGCCAATGCCCACCGATATTGTCCATGCAGAGGCAGTGCCTCGGCTGGTGTCGCTCACCTCCAATCAGCCGGAGCCTCACTCCGCACCCATTGCCGGCAGTAATCAGATCAAAAGCGCAGCACTGCCACTGTGCCTAGGGCATAGTCCGTGACTGTTTATGGCATCCAGCAAGCATCTCACATGGAGCACCACTGTGGGACACACAGATCAGCAGCAGTCCTGGCGAACTTGCTATGTATGCTCGCACCGGCACCCAGAGTCTAGCGAGCTGATGTTTTCATCTCAATGGCACGGCTGTGCACAGGATAATTAAAGGATTATCGGGCCGTGAGACGGAGCCTGGCAAGAGTGCGTCCGCCATCTTGGCTGGCTTGCCCCACCCCCATTGTGCTGCATCTTTAGGTAGGTTACAATCATATGTCAGTGGTGTGGCAGTTGCAGTGTGACATACAATGAGGACATACATCTACAGCTACATCAACTTTTCACACATTGATTATCTAGGTGATATGAATTGAAATTACCATGGTCTATCCCCTCAACCACATTGTATTTGAGCACAATATGGTACACATATTGCAAAACAAATTACACACAATGGGATGAAAGTCCATTGGCATTGTAGCAACTTCCATTGCTGCTATTACAAGCAGGTTTCATAACAGATATGTATGGTTAAAGTTATTTTATTTGTAGAAAAACCCCTGAAGAAGGGCTTTTAAGTAGCCCGAAATGCATTGGGTCACACAAGACTTGCAACTGAGAATGTTTTATGTCTTTTGGCGTGCCCGGGAAAAGGCTTGGATTGGCATACCTGTGGCATGAGAAGCAGTTAAAGATACAAGTATCTCACGTGTGAAAAGATCTAAGGAAATAAAATAATGAATTTAAAAATCTGGACTACATGGATTAATCATTACCAAAAATGTCATTAGAGGAAAAAGTTAAAAAAGTGTGGAAATCACGACATAAGCTGTGCGCCTGGTTAAGGAGTGAAACTTCGCTCCATTTTTGTTGATGTTGTTCAGCGCGTGAAACTAGGGCAGTTCACGCAACCCAGGGAGCACGCATTACAGTTAACCGTTTGAAATACCTTTGGAAACATGGAAGCAATCGTTTAAGCAAGGTGTGCACGGCTATTTCAAGTGTATATTGTTACTAGACTGCCCTACTTGCAAGTTGCACCCTCTGAGGAAGAATGGACAATAAAGTCGAACGGACATGAAAACACTCGTGAGATACACATCTCAGACATTAAAGGAATTTTGTGAGCTAGCATGTGGATTCATCAAGCTTATGGACATGAACATTTTTTGAATACCTTATTTGTTTAAGCCATGCAAGTTTGATAACATATTCATGTATTTCAGAAGAATTGTGTCATCTTTAGTACAGCGTAACAACGAACATCAACAGGGAGGGCGGGGTACAGCTTCTAAGTGCTTGGATTATCATGGGCCTAGGATAAGTGAGAGAGAACAGGCGGAATATTTAACTAGGATGCCGTGCTTAGGGGATTCATGAAGAGGTGAACTCTGGGGTATGGAATCTTGAAAGATAACACAGAGACTATAGGGAGGTTGTGATAGGTTAAGCTGTAGAGGCGGGGCAATGTCACATGAGTCAAATCAATGGGGAAATCACGGTGTGGCTTTGAACACCGATTTACGAAGAGAATTGTTTGTGACGGGGAACACTACAACATTAAGGTGCCGATCACGATCCGGCAAAAACCGGGTACGAACCGTCGGACGGAGCAGATTCTCCGTCCGACGCGTACCCGGTCGTCAAAATATACAAACATGGAATTACGATTCGCACGGGTACACCATTACCGTACGAATCGTAAAAAAGACCGACCGAACAAAAAACACCTACCAATGCGATCCGGGAAAGCGCCGACCTGACGTCGGGACGCACGCAGCCAGCCATTCACGACCCAGGAATCACGATTCGCACCGACGTCACCCCGCACGGTGAATATTTTGCGGCAGCCAAAAACTGCCGGGAAATCAGGACGACGCGAACAAGGACCACCAGTACGCGACGGACAGACGGCGACGCGAACAAGGAGGACCAGTACGTGACGGACACACAGGACGACGCCACCAAGGAGGACCCGTACGCGACAGGACGACGCGATCAAGGAGGACCCGTACGCGACAGGACGACGCGAGCAAGGAGTACCAGTACGCGACGGACAGACATGGACCCGAACCTACGAGTCATCCCTGCCCTCATAGCAGTACACCTCCTCTACAGGTTACGACGCAGACGCCGCAGAAGGTCAGAATAACTAAGGGAGGGGGGAAAGTGGGGTGGGGTGGGGGTGGCACGACCAGGGCAGGCCACAAAACAACCACATGAGTGACACACTACACATGGCCTGGACATACCTGACTCCCATGCCCTGGTCACCACGAGGGGGTGGGGGCGTGTCCTGATAAGCCAGCGACCGCCACAACGGAAGTCCGTCACCACGCGAACCGGCAACACAACCAGACAGGTACGTCCCGTACCCACGCCTGAAGAGCGTGGGTACGAGTCGGACCACGCCCACACACGTCACCCCAACAATGGCGGGACGGATCGCACCCACGTGGCAAAGGCCTGGGTACGGGCCGCACAAACATCACATAGCGTGGGGACGGATATGTACGGACCCTACCCCCACCCCGTATGCAAGGAGCGTACCCCCCAGCCCAACAGTGCAAGTACGACCCGTGCCCCCACCCGCGGACGTACGGAGCGTACCCCCAGCCCAACAGTGTAAGTACGACCCGTACCCCCACCCGCGTATGCATGGAGCGTACCCCCCATGCCAACAGTGTAAGTACGACTCCAACCCCCACCCACGAATGCAAGGAGCGTACCCCCCTGCCCAACAGTGTAAGTACGACCCGTACCCCCACCCGCGGATGTACGGAGCGTACCCCCAGCCCAACAGTGTAAGTACGACCCGTACCCCCACCCGCGGACGCACGGAGCGTACCCCCAGCCCAACAGTGTAAGTACGACCCGTACCCCCACCCGCGGACGTACGGAGCGTACCCCCAGCCCAACAGTGTAAGTACGACCCGTACCCCCACCCGCGGACGCACGGAGCGTACCCCCAGCCCAACAGTGTAAGTACGACCCGTACCCCCACCCGCGGACGTACGGAGCGTACCCCCAGCCCAACAGTGTAAGTACGACCCGTACCCCCACCCGCGGACGCACGGAGCGTACCCCCAGCCCAACAGTGCAAGTACGACCCGTACCCCCACCCGCGGACGTACGGAGCGTACCCCCAGCCCAACAGTGTAAGTACGACCCGTACCCCCACCCGCGTATGCATGGAGCGTACCCCCCATGCCAACAGTGTAAGTACGACTCCAACCCCCACCCACGAATGCAAGGAGCGTACCCCCCTGCCCAACAGTGTAAGTACGACCCGTACCCCCACCCGCGGACGTACGGAGCGTACCCCCAGCCCAACAGTGTAAGTACGACCCGTACCCCCACCCGCGGACGCACGGAGCGTACCCCCAGCCCAACAGTGTAAGTACGACCCGTACCCCCACCCGCGGACGTACGGAGCGTACCCCCAGCCCAACAGTGTAAGTACGACCCGTACCCCCACCCGCGGACGCACGGAGCGTACCCCCAGCCCAACAGTGTAAGTACGACCCGTACCCCCACCCGCGGACGTACGGAGCGTACCCCCAGCCCAACAGTGTAAGTACGACCCGTACCCCCACCCGCGGACGCACGGAGCGTACCCCCAGCCCAACAGTGTAAGTACGACCCGTACCCCCACCCGCGGACGTACGGAGCGTACCCCCAGCCCAACAGTGTAAGTACGACCCGTACCCCCACCCGCGGACGCACGGAGCGTACCCCCAGCCCAACAGTGTAAGTACGACCCGTACCCCCACCCGCGGACGTACGGAGCGTACCCCCACCACACCAGTGTCAGTAGACTCGTACCCTCACCTCTAATGCAGTGTGCGTAACCCCACCGTGTATGTGCCAAGCGCACATATCCAGAAATCGGAGGTGTGTGTGCAGAGTCCACCCAGCAGTGCCCTGAGACAGGAGGGGTGGGTGCCCATCACTCCCAGCAGTGCCCAGAGACAGGAGGGGTGTGTGCAGAGTCCTCCCAGCAGTGCCCTGAGACAGGAGGGGTGGGTGCAGAGTCCTCCCAGCAGTGCCCTGACACAGGAGGGGTGGGTGCAGAGTCCTCCCAGCAGTGCCCAGACACAGGAGGGGTGGGTGTGGAGTCCTCCCAGCAGTGCCCTGAGACAGGAGGGGTGGGTGCAGAGTCCTCCCATCAGTGCCCTGACACAGGAGGGGTGGGTGCAGAGACCTCCCAGCAGTGCCCTGAGACAGGAGGGGTGGGTGGTGAGTCCTCCCAGCAGTGCCCAGAGACAGGAGGGGTGTGTGCAGAGTCCTCCCAGCAGTGCCCAGAGACAGGAGGGGTGTGTGCAGAGTCCTCCCAGCAGTGTCCAGACCCAGGAGGGGTGTGTGCAGAGTCCTCCCAGCAGTGTCCAGACCCAGGAGGGGTGGGTGCAGAGTCCTCCCAGCAGTGTCCACACCCAGGAGGGGTGTAACACATGTGTGTGATGCCACAATTACCCACATCCATACTGCCTACAAGGGAACATGTCCCCATGAACTCATGTCAACTGACTCCACACACAAGTACAGTGATCACCAAGGATGCCACGATTGTTGCAGGTGGAGACATGGCCATGCATGCATGGCCAAAGTAGAAGGGCTCCGTCACACACACAGCTCATGTACACACAGCTCTGCGCTAAACATTGGGAACACCCTGCAGGGAAGAAACTGGGTACACAGAGGAAGGAATACACCCTGGGACAATTGAACCATGCAGTAACTGCTGACATGACCTAAGGAAGTTAGCCAACACCTTGTGATGGCACACAGATCCTAGGGTGGCCCCAAAGAGCAGAACACTACTACAAATCCCACACACCCAAAGCCTTAAACACCACCCAAAACAATGTAGCAGCCCCACCAACACCAATACCACCATAGCAGGAGTGTGATAATGAAAAAAAAAATAAGCTTTAATCAGCATGAGCACAATGTCCGTGGATCAACGGCAGTTCAAAGTCAACAAAGGCCATAGGGCAGTCAATTATTCCCAGCTGCATGGGGGACACAGTGGGATGTGTGTCCCCTACCTTGCCTGCACAGTCAAATGCCATCGTCTTCCATACTGGTGAGGGCATCAGGGGGGGGGGAAGCAACAGGCACCGCAGGGACATCAGGGCAAAGGGGCGGCGTTGTGGGTGCAGGGATGGAGGACTCAACCACAGGGGGTGTGTCATGGCCAAAGGCGGAGGCCAGGATGGCACTACACACCTTAGCAAGGTCCTCCAGGGAGTCCCCTGCACCCGAAGTGACCTCAGGCCCCAAGGAGGGGGGGGGTTCAGAGGGATGGGTTGCAGCGCCACCGGGGGAGGGTGGAGACAGGGGGGGAGACTCAACCACCCTGACCGAGGACTTCCTTGACCGCTTGCGTGGTGGCGTAACTGTGGGGCTCAGGGACAGAGCGGCCATGAAGGAGTCCTTGGGGGAGATGTGGCCAGGAGAGCTGAGGGGAGGGGATTTGGAGGGAGTGGATTGTGTGGAATGCGGACTCCCACTCTGGCTGCGTGTCACACGTTTGCCCCCCGACCCAGTGGGTGTGCCTATCTCACCCTGTGTGTGCGTGTCAGGAGGAGTGCGGTGGACCTTCCCTGCTGGTGTGGTGCCTGTGTCTGTTGTGGTGGGTGCATGCCGACGTCTGGGTGTACGTGGGACAGGCATGGAAGTGGGAAGTGTGGATGGGGCAGGGGTAGGTGGGGGGAGGTCGCGCTGCAGGAGACCCACTGCTGCAGTCAGTGTGGAGTCTAGGGACCTCAGCAAGTTGCGTTGGTCAGCCTGCAAAGAATGAATGCCCTCCAAGAATGCCTCGATGTTGGTGAGGGTTTTCCCGTGGGAATGGAGGACATTCAGGATCGCAGCCTGACCAACCTGCATTTGCCGCTGGATGTCCATAGACTCAGCATTGGCGGCAGCAGTGGAGACAGGGGCAGGGGGTGCGGTGCCTGGCAGGAAGGAGACATGCGGTGACCGGGCACGCTGGGAAGGGACACGAGCAAGTGGGAGGCGGTTGGTGGGAACTGAGGGGGCGGTGGCAGGTGTTGTTCCACTGTCAGCTGCTGGTGCAGCCTCCGCCAACCCTGAGACATCCTCCTCGGACCTGTCAGCTTCGTAGTCTGATGTGCCAGTCGACAGGTCCTCGGCCACACTATCCTCCGCCTCTGTCCCACTCGATGTGCCAGCCCCGATGTCACGGCTGCCACTGGTGCTCGGTCCCTCCGCCTGGTCCGTGTCCATGTCTCCCTCTGTGTCCCCCGACGATGCTGTGGGCAGGGTGGAGAGACAGAAATTAATCAGACACCTGTACACATCTGTCACATGAGTCCAATCTACATAGTCAACATTGCATAGCCTGAAGAGGCAGATCCCTAACATCTGCAAAACAAGGTACCGATGTAGGGCATGAAACACAGTTGGTTGAGCCACCATGCCACTGAAATACCATGGAGAGCATGAGACAATAGCTGATGACAGGAAACGGAGTCTGACATAGCACCCAGGCCCTGGGGACAATCCTGCGCTGCCTCTGCACCACACAGCGTTTGTGAAAATACCTATGACCAGGGACAATATCCATGAACTTGAGACACATGCTGCATAGGTAATGCTGCAAACATGCCCAACATAACTCGGTCACTGCACCTTGCGTGTGTGTCCAGTAACATCACACACTGTCCAGACCCAGCAATTAGGAATCAGGATTTGACACATAGGCATTGCCCGCCCCAAGCAACCCCCACACGATGCTAATTGCTGAGACACAGGTGGCACCAACATCTCATAGTCTGGGTGATAAACACAGTGGCAGGCAAAAGGCAAGATTGGACGCAAAACAGCAAAGGTGCGCCTGTACAAATAATGAGGTACCAGTGCCCATCCTCAGATGAGTATAACAAGACACACAGGCACTGGCAACTGTGAGTATGAAGAGGGACAATCAGGTCAGGCTGCACAGTGGACACCTGTACATAATAGCACGTCTATATACATGGTGACAGGGGACAATGGCACAGAGCACAACCTACGCTGTAGACAGTGAGAGTGTCCACGTTGATGATGACACAAACAACACTGAGGATAAGGTGCCCCAGGGGACAGTATTGGGCACGCAACTACATGCTACTGAATGGCTGAATGGGAATGACTGCTACACACGTCACCATCCCTGCACTATGCGTAGCGCACACTCATGCACATCATGTCACAGGCCACTACATAGGACATGCGCGCTGTAAGGCATGACACATGAGAGACCAACTCCCATGTCTGGAGCCAGCATCAGTGCCAACTGACATGGAACCCACATGCAGTGAACTTGACAGTTCACAGGCAAGGTCCCACAACCTGTTACCCACCACCACCACCCATGATGCTACAGTCATTGTTCTCGTGGACAAAGCGCCAGCCTACATTACCTTGTGAAGGAGTGACTACACACAGACCAGGGAACACATTGCAAGGAGGGGAAGGGTGGCAGGGGCGCAGCGCTACACTTGGGCAAACTGGATGGGCACAGCACCTTTAAACCCTGCCAGTGAATTAATGCCACTGTGCCCTTACAAATGCCGGTGACACACAACAAACGCACATGTACCTACCCCCTTCCGCCTGCTGCATCGCCTGTAAGCGCCTCTCCAGGTCTGGAAAGACCACCGGCAGCACACGCCTGTGGAGGTGGGTCAGACGGCGGCGGCCGCGGTTCTTGTGGCTCTCAGGTGAGTCCCCCAGCAGGAGCCGTGCAATCCTCCGCGTCCAGCACCGGATATCCTGCCAGCGTTTCCTCACCTGGGACAGGCTCCGCCTCCGACCATCCACACGCCTCACGGCACTGACGGCGGTCAGCCAGATCTGCTCCTTGGCAGAGGCGCCTACCTGTGAGGAAGTACAAGTGACACCACATCAATACACCAGCCACATGTCACAGAGAGACATATGTGAACATAATAGCTGGTTACTACATGGCATGTAATGCAGCCAACGCATTGCACCTCTGTCATAGGGACATCATCCTCTGGTGAGGGAAAAGGCAGTACGTGCCATAGTGGGTACTCAGGTGGAATGATGGCAATGTCACAATCAATGATCAAGGCTCACACTGTGCATCACACCCACCCCTCCTGTCTCAGGGCACTGCTGGGAGGACTCCACACCCACCCCTCCTGTCTCAGGGCACTGCTGTGAGTTATAGGCCCCCACCCCTCCTGTCTCAGGGCACTGCTGGGAGGACTCTGCACACACACCTCCTGTCTCAGGGCACTGCTGGGAGGACTCTGCACACACCCCTCCTGTCTCAGGGCACTGCTGGGAGACATCAGGCACCCCCCCCCTGGTACCCCCCCGACAGTACATGGCATGTGTGTCACACCGGGTCACAATGCCTGAAGACACAGTCACAACATAGGGACAGTCTGTGGCAGTGGCCTATGCACTCACCTGATACCCTGGTCGCCCATACAGCATGGGGTACTGTGGGAGGATCACATCCAGCAGAGCCATGTTCTCCTCCAGGGTGAATGGCTGTGTCCTCTCCACAGCCCTTGACATGGTTCCAGGGAATCAGTAGCAGCAGCTTGGTCGACAAATGCAAAGATGTGCAGGCAAGTAATCCCTCATGGGACCTGGCTGCCTTATATGTGGCCTTCTGCCCAGTCTCATGCACAGGAGTACAGAGTGATTGGTCACTCACATTTGCATCCTATGTTTCCACCAATCCCTTCAAACCTAGCAGTCTGTGGGTTCTCTATCGGTTTCATTCTCCTGCATGATGTCAGCCCCACAAACACATTGCAACAAAGTAGAAGAATTCCAACTGACTTCTGCTGTGCACCTTCCAGAACAAAATCGAAATTTGAACCTGGTCGCCATGACAACCAGCATGCATGTAGGCCTTAATACTTGTCCCCTATGTAATTAGGAGAATCACACACAGGTACGGTGCGTTTCCGGGCCCTAGGGCACCCCAAATGCATGGCAACGGCCCGTACATGCATGCCTACGTTCAAAATCACTATGGGTCTGCACGCGTATGCGTACACGTAGTGGTACGGACCGTACACACGCATGTACGCTCACTATCACTATGGGTCTGCACGCGTATGCGTACACGTAGTGGTACGGACCGTACAAATGCCTGTACGCTCACTATCACTATGGTTCTGCACGCGTATGCGTACTCGTTGTGGTACGGACCGTACAAATGCCTGTACGCTCACTATCACTATGGGTCTGTGTACCCGTAGTGATAGTGAGCGTACATGCGAGTGTACGGTCCGTACCACTACGTGTACGCATACGCGTGCAGAACCATAGTGATAGTGAGCGTAGATGCGAGTGTACGGTCCGTACCACTACGTGTACGCATACGCGTGCAGAACCATAGTGATAGTGAGCGTAGATGCGAGTGTACGGTCCGTACCACTACGTGTACGCATACGCGTGCAGAACCATAGTGATAGTGAGCGTAGATGCGAGTGTACGGTCCGTACCACTACGTGTACGCATACGCGTGCAAAACCATAGTGATAGTGAGCGTACAGGCATTTGTACGGTCCGTACCACAACGAGTACGCATACGCGTGCAGAACCATAGTGATAGTGAGCGTACAGGCATTTGTACGGTCCGTACCACAACGAGTACGCATACGCGTGCAGACCCATAGTGAGAGGGCCGTACACTCGCATGTACGCTCACTATCACTATGGGTCTGCACGCGTATGCGTACTCGTTGTGGTACGGACCGTACAAATGCCTGTACGCTCGCCATCACGATGGGTACACATACGGCAGCACTCCCACAGTGATTGGGGAACATACACAGGCCCTCTTAGCAGCAGTACGCCGGTTTGTACACATCACTGTGGTGATAGTCGACACACAGGTAGGAATAGGGCGGACATACTTGTCCATGGATGGACATACTTGTCCAGGAATGGACATCAAGGCATCGTCTGTGCATTACTACATGTGTGGGGCACAGGTGTGACAGGCTGTGATGTGGAACATGCCTCCTGAGTGGAGGAGGCACCAGATGTATGATGAGATGTGTACAGGTGTACTGTGTGAGGGTGCAATGTGTGCCAGGCATGCCCTTGACTCCTTTGACATGTGTGCATGTCGTACTGCGCACTTGGGGTGAGCGTCACTGGCATGGCACGGACACCAACACACGGAAGTGTCCCATGATGGCCGGTACAGGGGTCATGAAACCTGACTTGTCACTACCCACAGTGCACAATGTGACTATGTCATTTATGTGTCCGGGATTTACATCAGGTTGATGTTGTAGCACCCTCAAAAGCTGCAGCCGTTGCAGCAACCAACATGTGTCTGTGTGTAGATTATCATTGCACACTGTTCCGCACACCATGCCACATGTGGTATCTGATGTGAGGTGCACATGTATGCATGGGACACGGAGTAGCGTGACAAGGCCATGTCAGCATCCTCACAAGGAATGTGTGGTGAGTCATGACATGTGCACCTTCATGGCAAGGTGTGTGGGCAGGCCTAGTGTAATGTCATGTGACCTGTGGCTCCGGTGTTCCGCTACCAGTCTCTACAATCGGCATCCTACTTCTGCTGATGTGTGGGTGTATGTCACTTCTGTCTTGCGTCGGGCTGTTCACTTGCACTGGGACACAGCTATTCCCATGGCGTGGCATGGGGAGGTTCTCAATCACCGTGTGTAGCTGGGTCTTGGAAGGAGTGTCACCTTGCATCCATACGTGTCCTGGGCATGTAGCACATGCCTGACTCCCTATGTGGCATGTGTGTATTGGCAGATTTACATGTGCTCAGTAGACATGAGTTGTTCTCGTAGTGCACTCACTCTTCCTTGTCACTTCCAAATTACTGCAGAGCGCCTCCTGTTGCCCGAAGAATTCCAGACTTGGCCACCATGCAGGAGAATGACAGGATCCGGCTCTACCGCTTCACCCAACCGTTGATTCTGGAGCTGACGGCGAGACTGGCACCACACCTGCAACCGCAGCACAGGTATCCTACGGCACTGACACCCCAGCTGAAGGTAATGGCTGCCCTACATTTCCTTGCCACGGGTACCTTCCAATATACCATAGCTCATGTTGGTGGCATGTCCCAGAGCATGTTCAGCGGTGTGCTGCATGATTTCTTGGAGGCCATGTTGATTCACCTGGATGACTTCATCAAGTTCCCAACCCCTGAACAGATGACTGAGGTCAAACGTGGTTTCTATGCCCTGGGAGGGATGCCCCATGTCATTGGGTCCATAGATGGGACACATGTAGGTTTGGTACCACCACACGCACGGGAGGTGGCGTACCGCAATCGGAAGCACTACCACTCCATCAATGCCCTTGTGGTGTGTCTGTCCAACATGGTGATTTCACATGTCTGTGCTCGTTTTCCAGGATCAGCACACGATGCCTACATCATGAGGCGTAGCGGGATGCCTGATATGATGATGCAGCTGCGCAACGAACGTGCATGTGTTGTTGGTGGGTACAGTCTGTCTGTCCTGTATTCTGTTTGGCCGAGCAGCACTACTGCTTCGCCTGTTCTAACGATATCCATGTGCTTTCCATTTAGGGGACGCTGGCTATCCCAACATGCCTTGGCTGCTGACACCTCTCCGCAACCCCATCACGCCGGCCCAGCTCCGCTACAACACCGCCCATGGCCGGACAAGGCGAGTGATAGAGAGGACGTTTGGCATGCTGAAGAGCCGATTCCGGTGCCTCCACAAGACCGGCGGCGCACTCCCATATGCCCCGGCGAAGGTCTGCAAGATCTTCATGGTCTGCTGCATGCTGCACAACATGGCAGTTGAAAGAGCTGTGCCCCTCATCCTGGATCAAGATGACGAGGACCATCCACCCGTGGAGGACGAAGGGCTTGGCAATGGGGCTAGTGATGTGGAGGATGTGGAGCCGCAAGAGGACATCCGGACTCGGCTCATACGCGACTTCTTTGCTTAGTGGTGAGTACCAGGGTCTGAGTGTGCACGCATTGGTCCCCGTGTGGCATGCGTTGTGATGTGTGTCTCCACCTGCATGTATGGCACGTGGGTCAGAGGTGTGTGTGGGTGTGTCACTGGAGTGATGGTGGCAGTGATGGTAGTATTTCCCCAGACATAATTGTGACCTAGCATGTTGTCATACATACATGTGTCGAGTACATGCACATGCAAGTGGCTGTGCTTCTTGTGGCTGACTTCTTGTGTGTCTCTCTTCCCCAGGTACCTGCGCATGCCGTTTGCTGGTTGCATTGTTGTGGCACTGCTATTCCTCATGGACATGGCATCGTGGGCTGACTCAGCGTTACAGGCACGGACACGTTTGGAAGTCTCCATGGGGTAAGGGATGCATCTGGGGTGTATTGGGTGTGGCAGTTGTTCACGATGTGTGCACACTGCCCCGGTCGGGGTTTGGGTCCTCTGCAGACATGTGGCATCCCCATGGGACACGACATGCAGCTGGGTACACCTGAATAGATGGGCTGCCTGGTTGTCAGTCATCAGTGATGGGATGGTGGATTGTGATGAAGGCATCAATGTGTGTGACACTGCCCTCGGACACATACGGTTAACATTGTCTTGACATGGCGTGGGACTTCCACATCAGCGGATGTATGGTGTATGGCAGGCTCTCCGTGAGCAGCTGTGGGTATTTAGCTATTATCCGACACTTGTGTGCCAGTTCCATGGCTATCACGCATTTGTGCTGCAGAAGGGGGGTGCCAGTGTTGGAGCCACATGTTACTCCACATGATGTGTTCATGTGTACTTCAAGTTGCCTCTGCAATCCCAAACACATGACTATTAAAGGTGTCCCTATGTCTCCAAGGTGCCTCTTCTCAGTCAATGCTGGTGTGTTGGCACGGTGCATCCTGCATGTCTGGCATGGTATTCCCTGATTGTGGCTATGTGTCAATGTGTCGAGTGGCAAGATGCAAGCTGTGTGTGTGTGCTGAGACTGTGTAATGGGCATGATGTCCATGACTGTGTGGGTATTGTGACATGTGCCATCCCCATGCATCCAACGTTGTCCATGACCCCATTCTCTGCATCCACCGGACTCAAGCTTGCAGGACATGGTTCTGCCACCTGTCTACACGTACCTGGGTGCCCCCCAGGACACGGGCCAGGATCCCTGACCTCTGCGCATGACTGTTGCTGTACTCAATGTGTCTGTCAGCACGGTTGTTCGGCCACCCCCTCAGCTGGTTCTGACCATCACGGGTGTGTATGGTGCTCCATGTCTGTCTTGCCTAGAAAACTGTGACCCATGTGTCCTGTGCCAGACTCAGGCCCCAGGGTGTGGATGGTTGAAGTGAACAGATGACTCAGGCATGTTTAGACTGTACAAGACACATGTTAGGTAATAATGCTACCAGCAGGCATCTACTCTTAATAGTGTGATTTATTATTGGGGGGGGGGGCCAAGTGAGGGCCTTTCCGGGATTAGGGAATCCAAAGTTCAGTAGGGGAGTTGGTGTCCTTGCCATTGGAAATCCTCAGAGTCCATGCCACAGTCTTTGTCAACATTGGTCAGCCAGTGACCAGCAGGGCCATGTGGCAGAGAATGTCTCTTGATGCTGTGATGCTGTTGCTCCAGTGGGCCAGGTGCCAGGCCAGGTGTCCTGGGAGATGGTGATGTAGCAGCCACCCTCACGGTCCTTTCCGTGGACGACCCGGCTTCCTGCGGGGAACCTCAGCAGCAGGCCGTGACGACGTCTGGGATGCTCCGTCGGATGTTTCCTCCTCCTCCTCATGATCCCTCCCTGTGGGTGGTGATGTTCTCCGCCTTCTGGCACAGGGAGGGTCGGCCATGGTGTCGGCCATCCGACGGAGTTCAGCGTGAATCCCCTGGGACGCCGTCACTTGCTCAGCCTGTCTGTCCTCCATCCTCCGTTGGTGTAGCTGTAGACAGGCTATTAGCTCCGCATGTTGCTGGGCCTGCTGGACCTTGATCCCCTCGAGGACGGACACAACCTGGGCCATGCCCGTGGTGTCCTGCCGGTATGAGTCCAGGATGTTACGGACATGGGAAAATACCGGATCCCCAGCCAACTGGTCAGGCTCGCGCCTCCGCCGCTCTCCACTCCCACCACCCCTGCCCACTTGCGTCTGGCCTGCACTTGTGGGCACATGGGGTCTCCGGGACCCCTGAGGGGTGGCATTGGCGTTGTCGCCTGCCTCCTCCTGGGTGCCCGGGACACCGTGTCCCTCCTGGCGAGCCTGGCTGCATTGTGGTGTTGGGGCAGGGATCCTGGGTGTCTCCTGGGATGTGGCAGGAGTGGGGGTGGTGGTTGGCACGGTTGTACCTGACGCAGGTGCTGCAGGTGGTTGGACACCAGAGGGGCCAGGTCGGTCGGGGTCGTCCGCAGAGTGGTGAGAGTGGTCGCTGCCGGTGGGATCGGTCTCCTGCAGATCCGGGTCCTGTGAGTGTTCCCCCCCAGTGTTGGGGGGTGCAGCACGACGTTGACCTGTGTGTGAGAGAGACAATGTTACTTTTGATCCATGCAACATCCATGTTGCATCCGTTACAAAGTTGGCACATTTCCTCTTGGAATTAGGATCTGTCTTGCATTCCACTCACAGTGCACTTGTGCATGTGTGTGTCCCTTGGGCACCAATTTGGCCCCTTTAACTATGTGTGGCACAGTCTTACTTGCTGCGTCAAGTGTGACTGCAGTCAGCAGTGGAGTGTGCATGTGTGCCGAGCTATGCGTTTGCGCCTTCCTTGTAGCACTGTACATGTGCACATGGAGTGGATCCACACACTCATATGATGCAGGTGGCTGTCCTTGTGCTCGTGTACAGGTTGTAACATGGCCCTGCGTTTTGCCATGATGAAGAGGGGGGGTTCTGGCACTGGGCACCCTTGTCTACATGCACGCAGTCCACCTGCTGACGAGCAGACATTCCCACACACCAAAGGACTGATTTGCTCTCCCTGTGTCTCCCTCCTTCTCTGTCCCCCTCTCCCTCCCTCTCTGTCCCCCTCTCCCTCCCTCTGTGTCCCCCTCTCCCTCCCTCTGTGTCCCCCTCTCCCTCCCTCTGTGTCCCCCTCTCCCTCCCTCTGTGTGTCAGCCTCCTCCCTCTGTCCATCTTCCTGTGTCTCCCTCCCTCTGTGTCCCCCTCTCCCTCCCTCTGTGTGTCAGCCTCCTCCCTCTGTCCATCTTCCTGTGTCTCCCTCCCTCTCTGTCCCCCTCTCCCTCCCTCTGTGTGTCAGCCTCCTCCCTCTGTCCATCTTCCTGTGTCTCCCTCCCTCTCTGTCCCCCTCTCCCTCCCTCTCTGTCCCCCTCTCCCTCCCTCTCTGTCCCCCTCTCCCTCCCTCTGTGTGTCAGCCTCCTCCCTCTGTCCATCTTCCTGTGTCCCCCTCCCTCTCTGTCCCCCTCTCCCTCCCTCTCTGTCCCCCTCTCCCTCCCTCTGTGTGTCAGCCTCCTCCCTCTGTCCATCTTCCTGTGTCTCCCTCCCTCTCAGTCCCCCTCTCCCTCCCTCTGTGTCCCCCTCTCCCTCCCTCTGTGTCCCCCTCTCCCTCCCTCTGTGTCCCCCTCTCCCTCCCTCTGTGTGTCAGCCTCCTCCCTCTGTCCATCTTCCTGTGTCTCCCTCCCTCTGTGTCCCCCTCTCCCTCCCTCTGTGTGTCAGCCTCCTCCCTCTGTCCATCTTCCTGTGTCTCCCTCCCTCTCAGTCCCCCTCTCCCTCCCTCTGTGTCCCCCTCTCCCTCCCTCCGTGTGTCACCCTCTGTCACCTTGGCCCAGCTTCCTGGGCACACACTGTTAGCAGATCTTTGAGTGGCCCTTGGCCTGTTGATGTGAGTTTGTTTCTGATCTCCAGGCACCCATTTTGTCTGCTGTGTGTCTGTGCGCTGCTGCTGTGGTGGTGTGTGCTGCCACTCTTTCACACTGTTGGCTGTTCATTAGCTGCTGGCATGTGCAAAACAGTGCCTTCACCCCCATGTGTTGATGCAAGGCATCCGCCATTTGCTGGCAAGTCATTCCTGTGTTGGGACACAGTGTTTGTCTGGCTGTGACCTAGGCCATATGGGCAGAGGGCATTGTTGTCTGCTTTGGAGTCGCACTATGTGATTCTTGGTGCCCACACTCCCGCCATCCGGGTTACCGTGTCATGTGTTGTTGTCTTCTGTGGCCTGTGACTTGACATTGTCCAGCTGGGTGCATGGGGCATGGTGGCAGCAGTGGCATGTGCCTGCTCATGGAGTGTGGTTGAGTAATGCGATGGCTTGTGGTGTTTGCGTGCCTGTTATTAATTTTGTTTGTGGTTGCAGTTCCCCCCATGTGAGGTGCGTTGTTTGTGTACTCACCCGGGTCTCGGAGTCCTTCTACTCCTTCAACTGCCTCCACCGGCAGTATGGCCATCACCCTCTCCTCCCAGGGATGGTACTGTACGGGTCTGCGGGAGGGCCCTCCTCCGGTGGCGTTGGCCTGGTCGTGTTCCTCCTGTCTCTTGGCTCTGACCCTCCTCCGCAGATCGTACCACCTGTTCTGGCAATCCTGCTTGGTCCTCCTGGTGTCCGCAACAGCATTCACAGCATCGACGATGGTCTGCCACATGGCTGTTTTGGCTGCCTGGCTGGTGCTTCTGACCAATGTTCCAAAGATCTGTGGCTCGACTCTGAGGATTTGATCAACAAGGACCTCCAACTCTCGGTGACTGAACTTTGGATTCTTGGTAGTGGGCATGGTGAGGGGTGTGGGTGGGGATGGTGTGGGTGTGGGGGGTGTGTGGATGTTGGGGGGGGGTGTGGATGGTTGTGTGTGTGTGTGAATGTGATGAGAGGGTGTTTGTGAGGGTGGTCGTGTGAAGGTGTGCAAGTGTAAGATGTGGTGTCGCTTGTAGTCTGGTTCTGTGGTGTCTGGCAGCAGTGGGTCTGTTGCAAAGGCTCATGGTTTGTGTGTGTGGGCCCTTTTTATTGGTCCATGGGTGGGTGTGGCAGTGTTTGAATTTTGGGTGGGTGTGTTATAAGGAGTGGTGGTGTATTGGGCCTCTGTTTGTTTTTGACAGTTGCAGGTCAGTGATTGTGTTATGTTAGTGGTTGTTGGCCATGTTTAGTGGCTGTGTGCCTTTCGAATGGTGTATTGTTGAGTTGTTTTGTTTTGTCCTTGTTGTGTACGTGCGTTTTGAGCGTGTGTACGGTGTGTACATGGGCCATTTGGTTGTACGATTTGGTCCTTGTGTGTGGCTTTGTACGACTCGTACATGCGGTTGTGATGTTGGGGCATGGGGTGCGCTCCGTACTTAGGAGGTTGTGTTGGGGGTGCGCCAGGAACGTACTGGGGTGGGGGTACGACTGGAACGTACTGGGGTGTACATAGACGGTGGTACGACACGTACAGGGGTGGGGGGGTGTACATAGACGGTGGTACGACACGTACAGGGGTGGGGGGTGTACATTGACGGTGGTACGACACGTACAGGGGTGGGGGGGTTTACATTGACGGTGGTACGACACGTACTGGGGTGGGGGTACGACTGGAACGTACTGGGGTGTACATGGACGGTGGTACGACACGTACAGGGGTGGGGGGGTGTACATTGACGGTGGTACGACACGTACAGGGGTGGGGGGGTGTACATGGACGGTGGTACGACACGTACTGGGGTGGGGGTACGACTGGAACGTACTGGGGTGTACATGGACGGTGGTACGACACGTACAGGGGTGGGGGGGTGTACATTGACGGTGGTACGACACGTACAGGGGTGGGGGGGTGTACATAGACGGTGGTACGACACGTACAGGGGTGGGGGGGTGTACATTGACGGTGGTACGACACGTACTGGGGTGGGGGTACGACTGGAACGTACTGGGGTGTACATGGAAGGTGGTACGACACGTACAGGGGTGGGGGGTGTACATTGACGGTGGTACGACACGTACAGGGGTGGGGGGTGTACATTGACGGTGGTACGACACGTACAGGGGTGGGGGGGTGTACATTGACGGTGGTACGACACGTACAGGGGTGGGGGGGTGTACATTGACGGTGGTACGACACGTACTGGGGTGGGGGTACGACTGGAACGTACTGGGGTGTACATGGACGGTGGTACGACACGTACAGGGGTGGGGGGGTGTACATTGACGGTGGTACGACACGTACAGGGGTGGGGGGGTGTACATTGACGGTGGTACGACACGTACTGGGGTGGGGGTACGACTGGAACGTACTGGGGTGTAGGTAGACGGGGCTGTGACACGTACTGGGGTGGGGGTGTGGCTCGAACGTACTGGGGTGTAGGTACACGGGGGGTACGACACGTACTGGGGTGGGGGTGCGACTGGAACGTACTGGGGTGTACATAGACGGTGGTACGACACGTACAGGGGTGGGGGGGTTTACATTGACGGTGGTACGACACGTACTGGGGTGGGGGTACGACTGGAACGTACTGGGGTGTACATAGACGGGTGGGGGTATACATATACGGGGGGTACGTGTCGGACGTACGGGGGCTGGGGGGAGTGTTGGGCGCGTATGCGGGCACATGTCTCCATGGTTGCTATTGGTGTTCGGTGCGGACGGTGTTTTTTCCATACGGTTGTAGGCTCGGACGCACGGGATGGATCGTGATTCCTCGGTCGGACTTGGATTTTTACGTTTGTAAGGTAAATCGTCCGAGGACGTGTCGGACACATTTTCCGACCCGAGGACGTGTGGGGAATGATTCCCGGTGCGGGTCGTATGTACTTTTTACCATGCGAATCGTGATTGCCAGTTCGTACGGCACTTGTACGATTCGTACGGTAAAAAGACCCGATACGAGTCGCACGGGGGAATTTTTTACCGGATCGTGATCGGCACCTAAGTTGCAAAGGTACGCGATTAAGCGGTAAGGATCAGGAGTACAAGCAATGACAGATGGGAAAAAGCAGCGGGGATATTAGAAGGGGTGAACATCAGTGTGTTATTCCGCATTAATAAGAAGGTCAAAATCAGGAGGTTGAATTAGTAGGTCTGCGGGTTTTTCAGGCAAGATAGTGGTAGTAATTCAGTTTCGTATTTAGAGGGAAAGCGCTGTACAAAAATATGGTATTATTTGCTTGCGTAGGAATGTATAGAGTTCATGATAGCGGTTTGAAATCATATTCTAATAGCAAAGTTCTTTTATTTGTAGAAAACCCCCTGAAGAAGGGCTTTTAAGTAGCCCGAAATGCTACACACAAGACTTGCAACTGAGAATGTTTTATGTCTTTTGGCGTGCCCGGGAAAAGGTTTGGATTGGCATACCCGTGGCATGAGAAGCAGTTAAAGATACAAGTATCTCACGTGTGAAAAGATCTAAGGAAATAAGATAATGAATTTAAAAATCTGGACTACATGGATTAATCATTACCAAAAATGTCATTAGAGGAAAAAGTTAAAAAAGCGTGGAAATCACGACATAAGCTGTGCGCCTGGTTAAGGAGTGAAACTTCGCTCCATTTTTGTTGATGTTGTTCAGCGCGTGAAACTAGGGCAGTTCACGCAACCCAGGGAGCACGCATTACAGTTAACCGTTTACCTTTGGAAACATGGAAGCAATCGTTTAAGCAAGGTGTGCACGGCTATTTCAAGTGTATATGGTTAAAGTCTGAGCCAGGAATTTCTAGGATCATTCCATGTCCAGGTAGTACTCAGACGGTGTTTAGCCAAAATATCGAGTTTTAAATTTCGACCTACAATAATATCGTGTTTTTAATATCGTAGGTACAGAATATCGAAGTCAAGAATATCGACGGACAGAATATCGATCCCAAGGTAAGTAATATCGAAGTTAATAATATCGAAGTAATTAATTACGATGTAAGTAATATCGTAAGTAAAAATTTCGATGTCAATAATATCGATATTTATTTAGTGTAATGTCATTTAATATGTATTTTATTTGTATGTTAAAGATAACTGTAATGTATTTTAATACATTTAAAAAAAATGTTTAGAGATTAATAATTATTTTAAATTTAATTTAGCGTTTTAGTATCAGAGCGGGTTGTGGGTTTATAGGGGAATAGGGTGGGAAGTAATTTAATTATAATTAATGAATTAATATGTATTGTTTAATTGGTATTTATGATTAATTAATTGGTAATTAATTAATAATTGGGAATTAATTGATTAATTAATTATTAATTGTAACATTATTTTATTAATTGGTTAATTATATACATTATAATTAGTTTATTATTAATATTTATTTGTTATTGTTAATTAATTAATTGTTAATTAGTAATTAATTGGTGATTTAATTGTATTAAGTGATTAATTGATAATTAAATTAATTATGTGAATTTTTATGTGTAGTGGGTTGTGGGTTTATAGGGGAATAGGGTGGGAAGTAATTTAATTATAATTAATGAATTAATATGTATTGTTTAATTGGTATTTATGATTAATTAATTGGTAATTAATTAATAATTGGTAATTAATTTGATTAATAGATTGATTAATTAATTGTTAATTAATTACTAATTGTAAAATTATTTTATTATTTGGTTAATTATATACATTATAATTAGTTTATTAATAATATTTATTTATTGTTGTAGTTAATTAATTAATTGTTAATTAGTAATTAATTGGTGATTTAATTTTATTAAGTGATTAATTCATAATTAAATTAATTATGTGAATTTTTATGTGTAGTGGGTTGTGGGTTTATAGGGGAATAGGGTGGGATGTAATTAAAATAAAATAAATAATGATATATTTTATTTATTTGTAATTAATAAATTGTTATTAGTTAGTTAAATATAGTAAATATAAATAATTTATTATTGTATTTTATTTGTTGTTATTGCTAATTAATGTATTGTTAATTAATAAATAATAGGTGAATATTTGTAATTTCGTAGTTAATATGTATTAATTAGTCAATTAATAACTATATTAATTATACAGAATGTATTATTAATTGTAAATAAGAGAGAAATTGATATTTAAATCTATTGTGTATTTTGTATGTGTAGGTGTTGTGTGTTAAAGGGGGAATAGTGTGGGATGTAATTTAAATGTATTTATTTAAATATTTATTTTACATAATTGGTATTTAATAATATAATTCTTTTTAAAACATTGTTAACATGCAATTTTTTATAAGAAATTATTGAATTGGTTATAATGTTCATAGAATCACTATGCTATCTAGTGCTTTCCCAACTGTTTTACTATCTGGAGTGGGAATAGTAATTTTTACCCCTACGCTATCCAGCGCTTTCCCTACTGTTGCACTCTCTGGAGTTGGAATAGTAATTTTTACCCCTACGCTATCCAGCGCTTTCCCTACTGTTGCACTCTTTGGAGTTGGAATAGTAATTTTTACCCCTACGCTATCCAACCTTTTCTCTACTGTTGCACTGTCGGGAGTGGGAAGAGTAATTTTTACCCTTACGCTATCCAACACTTTCCCTACTATTGCATTCTCTGGAGTGGGAATAGTAAATTTTACCCTTACGCTATCCAACACTTTCCCTACTATTGCACTCTCTGGAGTTGGAATAGTAATTTTTACCCCTACGCTATCCAACGTTTTCCCTACTGTTGCACTCTTTGGAGTTGGAATAGTTATTTTTACCCCTACGCTATCCAACGTTTTCTCTACTGTTGCACTGTCTGGAGTGGGAATAGTAATTTTTACCCTTACGCTATCCAACACTTTCCCTACTATTGCACTCTCTGGAGTGGGAATAGTAAATTTTACCCTTACGCTATCCAACACTTTCCCTACTATTGCACTCTCTGGAGTTGGAATAGTAATTTTTACCCCTACGCTATCCAACGTTTTCCCTACTGTTGCACTCTTTGGAGTTGGAATAGTTATTTGTACCCCTACGCTATCCAACGTTTTCCCTACTGTTGCACTGTCTGGAGTGGGAATAGTAATTTTTACCCTTACGCTATCCAACACTTTCCCTACTATTGCACTCTCTGGAGTGGGAATAGTAATTTTTACCATTACGCTATCCAACACTTTCCCTACTATTGCACTCTCTGGAGTTGGAATAGTAATTTTTACCCCTACGCTATCCAACGCTTTCCCTACTGTTGCACTCTTTGGAGTTGGAATAGTAATTTTTACCCCTACGCTATCGAATGTTTTCCCTACTGTTGCACTCTCGGGAGTTGGAATAGTTATTTTTACCCCTACGCTATCCAACATTTTCCTTACTGTTGTTTTTGTTGAAGTTGGACTAGTAGTTTTATTGTGTCTGATATTAAATATGTTTTGTAATATTTTAGCTATTGTAATATATAATTAATAATAAAAATTATTCAAATTAAAATTATTGATTATTATTTGCTATATGTAATTATTTAATATTTATTAATGTTATTGTTTTATGTGTATAGATGTATTGGTAATTTAAATAAATATTTAATAATTTATGTTACAGAAATTATTATTAAAAGTAAATATTAAGTAAGTGTATATATTATATATTATACGAAGAAGTTTTTCCGCGGAACACCGCACGCCTGCACTTAGTGTCGGTGCCTGCCGTGGTAGCGGCAACCACAATAACGAGTACAAATCGATCCGTAATAGGAAAGAGGCGGCACTCCGTCCTGGTGTTTAAGGTAATTTAATGAAGTGAAGTACACTTGGGATTTACGAAGTATTTCTTCTATGTTTATCATGACGTGTTATGTTTTAAATATTGGCATTGTGGACCGCACAGGCAACTTGACAAAGGCCGTCTTTCGGCTGAAACGCGTTGTTGTTTGTGAGCGATTAAATTACCTTAAACACCAGGACGGAGTGCCGCCTCTTTCCTATTACGGATCGATTTGTACTCATATTATATATTATATATATATGTTTAATTAAAGTTTCATTTAATTATATATATTTATTATAAATTTTACATATTATAAAATATATTTAATTATGTTTCTTTGATTTATAAGTATTATTTGGTTTATTTTACATATATTTTTAAACTAAAAAAAAAACGATATTTTTGAATTACGATATTTTTGACATCGATATTAAATTATCGATATTTTTGTACTTACCATGTTGTAGATAGGATGTCGATATTCTTGACCACGATATTTTTGTTGCGATATTTTTGTAGGTCGAATTTTTGTCTTTCGAAATTATGTCATACAATCTACTCAGACACAGCATCATATGCCTGGTGAGGGCACAACTCAGAAATTCCCATCATTTTATGACGTGGCAAGGTAAATCGAAACAACAAAATGAAATAAGATTAGCAAGGACAAATCATGTCTCACAAGTAAGAGCAAACCGAAACATCAGCCAGAACAATGCTACTGTTATCACTAGATAGGAATGAATGGCAGAGTGTGCATGTAACTATAACCATAATCAAACATCTGTCCTGTACAAACATTAGCACACTTACCCTACACTCTGATGTGTACATACACATAGTCCTCACAGCTACACAACAACAACCACAGTGGAATTGGAAATACATCTCAGTGCATACTTACAGTCATGAAAATAAGTTGTTGATAAGCTGTTGTCGGAAGTCAACTTCTTCCTCCACACCACTGTCTTCATTGCCCAGTCTCGAATCCTCAGCCAGTGACACCTGTTGGTCTCCTTCGTTTTCAATTATATATTTTTTTCCCTTATTGCTAGGCTGTGGAGCATGCAGCAGGCAACAGTGATCTGGCAAACCTTTCCAGGTGAATATTATAGGGCTCCTACAGTTTTATCAAGACAGCGGAATCTTGCCTTCAGGATGCCAAAAACCCACTCCACTATTCTTGTCCTCACATGGGCCTCATTGAAGCAGACTTCTCCTGGGGGGGATTGGATTCCGAAATAGCGTTAGTAACCATTGACTGGTTGGAGTATCCTGCATCTCCTAAATGGAAGATAGACGTGAGTACAATTTTCAAGTAAACATTCACTGAGTAGACACACAAAACCACTCACAACAATCATCATTAAAAACCTTACTTACCAACAAGCCAGGTCCACTCTCGAAGTTGGTGAGTCATCAGATGGGGTATGATGCTGTTCTGTAGAATGTATGAGTCATGGTGTGATCCGGGAAGTCTAGTACAGACGTGGGAAATACACATATCTGCTAAACACACCACCTGTACATTGTTTGTGTGGAAGTACTTCCTGTTCCCATATAATTGCTCATTGGCCAGTGTTGGAATCAAGGCAATATGTGTCCCAACGATTGCTCCAATGACATGTGGGATTCGCCTAAACCCAGGAGAAAAAAAAATCTTTGATATTGACCAATTCCCCTGGTTTGGGAAACTTGATGTAGCTGTCCATGTGTCTGGTCAATCCCTGCAATACATTTGAAAGTACATTATTAAACATAGGGTGGGACATTCCACCAGATGTTGCAACTGTGTACTGGAACAAACCCGGGCCAAGAAATGCAGTACTGCCATCACCTTAAGTTTGTATGTCAGTGGTGTAGGATAGTAGCAATGTGGACGCAATGAAGGTGCCAACTGCTGGCACAAATCATTTATTGTTCCTTTATTGAGACGGTATTTCGTGATCAAGTCTCTCTCTTCCATCGTTTGTAGGTCAGGAAAGGGCCTGTAGACAGGAGGCTGTCTTCCGGTTCCTCCACGATACCTTTGTGTGGAGTGTATACACAGTAGGTGTTAGATGACAATATCCCCGGCAACATGTACTTAGACAAACACCAAAGACCAAGTAACCACACATGACAGTCCATGGCAGTGCAAACCAGATTTCACAGAACAAAAAGATTCGAAAACATACCACAGCATACATGTTATTTCTGAATATATCTCAAATGTATAGTTACACGGGAATGACAGTACACTAGACTCATATCACAAGTGACAGATTTGATTTTTTTTAGCCAAAATCAGCAGGTCATAGCCCAAATCTCACAAACCAAGAACACATGACTTGGGCATCTTTAATGACTGAGCAGGTTTTGTCGTAAGCACAGTAGGATATTGTCATGTATCGCATCATGTACACTACATACATCTTAAGTTTCACTCAGCACTTCATGCAGACAAATGTTACATGGTGGACACTGTCATGTTGTCATGTCTGCATTGTACATACAATGACATACACAACCCATTGACAATGTACATCTTTCTTAATCTTCAGATGTACACTTAAGTATAGTACAGAAAGACCACTTACAATGTCCCATTTATTTGCAATGCCTCATTAGGGTGCTTGAACGTTTGAGTGTATTGGCCCTCTGGGAAGGTAGGATTCTGTACATCATCGGACACACACACCCTTTCCACCTGGAGAACACACAGATTGCACACCGGGTGACAGTGGCTTCCAACACTGTTATATGGTGCATTTACACTTGTTAATGGATATGGGCCGCATACTGCCTGAGAGAAAGTGGAAAATATGAAACTGTACTGTGTACTTTCATGTTGATTTAGCCTGCCAACAAGTGTTTCAGGGTACTCTCAAGGTAACTTTATCATGTGAGTGTGGCCGTTTGATTTGGATGTTCCTTCAACACACAATATGGTGCATCCAGGCATGGTGTAGTACAAAACAACAACATTGGCAAGATGTTTTTCCCCAACTGAACCTTCATTCAAAAGTTGCTGTAGGTGGTTCAGAGCCTAGGCGGGCACAACCATAGGCTGTAACTTTCTATGGTGACAATTGCACCTTGCTGATTGTGTTCGCTAACAGGGAAGACTGACGCAGTTAACATCCATTGCTAATGCAACAATCTTACCTGTGGACCGCCGGCTATTTTGAACCACGTGGTAGGCGGAGTGTCAGGCAGCGATTGAAGCCATTGGACGACTTTAGAAACTGCAACGTACGCTGATCTATCCCTTTGACCGTCCGCACAGAAGACTGCCTACTCGGTCTAGATATAAGTCTTGGGATTTGCAATACTGATCACTTGCCTTCAGAAACTGCACTTCTACAGGTCTCCCCATCCCTCTGCTGCTGTTCACATCCTCTGGAAGCTACAATGTCCTGCTGTACAGGGAGCAGGGCCCCTGCCTTCACACCGGAGGAGCTGATGAGGCTGGTAGACGTGGTTCTTTCCCTGTACAAGCTGCTGTATGGCACACCAGAGGAGCAGATGAGAACAATTCTGACAGAATACATATTTTAAATGTCAGCTAACCGTGGGCATAGCGCTGGTTGATGCAATGAGACACACATTTGAATCTGTAGCCAATTGTTTAAAAGTGTGTTTGTAAATGAGATGGACTAGTTCACTGTTGTAGGTGTGTCAGTATTGTTCTGGACTTAATATCACTGTTCTCATGTGAATATCTCATCATCAACCACAAACTTTGTATGGTGTATTACTTGGCATGTACTTATCAGTTTGACATAATTATGACTTCTTTTCTGTCATATTTCAAAATACATTTGCTAGTGGAGTCAAACTAATGGAAAATGTGAAATGCCATTTGCATATGTGGTTAAGTTGTTAATATATACAGTCACAACAACAACGCCACACACATGATGCAATATCAGTGTGACATCAGTTAAGTCACAAGCCTTTGCATAGCAAACCGCAGTGCTCAACAATGGTCGTGTCAGATGTGGGAAGGCGACCAGGTGTATGGGTTAAAATGTTCATTCAGGCCATGTGTAGACCATGTTGAACAATGTTTTATTGACACAGTGTAATCAATGGTAAATAACCATGCTAGTTAGGTGTATGTCCAGGGCCAAAATGCTACTGTTCCCTTGCTCAGTAGGTGTGCTGAGGTTAGCAGTTATGAGATTTCATACCACCTGTGTTGTTCTCCCATCCACAGTGTAGTGAGAGGCTTTGCATAGACTCTTAGGGCAAGGTCAGGTTAGAGTGTGGTGTCAACAGGAAATGAAAACGTGTTATTAAATATGCAAATGTTGCATGTTTGACAATAGGTGCAGTGTTGAAAATTCTAGTCTGCTAACTTGGATATTGATTAAGCTAGATATTCATGAGCCGTGTGACAAAGTACCTGGATATGTACATCTTGCAAGTATACTAAGTGTCAAATACCATGTCATCCTTACAAATCAACGCCCATCAGAAGGTTTTCCTGTGCAGGAGCATCGTCCAGAAGGTGGGGTCACATGTCTGCGCAGTGGCCACTGCCAAAAACGGTGGCAGGACCTGAGAGGCTGGGTCAAGAAGATCACTGAAGTCAAGCTATCCTGGCACCTCAAGGCAGGTGGGGCACACACCAAACCCTGAGCCCCCCAATGCGTGGCATCCTGGTGGTGGCCAATCCCAACCTCGATGGACAGTGGAGAGCAAGATAGCAGCAAGGAGGGGGTGAGCATGTGCCTTGATGAACTTCGTACAATACAATGTATGTTCACGTATTGCAGCCAATGTTATAAGTTTTAGGTTTTCAGACAATCGAGACTTATGTAATGTGTAAAATGCAGCATATGCAAAAATAGTTGTTGGTGCATGGCTAGGTCCCTTGAATCTGGGACATGTAAGACTAAAATAGGCTGGGTATTGCCACTGGTGCTATTCCATTGTATAAATGGCACATGACAACACAATGTACATGAAAAAACGTATTTTGGTGACTCTCAACATAGTTCATCCCAAATACCATTGGGGCATATCAACAACAACCGGCGATAATTATCGCTGAGCGCACTTAGCGCTCGGATAATTATCGCCGGCTAGCGCCGATTTTTATCGCTGAGATAGCGTGCTATTAGCAACGCTTATCTCATCAACGATAAAAATCCTAGCGCTAACTGGCTAACGTGAGATTAGCGCTGGAAACCCAGCAATAATCTCCCGTTAGCTAGTTGATAGGGACTCACAAACTTAGCCATGATATCCACCTTCTATAGGATATCATGGCTAAGTCAGTCCTGAAGCAGGCGTAAGGAAAGTAGCGATAACAGGGGTTATCGCTACTTTTCCTGACGCTATGCTTCATAGCGTTAGGCTTGCTGAGCTTAGCGACATTTCTCCTGTCATGCCAGGTCAGGAACGCCCACTTTGCATCTCATTAGAGATGCAAAGCTGGACGTTAGGAATCCTGACGCTAAAGCAAGGTTTCACGCGTTAGGAAGACCCTACCGCCCTTGCCATACCCTTCCACATGCACCACCATAACACATAGGCAACCCCCTACTGAGACTCAAACAAAAGAACAAGCAATCCGGAAGTGGAAATCTCGCCATCCTGCCACCGCCCCACGCCCTCTTAAACCCAGAAGTATTACCCATCCTACCCCAGAACCTCCACGGGGAACAAAAGTAAAGGGGAAAACATCCCCCCCATTCCCTTCACCATCCGTCAGGGATATAAGATACCTACAATGATGAAACTAAGCGCCTTCCCCCCTAAATCCTGCCCTCCCACTGACCTAACTTACCTCCTAATTCTGATCCCAGCCCTTCCAAGGACCAACCCAGACCTGTTGTCTTCCAGGACTCCCCTTAAATTACAAATCCATTATAGGCAAGATGTCTATGCACTATGGCCTCCCGTGTAGTGACATTTAGTTGGTTGCAATGCCTTTTACATTAGTTGCCTATTTCATATGGATGGTGTGTGTGGGTTTTTGAAAATGCTTAGTGAGTTAGACTGTGTTTCTGAACTTATAAATTAATTACTGATGTATGTGTTAGTTGCATGAGGACCTGTCTTATGGTACAGGAATGTTTATCACTGGAGTTGATAGCTAGTTATAATATGGTGCGATTGTTGAGTTGTGCACTACTGCGGACAAATGTACATCAGCTTCTGGGCTTAATGCACAGTTAGAGTATGTGAGTCTGTACATATACATTGTTATTAAACTGAGCATAGGCCACATCATGCTGACGTGATGGGCCTTTATGTTCTGTTTTGGTGCACACATGGCCCAACATTAAATCTTGCACCCAGAGATATCATGCACCATACGTGTTCATGGTTACCTACATGATAGGGGAGATATTGCTATCAGAGGTCATGTTGTTAAGTGTGGGTCAGGGTTGTCATGGAGTGTTTGTATGTCAAGTGATGTTGAGTGTGCATATGTCCAGGTATGATGTGTCATGTACAAACAGTGGAACAGTCACAAGCGTTAGGGCTTCTGGGTTGTGGTGGAGTGGATCTGTCGAGTGATCTTTGCATTATGACTGCTTTATTTTGTTTATCACAATGTGAGGAGTTGGCCTGATATATGCTGTCCACTAGTTATAGTGGGCACCTTGTATCAGTCCAAACAACCCCTTATGGTGATAGGTTAAGGACAACCTTTATTGAAAGCTATCCTAGTGGTAGCTATGGAGAGCAGCCTTCAGGCTAAGTCTTGAAGGAATGTAAAGCAGCCTGTTTTACCAGTCTATTATCTCTTGAATGACCAGATGAAAGGACAACCACACCAGGTATATATTTAAAATATATGTATTTAAGATAAAACACACCCCTCTAGTCTCTTTATGAGGCTGGAGTTCGAAGTACTTAAGTTACAAGTCAGTATTCAACAGTGAAAGCACAAATACCCATTTGGGCCCTAGGGGTGTACCAAACCATATACCAATAAAGTGGTATAAGAACCACGACTGAACTAGACACAAGGCCTAGAGCCTGTAGAAGTGCTTGGACCACAAGGAACCACCCAAGGTAGTGACACATGGGACCCACGGGGGACGCGTGCAGTGTGAGAACACAGCCTCGAATCGCCGTTAACTTCTATGGGGAATGTCACGGTTGGAAATTTAGAGTTTAAGGACACTTAGAGGATGACTATGAGTGAACCCTTTTGGACTTAGAGGTGTCTAGGGCCAACACCCACGGGAGCACCGGAGTACTCGAGTTACCTCACCTAGGGAAGCCGGGTGCATAGGTGTGAAATGGTGTCGGGTCACGTCACTGTTTTCAATGGAAGCTGCTCAGGAAGTGCTGCTGCCATGAAGAGGAGAAGAGTCCGAAGCGATCCAAGTCTGGATCTAGGATGGAAGGATCCTGAAAGCAGAGGGGACAGAGTCTGGGTCACTTACCAGTGACTAAGGGCACGATAGTCCAATGCCCACAGATGTCGGGTGCTTCAGGTGAGTTGACAGGTGTCTTGACTCTTCAGCCACGAGGTCCAGGAGGCGTCCACGATGACCAGGAGCTGGATTCGAGCTGTCCCATGAAGTCTGTCGAGTGCTGCGGTGTCGGCGACCAGATTGGACCCAACAAGCCTTGGCAACGGCAAGTCACTTGGAAACAGAGAAAGGATGTCGGTGCAGACCAGCAAGGTCTGGGGGACTCACCCAGTGAGGGTAAGTCGGGGCACGTCTAGAGCAACCAGGAAAGCCCAATCAGAAGAGGAGTTGCTTTCGTGGGGACCTACTAGCCAACGGGCTAGCGATCGCGAAGGATCCTCAAGCAGTTGCACTTAAAACTGGCCCACGGGTCACTCGTGGAGTGAAGGCCAGTAATCTTCGGTGCAGGAGGTGCTCAAGGCTGGGGCTACGCGGAGCCCATACCACAACATCGAGGAAGACCAGGAAGATGATGGAGCTGCAAAAGTTCACGGTGTCCAGGGATCATGGTTCCATGTCACCCACGATAGCCACGGGCCTCAGCTTTGCTGTGGACTTAGGGTAGCCTCGGGGAAGTCTGGAAATCTACCTCTGGGGATGCAGAGACTTCGGTGTCCGGCGGGAGTTTCATAATTGCAGACCAGACAGCTGCTTCTTTGGTGCCTGCCAAGCAGGGGAGTCACTCCTTGACCCCAAGGGAGATTTCTTCAGTCTTCTAGTTTAAATAGAATGTCGAAGGTCCAAGATATATGTTGCAGAGTTTCGTCCAGGGTAATCTAAAGTCGCAAGGACTGGGTTCCCATACTTATACAAAGTTTGGGGGTTGGACATACTCTAGGGACCCATCTATGGGAGGGTTTGGAAAGAGGGGTGGTAACACCCATTTCCTTTGTCCAGTTTCGCGCCAGAGCAGGGGCAGGTAGCCCCTGCAACTGGTTTGAACTGGACTATGCACAGGGACACCAAGTGTGTCCCCAGTGCAGGACTTCAAAGCACCAGAGAGTGCTCCCGCCCTGCCCCAAAACACATCTGCCTGTCTAGGGAGGTAATTACACCTCCCTGGGACAGGAAACCTATTGTCTAGGCCTCCCCTGCCGGAGTTTAGGTCAGCAGCAGGAGGCCAGACCCATGTCTGTGGCAGTGGCATTCATTTTGTGATGCCAGGGCTTTAGAAAGTCTTTACCGGGTAGACCAATGTGAACATTTCTCTCCCTCTAGAAGGGTGGAATGCTACTACCCCCGCCGCCAGAACTGGCGGGGGGGGGGTGTAGCATTCCAAAGTGTTTGACACCAAACACGACATGTTTCTGTGCAGCCAGTCCAAAGTTAGCATTTACCCCGAGGTTTATAATGCACTTAAGAGTATATGGTTAGGCTGCACCACAAACAGCATCAGAGGAGGTACTCCGAACACTGCAGAGGGGCGCTGCTCATGCAGGGGCACCCTCTCACATAAAACCAAGCATAAAACAAAAGAGGAAGGTGCACCAGTTAAAAAAGTCCAGATCTAAACAGGTATCCTTAGTATTTCCTTTTATTTTCTTCTAGTATAAAGAGATAAAAACTCAGCCAACGCGTTTCGTTCCACACAAGAACTTCTTCAAGGCTGAAAACAGGTAACATGACAACGTATAAATAACATTTACAACATATAAGACAACGAAGAGAACAAAAATACTATGGGTACAGGAATCAAGACACACATAAACCATGAAAAATAGCACATACAAATAATATCTAAAACAGTATATAGATAAAACATTTAAAACAAACATATATATAACCCATAACTGAAGAAGGGACACACAGATGTACTGTAGACATATTCCAAACTAATATTATATGAGCCTGTCCTAATTCATTTCAAATCCCAATCAGTATGTATAGCTATACAGTTGTATTTCATTGGTTTGGGGCAAGGTCAATCTATTTTTATAAAGAAAAGGAAAAGATAGCGAGTCTGCAATAGCTTTTATACAAATGATCCAAAAGGGAAACAACCGAAAAAAGAGAAGAGGAAAGAAAAAAAGGGTGGTGGTCGGAGTAGGAAATGTAATATTCATGAATGTAACCAGACACTCACCAAAATTCGATTCTTTATATCAGTCAAAGATGATATGCAATGTGACACAGTCCCACATGCATGAAAAGTTCTCAAGATCGATGGTCTAATATGTATAAAGAAAATATATATATGTATATATATTAAAAACAGAACATAATAATTCTTAGGACAAAAAACTTTAGGTCCTATGTATACGGAACACTCAACAGATGACTATGCCCTCTCACAACGGGAGGGTTGAGCAAAAATCAAAATAAAAATAAATATAAAAAGAGGGGCTCGGCGATGTTATGTTACTGAGCATAGTCGATACAAAGTTTAATTATCAGAGACAGAAAAATACATAATCCAAATAGTAAACCAGGATTATTTATATCAAAATAATATTATCAGTCAAGGTAATCAAAGGATAATAATCAAAAAGATTGAAACTTACCCACTATTAAAGTGACAATCGTCTTTAAAAAGAATATACATCAGACATCGGCGTCTACGAATTTATATTTGGTGTATTAAGTTTTCTGACTCCATGATACGAGCACAATCAAAAGGGTTCCAACAGTCTAGAAATAACAAAAAAACTAATGATGTACTTATGTCAACTCAAATATACAGAGAAAGACATAATGCGCTAAGTTAATACAACATATATTTTAAAATAAAACACCTTATAGCCGTCAAGACTTAAATAGCCATACAAAAAAACGCCAATACAAAAAACCCCATCCTATTGTAAACGGTGCATACGAAAAACGAAAACAAACGACAAACTAACAAGGAGCTCAAAAAAGCAATATTGGCAAAAGAAAACAGTGTCCCAAGGAGAAAAACCAAAAGTACTCACAAGCAAATATACAATATAAAGGGCAAGTAAACTAAAGATACCGCCTATGTTTTAAAAAAGGACGCAATTTAACCCGTCCTTCGAAGCGTCGCGAGTTCAAAGATATTATCCGTAAATGCTACAAGCACATAGCACTTCAAACAGTTCTTTTATACAAAGAAAAAAGCTCATACCTTGGAAGTCCCGTAATTGCAAGAATCCAGGGAAACAGTAGTAACAGGCGACGACATTATCGGTGTCGCGCTCCATTCGATTTGAAATGTATAAACACAGGAAAAAACGGTCATCTGACCGTCACCAGGAAGTCCCATACCTCGCGATACTATAGTCAAAGTGGAAAAATGGGAAAGAAAGTTGCCATGATGGAACGGTGGTGCGACCCATCATAATACTGTCCCAAACGCTTAGACATACACGCCACTGCCAAAGGAATATTGTCGTGCAGCTTATTAGTGCGCCCGAAAGTAGGACAGGGTTATAAAATTAAAAATAGAATAATTGGCCCACATATGATGCCATATCTTAAAAATGTCAGATTTGATCGTCATGCTTGTAACGTTATCTCAATAATCACTCGAGACACGTGTGATCTTTCTGTTGTGTTTATTCGTATCTCACATGAGCAGTACTCCGAGGAGCGCCGGCCAACACTCTGTGCACTACGCTGCAACGCGCTAACTCTCCCCCGCTCCGCGCTCGCTCTGCGCGCGCATGCCGTCGCCAGCGTGCCATGCCCGCGTCACGTCTGCGTGACGCGGTAACAACTAGACCGCTACATATCTCCCCCTTTTTCCAACCCAAAGATCAGTCACTTACAGTTCGCAGTCCAGTTCAAAGTCTTGGAACCTGGAGGGCCTTACAACTTGTCTTCCGCTCCTGGTCACTTTACCACTGTACCCTCGAGTCACTTGGCTCTGTGTTTCCTCACGTTCTGTTCCTTCAGTCATCGCTCCTCCACTGTTCATATTACCTCTCGGTCTGTCCATCTCTGCCCCAGGGGTCTCACCCCCTTGATCTCCTACTTGCTCCTCTCCTGCCTCTGCTTCTTCCCTTTCTTCACTTCCGCTCGCCTTATTCCCTTCATCCACGTCTTCCGTGCTTTCACCTTCCGGTTCCCACTGTTCCCATCTCAATATCTTGTTGCACCGGGCCATGCGGTCCTGCGACCACACGTTCCCATCGCTGAGCAGGGCCGCTCTATCATACACTTCCTTGACCTGCATGGGCTTGCTGTACTTGCTGTCTCCTTTCCTTTGTAGGGTAGCCAATTTTACTCTCACCCATTCTCCTTCCACTAACTGAGTGTCCTTCACACTCCTCCTCTTGTTGTAGTTATTGGTGTAGATGGCTTGTGCCCTCTCCAGATTTGCTCTTACGACCGCCGGAGACCATTCACTGGTCACCACCTTCTCCTTCCAGATTCTGTTGTCATGCGTGAAAGGTTCCCGTCCTCTCAATATTTGAAACGGGCTGTAGCCCGTACTTGTGGGCGTTATACGGTAGGCCCATACCATATTCTCCACCGCTTTCTTCCAGTCTTTGTTACAGTTGATGGCCGCTTGTATGGCCCCCATCACCACCCTGTTAAATCGTTCTACCAGACCGTTTCCTGCCGGATGGTAAATGGCCGTGTGCTTTACCGAGATGCCATTTCTCCCCATGAACTGTTTCCATTTTTCTGAGGTGAACTGGGGCCCATTGTCGCTTAAGATGGACTTGGGAATTCCCTCTCGGGTGAATGTCTCCGATAGGAACTCCAGGATGTTCTCCGTGTCCATGGATTCGCTCACTTTTATCTCTGGCCATTTGGAATAACGGTCGATGAGGACACACACATATTTCTGTACGCTCTGGTCATCCAGCACCGGTCCTAAAATGTCTATCGACAACTCTTCCCATGGGTTTGAGGGAGTGTCGAATTTCCCCAGTGCTGGGCGTAAAGGCCTCAACGTTTTGTCGGCCCCTTGGCATTGGGGACACTCTCTGACGTGTCTCTCTGCCCTCATGTCCATGCCTGGCCACCAGTAGTTCTGTTTCGATCTGGCTTTGAGTTTCCCAATGCCAAGGTGGCCTTCATGCAATAAGACCAGCAATTTGTTGATGAGGTTTGTGGGGGGGATTACTCTCTCTCCCCGGTAGATGAATATGCCCTCGTCTCCCACTGTCAGTTCTTCTCTCACCTCGTAGAAAGGTTTGAGGTTGGGTTTCACCTTTTTCTTATCAGGCCACCCTTGGGTGATGTGCACTTTTGCCTCCATCAGGTCAGCATCTTCTTCATAAGCTTCAGTCCACTCTTGTATGCTGATGATCTTCTCTTGGTCCTCTATGAGAGCCACCATCTCTCCTCTATCCGCTGGGTCTTCTTCTCCCGGCTCCATGGCCGCCGCTCGGCTCAGGTAGTCCGCCACTCGGTTCTTGTTTCCAGGGATGTACTCCACGTCGTATCTGAATTCCAACAATTTTAGGGACATCTTCGATATCCTGGGTGTGGCGCTGGCGTGTCCGCATGATGTTAAAACCTTCACTAACGGCTTGTGGTCCGTTTTGAGCAGGAATCGGGTCCCCCATAGGAACTGCCGGAACCTCGTCATGGCCCACACTACCGCCAACATCTCCTTCTCAATGACGCTGTACTTGCCTTCTGTCTCCGTCAGTGCTCTGGAGGCGAAACTTATTGTCTCCATGTCCCCACTTCCTCGGTCTTGCATAAGTACAGCACCTAACCCCTTGTCACTGGCGTCCGTGATGAGTATGGTGGCGCCTTGTGGGTCGTACCCCTTGAGTGGTATTGCTTCCAGGATCCCCTTCTTAATGACTTCAAATTCCGCTTGGGCTTCCGGTGTCCATTGGAACACCGTGCTTTCTCTGGTCAGCCTCCTCAAGTTGTAGGTCTTGGATGCGAATTGTACCACGAACTTACTGTAGTACTCTGCCATCCCCAGGAATGATCTGACCTCCTCCTTGTTCTTGGGGGGCGGTGCTTCAACAATGGCTTTCACGTTCTCCTTCTTGGGTGTGATCCCCTGTTGCCCTATTTCGTGGCCCAAATAGGTCACTGATTGCAGTCCCAACCGGCATTTCGACCATTCCGCCGTGAGCCCTTTGGCTTCCAGTGTCCGTAATACCTTATCTAGTGTCCGGTCATGGTCCCTTCTATCTCTGCCCATCACTAGTATGTCGTCCTGGAAGTACTGTACGTCCTTGCAGTCTCTGAACAGTTGGTGCATCATCTTTTGGAAAACAGCCGCCGCCGAGGCTAGCCCGAACGGCATGCGACAAAATCTGTAGCACCCAAACGGGGTAGTGAACGATGTGAGACTTTTGCTGTCCGGGTGTAGAGCTACCTGGTGGTAGGCTGATGTGAGGTCGATGGTGGAGTACCACTGGACTCCTCTGGTTCTCGCCAGCATCTCCTCTATCTTGGGAAGGGGAAATTTCTCCACCACTATGTTCTTGTTGAGTTCCCTCAAGTCCACACAGAGCCTGACCTTCCCGTTGGGTTTCATCACGACCACCAAAGGCGCCAGCCATTCGGCGCAGGTTATGGGTTCTATGATGCCCTTCTTCTCCAGATCTTGAAGTTCTGTCTGGACAGCTTCCCTCACTGCAATGGGCACATTCCTCACCTTGTTTGTTACTGGTGTGGCTCCTTCCTTAAGTACTATTTTGTGTTGGAATTTCTCCATTTTTCCTACGGTGCCCCCAAACACCTTTGGGTAGTTCTTCTTCCATCGATCCATGTCCGGCCATTCCTCCTGGTCTGTGAGCAGGATCTGTTCCTTCCCCCCTGGGTCGAGTTTTATGCCAAGGTCGCCTTGGTCCAACCATCCCAGGACGGAGGGTCCTTTCTCGGCCACATACAGTTTGCACCACGCTGATCGGCCTCTGAACTCAAACAGTAGACGTCGGAAGCCTAGCATGGGAATGCGATCACCATTATATGTTACCGGTCGTATGTCTAGTTTCTCCAGCCCCGGGCCCAACTCCGTTTCGAATTGTTCTACCCACACTGCTCTCTGTATGATGGTAAATGGGGATCCGGTGTCTGCCACGACTGAAATTGTTATGCCGCCCATGGACATCTCTAGGACCGGTTTGGTTGATCTCTTGGCATCCACGCTCAATACCTGATCATATATACACAAGACTGTGACCACCTCTTCCTCCGTGGCTTCTTCCTGGTCTTCTGTGCTTTGGTCCATATATTTCACCACTCCTTTCTGCTGTTTCTTCCGACACACCTTCTCGTAGTGTCCCATGATACCGCAGTGCATGCATTTGGCTCTGAAGGCCGGGCAACGTCTGTCGTGGGCTTCGTGGGACCAACTTCCACACCTGTAGCATGTTTTCTTGTTCTCGCTGTCCGCTTGTTTCCCTTGCCATCTGCTGGTCCCTTTGGCCATGGGTGGTTTGGTTTTCTGGTCCCTGCGGTGATCTCCCTCTTGTATCCTGTTCACCATGGTTGGGGTGACCGTCTCTTTTCTGGTAGCATCGGCGCACCTCTTTGAGAGTTCTGCCCTCTTCACTATGACCATTACTTCTTTGAGTGTGGTGTCCCCACTCGCCCACAGCTTGTCTTGCACGTTTGCACTGGTGGTGTGCATGATCACCTGGTCTTTTATAAATTCGTCTTCCCACAGTGCGTACCTGCACGGGGCTGCTAGCTTCCTCAGTGCTGCTACATACTCTTCGATGGATTCCCCCACCTTTTGTTTCCTTTGCTGGAAGTTGTATCTATCTACTGAAACACAGACGGTGGGGCGGTATCGCTCATCCAGGTCCTCCACCGCGTGCGCATACACATCATCGTCTGTGTCTTCTCTCTTCGTGGGTACCAGACTCTTATATATCCTCAGTCCTTCTGGCCCTAGATTTAGTAGTAAGATGCGTTTTTTCCTCTGAGGAGTGAATTTTTCTTCGTTCTCATCCTCCAAGACCCCTATAAAATTGTCTATGTATTCCTTCCAGTCCTCCCATTTCATCATTGGTTCACCGGGTTTCGTTAGGAATTGCACCGGCGCAATCGCATACCCTGCCGGGGAACTCATCTTTGCTTCCTTGGTGCTTGTTTCGTCGGTAGCTTTGCTCGGGGGGGCTACCTGGGGTGTTGTCGTTGTTTCTTGCGTGCTTGATCCTCTGGGGGCTCTTGTCACTGGACCCCACTTCCTCCTCTTTGGTAGCCAGTGCAGCGCTCTCTGTGCTTGATTACGTGCGAAGGCGGCTCGTGTGCTTGTGGCGGTAGTGGACGGCGTCGTCCCTGTGGCCTGTATGCTGTTCGGGTACTGTACCGTGGCACTGCCACGCTCCTCGGTTGCTCTGTGCCTTGGAATCGACCTGCGCGGTCGGCTAGGGCGTGTCCCGTGACTCCCCCCACTCCAGGCGGCCCGTGCGGTGTTCTGTTTGGGCCTGATGGCCTGGTAACGTGTCTTCCTTCGACTCGCGGGGGCCACGTGGAGTGTTGCCCTCTGCTGTGCTTCCCGTCGGTCTGGTTTACGTCCCGACCTCGTCGCCACTGTAACGTTATCTCAATAATCACTCGAGACACGTGTGATCTTTCTGTTGTGTTTATTCGTATCTCACATGAGCAGTACTCCGAGGAGCGCCGGCCAACACTCTGTGCACTACGCTGCAACGCGCTAACTCTCCCCCGCTCCGCGCTCGCTCTGCGCGCGCATGCCGTCGCCAGCGTGCCATGCCCGCGTCACGTCTGCGTGACGCGGTAACAACTAGACCGCTACAATGCTCATGAAATACAAAAGGCGCCATGGTAAAATAATAAAGCGAAACAGTTAATTTTAGTGGCACTACAAAGATGCCAGCAAAGAAAGATACCGAAAAGTGTGATAAATAACAAGAGATAGTTAGTCACATCGTACTCCTGTCCCAGAGGAGTGTATATATACGCGCCTCTGGTATAGTTGTGGAGAAAAATATTTTTACCATTAGACTAGTAGAGACGCTAGATAATGGAGTAACATAAAACCAAGCACTTTGCCTTCAGGATTGTTAAGGCCTGCCATAGGAGTGACTTATAGGTTTTATATGTGTGTGCAATGGTAGTGATATAGGTAGCCTATACCACAGTAAGGGGTGCAGGCACCACCTTATCCAGGCTGCAGTAGCAGACCTGTGGTGCCATTTTGGAATGCTTCCCAGGGGTGGCATAATACATGCTTCAGCCCCTGGTAGGTCTCTGAGGTACCTATGCCCTAGGTACATAGTATACCATATACTAGGGGCTTATAAGGCACTCCAGAATCCAATTAGAGATGTACCTAGTGTACATGGAAACCATTTTACAGAGAAAGCAGATAGACTGGGGCCCTGAATAGCAGGATCCCAGTCCAACTAAGTCATAAACCAGCAAAACACCAGGAAAAAAGTGGGGGCAACCATATAGCCAGATTCCACCTTCCTACACACAACATGAGTTGGAGTAGCTTTGTTTAACAAGGAAATTGGGGTGGGGACTTATAGGGATGTGTATTATGTCTATGTGGCCAGCTTTTTCAGCCAAATGAGCCACATGAATGTGCTATTTGCGTATTGCTACACGTGATATGTCAATACTTCAGGCATAGGACAGGATCTAGATACGTGACTGCACACCTTCCATTGTACATAAGATGCCTGCGTGTTTGACATTGGTAAAGGCTGTTATTATCAACTCACTTTGGTGATACAATGGTGACTTCAATGCTTAGGGATTTGTAGTTGGCTCAATGAAGACAGTAGGAGATTGTTCTTGTAGTAGTACAGATATCTAAGCTAATAGTTATGGTGCACTGGTAGGTGATACAGCTGCAAAGTCTGCTTTTTCAAGATGTTGCTGCACCCAATGGAGTTTGGATGGTAGCTTTATGTGCATACAATTACCATTATGGTAATACTAGGGACTATCAAGTCCAATAACTATTCAAAGACTAGTATACATTTGTCAGTGCTTACTTCTCCAATGCACCTTCAAGTCCCCTCATGTGGTACATCTTTCAGTATGACACTGCACTGCGACACCCTCCTTCACGGTGCAGTTTAGGAGATCAGCTGGACACTCAGTCTTTGCTCCCAGCAGTGGTGTTGAGGGTATTGGGTTCAGGGAGGATATGGTGTGCCAGTCTTTTGGTTTCTGTGGGGCATAGTTTTGAGTGTGCATTAGTGTTATGTGTCCATGACATGTGGCAAAAAGAGCAATGGTGAGCTTACCATAGATATTTATGTACGTATATCTATGTGCCTATGCCCATTTCTATTCCTACCTTTATGTTGGTTCTGTCCCTGTATCTCTACTTCACATTGTGGATACTCTATGCTGGCATTCCCTCATTCTCCATGCAAACTTGTCAAAATAGCACTGAAAAGAGCCTGGTATTGCCCCAGGGAGACCTTACTGAGTCCCAAAACCAAGAAAAATGATGACAAAATTGTTTGCGTTACCACCTTCTCACCCATATCCAACACAGTGAGGAAATGTATCCTGAAACATTGGCCTACACTCAATGCTGGCCACCTAAGGTTAGAACGCCCTCTCTTTGCCTTCAAAAAGAGTAAAAGCATCAAGGACCATCTGGTCGGGGCCACTCTTCCTGACACTAAAAAGGACGTCACCATCAGGACACTTTGGAATCTACCGCCTTTAGTTGGCCACTTTAAATGCACCACCTGCAGTGTCTGCAATCTCATCTTAGACACCAAGAAATTTGTGCATGCCAAGATCAATATCACCCTGCGTCACTTTTCCAATTGTAACACCTCTAATGTTATTTATGCTATCACCTGTCCTTGTAACTTGCTCTATGTGGGACAAACTACACAGAAGATCAGAATACGGATCTGCCAGCATAGAAGCAGGATCCGGTGCAAAACTGCCAATGAACATTTCACAGCCTTGAGCCACACCGAGGATGACTTAAGATGGCAAGTTATTAGCGTGATCCAACAACCTGCCAGAAACACCAACATTGCTGCGATTCTGGACAAAGAGGAACTTAAATGGATAATCCGCACTGACAGTTTTCACACAGGACTGAACCGGTTGGAGGACTGGTCTAACTTGCTCTAACCTTGCCGTATTTATGTCGTAACTGTCTTTGATCATGCTGTTCAAATCAGAACTTTCTTGACTATGCTTTGTAACGTCTTATATGCTCCTTATTGCTGATTTTTTCTTTCAATTTTTTCTTTGTCTTTCTCTTTTGTTTGCCATCTTCATTCCTTGTCTCATTCAGACTGCCAAATAATAATTTTTGCCACCTTGTTCCCTCCCCTTCTTCCCACCCCCTACCCCCTCTCCCCTTCTTCCCCCCCTACCCTCTCCCTCCCTCCCTTTCTCCTATTATTTTTATTCCTCCGACCTTTTTATGCTCCATCTAGGCACCTCCACCCCGTTATTTTCGGGGGGGCCTCTTTTTCCTCGGGTCATTTTTTTCCCCCAGTCCCACTCACTTTCACTTCCATTCTTTTCCCTCCACCACCTGGTATCTATTCCCTCTTTCCCTTCCTTCCCATCCCAACATGGCCGTTCACCTTCCTCACTACACCCAGTCCTTCTTCTATTTCTCCTTTAATTCCGCTTTTAGCCAGCCCCTTCCTGCTCATTCTTCCTCCACATCCTGATACTCTGCCCCACCGATCCCGGTTCACTTGGATCTTTTCTTTGCTTATTCTGCCCGCGCGGCACGGACCGCCGTTCCTTGATTCGACCACAACATTGCTCCTCTATTTTGCTACGTAAGGACATCCCAACCCTTCGGCGCCCTCTTGCCGTTACGCTCGTGACTGCATTGCCGCGTCCGCCGACCCAGCTCCGCGGATTATTGCCGCAAAGATACTAGTCCTCCTTTCCTTCTCCCTTCCAGCCAGAGAGGACCTCCACCCTGAGTGTATTCTCAGTTACTGTGCTCAGCAGATCTAGGAATCCCAGAATCCCAGGATCCGCCCCCTGTTGCTGCCGCCCGAACGGCACGGATCGCCGCATCCAGACTTACCTTCATACTTCCCTATCGAAGTGCAAGGTAAGGACAGCCTAGCCCACCTCTACCGCCCCGCGTCCTCTTGCCACCACGTTCCTTGCTCCCACACCCCGTCTGCCTCCCCTGCCCGCATATTATTGCCGCCACGTTACCTGCCCTCCTTTTCCTTCTCCCCCCAGCCACAAGAGGACTTCTTCTTTATCGTGAGTCGGACCGGGCACGTCTCCCTGTACCGCCGTGTCCAGACGCCATCTGAGCGGTTGCGCCCTATCGCCCCTGACCTCGGACCACCAGCGTGGCATCCACAAACCATTGCCGCTGCCACAGTTCTCTGGCAACTGCGTAAGTCCTACTACTATACCATAGCTCTTTTTCCCCACCCTTTCTCATCGCCCCATTTTCACCCTTCCTTCTCTCCTTGCCCCACATTGCACTGGTTGTACTGTCCTTATCTTTTGCACCCGTGTTTCCCTTTTTCTCCACTTGTGCTCATTCTCACTTTTTGACATCCACACACCCTTTTACCTATCCCACTCTAATCTCTCATCCCCTTCCTGCCGCTCCCATCACCCTTTCATTTTGCAACTTATCTTTTCCCCTCTCCATTTTCATATACCCTCCTTTTACCCTCACCTGTTCCAACTTAACTCTTTCCCCTTCCCTCCACCCTTCCCAACCCCCCTTTTCCCCTGTCCCCCTTTCCTCTTATCCTCATTCTTTATTTTCCATAATTATTTTTAACCCTACTTCCCTCTCCTCCCCCTCCCACCCAGGCTACTTCCCAGGCACCCTTACTATCGCCTTGTCCTGAAGAGATCCCACTATTCGTATGGGGATCGAAACGTCGTCGACCGTCGTCTCTAAACTCATTTCTTCACTATATATTTGTCATTTGAGTATGAGATGTTGATCTGACTTTTACGTATTCTCACCTTTCACCAAAAGTCACCTTTTAAGTCACCAGCCTGGGTTAAGGAAATCGGCTGATTTCCCTTTTAACCTCCGCACGGCTAGTTCACTTATTGTTGTGATTATTATGTTTTGTGATAACCTTTTTACCCTTCTTGCATGGGACCGCTGTTCCTTTAAAATACCTTGTAATGGGCCGTCACTTACAACTTTTGTAATTTATTTCCCGACTGGGAGTATGTGTAAAAGGGGGTTATATAGCTTAACTGCAATGTATGAATGTTTAGACAAATTTAAACATTTCCAACTTAGCAGAATAATTGTGAAAAATTGAGGGGGCCTGAGGTGTTTTTTTTACAGGGGTGCACAGCATTTAGAAGTTTGAAGACAACTGGTGTTGGGGTAGGTGTGTCACTTACAGGTGGCCACGGTTCTGATTTTGCTGGTCATTGAATACAGAAGCGGTATGACGTGTGTGATTGGCTCAATAACTGCACAGGTAATGTGAAAGCGTGTTGTGCTGATTTTTGCACTTATATGCCTCCCCTTCCACCAGGTGTGATGATGTGGTTGGACTGACACAGATGGTGCATTGGAAATACGCATCGTACTAGGGCAGGCTGTTCCAGGGCCGGACCACACTTGTATCTGCTCCAATGCAAAACCGTTATGGTCAGAATTTTTTGACTTAGTCAGAAGAACCATGTCGGTCGGTAAGCCATGTATTGTAGTGCAACATAATACTGCGGACGGAACAACCGCTTACATCACAACATTGGGCAGACCGACCGACAAGCCTGCAGAGGTTTACCGACCAGCATCGTATTCAGGTCCATTATGTTCTATTCTTCAGAAATATGAGAAATAAAGAAATGTATGTCTCTTCAAATTAGACCTTTAAAATAACTAAAATATAGTTTTTAAAAATGAATACACAACTAATTACATAACTGAATGTAACTTTACACAAATAAAATATTATTTTTTTTAGAAATATTAAAACAGTACTATACACTTAAACATATTAAACTATTAACCTAAACAGAATTGTAAACCCTACAAATCTTACTATTCGAACTCCGATCTAACAAAAAGCAGGGAAAGTGCTGGAAACGAAGGGCCATATGTAGATAGCTAAGTACCGGTCGGTAACGGCCGAAAATCGGTAATTTTCCCGTTACCGACCGGTATTTAGCCCTTTCCAATGTAGGAGGCAGGTTTTAAGGATTCGGTGATTTACCGATTCGGTATTTTAACAAATCGGTAAAATACCGATTCGGTAAATTACCGAATCCTCAAATCCTATGTAGGGAGCACTCAAGTGAGTGCTTTTTTGTTTCAAGGACTCGTTATTTACCACCAACTACAGGTTGGTGGTAAATACTGAATACCTGTTAAAAAGCACTTTTGTGCTTTTCTAGAAATGCCATGTGGCAGACATACATGCCCTTAGGGCATGTATGTGCGCCACATGTGCACACATGCACGATTGAGGGGTGCAACAGGGTGTCAATGTGACACCCTGCCACCCTTGAATCTGCTCCCCCTATTACCGAATCGGTATTTACCGAATCGGTAATAGTCAATGGCTTCCCATTCATTCCTATAAGCCTCCAGGCCCATAGGAATGAATAGGAAGGTATTCCTTATTACCGATTCAGTTAATACCGAATCAGTAATACCGAATATTACCGAATCGGTAAAATTTACCGATTTTTTACCTACTTTATATTTACCGATTCATAAATACCGAATCGGTAAAATTCGGTATTTAAGAATCGGTAAATATAAATTACCTACATATGAAATCACACAAATTTACTATTCCTTCTCCACACTAAGTAAACTCAGGGAAAGTTGTGGACACTTAAGCATAAAAAATTACCATTCCTAACCCAACCTAACTAAATTCAGGAAAAGTGCTGGATATTACACCATACTAAATTACTATTCCTACTCTAATCTAACTTAGGGCCTGATTAGGATGGTGGGGACCGCCCGATAGGCTGTCAGCGGTCCCGCAGTAGGCATTAGAATGCGACCGCCACCATGGCGGTCGCAAAGCCAATATTTTGCATTGTGGTGGGTGCTGTTGGCTGCAGCACCCACCGCAATGCAAAAAAGGGACACTGCGCATATCTCTGCACTGTGTGGTAGGCACCATGGCCACAGCTTAGGGCTAGGGTGAAAGGGGCACCCGCTACGGGCCCCTAAAGTTCCTTTCCATCTCCCTGTTCATGGCGGGTTAACCACCATGAACAGGGGTGGGGGAGGGATATCATAATCCCTACGGTGGTGCCAGGTAAGTTCCGCCACCATTGTAGGGAATGTGTGGCCCTCCACCTCAACGGCAGCCTCAAGGAGCCAGTCGGATGCTTGGCGGTTGCGCTTTCCGCTTGCTATTATAATATTGCGGGTGGAAGACATGCAAACGATGGCAGTGAGGCCACCACTGACAGGCTGTCGGTGGCGGTCTCACCATCATCGTAATTGGCCCCTTAATTCAGGAAAAATGCTAGACAATAAACAAGAAAAAATTACTATTCCAACTCTACAGTATCTAAATTCAGTAAAAGTGGTGGACAGTAAACCCGAAAAAATGACTGTTCCGAATCTCTAAAAAATGAGAAGTCCGTAGTTAGGAAGCTGGAACGTAAATCCCATAATACCCACTTTCCAATTAAATTGCGATAATCTTGCTATGCACTTTGAACAAAAAATTAACAATATCTACAATTCCCTTGCAAATAACATGACATCTATGACTGGAATCTCAGGAAGTCAAGATTGACCCTCAATCTTCCACCCTTGAATTTTTCTATCCTGTTATAGAGGATCAAATACAGACAGATTAAACTCAATAAAAACAGGTTCTTCGTCGGACCTTGCCCCCCCTCACATAATCAATACTCTGTCCCTTATTTTACTCACCTCAAATACTGACCTATGTAATATCTCTCTTCAGTCAGCCACTATAAATGGAAGACAGCATGCATCAAACCTCTTCTTAAAAAACCTACCGCAGACCCTCTGGACATGTCAAACTACAGACCTATATTCCTACTCCATTTCATATCTAAAATCCTAGAGTCTTTAGAGAATCAACAATTAGTGTCCTTTCTCGAATCCAACTACCTGCTGGACTCCTCTCAGTCAGGATTACGTGCATTTCATAGAACAGAGTCAGCCTTAATGGAATTCACTGATACCAGTAAGCTCGCCTTAGACCAGGGATCCTCAGTGCTGCTGGTTCTCTTGGATCTGTCAGCGTCATTTGATACCATCTCTCATCAAATCCTAGTGCAAAGATTAGGGGAGATCGGTATCACTGGTAAAGCCTTGGAATGGATGGAGAACTTTCTGTCTGAGCACACCCATTCAGTTCAGTTGGGCAACCACTCATCCAAACCCAGGGTCTTGGACAAAATGGTGCCACAGCGTTCAATCCTCAGCCCCTCTCTTTTAAACATTTATGTGGCTTCCCAGGCAAAACTTATTAGGTCATGTGGCTCTGAAAACTCCTATGCAGACGAAACGCAACTGGTCATCACTATGGATTATAACCCGACTCTTACTAAAATTTAATTCAAGGATTGTCTGCTAAAAATTGCATCATGGATGACCGCAAACTTTCTGCAGCTCAACATGAGTAAAACAGAGATCCTTTTATTTGGGAAATTCCACTCAGTCTGGTAGGCAGACTGTAGCCACAAGAGCTTGATTTACCACCTACCCCTAAAAAATATGAAAAGAACCTAGGAGTCCTCTTGGATGATAATCTCTCCAAGAGTGAGCATGTCAAAAGTATTTCCAGAACCTGCTTTGGACTCATGCGTATGCTTAAGAAATTCTTTCAGTGGCACCCCTCTACAGGCCAGGAAAACCCTAGTCCGAGCTCTGATAATAAGCCACAGTGATTACGGAAATGCCTTACTGGTGGGTATAAATGAAAGCCTCCTTATCAGGTTCCAGGTGGTGCAGAACACAGCTGCATGCCTCATCCTGAACCTCCACCCCTGCTCTCCATAATAACCTACGTTGCGCTCCCTCGATTGGTTATCGATTAAAAAACGTGCCCTTTTCAAACTTCTCTGTCTAGTCTTCAACACTCTGCACAGGAATGGACCTTGTTACCGTAAAAATAAACTACAGGCGTACAATCTTATCCGCAGCTTAGATCCAGTGATCTATTTTTATTACGCCCAAGTGTATTCGAACAACCAGATTTTGGGTGTCACTCCTTTTCATTCCCGGCGCATCACTGGAACCAGCTGCCCTTGTCCATACGCGCCTGTTCCTATTTCACTCTCTTCAATAAACCTAAAAAACTTGGCTGTGTAACCTCTAACCTTTCCAGTGTCGATATGTTCCCTTCTTCAATGGCACCTAGAGATCCCTTCGGGATGATTTGTGCATCCAATAAATTAAATAAATAAATACATATTCCAACTCCAAACTAGATAAATTCAGGGAAAGTGTTAGACACTAAACCAAAATAAATTACTATTCCTACTCCAAACTAACCAAATTCAGGGAAAGTGCTGGATACTAGACCAGAACAAATTACTATTCCAACTCCAAACTAACTAAATTTAGGGAAAGTGCTGGACACTAAACCCAAAATATAATATTCCTTCTCCAAGGTAACTAAATTAAGGGAAATTGCTGGACGCTAATCCAGAACAAATTACTATTCTAACTCCAAACTAACTAAATTCAAGTAGGATGCTAATAATAAGCAAGTTTATAAAGCGCATTGTTACACTCACTAGTGTGTCCCCGTGTTGTGGCTAATAAAGACGTGTCAGAAGCAGTTATGTAACCCATCTTAAAGGGGAACCTATGGGCGGAAAAACCATGTTTTCAGTCTTTTGCAAAAGAGCGATTCCCATGGTTCCAAACGGAGATCCAAGGGGAGGTCATTCCACTTCTTAGCCGCCAGATATCGGAAGGATTGGCCACCCAATATTGCTCTTTTAATAATCAGGATTTTGACCTGTCCTGTCCCCCAAGATCTGAGATGCCGGGTTGGAGTAAAGGGGGACAGTAGAATATGCAGATAGGTTGGACCTTTCCCCTGTAGAATGTGGTGGCTGACACACAGGGCCTTGAAAAGGATTCTCTCCTTAATCTGGAGCCAGTGAAGAGCCATGAGGGCATTCTTGGAGGAAGCTCTCCTGGGCAGCATCAGAACACGGTGGGCTGCCGCGTACTGTATGCATTGAAGTCTCTTCATACACTTGCTACTTGCTCCCAGGTATAGAGCGTTTCCGTAATCCAGGTGGGAAGTTACTAGAGCATGGACCAGGGTTTTTCTAGCTGCCACGGGAAGCACATCCAAGGTCTTCCGAAGTCCTTTCATTACTCCACAACATTTCCCGGCCACCAATATGGTGTGATTCTCAAAAGAGAGCTTGGTGTCCAGCCACATCCCTAGGTTTTTAACCTGATCGCTGGGGAAAGGAGTAGGGCCCAGGGTCGGCGGCCACCAAGATGAGGACCATATCGAGGGAGCTTTGCCCACCACTAGAACCTCCATTTTATTGCCATTAAGTTTTAAACAGTTAGTAGTCATCCAAGATGCCAGTTCCTGTAGACAAGTAGAGAAATAGGTGGCTGCCTCTTCGTGGAAGTGTGTCAATGAGACCACCAGTTGAGTGTCATCCGCGTATGACACAACGCTGATGCCATATTTGACAATAATCTCCGCCACTGGGGCGATATAGAGATTAAAGAGAGTGGGGCTTAGTATAGAGAGTTGGGGGACCCCTTGGGACAGCGTAATGCTTTTGGAATAGTGTGGTCGCTGATACACCTGAAAGCTTCGATCCTGTAAAAAGGACCCCAGCCATTCTAGGGACCGTTCAGCCACTCCGCCTTTACTAAGGCACTGTAGGAGTAATGGGTGGGCAACAGTGTTGAATGCAGCACTTAGGGCCAGGAGGACCAAGGCAACCGTCTGGTCCTCATCTACATGTCTGCGGATAGTTTCTGTTGACAGGAGTAGTGCAGATTCAGTAGAGTAAGTTGCTCGAAAACCTGATTGTGTAGGGTGTAATAAGCTGTGGGCCAACAATTGTGTATTGACCACTTTTTCAGCTATTTTCGCAAAATATGGTAGGAGTGAGACCGGTCGAAGGTTCTCCAGCTGACTCGCGCTCACATTCGGCTTCTTTTTTATGGAAAGGACAATTGCTTCTTTCCACTTTTCTGAGACCACTCCCAAGACAAAAGAGAGTTCAATGAGGTGCCTAATGTATGGTCCTATGATCTCAATGCTATCTCTCAACACTTTAGGAGTAGTGGGGCACCTAGGTAAGCCCGATTTAATACTTAAGGCTATGCCTTTGAGGTCGGCATAAGAGGGGAGAACATATTCACAGAGAAAGTCTGCCTTTCTCCAAATTAGACATCCCTTCCTTATCAGAACTCCCATTACGTGCTTCATCCGGGAAGGTAGAATAGATTCTTGCTACCCTCTCCACAAAGAAGTCTGCTACCAAATTGCAAGAATCCACCGAACTATTGTTGAAAGCCGTAGTTCTGGCTAGTGAAGAAATTTCTTTAAAAATTGTGAAGAGTTCTCTAGAAGAGTTCTCAGCTTGCTCAATCATATCACTGTAGTAGGTGGCCCAAGGTTTTCGTTTGAGGGAGTGATAATGTTTTAGACTGATTTTGTATTCGGTCTTCTTGTGATCTGAAAAGTCTTTCCTCCATACTCGTTCTAAACGTTTGCATCCAGTCTTAGCTATCCTGAGTTCCTCATCAAACCATAGTACCGTTTTTTATGGTCTCCCTTGCGCACTCGAGGACCATGGGGCTACTCTATCTAGTGCCTCTGTAATCCGTTCATCTAGTGATCTACAGGCCACCTGGAGGGCCTGATTAAAGCTGGCTGTTGAGAACCTAGTTTGACAAAAAGAGAGATGACCCAAACTAGTTCCAGGGAACAGGGTTCTTAAAACAACTAAGCAAGGAGGTAGATCCCTGGAGAACACACTCAAACAACTGAAATGTTGATTCTTGTGCAATCCTTACATAACACAATATATCACTCTCCACTCTCTCAGGCAACCATATTCCAAACCCAAATACAATTCAGACTGAAATGCAATGCATACACTTTTGTCAGTTAAAATAAATTTTACTGTTTTTAAAATTTCGAAAAAATTCTGAAAAAATACATTGTTATTAATACATAAAAAGATTCGTCATTTAATACATAGCAGTGTCTTTCAACATGGTTCCTAAACAATCATAGACACAAAAACCTATTGTAACCCTACTTACTACAGACAATCAATATTTCCTGTTAAGAAATGTATTAGATCCCAAAGCTATATAGAATCTGTCTGGCACTTTTTAGTAAGGAAAAATGTCCTTATCATCTAAAAGTCCCTCGCTATTTGGGATTCGAAAAAGCAGGAGCGTCGACGCGTTTCGGTGGTCTATAAGCTCTAAAAGCTTTACCACCTTCTTCAGGACAAATTACGATATCGGGTCACAAATCTTCTTGTGGTGCAAATCATATCTATTATACAAAGAAGGAAGGTGTTAACTTACATCCTAATGTTCCCTCATAGTCATCCAATACAATTTTAAAAAAACATCCTATATATCACATGTTATGAACATCATATGTATCATACAGTTTATCTTAAAAGGAAGTTTTACTAAAAAGGTTTACATTGCATTTCAAGATGAGATCTGTAGACATCAATCTCACTCTCCAATCATCCTTACATTTATACTTTAAATAGTACATCCATCTCTCACTCTCATACAGTACACTGATGTTGATCCCATTTATTTTGAAGGTCTACACTTAATACTGACCGTAAGGGACATCTGTCATGTACCAGTATTAGGACTAAAGTAGCCCTATCCTATATCTTCCCAATGCTCTATTCCGCTTCTAAAAATATAAAGTATAACATAATTATAGGTAACAGGATGGCCATTCTTTTAATTCACCACTTCTTTTTAGTGTTCTCACTGAAATGAGTACCTTAGATTTATTTCCTCATTCCAGACTTTATCCCCTTCTTCTTTATCTTATATCGTACTGACACTGTCCACGTTTATTGATTTTGGTGGTGTCTCCACATCAGCCGTATATTTTAGGGGTCGCGTATGTGGAATGCCGGAATAAACAGGGCATGATGTTCAAATAATCATCTACCCTTACATTCAAGCTTGTCATATCTCAAAAAATTAATTACAGGCTTACCTCGAAAAAGTTTTGGTTTAAGATATTATGGGCGAGGGTAATTTTATCCGCACTGTTTTCTTCCCCTTGCAGATTTATGATGTATCTGTCCAGGTTGTGCTTGGCAATCTGTGGATAAACGAATAACTCTATTTGTACCAACTAATGTCCTTATCTGCAGAAAAACTTTCTTTCTTATTCGCCATTAAAAATATATAAGGATTCTTTTTTTAATTATTTTAGGGGTGCCTTATTAATTTTCCCCATTTGTCATTCATGCTAGCATGTTCTTGCCACGTTTATCAATATTAATTTACAAGTATAACCTAGATATCTCCTAATTGTCTCAGGCCACCTTCTGACTTCATACTAAGTTTTTCTCCAAGTCAGTCCCCCAGTAGTTTGGAGAAGCTAGCGTTATCTCGTTTCCTTCGCACGCCATTGCAATGCTTACCTTGCTATTGAACGGTGTTTTTCTTCCTCGCCTCGCTTTCGGTATAAAGAGCCCGTCTTGGCCGAATGTCTTTCTTTTATGACCTCATCAGAGATCCATAATCCTCTGGGTGCTCAAACCCGAGGTACGGGACGGACGTTTTCTATGTTTGCGGTGTTATGTATACGATCAGCTTTCGCCGCCATCTTTGAAAGGGCTCATACCTCATATGTAGCTACTATTTGATGAGTTCGTAATATGAAAATGTGATGGCCAAACTAGTCTCTTATTACCCTTGGCAACAGGATCCTATTAACAAGTCGTGATCAATATGTATTCAAAATAGAAGTTAAAATTATGTGACCGTGCTAAGTTCTAAAGCACGGCCAAACATGCCACGTTTTTTTTAATAAAAGAAAAAAAGAAAAAAAAAAAGACAATCTTTATACGAGCTGTTCTAATGCTACATTATCGTTGCTCTCTGGTCCCACTTCATAACGTATATGGAGCGGCCATCTTTTAAGGTGGTATAGATGTAGGCACACATGTGGTAGAGTACATCGTAGGACAAATTCCTGAAACTTTATATTGTACTAATATGCAGAAATCAACAGTATGTTTATTAGTTACAGAAACGAGGGGATATGTTGAATTTAATCCTATGTATATTTGTTCCCTGCACATTTAGTGTTTATATAGCCTCTTTTTGGACTATCATTTCATTGTATATGTACCCTCTATCCTCAATGTCCAATCAGGTTTGTATAATGGTTTCCCAATCAAACTTGATCATAAACCACTGTTCCTGCTTTTTTCTATGCTGTATACAGTTCCCCTTTCTCTTCTGCTCCATAATCTTTTGCCGAACTACCCACCTCAATTCATTTGCGTTGTGGTCCTTCTCTCTCCAGTGATTCACAAGAGGGGCATTTTCTTTGCTAGTATTAATGGCTGATTTATGTTCACCTATCCTGATTCTCAACTCTCTTCCTGTTTCCCCTATATATCCATACCCACATAGGCAGAGAATAAGGTACACAAGATGTTTACTCCTACAGTTGTTTAAAGTTTTAATTTCATATTTGGAGGAGTTTAAAGTTATTTCTTTTGTGACCAGACACTGGTTACATACACTACAACTGCCACATTTGTTATTGCCCCTCGCCCTGCTACCGAGTATAGTTTGTTGGGTCTCGGTCATATCTTCTCTATACGTATGGACCAAAGTGCTACGGAGGTTTTTATTCTTTCTGTAAGCAAATAGTGGTTTTGGCAGAGTGACTTCTGTTCCATCGTTAAGAATTTTCGGGTTGTGATTAACTATGTTTTTCACTTTGTTGCTTATACCAGAAAATTGGCTCACCATAACTATTTTATCCATGGTTTTTTCTCTTTTCTGATTTTCAAGGAGACTCTCCCTATCATAGAATCTGGCTCTTTTTAGGGAGTGATTAATGAGCCTCTTGGGATAACCCCTATCTCTAAATGTCATCTTAGTTTCTTCAGCATGTTTGTAAAAGTCCTCTGCAGATGTACAGTTTCTTCTTAGCCGGAGAAACTCACTAAAGCGTACAAAGGGTATACTGTCTTTTTGGCTTCTTAGGTGATAGCTATTTTAGTGAAGTAAAGTATTGCGATCAATTTCCTTTTTAAATAGTTCCACTGCTAATTGTCCTTCCTCCTGCTTGATGCTGATATCTAGAAAGTTTACTTTGTTATTGCTGTACTGTGCTGTGAAGTTCAGATTCCTATCACCAAGGTTAATCCATTCCAAGAAGTCTTTTAGTTCTAACTCTGGGCCCATCCAGATTAAAAAAAAATATCATCTATGAACCGGACCCAGTTGCGTATGTTTTCATAAAAAGGACTCACTTCATTGTATATGTGCGTTTCCTCAAACATACTGACATATATACATGCCAGGCTCGGCGCACATGTGGCTCCCATACTGGTACCTTTACGTTGAATATATAAATCTTGTTTGAATAAAAAGATATTATTCAGAAGTACCATTGACACACATTTGAGGATAAACTCCTTATTAGCACCAATAATTTCAGTTGTTTCTAGCAGGTTCTTGATGACTTCTATGGTGTCTTCCTAGGGAATATTAGTATATAGTGCTTCTATATCTAGAGTCACCATAAATTCCCTTGCGCTGTTGAATGGGATCCCCTCTATTTTGGAGATCATATCCTTGGTGTCTTTTATGTAGGATTTTTGTTTCTGCACTATCGGTTTAAGGAATCTATCTGCAAACTTACTCAATGGTTCCAATAGTGAATCTATGGACGCAACAATTGGCCTTAAAGGAGGATTGTTTAAGCATTTATGGATTTTAGGCAACCCATAAAATGCTGGCGTTTTAGGGTGGCTGATATTTAAAAACTTATATTCTTCCTCACTGATCACATCATTATTTTTAGCTGTCATCAAGAGATAATCTACCTCTTTCTTTAGATCTGTTAATTTATATTGTGATACCCTTGAGTAATGTCTTTCATTCGACAGGAGTTCTAGTTCCCCACGCTCATAGTCTTTGGTATCCAACACTACTACTCCCCCCCCTTTATCTGCTGGCTTTATGGTAATGGTTTTGTCTTTTGAAAGTGAATCAATTGCCTCTCTTTGTATTTTAGATATATTGTGTATTGGAAATTGTTTTTCAGTAAGAAGATTCCCCACTTCCATCTTAACCATTGCTTCAAAAATTTCCACATTTTTTCCCACCATGCCTAAATTTGGGTTAAATGTAGATTTAGCTCTAAGGCCGGATTCGTTGGGTGCCTCTCTATCCGGTCTATTCTCAAAAAACCTACGGAGGCGTACTTTCCGGAAAAATGCCCTAAGGTCCTTTTCCATCTGAAATGTGTTTATTCCTGACGTGGGGACAAAGTTAAAACCCATTCCCAATATTTCCTCCTCTGTTCTATTTAATTGTCTGTTTAAAAGATTTATAATAGGGGTCTGTCTTATTTCCAATATTTTTTGTTTCTTGTCCTCATGTATTCTTGTGGGGGTGCATTCCTTTGATATTCCTGCATGGGAGGGTCCCTCCCCCCCGGAATCTCATAGGGGTGCTCCTTCCTCTGTGTGAGAATCCCCTTTGGGGTCTTTGTTGGCGTTGCCCTAAAAAATCATCATATTCTCTATCTTGATTTTGACGATTACCCTCATCTCTATTTTGGTTCTCTTCATCTCCACTACTTTCTGAGGTATCCGAGAAGTTGACATGTTTAGGTCTTCTTTGAAAGAATCTCCCCCTGGGTTGTCTGTCCCAGCTTGATTTTTGTTTTTCTGTATAGTATTCTTTCTTTAAAAAGGGATAAACCACCTCATGGCTGGATCTATTTATATCCCTTTTAAGTTTTAAAGTTTTTCTATTGGTAAGATATTCATAATACCCATGCATGTCTTGATTGATCTCATCGATATTTTTCTTGGCATCCTCTAGGGCATTCTTCTCATGTAAGTTCTTTTCTAGATCTTCTATTTCTCTCTTTTCTATCAGAATAGTCTGCTGAGCTGTCTCAATGATTAGTAACATCCAATCTCTACTGCAGCGATTGGAAACAAACATCCAGGTCTCTAGAAATGTTCTATTGTAGACAAATAAACCTGGTTCATTCCGAACCTGGAGGCCTATAGGTATTGTAACAACGCAGACGTAAACTGAAAACTGAGTGGAACAGGCTGGGAATCCGATCCTGCAGACAAGCAATCATTGCAGCATTAATGCCAGAAAACACAGTTCTAAACATCGCTGTTACAATTTTCTTACGAAATGCTTACTGCTCTTTTAAGTAGTTATGGGCCGGTTCGTTTTTATGCTTGTTTAAGAGCTATTCCATTTTTATCCTGTGATTTCTTAACTGCTGCTTATATCTTTTTATTGAATTGTTGACTTGCACAATTGGCTGTCATTTTACGGTCCATGGTTTGCACTTATGGTCCTTGTCAAAGACCTGAATCTAAATGCATTTTAAATGTTAAACTGGTCATTGTACTTTGCACACTAAGTCCTTTTCCATTGATAGATTGGAGAAGTTTTTTATTGTACTATGAAGTTTCCATTAACTACTGTTTTTATGTCAAGGTTTTTTTTAAAAATGTTTTGCTGCGTAACTTTGAGGTGACCTTTTAAAGATATTTTTATATCTAAATAAAGTATACCTACCTACCAAAAGGTATAGTGCCAGATCTAACATACTCCACCATGAAATCAGCATGGAGCTCTGTTCTGATTACTTTCTTTTTTAGATTTATAAGCTGATTCCATTTTTCTCCTCCATTGGGGATTACCATGATATTGTGTCCGCTTTTATTAGAGCTCATTATTTTATTGAGCTGTTCTTCACTGAACCCAAAGGTTTTCAGTGTATCCACTCTCTAGTAGAGAAAGAATTGATCTCCAGCCGGAATGGCCGTACATGTAGTTTGACAAAAAGAGAGATGACCCAAACTAGTTCAAGGGAACAGGGTTCTTAAAACAAAGCCAACAAGGACCCCAAAGGGGATTCTCAAACAGAGGAAGGAGCACCCCTATGAGATTCCAGGGGGGGGGGGAATATCAAAGGAATGCATCCCCACAAGAATACATGAGGACAAGAAACAAAAAATATTGGAAATAAGACAGACCCCTATTATAAATCTTTCAAGCAGACAATTAAATAGAACAGAGGAGGAAATATTGGGAATGGGTTTTAACTTTGTCCCCACGTCAGGAATAAACAAATTTCAGATGGAAAAGGACCTTAGGGCATTTTTCAGGAAAGTACGCCTCCGTAGGTTTTTTGAGAATAGACCGGATAGAGAGGCACCCAACGATTACGGCCTTAGAGCTAAATCTACATTTACCCCAAATTTAGGCATGGTGGGAAAAAATGTGGACATTTTTGAAGCAATGGTTAAGATGGAAGTGGGGAATCTTCTTACTGAAAAACAATTTCCAATACACAATATATCTAAAATACAAAGAGAGGCAATTGATTCACTTTCAAAAGACAAAACCATTACCATAAAGCCAGCAGATAAAGGGGGGGGGAGTAGTAGTGTTCGATACCAAAGACTATGAGCGTAGGGCACTAGAACTCCTTTCGAATGAAAGACATTACTCAAAGGTATCACAATCTAAATTAACAGATCTAAAGAAAGAGGTAGATTATCTCTTGATGACAGCTAAAAATAATGATGTGATCAGTGAGGAAGAATATAAGTTTTGAAATATCAGCCACCCTAAAACGCCAGCATTTTATGGGTTGCCTAAAATCCATAAATGCTTAAACAATCCTCCTTTAAGGCCAATTGTTGCGTCCATAGATTCACTATTGGAACCATTGAGTAAGTTTGCAGATAGATTCCTTAAACCGATAGTGCAGAAACAAAAATCCTACATAAATGACACCAAGGATATGATCTCCAAAATAGAGGGGATCCCATTCAACAGCGCAAGGGAATTTATGGTGACTCTAGATATAGAAGCACTATATACTAATATTCCCCAGGAAGACACCATAGAAGTCATCAAGAACCTGCTAGAAACAACTGAAATTATTGGTGCTAATAAGGAGTTTATCCTCAAATGTGTGTCAATGGTACTTCTGAACAATATATTTTTATTCAAACAAGATCTATATATTCAACGTAAAGTTACCAGTATGGGAGCCACATGTGCGCCGAGCCTGGCATGTATATATGTCAGTATGTTTGAGGAAACGCACATATACAATGAAGTGAGTCCTTTTTATGAAAACATACGCAACTGGGTCCGGTTCATAGATGATATTTTTTTTATCTGGACGGGCCCAGAGTTAGAACTAGAAGACTTCTTGGAATGGATTAACCTTGGTGATAGGAATCTGAACTTCACAGCACAGTACATCAATGACAAAGTAAACTTTCTAGATACCAGCATCAAGCAGGAGGAAGGACAATTAGCAGTGGAACTATTTAAAAAGGAAACTGATCACAATACTTTACTTCACTATAATGGCTATCACCCAAGAAGCCAAAAAGACAGTATACCCTTTGGTGAGTTTCTCCGGCTAAGAAGAAACTGTACATCTGTAGAGGACTTTTACAAACATGCTGAAGAAACTAAGACGAGATTTAGAGATAGGGGTTATCCCAAGAGACGTATTAATCACTCCGTAAAAAGAGCCAGATTCTATGATAGGGAGAGTCTCCTTGAAAATCAGAAAAGGGAAAAAACTATGGATAAAATAGGTATGGTGAGCCAATTTTCTGGTATAAGCAACAAAGTGAAAAACATATTTAATCACAACTGGAAAATTCTTAACGATGGAACAGAAGTCACTCTGCCAAAACCACTATTTGCTTACAGAAAGAATAAAAACCTCCGTAGCACTTTGGTCCATACGTATAGAGAAGATATGACCGAGACCCAACAAACTATACTCGGTAGCAGGGTGAGGGGGAATAACAAATTTGGCAGTTGTAGTGTATGTAACCAGTGTCTGGTCATAAAATAAATAACTTTAAACTCCTCCAAATATGAAATTAAAGCTTTAAACAACTGTAGGAGTAAAAATCTTGTGTACCTTATTCTCTGCCCATGTGGGTATGGATATATAGGGGAAACAGGAAGAGAGTTGAGAATCAGTATAGGTGAACATAAATCAGCCATTAATACTAGCAAAGAAAATGCCCCTCTTGTGAATCACTGGAGAGAGAAGGACCACAACACTAATGAATTGAGGTGGGTAGTTCTGGAAAAGATTATGGAGCAGAAGAGAAAGGGGAACTGTATACAGCGTAGAACAAAAGCAGGAACAGTGGTTTATGATCAAGTTTGACACCATTAGAAATGGGTTAAACAGTAGAGAGGATTGGGAAACCATTATACAACCCTGATTGGACATTGAGGATAGAGGGTACATATACAATGAATTGATATTCCAAAAAGAGGCTATATAAACACTAAGGTGCCGATCACGATCCGGTAAAAAATTCCCCTGTGCGACTCGTATCCGGTCTTTTTACCGTACGAATCGTACAAGTGCCGTACGAACTGGCAATCACGATTCGCATGGTAAAAAGTCCATACGAACCGCATTGGGAATATTTCCCCACACGTCCTCGGGTCGGAAAATGTGTCCGACACGTCCACGGACGATTTACCGTACAAACGTGAAAAGTCAAGTCCGACCGAGGAATCACGATCCATCCCGTGCGTCCGAGGTTACAACCGTATGGAAAAAACACCGTCCGCACCGAACTCCTACAGCAACCATGGAGACATGTGCCCGCATACGCGCCCAACACTCCCCCCAGCCCCCGTACGTCCGACACGTACCCCCCGTGTATGTACACCCCCACCCGTCTAGGTACACCCCAGTACGTCCGAGTCCTACCCCCACACCTGTACGTGTCATACCCCCGTGTACCCACACCCCAGTACGTGTCGTACCACCGTCTATGTACACCCCAGTACGTTCCAGTCGTACCCCCACCCCAGTACGTGTCGTACCACCGTCTATGTACACCCCAGTACGTTCCAGTCGTACCCCCACCCCAGTACGTGTCGTACCACCGTCTATGTACACCCCAGTACGTTCCAGTCCTACCCCCACCCCAGTACGTGTCGTACCACCGTCTATGTACACCCCAGTACGTTCCAGTCGTACCCCCACCCCAGTACGTGTCGTACCACCGTCTATGTACACCCCAGTACGTTCCAGTCGTACCCCCACCCCAGTACATGTCGTACCACCGTCTATGTACACCCCAGTACGTTCCAGTCGTACCCCCACCCCAGTACGTGTCGTACCACCGTCTATGTACACCCCAGTACGTTCCAGTCGTACCCCCACCCCAGTACGTGTCGTGCCACCGTCTATGTACACCCCAGTACGTTCCAGTCCTACCCCCACCCCAGTACGTGTCGTACCCCCGTGTACCCACACCCCAGTACGTGTCGTGCCACCGTCTATGTACACCCCAGTACGTTCCAGTCCTACCCCCACCCCAGTACGTGTCGTACCACCGTCTATGTACACCCCAGTACGTTCCAGTCCTACCCACACCCCAGTACGTGTCGTACCCCCGTCTATGTACACCCCAGTACGTTCCAGTCATACCCCCACCCCAGTACGTGTCGTACCCCCGTGTACCCACACCCCAGTACGTGTCGTACCACCGTCTATGTACACCCCAGTACGTTCCAGTCGTACCCACACCCCAGTACGTGTCGTATCCCCGTGTACCCACACCCCAGTACGTGTCGTACCACCGTCTATGTACACCCCAGTACGTTCCAGTCCTACCCCCACCCCAGTACGTGTCGTACCACCGTCTATGTACACTCCAGTACGTGTCGTACCACCGTCTATGTACACCCCAGTACGTTCCAGTCGTACCCCCACCCCAGTACGTGTCGTACCACCGTCTATGTACACCCCAGTACGTTCCAGTCCTACCCCCACCCCAGTACGTGTCGTACCCCCGTCTATGTACACCCCAGTACGTTCCAGTCGTACCCCCACCCCAGTACGTGTCGTACCCCCGTCTATGTACACCCCAGTACGTTCGTCGTACCCCCACCCCAGTACGTGTCGTACCCCCGTGTACCCCCACCCCAGTACGTGTCGTACCACCGTCTATGTACACCCCAGTACGTTCCAGTCCTACCCCCACCCCAGTACGTGTCGTACCACCGTCTATGTACACCCCAGTACGTTCCAGTCCTACCCCCACCCCAGTACGTGTCGTACCACCGTCTATGTACACCCCAGTACGTTCCAGTCCTACCCCCACCCCAGTACGTGTCGTACCACCGTCTATGTACACCCCAGTACGTGTCGTACCACCGTCTATGTACACCCCAGTACGTTCCAGTCGTACCCCCACCACAGTACGTGTCGTACCACCGTCTATGTACACCCCAGTACGTTCCAGTCCTACCCCCACCCCAGTACGTGTCGTACCCCCGTCTATGTACACCCCAGTACGTTCCAGTCGTACCCCCACCCCAGTACGTGTCGTACCCCCGTCTATGTACACCCCAGTACGTTCCAGTCGTACCCCCACCCCAGTACGTGTCGTACCCCCGTGTACCCCCACCCCAGTACGTGTCGTACCACCGTCTATGTACACCCCAGTACGTTCCAGTCCTACCCCCACCCCAGTACGTGTCGTACCACCGTCTATGTACACCCCAGTACGTTCCAGTCCTACCCCCACCCCAGTACGTGTCGTACCACCGTCTATGTACACCCCAGTACGTTCCAGTCGTACCCCCACCCCAGTACGTGTAGTACCACCGTATATGTACACCCCAGTACGTTCCAGTCATACCCCCACCCCAGTACGTGTCGTACCCCCGTGTACCCCCACCCCAGTACGTGTCGTACCACCGTCTATGTACACCCCAGTACGTTCCGGTCCTACCCCCAACACAACCTCCTAAGTACGGAGCGCACCCCAGGCCCCAACATCACCACCGCATGTACGAGTCGTACCAACCCACACACAAGGACAGCACCGTACAACCAAATGGCCCATGTACACACCGTACACACGCTCAAAACGCACGTACACAACCAGGACAAAACAAAACAACACAAGAATACACCATTCGAATGGCACAAAGCCACTAAACATGTCCAACAACCACTAAAACAACACATTCACTGACCTGCAACTGCCAAAAACAAACAGAGGCCAAATACACCACCACTCCTTATAACCAACCCACCCAAGATTCAAACACAGCCACACCCACCAATGGACCAATAAAAAGGGCCCACACACACAAACCATGAGCCTTTGCAACAGACTCACTGCTGCCAGACACCACAGAACCACACTACAAGCTACACCACACCTTACACTTGCACACCTTCACACAACCACCCTCACAAACACCCCCTCATCACATTCACACACACAAACACACAACCATCCACACACCCCCCAACATCCACCCCCCCCCCACCACCATCCCCACCCACACCCCTCACCATGCCCACCACCAAGAATCCAAAGTTCAGTAACCGAGAATTGGAGGTCCTTGTTGATCAAATCCTCAGAGTCGAGCCACAGATCTTTGGAACATTGGTCAGAAGCACCAGCCTGGCAGCAAAAACTGCCATGTGGCAGACCATCGTCGATGCTGTGAATGCTGTTGCGGACACCAGACGGACCAAGCAGGAATGCCAGAACAGGTGGTACGATCTGCGGAGGAGGGTCCGAGCCAAGAGGCAGGATGAACACGACCAGGCCAACGCCACCGGAGGAGGGCCCTCCCGCAGACCCGTACAGTACCATCCCTGGGAGGAGAGGGTGATGGCCATACTGCCGGTGGAGGCAGTCGAAGGATTAGAAGGACTCCGAGACCCGGGTGAGTACACAAACAACGCACCTCACAAGGGGGGAACGGCATCCACAACCAAAATCACCAACAGGCACGCAACCACCACAAGCCATCGCATGACTCAACCACACTCCATGAGCACGCACATGCCACTGCTGCCACCATGCCCCATGCACCCAGCTGGACAATGTCAAGTCACAGGCCACAGAAGACAACAACACATGACACGGTAACCCGGATGGCGGGAGGCTGGGCCCAAAAAAGCACATAGTGCAACTCAGAAGCAGACAACAATGCCCTCTGCCCATATGGCCTAGGTCACAGCCAGACAAACAGTGTGTCCCAACACAGGAATGACTTGCCAGCAAATGGCGGACGCCTTGCGTCAACACATGGGGGTGAAGGCACTGTTTTGCACATGACAGCAGCTAATGAACAGCCAACATTGTGAAAGAGTGGCAGCACACACCACCACAGCAGCAGCGCACAGACACAGACACTACACCCAATGGGTGCCTGGAGATCAGAAACAAACTCACATCAACAATCCAAGGGCCACTCAAAGATCTGCTAACAGTGTGTGCCCAGGAAGCTGGGCCGAGGTGACAGAGGGTGACACACGGAGGGAGGGAGAGGGGGACAGAGAGGGAGGGAGACGGACAGAGGGAGGAGGCTGACACACGGAGGGAGGGAGAGGGGGACTGAGAGGGAGGGAGAGGGGGACAGAGATGGAGGGAGAGGGGGACAGAGATGGAGGGAGAGGGGGACAGAGAGGGAGGGAGAGGGGGACAGAGATGGAGGGAGAGGGGGACAGAGAGGGAGGGAGACGGACAGAGGGAGGAGGCTGACACACGGAGGGAGGGAGAGGGGGACTGAGAGGGAGGGAGAGGGGGACAGAGATGGAGGGAGAGGGGGACAGAGATGGAGGGAGAGGGGGACAGAGATGGAGGGAGAGGGGGACAGAGAGGGAGGGAGAGGGGGCAGAGATGGAGGGAGAGGGGGACAGAGAGGGAGGGAGACGGACAGAGGGAGGAGGCTGACACACAGAGGGAGGGAGAGGGGGACTGAGAGGGAGGGAGAGGGGGACAGAGATGGAGGGAGAGGGGGACAGAGATGGAGGGAGAGGGGGACAGAGATGGAGGGAGAGGGGGACAGAGAGGGAGGGAGAGGGGGACAGAGATGGAGGGAGAGGGGGACAGAGATGGAGGGAGAGGGGGACAGAGAGGGAGGGAGACGGACAGAGGGAGGAGGCTGACACACGGAGGGAGGGAGAGGGGGACTGAGAGGGAGGGAGAGGGGGACAGAGATGGAGGGAGAGGGGGACAGAGATGGAGGGAGAGGGGGACAGAGATGGAGGGAGAGGGGGACAGAGAGGGAGGGAGACGGACAGAGGGAGGAGGCTGACACACGGAGGGAGGGAGAGGGGGACACAGAGGGAGCGAGACACAGGGAGAGCCAATCAGCCGTGTTGCGTGTGTGAATGTCTGCTCGTCAGCAGGTAGACTGCGTGCATGTAGACAAGGGTGGCCAGTGCCAGAAGCCCCCCTCTTCACCATGGCAAAACACATGGCCATGTCACAACCTGTTCACGAGCACAAGGACAGCTACCTGGATCATATAAGTGTGTGGATCCACTCCATGTGCACATGTACAGTGCATGGCTCGCCACACCTGCCCACTCCACTGCTGACTGCAGTCACACTTGACGCAGCAAGTAAGACTGTGCCACACATAGTTAAAGGGGCCAAAGTGGTGCCCAAGGGACACACCCATGCACAAGTGCACTGTGAGTGGAATGCAAGACCAATCCTAATTCCAAGAGGAAATGTGCCAACTTTGAAAATGATGAAACATGGATGTTGCATGGACAAAAATTAACATTGTCTCTCTCACACACAGGTCAACGTCGTGGTGCACCCCCCAACACTGGGGGGGAACACTCACAGGACCTGGATCTGCAGGAGCCCGATCCCACCGGCAGCGACCACTCTCACCACTCTGCGGACGACCCCGACCAACCTGGCCCCTCTGGTGTCCAACCACCTGCAGCACCTGCGTCAGGTACAACTGTGCCAACCACCACCCCCACTCCTGCCACATCCCAGGAGACACCCAGGATCCCTGCCCCAACACCACAATGCAGCCAGGCTGGCCAGGAGGGACACGGTGTCCCGGGCACCCAGGAGGAGGCAGGCGACAACGCCAATGCCACCCCTCAGGGGTCCCGGAGACCCCATGTGCCCACAAGGGCAGGCCAGGCGCAAGTGGGCAGGGGTGGTGGGAGTGGAGGACGGCGGAGGCGCGAGCCTGACCAGTTGGCTGGGGATCCCGCATTGTCCCATGTCCGTAACATCCTGGACACATACCGGGAGGACACCACGGGCATGGCCCAGGTTGTGTCCACCCTCAATGAGATCAAGGGGAGCCTCGATGAGATAAAGACCCAGCAGGCCCAGCAACATGCCTGTCAACTGCAACACCAACGGAGGATGGAGGACAGACAGGCTGAGCAAGTGACGGCATTCCAGGGGATTCACGCTACACTCCGTCGGATGGCCGACACCATGGCCGACCCTCCCTGTGCCAGAAGGCGGAGAACATCACCACCCACAGGGAGGGATCAGGAGGAGGAGGAGGAAACATCCGACGGAGCATCCCAGACGTCGTCACGGCCTGCTGGTGAGGTTCCCCGCAGGAGGCCGGGTCGTCCACGGAAAGGACCGTGAGGGTGGCTGCTACATCACCATCTCCCAGGACACCTGGCCTGGCACCTGGCCCACTGGAGCAACAGCATCACAGCATCAAGAGGCATTCTCTGCCACATGGCCCTGCTGGTCACTGGCTGACCAATGTTGACAAAGACTGTGGCATGGACTCTGAGGATTTCCAATGGCAAGGACCCCAACTCCCCTACTGAACTTTGGATTCAAACATCCCGGAAAGACCCTTACTTTGCCCCCCCCCCCCCACTAATAAATCACACTATGATGAGTAGATGCCTGCTGGTAGCATTATTAAGTAACATGTGTCTTGTAAAGTCTAAACATGCCTGAGTCATCTTTTGTCTTCAACCATCCACACCCTGGGGCCTGAGTCTGGCACAGGACACATGGGTCACAGTGTATTAGGCAAGACAGACATACACACCCGTGATGGGCCCAACCAGCTGAGGGGGTTGCCGAACAACCGTGCTGACACACACATTGAGTACAGCAACTGTCATGCGCAGTGGTCAGGGATCCAGTCCAGTGTCCTGGGGGGCACCCAGGCATGTGTAGACAGGTGGCAGAACCATGTCCTGCAAGCCGGAGTCCGGTGGATGCCGAGAATGGGGGCCTGGCCAACGTTGGATGCATGGGGATGGCACATGTCACAATACCAACACAGTCATGGACATCATGCCCAATACACAGTCTCAGCCCACACACACAGCTTGCATCTTGCAACTCGACACATTGACACATAGCCACAATCAGGGAATAACATGCCAGACATGCAGGATGCACCGTGGCAACACACCAGCATTGACTGAGAAGAGGCACCTTGGAGGCATAGGGACACCTTTATTAGACATGTATTCGGGATTGCAGAGGCCACTCGAAGTACACATGAACACATCATGTGGAGTAACATGTGGGTCCAACACTGGCACCCCCCTTCTGCAGCACACATGCGTGTTTGCCATGGAATTGGCACACAAGCGTCGGCTAACAGCTAAATACCCACAGCTGCACACAGAGAGCCTGCCATACACCATAGATCCGCTGATGTCGAAGTCCCACACCATGTCCAGCCAATGCTAACCGTATGTGGCCGAGGGCAGTGTCACACACATTGATGCCATCATCACAATCCCCTATCCCATCACTGATGCCTGTCAACCAGGCAGACCATCTATTCAGGTGTACACAGCTGCATGTCGTGTCCCATGGGGATGCGACATGGCTGCAGAGGAACAACACATCGACAGGGGCAGTGTGCATACATCGTGAACAACTGCCACACCCAATACACCCCAGATGCATCCCTTACCCCATGGAGACTTCCAAACGTGTCCGTGCCTGTAACGCTGAGTCAGCCCACGATGTCATGTCCATGATGAATAGCAGTGCCACAACGATGCAACCAGCAGACGGCATGTGCAGGTACCTGGGGAAGAGAGACACACAAGAAGTCAGCCACAAAAAGCACAGCCACTTGCATGTGCATTTACTCGACACATGTATGGATGACAACATGCTAGGTCATTATAATGACTGGGGAAATACTACCATCACTGGCACCATCACTCCGGTGACACACCCACACACACCTCTGAGTCACGTGCCATACATGCAGGTGGAGACACACATCACAACGCATGCCACACGGGGACCAATGCGTGCACACTCAGACACTGGTACTCACCACTAAGCAAAGAAGTCGCGTATGAGCCGACTCCGGATGTCCTCTTGCGGCTCCACATCCTCCACATCACTAGCCCCATTGCCAAGCCCTTCGTCCTCCACGGGTGGATGGTCCTCGTCATGTTGATTCAGGATGAGTGGCACAGCTCTTTTAACTGCCATGTTGTGCAGCATGCAGCAGACCATGAAGATCTTGCAGACCTTTGCCGGGGCATAAGGGAGTGCACCGCCGGTCTTGTGGAGGCACCGGAATCGGCTCTTCAGCATGCCAAATGTCCTCTCTATCACTCGCCTTGTCCGGCCATGGGCGGTGTTGTAGCGGAGCTGTGCCGGCGTGATGGGGTTGCGGAGAGGTGTGATCAGCCATGGCATGTTGGGATAGCCAGCGTCCCCTACATGGGAAGCACATGGTCATCGTTAGAAGTGGTGAAGCGGTCGTGCTGGTAGGCGATACAGAATAGAAGACAGACAGACTGTACCCACCTACAACACATGCCCGTTCGTTGCGCAGCTGCATCATCATATCAGGCATCCCGCTACGCCTCATGATGTAGGCATCGTGTGCTGATCCTGGAAAACGAGCACAGACATGTGAAATCACCATGTTGGAGAGACACACCACAAGGGCATTGATGGAGTGGTAGTGCTTCCGATTGCGGTACGCCACCTCCTGTGCGTGTGGTGGTACCAAAGCTACATGTGTCCCATCAATGGACCCAATGACATGGGGCATCCCTCCCAGGGCATAGAATCCACGCTTGACCTCAGTCATCTGTTCAGGGGTTGGGAACTTGATGAAGTCATCCAGGTGAATCAACATGGCCTCCAAGAAATCATGCAGCACACCGCTGAACATGCTCTGGGACATGCCACCAACATGAGCTATGGTATTTTGAAAGGTACCCGTGGCAAGAAAATGTAGGGCAGCCATTACCTTCAGCTGGGGTGTCAGTGCCGTAGGATACCTGTGCAGCGGTTGCAGGTGTGGTGCCAGTCTCGCCGTCAACTCCAGAATCAACGGTTGGGTGAAGCGGTAGAGCCGGATGCTGTCATTCTCCTGCATGGCAGCCAAGTCTGGAATTATTCGGGCAAGAGGCGGCGCTCTGCAGTAATTTGGAAGTGACAAGGAAGAGTGAGTGCACCACGACAACAACTCATGTCTACTGAGCACATGTTAAGCTGGCAATACACACATGCTACATAGGGAGTCAGGTATGTGCTACATGGCCAGCACACGTATGGATGCAAGGTGGCACTCCTTCCAAGACCCAGCTACACACGGAGATTGAGAACCTCCCCATGCCACGCCATGGGAATAGCTGTGTCCCAGTGCAAGTGAACAGCCAGACGCAAGACAGGAGTGACATACACCCACACATCAGCAGAAGTAGGATGCCGATTGCAGAGACTGGTAGCGGAACACTGGAGCCACAGGTCACATGACATTACACTAGGACATCCCACACACCTTGCCATGAAGGTGCACATGTCATGACTCACCACACATTCCTTGTGAGGATGCAGACATGGCCTTGTCACGCTACTCCGTGTCCCATGCATACATGTGCACCTCACATCCGATACCACATGTGGCATGGTGTGCGGAACAGTGTGCAATGACAATCTACACACAGACACATGTTGGTTGCTGCTACGGCTGCAGCTTATGAGGGTGCTACAACATCAACCTGATGTAAATCCCCCACACATAAATGACAGTCACATTGTGCACTGTGGGTAGTGACAAGTCAGGTGTCATAACCCCTGTACCGGGCATCATGGGACACTTCCGTGTGTTGGTGTCCGTGCCATGCCAGTGACGCTTACCCCAAGTGTGCAGTACGACATGCACACATGTCAAAGGAGTCAAGGGCATGGCTGGCACACATTGCACCGTCACACAGTACACCTATACACATCTCATCATACATCTGGTGCCTTCTCCACTCAGGAGTCATGTTCCACATCACAGCCTGTCACACCTGTGCCCCACACACGTAGTAATGCACAGACGATGCCTTGATGTCCATTCCTGGTCAAGTATGTCCATCCATGGACAAGTATGTCCATCCATGGACAAGTATGTCCGCCCTATTCCTACCTGTGTGTCGCCTATCCCCACTGTGATGTGAAAAACCACCGTACTGCTGCTAAGAGGGCCTGTGTACGTTCCCAAATCACTGTGGGAGTGCTGCCGTATGTGTACCCATCGTGATGGCGAGCGTACAGGCATTTGTACGGTCCGTACCACTACGAGTACGCATACGCGTGCAGACCCATAGTGATAGTGAGCGTAGATGCGTGTGTACGGTCCGTACCACTACGAGTACGCATACGCGTGCAGACCCATAGTGATAGTGAGCGTAGATGCGTGTGTACGGCCCTATCACAATGTGTGTCCTCGCGTATGCGTACTCGTAGTGGTACGGGCCGTACACACGCATCTACGCTCACTATCACTCTGGGTCTGCACGCGTATGCGTACTCGTAGTGATAGTGAGCGTACATGCGTGTGTACGGGCCGAACCACTACGAATACGCATACGCGAGGACACCCATACTGATAGTGAAAGTAGGCATGCGTGTACGGGCCGTTGCAACGCATTTGGGGTGCCCTAGGGCCCCGAAATGCACCGTACCTGTGTGTGATGCTCCAAATTACATAGGGGACAAGTATTAAGGCCTACATGCATGCTGGTTGTCATGGAGACCAAGTTCACATTTCGAAATTGTTCTGGAAGGTGCACAGCAGAAGTCAGTTGGAATTCTTCTACACTGTTGCAATGTGTTTGTGGGTCTGACATCATGCAGGAGAATGAAACCGATAGAGAACCCACAGACTGCTAGGTTTGAAGGGATTGGTGGAAACATAGGATGCAAATGTGAGTGACCAATCACTCTGTACTCCTGTGCATGAAACAGGGCAGAAAGGCAGATATAAGGCAGCCAGGTCCCATGAGGGAGTACTTGCCTGCACATCTTTGCATTCGTCGACCCAGCTGCTGCTACTGATTCCCTGGAACCATGTCAAGGGCTGTGGAGAGGACACAGCCATTCACCCTGGAGGAGAACATGGCTCTGCTGGATGTGATCCTCCCACAGTACTCCATGCTGTATGGGCGACCAGGGTATCAGGTGAGTGCATAGGCCACTGGCACAGACTGTCCCTATGTTGTGACTGTGACTTCTGGCATTGTGTCCTGGTGTGACACACATGCCATGTACTGTAGGGGGGGTCCCAGGGGGGGGATGCCTGATGTCTCCCAGCAGTGCCCTGAGACAGGAGGGGTGGGTGTGGAGTCCTCCCAGCAGTGCCCTGAGACAGGAGGGGTGGGTGTGGAGTCCTCCCAGCAGTGCCCTGAGACAGGAGGGGTGTGTGCCTATCACTCCCAGCAGTGCCCTGAGACAGGAGGGGTGGGTGCCTATCACTCCCAGCAGTGCCCTGAGACAGGAGGGGTGGGTGTGGAGTCCTCCCAGCAGTGCCCAGAGACAGGAGGGGTCTGTGCCTATCACTCCCAGCAGTGCCCTGAGACAGGAGGGGTGTGTGCCTATCACTCCCAGCAGTTCCCTGAGACAGGAGGGGTGTGTGCCTATCACTCCCAGCAGTGCCCTGAGACAGGAGGGGTGGGTGTGGAGTCCTCCCAGCAGTGCCCTGAGACAGGAGGGGTGTGTGCCTATCACTCCCAGCAGTGCCCTGAGACAGGAGGGGTGGGTGCCTATCACTCCCAGCAGTGCCCTGAGACAGGAGGGGTGGGTGTGATGCACAGTGTGAGCCTTGATCACTGATTGTGACATTGCCATCATTCCACCTGTGTACCCACTATGGCACGTACAGCTTTTTCCCTCACCAGGGGATGATGTCCCAATGACAAAGGTGCAATGCGTTGGCTGCATGACATGCCTTGTTGTAACCAGCTAATTTGTTCTCATATGTCTCTCTGTGACATGTGGCTGGTGTATTGATGTGGTGTCACTTGTTCTTCCTCACAGGTAGGCGCCACTGCCAAGGAGCAGATCTGGCTGACCGCCGTCAGTGCCGTGAGGGGTGTGGATGGTCGGAGGCGGAGCCTGCCCCAGGTGAGGAAACGCTGGCAGGATATCCGGTGCTGGACGCGGAGGATTGCACGGCTCCTGCTGGGGGACTCACCTGAGAGCCACAAGAACCGCGGCCGCCGCCGTCTGAGCCACCTCCACAGGCGTGTGCTGCCGGTGGTCTTTCCAGACCTGGAGAGGCGCTTACAGGCGATGCAGCAGCCGGAAGGGGGTAGGTACATGTGTGTTTGTTGTGTGTCACCGGCATTTGTAAGGGCACAGTAGCATGAATTCACTGGCAGGGTTTAAAGGTGCTGTGCAGATCCTGTTTGCCCCAGTATAGTGCTGTGCCCCTGCCACCCTTCCCCTCCTTGCAATGTGTTCCCTGGTCTGTGTGTAGTCACTCCTCCACAGGGTAATGTAGGCTGGCGCTTTGTCCACGGGAACAATGTCTGTAGCATCATGTGTGGGGGTGGTGTGTAACAGGTTGTGGGACATTGCCTGTGCACTGTCAAGTTCACTGCATGTGGGTTCCATATCAGTTGGCACTGATGCTGACTCCAGACATGGGAGTTGGTCTCTCATGTGTCATGCCTTACAGCGCGCATGTCCCATGTAGTGGCCTGTGACATGATGTGCATGAGTGTGCGATACACATAGTGCAGGGATGGTGACGTGTGTTGCAGTCATTACCATTCAGTAGCATGTAGTTGCGTGCCCACTACTGTCCCCTGGGGCACCTTTTCCTCAGTGGTGTATGTGTCATCATAAACGTGGCCACTGTCAGTGTCTACAGCGTAAGTTGTGCTCTCTGCCATTGTCCCCTGTCACCATGTATATAGACGTGCTATTTTGTACAGGTGTCCACTGTGCAGCCTGACCTGATTGTCCTTCTTCATACTCACAGTTGCCAGTGCCTGTGTGTCTTGTTATACTCATCTGAGGATGGGCACTGGTACCTCATTATTTGTACAGGTGCACCTTGGCTGTTTGGCGTCCAATCTTGCATTTTGCCTGCCCATGTGTTTATCACCCAGACTATGAGATGTTGGTGCCACCTGTGTCTCAACAATTTGCCTCGTGTAGGGGTTGGTTGGGGCGGGCAATGCCTATATGTAAAATCCTGATTTCTACTTGCTGGGTCTGGGCAGTGTGTGATGTTTGTCTGGACACACACGCAAGGTGCAGTGACCGAGTCATGTTGGGCATGTTTCCAGCATTACCTATGCAGCATGTGTCTCAAGTTCGTGGATATGGTCCCTGGTCATCGGTATTTTCACCGACGCTATGTGGTGCAGATGCAGTGCTGGATTGTCCCCAGGGCCTGGGTGCTATGTCAGACTACGTTTCCTGTCTTGAGCTATTGTCTCATGCTCTCCATGGTGTTTCAGTGGCATGGTGGCTCAACCAACTGTGTGTTTCATGCCCTACATCGGTACCTTGTTTAGTAGATGTTAGGGATCTTCCTTTTCAGGCTATGCAATGTTACCTATGTAGATTGGACTCATGTGACTGATGTGTACAGCTGTCTGATTAATTTCTGTCTCTCCACCCTGCCCACAGCATCGTCGGGGGACACAGAGGGAGACATGGACACAGGCAAGGCGGAGGGACCGAGCACCAGTGCCAGCCGTGACATCGGGGCTGGCACATCGAGTGGGACAGAGGTGGAGGATAGTGCGGCCGAGGACCTGTCGACTGGCACGTCAGAATACGAAGCTGACAGGTCCGAGGAGGATGTCTCCGAGTGGGCGGTGGCTGCACCAGCAGCTGACAGCGGAACAACACCTCGCACCGCCCCCTCAGTTCCCATCAGCCGCCTCCCACTTGCTCGTGTCCCTTCCCAGCGTGCCCGGTCACAGCATGTCTCCTTCCTGCCAGGCACCGCACCCCCTGCCCCTGTCTCCACTGCTGCCGCCAATGCAGAGTCTGTGGACATCCAGCGGCAACTGCAGGTTGGTCAGGCTGCGATCCTTAATGTCCTCCATGCCCACGGCAAAACCCTCACCAACATCGAGGCATTCTTGGAGGGCATTCATTCATCGCAGGCTGACCAACGCAACTTGCTGAGGTCCATAGACTCCACACTGACTGCAGCAGTGGGTCTCCTGCAGCGCGACCTCCCCCCACCTACCCCTGCCCCATCCACACTTCCCACTCCCATGCCTGTCCCACGTACACCCAGACGTCGGCATGCACCCACATCAACAGACACAGGCACCACACCAGCAGGGAAGGTCCACCGCACTCCTCCTGACACGCACACACAGGGTGAGGTAGGCACACCCACTGGGTCGGGGGGCAAACGTGTGACACGCAGCCATAGTGGGAGTCCGCATTCCACCCAGTCCACTCCCTCCAAATCCCCTCCCCTCAGCTCTCCTGGCCACATCTCCCCCAAGGACTCCTTCATGGCCGCTCTGTCCCTGAGCCCCACAGTTACACCACCACGCAAGCGGTCAAGGAAGTCCTCGGTCAGGGTGGTTGAGTCTCCCCCCCTGTCTCCACCCTCCCCCGGTGGCGCTGCGACCCATCCCTCTGACCCCCCCCCCCCTCCTTGGGGCCTGAGGTCCCTTCGGGTGCAGGGGACTCCCTGGAGGACCTTGCAAAGGTGTGTAGTGCCATCCTGGCCTCCGCCTTTGGCACTGACCCACCCCCTGTGGTGGAGTCCTCCATCCCTGCACCCACAACGCCGCCCCTTTGCCCTGATGTCCCTGCGGTGCCTGGTGCTTCCCCCCCCCTGATGCCCTCACCAGTGTGGAAGACGATGCCATTTGACTGTGCAGGCAAGGTAGGGGACACGCATCCCACTGTGTCCCCCATCCAGCTGGGAATCATTGACTGCCCTATGGGCTTTGTGAATATTGAACTGCCTGCGATCCACGGACATTGTGCTCATGCTGAATAAAGCTTAATTTTGTTTTCATTATCACACTACTGCTATGCTGGTATTGGTGTTGGTGGGGCTGCTACATGGTTTTGGGTGGTGTTTAAGGGTTTGGGTGTGTGGGATATGTAGTAGTGTGCTGCTCATTGGGGGGACCCTGGGATCTGTGTGCCATCACAAGGTGTTGGCTAACTTTCTTTGTTCATGTAAGCAGTTACTGCATGGTGCACTTGTCCCAGGGTGTATTCCTTCCTCTGTGTACCCAGCTTTCTTCCCTGCAGGGTGTTCCCAATGTTTAGCGCAGAGCTGTGTCTACATGAGCTGTGTGTGTGACGGAGCCCTTCTACTTTGGCCATGCATGCAGGGCCATGTCTCCACCTGCAACAATCGTGGCATCCTTGGTGATCACTGTACTTGTGTGTGGAGTCTGTTGACATGAGTTCATGGGGACATGTTCCCTTGTAGGCAGTATGCATGTGGATAATTCTGGCCTCACACACATGTGTTACACCCCTCCTGTCTCAGGGCACTGCTAGGAGGACTCCACACCCACCCCTCCTGGCTCAGGGCACTGCTGGGAGTGATAGGCACCCACCCCTCCTGTCTCAGGGCACAACTGGGAGTGATAGGCACACACCCCTCCTGTCTCAGGGCACTGCTGGGAGGACTCCACACCCACCCCTCCTGTCTCAGGGCACTGCTGGGAGGACTCCACACCCACCCCTCCTGTCTCAGGGCACTGCTGGGAGGACTCCACACCCACCCCTCCTGTCTCAGGGCACTGCTGGGAGGACTCCACACCCACCCCTCCTGTCTCAGGGCACTGCTGGGAGTGATAGGCACACACCCCTCCTGTCTCAGGGCACTGCTGGGAGGACTCCACACCCACCCCTCCTGGCTCAGGGCACTGCTGGGAGTGATAGGCACCCACCCCTCCTGTCTCAGGGCACTGCTGGGAGTGATAGGCACACACCCCTCCTGTCTCAGGGCACTGCTGGGAGGACTCCACACCCACCCCTCCTGTCTCAGGGCACTGCTGGGAGTGATAGGCACACACCCCTCCTGTCTCAGGGCACTGCTGGGAGGACTCCACACCCACCCCTCCTGTCTCAGGGCACTGCTGGGAGGACTCCACACCCACCCCTCCTGTCTCAGGGCACTGCTGGGAGGACTCCACACCCACCCCTCCTGTCTCAGGGCACTGCTGGGAGTGATAGGCACACACCCCTCCTGTCTCAGGGCACTGCTGGGAGGACTCCACACCCACCCCTCCTGGCTCAGGGCACTGCTGGGAGTGATAGGCACCCACCCCTCCTGTCTCAGGGCACTGCTGGGAGTGATAGGCACACACCCCTCCTGTCTCAGGGCACTGCTGGGAGGACTCCACACCCACCCCTCCTGTCTCAGGGCACTGCTGGGAGTGATAGGCACACACCCCTCCTGTCTCAGGGCACTGCTGGGAGGACTCCACACCCACCCCTCCTGGCTCAGGGCACTGCTGGGAGGACTCCACACCCGCCCCTCCTGGCTCAGGGCACTGCTGTTAGTGATAGGCACCCACCCCTCCTGTCTCAGAGCACTGCTGGGAGGACTCCACACCCACCCCTCCTGTCTCAGGGCACTGCTGGGTGGACTCTGCACACACACCTCCTATTTCAGGATATGTACGCTTGGAACATACACGGTGGGGGTACGCTCCATGCATTGGAGGTGAGGGTTCGAGTCGTACTTACACTGTTGGGGTGTGGGGTACGCTCCTTGCATACGCGGGTGAGGGTACGGGTCGTACTTACACTGTTGGGGTGTGGGGTACGCTCCTTGCATACGCGGGTGAGGGTACGGATCGTAATTACACTGTTGGCATGGGGGGTACGCTCCATGCATACGCGGGTGGGGGTTCGAGTCGTACTTACACTGTTGGGGTGTGGGGTACGCTCCTTGCATACGCGGGTGAGGGTACGGGTCGTACTTACACTGTTGGGGTGGGGGGTACGCTCCATGCATACGCGGGTGGGGGTACGGGTCGTACTTACACTGTTGGGGTGTGGGGTACGCTCCTTGCATACGTGGGTGAGGGTACGGGTCGTACTTACACTGTTGGGGTGTGGGGTACGCTCCTTGCATACGCGGGTGAGGGTACGGATCGTACTTACACTGTTGGGGTGGGGGTATGCTCCATGCATACGCGGGTGGGGGTACGGGTCGTACTTACACTGTTGGCATGGGGGGTACGCTCCATGCATACGCGGGTGGGGGTACGGGTCGTACTTACACTGTTGGGGTGTGGGGTACGCTCCTTGCATACGCGGGTGAGGGTACGGATCGTACTTGCACTGTTGGGGTGGGGGTACGCTCCATGCATGCGCGGGTGGGGGTACGGGTCGTACTTACACTGTTGGCATGGGGGTACGCTCCATGCATACGCGGGTGGGGGTACGGGTCGTACTTACACTGTTGGGGTGGGGGGTACGCTCCTTGCATACGCGGGTGAGGGTACGGGTCGTACTTACACTGTTGGGGTGGGGGGTACGCTCCATGCATACGCGGGTGGGGGTACGGGTCGTACTTACACTGTTGGGGTGTGGGGTACGCTCCTTGCATACGTGGGTGAGGGTACGGGTCGTACTTACACTGTTGGGGTGTGGGGTACGCTCCTTGCATACGCGGGTGAGGGTACGGATCGTACTTACACTGTTGGGGTGGGGGTATGCTCCATGCATACGCGGGTGGGGGTACGGGTCGTACTTACACTGTTGGCATGGGGGGTACGCTCCATGCATACGCGGGTGGGGGTACGGGTCGTACTTACACTGTTGGGGTGTGGGGTACGCTCCTTGCATACGCGGGTGAGGGTACGGATCGTACTTGCACTGTTGGGGTGGGGGTACGCTCCATGCATGCGCGGGTGGGGGTACGGGTCGTACTTACACTGTTGGCATGGGGGTACGCTCCATGCATACGCGGGTGGGGGTACGGGTCGTACTTACACTGTTGGGGTGGGGGGTACGCTCCTTGCATACGCGGGTGAGGGTACGGGTCGTACTTACACTGTTGGGGTGGGGGGTACGCTCCTTGCATACGCGGGTGGGGGTACGGGTCGTACTTACACTGTTGGGGTGGGGGGTACGCTCCTTGCATACGCGGGTGAGGGTACGGGTCGTACTTACACTGTTGGGGTGGGGGTACGCTCCATGCATACGCGGGTGGGGGTACGGGTCGTACTTTCACTGTTGGGGTGGGGGGTACGCTCCTTGCATACGGGGTGGGGGTAGGGTCCGTACATATCCGTCCCCACGCTATGTGATGCTTGTGCGACCCGTACCCAGGCCTTTGCCACGTGGGTACGATCCGTCCCGCCATTGTTGGGGTGACGTGTGTGTGGGCGTGGTACGACTCGTACCCACGCTCTTCAGGCGTGGGTACGGGACGTACCTGTCTGGTTGTGTTGCCGGTTCGCGTGGTGACGGACTTCCGTTGTGGCGGTCGCTGGCTTATTAGGACACGCCCCCACCCCCTCGTGGTGACCAGGGCATGGGAGTCAGGTATGTCCAGGCCATGTGTGGTGTGTGACTTATGTGGTTGTTTTGTGGCCTGCCCTGGTCCTGCAACCCCCACCCCACCCCACTTTCCCCCCTCCCTTAGTTATTCTGACCTTCTGCGGCGTCTGCGTCGTAACCTGTAGAGGAGGTGGACTGCTATGAGGGCAGGGATGACTCGTAGGTTCGGGTCCATGTCTGTCCGTCGCGTACTGGTACTCCTTGATCGCGTCGTCCTGTCGCGTACGGGTCCTCCTTGATCGTGTCGTGCTGTCGCGTACGGGTCCTCCTTGGTCGCGTCGTCCTGTCTGTCCGTCGCGTACTGGTGGTCCTTGTTCGCGTCGTCCTGATTTCCCGGCAGTTTTTGGGTGCCGGAAAATATTCACCGTGCGGGATGACGTCGGTGCGAATCGTAATTCCTGGGTCGTGAATGGCTGGCTGCGAGCGTCCCGACGTCAGGTCGGCGCTTTCCCGGATGGCATTGGTAGGGTTTTTTTGTTCGGTCGGGCTTTTTTACGAATCGTACGGTGATGGTGTACCCGTGCGAATCGTAATTCCTTGTTTGTAAAAATTGACGACCGGGTACGCGACGGACGGAGATTATGCTCCGTCCGACGGTTCGTACCCGGTTTTTACCGGATCGTGATCGGCACCTAGATGTGCAGGGAACACATATACATAGGATTAAATTCAACATATCCCCTCGTTTCTGTAACTAATAAACATACTGTCGATTTCTGCATATTAATACAATATAAAGTTTCAGGAATTTGTCCTACGGTGTACTCTACCACATGTGTGCCTATATCTATACCACCTTAAAAGATGGCCGCTCCATATACGTTATGAAGTGGGACCAGAGAGCAACGATAATCTAGCATTAGAACAGCTCGTATAAAGATTGAGATGGCGAGTGTAAGGGTGCACAATCCCGTTATGTGATGAACCGTAGCCTCTCTTCGTTTTTCTTTTTCTTTATTTTTCTTTTATTAAAAAAAACGTGGCATGTTTGGCCGTGCTTTAGAACTTAGCACGGTCACATAATTTTAACTTCTATTTTGAATACATATTGATCACGACTTGTTAATAGGATCCTGTTGCCAAGGGTAATAAGAGACTAGGATGGCCATCACATTTTCATATTACGAACTCATCAAATAATAGCTACATATGAGGTATGAGCCCTTTCAAAGATGGCGGCGAAAGGCGATCGTATACATAACACCGCAAACATAGAAAACGTCCGTCCCGTACCTCGGGTTTGAGCACCCAGAGGATTATGGATCTCTGATGAGGTCATAAAAGAAAGACATTCGGCCAAGACGGGCTCTTTATACCGAAAGCAAGGCGAGGAAGAAAAACACCGTTTAATAGCAAGGTTAGCATTGCAATGGCGTGCGAAGGAAACGAGATAACGCTAGCTTCTCCAAACTACTGGGGGACTGATTTGGAGGAAAACTTAGGGCCTGAGACAATTAGGAGATATCTAGGTTATACTTGTAAATTAATATCGATAAACGTGGTAAGAACATGCGAGCATGAATGACAAATGGGGAAAATTAATAATGCACCCCTAAAATAATAAAAAAAGGAACCCTTATATATTTTTAATGACAAGTAAGAAAGAAATTTTTTCTGCAGATAAGGACATTAGTTGGTACAAATAGAGTTATTCATTTATCCACAGATTGCCAAGCACAACCTGGACTAATACATCATAAATCTGCAAGGGGAAGAAAACAGTGCGGATAAAATTACCCTCGCCCATAATATCTTAAACCAAAACTTTTTCGAGGTAAGCCTGTAATTACTTTTTTGAGATATGACAAGCTTGAATGTAAGGGTAGATGATTATTTGAACATCATGCCCTGTTTATTCCGGCATTTCACATACGCGACCCCTAAAATATACGGCTGATGTGGAGACACCACCAAAATCAATAAACGAGGACAGTGTCAGTACGATATAAGATAACGAAGAAGGGGATAAAGTCTGGAATGAGGAAATAAATCTAAGGTACTCATTTCAGTGAGAACACTAAAAAGAAGTGGTGAATTAAAAGAATGGCCATCTTGTTACTCATAATGATGTTATACTTTATATTTTCAGAAGCGGATTAGAGCATTGGGAAGATATAGGATAGGACTACTTTAGTCCTAATACTGGTACATGACAGATGTCCCTTACGGTCAGTATTAAGTTTAGACCTTCAAAATAAAGGGGATCAACATCAGTGTACTGTATGAGAGTGAGAGATGGATGTACTATTTAAAGTATAAATGTAAGGATGATTGGAGAGTGAGATTGATGTCTACAGATCTCATCTTGAAATGCAATGTAAAACTTTTTAGTAAAACTTCCTTTTAAGATAAACTGTATGATACATAGGATATTCTTAACATGCGATATATAGGATGTTTTTTAAAATTGTATTGGATGACTATAAGGGAACATTAGGATGTAAGTTAACACCTTCCTTCTTTTCATAATAGATATGATTTGCACCACAAGATTTGTGACCCGATATCGTAATTCGTCCTGAAGAAGGTGGTAAAGCTTTTAGAGCTTATAGACCACCGAAACGCGTCGACGCTCCTGCTTTTTTCGAATCCCAAATAGTGAGGGACTTTTAGATGATAAGGAAATTTTTCCTTACTAAAAAGTGCCAGACAGATTCTATATAGCTTTGGGATCTAATACATTTCTTAACAGGAAATATTGATTGTCTGTAGTAAGTAGGGTTACAATAGGTTTTTGTGTCTATGATTGTTTAGGAACCATGTTGAAAGACACTGCTATGTATTAAATGTGGAATCTTTTTATGTATTAATAACAATGTATTTTTTCGGAATTTTTTCGAAATTTTAAAAATAGTAAAATTTATTTTAACTGACAAAAGTGTATGCATTGCATTTCAGTCTGAATTGTATTTGGGTTTGGAAGATGGTTGCCTGAGAGAGTGGAGAGTGATATATTGTGTTATGTAAGGATTGCACAAGAATCAACATTTCAGTTGTATGAGTGTGTTCTCCAGGGATCTACCTCCTTGCTTAGTTGTTGAGAACCTAGCCCACTTCCTATGCCACGTCTCAGCACCTGACGTATTTGGCAAAGGGCTATTAGGTATCGGGCTACTAAAGGGAACCAAATAATTGTCTGTCCAAGGAACTGCAATCGGGCGTTCAATTGCTAGGTTCCCCCAGTTGGCAAAGATCGGGTCTAGTAGGTGGCCTAATTGGTGAGTCGGAAGAGAAGATTGTAATACCAGCTGCAAGGCGGCCAATTACTGACAAAGCTCTTGCGCTCCGGTCTCGGCCATCTCATCAAAGTGCATATTCATGTCCCCCAGCACAAGCATTTTGTTATATCGAAGAGCAGGTTGTATCACCTGTTCCCTTAGGCTCAATGCAAACTTGGAGGAGGGTCCCGGTGGTCTGTAAATCAAAAAGCCTTTAATAATATAGTTTGCTGCAGCCATGATTGTAAGAAAGCCTGCTTCGCTATCTGCGATGTTAACCGGCTCTAAAGTGCATTATACTGCTAGCTTATAAATGATGGCTATCCCTCCCCCCCTGTTTTTTTGGCGATCCAGTCTGGTAATCCCATAGTTTTGTGGGAGAGCCTTGAGGATCTCAGGTGCAGAATCTTCGTTCAGCCAGGTTTCTGTAAGAAACATAACATCTGGCTGATTGTCTACTAAATGGTCATGGATTTCATGTTTGTGCTTATTGAGGGATCTACAGTTGACCAGAATAAGCCAGAACTTCTGACCTATCCCGTTCTGTTTCTTGTTGGTCTCCATTGTATAAGGGCAGTGTCTACACTTCTGAGGCATATGATCCATCTGTAAACTGTGTCTGCATTGCTCTAAAATAGGGGGGCACAGAATCTGTAGCTGCTCTGCAGTGTATTTATGGGTTACTACTAATTGGGCAGGGGTTCTGGCCCCAGGCCCTGTCCGGGGACGGGCGCAGATGGGTTTGCCTTTGGTGCGCCATCGGCACGCAGGCGGCGCGCCCGCTGCGTGCGTATGCTGTGCGTCCGTTCAGGCATGCGACTTAAGTAGGGTCTACGGTCTCCAAACTAGACCACTAGCTGTAGTCCTGCCCAAGAAGCAGAAATGAGTATCATCTCCTTCCCTGCCTTCCGCTCAATCGGCACTAGCTGCTTCGTCAGACCGGGGCGGGAAGAGGACTTTACTTCAGAAGTTTCAAAGTGAGCTAAAACAGGTTAAAAAGCTGTGCGCTACAAATGATTTTAAATAACAAATTAAAAAATAGCGCTGAAGCTTTGTCTGATTAAAAGTGCTTTAGCGAGCTGACATATTACCACCACAAAACGGGTTAAGCAGATCCTGCCACTATCTGCTCTCGCCGCTGCGCGTCCGTTCAGGCATGCACCTTAAGTAGTGTCTACGGTCTCCAAACTAGACCACTAGCTGTAGTCCTGCCCAAGAAGTGGAAATGAGTATCACCTCCTTCCCTGCCCTCCACTCAATCGGCACTGTGCTGGACACAAAACCAGAAAAAATACTACTCCTACTCCCACCTAACTAAAATTAGGATAAATACTAAACAATTATTATATATTAGTATCAAACATATAAATCAAAAACTAGGGAGGGCGTGACTTGCCGGGCCAAGATGGTGGACGCACTCTGAGAGTGCTCCCGGACCCCTATGCCATCCGTCCATAATCCTACCTTAATCTGAGCCATTCGACCCTGAAATCTGCTGTGCACCAGGCGCGGCTGCTCCGGCTGTGCCCGGGAGTGTGGAGCTTCTACAGTGTCGCCCTGCTGCGGCGAGCTGGCTTGCCGTGCCTCACTCCCAAGATGGCGGCTCCCCTTTGCTGATTGTGGCGCTGTCCGCCCTGGAGGGTCTTGCCCGGCTCTGCGTTGGGACCTTGGGTGTGTGGAGGCGCCTTGCCATGGATTCTGCCAGAGAGCGGCTGCTGGCCCTGGGAGGCCCCCCTCCCTCTTGTAATCTCTTGTCGGCGCTGAGGGAGGTGAGCCCGGTGCGTGGCCATCGGCGGTGCGGCCCTGATCGTGCCTAGGACTCCGGTGGCACGGCTGCGCAATCGACTGCCACATCGGGCAGTGGAAAAGGAAGCGGAGGACCGCAGCTGCAGCCCCAGACCCTCCGGAGCAACTGTTGATCATCCTGAGGCCCAGTGTACGGAGTTCCAGAGTGGGTGAGTCCCGGCAGGGGTCCGGGACAGTTGCATTGGGGGCCCCTCGCGTGCGTGGAGGGACGACGGAGGTGGGGCTGGCCCCGTGTAGCCCTGTATCTGGTCTGAGGCCCTCCCTGGGCTGAACGACGCCCGCATTGGCCCCCCGCCCCCGACGCTGTTGATACCCGGGGAGACGTTTCTGGGCCGCGTGGGGCCCCTTTGACTGGGGGGGCCTGGTGTGGATCCTCGGCCGCATTAATTGAGTGGCGGGGGTAGCTGGGTGTGCCCTACACCTGCTTTTTGGCCTGGGTCGCCCTCTCAGGGGGAGAGGTTGGAGCAGGTGCGAGGGGGGCCCTATCTGGATCGCTATCCTTTCTGGCGCCCTCCTTGGCCACACCAGTGGCTGGGGAATCATTAACTAGGGCTTTCGGCGCACAACTGTGTGTGGGGACCCTGCTGGAGGCCCCCCGTCCAGTGCTTCTTGTGGTGCGGAGTCTCTCCTGTTGGGCGAGGATTGGATGGCCCCCTGCCCGCATCAGCACCTACTGATCTGATGGCTTATGGAGGTTGAGGCTGCTTGCTTAATCCAGTTGTTATTGCCCTGCCGGGCGCGAGGTGACGCGGGCGGGGGTCTGGAGCGGCTCTGGACTCTTCTTTTTTGCCTCATCCGGGGGGGCGGACTCGGCTGTACGCATCGGCGGCGGCGATCTGACCTGGGCCTCGTCTACGCACTGACTGCCTCTCCTGCTTGATTCCGGCCCGGCTTGGGAGGTCTGTTGGTCCCCTGCTGTGAGGTTTGTCTGTTGCTTCCCAGGGTACCATCATGGGCAGAACGGACAGATCATCAAAGTACCCTGCCACCCAAACACAAATGGATCGCTTCAACACCTCGGAGGTGGGGGCAACAGGGGGGTCCGCGGATCAGGGGGGCCCAACATCCGCAGACTTGTCCACTATCTTGCAGGCCATCCACGCTTCACAGGGCTCGGTTGAAGGCAAGATTGCAGAGATGCGCGTGGATATGACCCTTATCCGGCAGGACATCCAAAACCCCGTGGTGCGGATTAAGGAAACTGAAACTCGGATCTCCACCATCAAGGACGATGTTCAGCAACTCAAGGGTCAGGTGGCTACTCTCCAATCGCGCACGCAGGAACTACACCGCCAGGCGGAGGATGCAGAAAACAGGTCCTGGTGAAACAATCTCTGCCTGGTGGGATTTCCGGAGGGGTCGGAGCTGGGTCGCACGGTGGACTTCCTGGAGAAGTGGTTAATATCATGGGTCTCAGAGGGATCCCTCTCTCCATTGTTCGCAATTGAGCGGACTCATCGATCTCTGGCCCCAAGGCCGCCAACAGGCGCAGCCCCCGACCAGTCATAATGCGGGTCCTTAATTTCAAGGATCGTTATGCCATCCTATCTGAAGCTCGCAAACAGCAGCGGCTCCACTACGAAAACCATGCAACCATCTTCCCGGATTATACCCGTGAGGTTCAGGGTCAGCGACGTTCCTTTGGTGAAGTATCAGCTCCTTTTCCCGGCATGCCTGCGAGTGGTGCTTGCTAACAAGACCCTGTTCTTTGACTCTCCTAATGAGGCCTGGGCCTGGGTGACGGAAGAGCACCCCCTGCGTGTTGCTGACTAACCCTCGCTCTTGGGGGGAGGAGAGGGGGGACTGGTCTGGTCCGCCCCCATCGTTCCCCGGCCCCAGCGCCAACGCTCTCGCAGGTGTCATGGACAAAGGAGGGCCTGGTCGGACACCCCACTGGGTCAATCTCCCCGACAACCGATATCGCTCTCTGATGGGGCCGCGGCTGGGAGGCGCTCTGGATCATATGGGCACCTGGACCGCGGGGGTGCATCACCCCGACTTTCCCTGCCCGACCTCCCGGACACAGACCTCTCCCATAGCCTGATGCTTCTGAAAGACCCTGTTTGACTGTGTTCCTGCCTGCCGGGCTTGGCTCCGCAGCCGGAGGTCATGCTCAAAAGCTAAAAACACTTCTTCCTTTCCGATGGACTCAATTTGATACATCCTGATATGAGGAGGGGTCCTCCACGTCTTCCCATTTCCAAGCGTTATACTTTGGCTGGTCACTTATTGGTAATTGTTAGGGCGACAGATGCTTCCGTTCTTGAAGTGTAGGGTGGGGGGGTGGCAGAGGTGATGGGGGGTGGGACCGTTGTCTCGAGTTATCTGTTCAATTCTGTTTCCTTTGTTGTTTCGTTTCAGCACGCCATCAATCACAACTCACCCTGATATGCGTCCAGTGGGACAGGTACCTTTCCCTGTGGTTACCTCGCTCAGTCTGTTGAAGTCCCTGTTTATTTACACGTCTCCCCTTGAGGTCCCAATATCAGACTGTACCGGCCACTTATATGCCAGACACACCCTCATTAAGCACTTCCCTATGCCTCATGTCCTGGAAAGTGAATGGCCTTTTAGATCGTTTCAAACGCACAGCTGTTTTGCGCTATGCACAGCGCAAGGGGGTGGACATTCTGCTGTTGCAAGAGACACACCTGTTGGGTAACCACTATCCCTTTATAGCACGCTATGGAAACGACAGGGCTTGGCATTCGGGGTTCACTCGTGGCTCCCCAGGGGTGGCGATTCTGGTGAGACGCTCCCTTCCCTTAGTAACTGTCCAGACAACCCTTGATGCCCAGGGCACCTTTGTGGCTCGCTAAATGTTAATCCTCTCAACCTTGTGTCAATTTATTCTCCTCCATCAATGTTGACAGCATCCCTCACCAAATCTGCCGACCTCTTGGCAGCCTTACCCCTAGGTCCCACATTCCTTGGGGGCGACTTTAATGCGGTCTCCTCACCAGACCTTGATACGACCGGTCCTCCTTCCCCCAGTAGGATTTCACAGGCAAAACAGCTGACAACCTGGACTGAATCCTTGGGCTTATATGATGCCTGGCGGGTATGGCACCCACACCCTAAACAATTTACACACACCTCGGCGGCACACCATACACAGGCACGCATTGATGCCATCTTCGTTCCATCGACTGACTGCCTACTGATCTAAGATGCCTCACTCCTCCCCAGGGGTATTTCTGACCACAGTCCGGTGATGCTCTGCACGGGTCCTCCCCCTGCTTTCGTCTGGCAAACATGGAGGCTCAACGCCTGGTTCCTGCAGGATAAGGAGTTCCGGATGGTGGTGGGGCTGGAACTTCAACACTAGTTTCTTTCTAATGAAGGGTCTGTTTCCTCCCCGGGTACCCTATGGGAAGCGGGCAAGACCACGATTAGAGGAGTTGCCAAGGGCCAGCTTGAGATTCAACGTCAGGCCCAATTGGAACAAATCACTACACGGGAGGGGTAGGCTCTGCTTCTTGAGCGTTCCTCGGCCCATTCCCCGGACGCTTCTGACATAAGATTTCTTACCCGGCTCCGATCAGAGATCAAGCAGTTGTCGCTGGATGCGGCCAAACTCCTTTGGCGTTCATCCGTGGCCAGGGTTTATGGCTGGAGGGACAAGAATGGGTCGCTCCTTCATTGCCTAGCCACATATCCTAGGGCAAATCGTATTATTCCTTAGATCGTGGCACGGGATGGCTCGATGTGCCAGTCCCCGGTAGACATGGGCCGTGCCTTTGCCACCTACTATTGTCAACTATACGAGGCCAGACCTCCAACCCTTTCTCTCGCGGACCTGCTGGAGGTCGGGGGGCAACCTTCCGTGTGTAGACTCTGTTACTCAAGCTGATCTGGACCGCCCCATCACCCGGGAGGAGATGTGGAAGCGATTAGCCTTATTTCCTCCGGCAAGACGCCGGGTCCAGATGGTCTCCCCCAAGAATATTATGTGCACTATCGGGACATTCTGGTCCCCCATCTTGTGGGTCTATATCGCGAAGCTGTGGAAAAGGGCTCCTTCCCCCCGGAGACGGATATGGCCACTATTGTGGTTCTGCCTAAATCCCAACCGCCCTCGTCACGCTGTGCTAACTATCGTCCTATCTCACTCATTAACACCGAGGTCAAACTGTTTGCCACAATCCTCGCGCAGCAGCTTAAACCTCTCTTGTCCACACTGGTTCATCCCGACCAGTGCGGATTTATGCCCTCACGCGGCAGCCGGCATTGTCTTCGTCGACTGCAGTCTGCTTTGGCCCACCGTCATCTCCTCACCCCGTATCTGGCGATTTTCTTGTAGACTTTGAGAAGGCCTTTGACTCGGTGGACTGGGGGTTCCTTGGGGATGTTCTGGAAGGGATGGGGCTTGGACCTCAGTTTCGGGCCATGGTTAGGGTTCTTTATGCCCTCCCGCATGCCCTGGTCCTAGTGAATGGGGTCTTGTCGGAACCCTTTTCTATTCGCAGGGGAACGAGGCAGGGTTGTCCTCTATCCCCCCTGCTCTTCGCGTTGGTGATGGAGCCCTTGGCGTCCCTGGTGCGGTCGTGTGGACACATACGGGGATGGAATGACCCCATAATGAACAGGATAAGATTGCCCTCTACGCGGACGACGTCCTCATCTACTTGGCGGACCCCGCCCGGTCAGGTCCCCATTGTCTTCGCAATCTGCACTCCTTCGAGCGTGCCTCGGGCCTCCGGTTGAACCCCGACAAGTCGGTTTTGCTTCCCCTCCACGTATCCCAGGAGTGCTTCGATTGGCAATCTGACATACCCCTGCTCCGCCTAGCCTTTAAATATCTGGGGATATGGATGACCTTGCTCCCTGAGCTGAGCTGGGCCCTCAATGTTACTCCCCTGGTGAAACATGTCAAGGCAGACTTTCAGAAGTGGCAGTCGTTGCCCCTGAACCCCATGGGGAGAGTGGCTCTTTTTAAAATGATGGTGCTTCCCCGCATCCTCCACGTTCGTCAAAACACCCCTATGTGTTTTTCTACAGCTTGGTTCTGTGAGCTGGATGGTATGATTAATAAGTTTTTGTAGGGAAAGGGTAGGTCCCGTCTGGCGTTAAATACCTGCAGGATCCCTTCGCTCGATGGGGGTCTAGGATTGACTCATCTATACTAGTATCTCGCCACACGACTTCTCTCTATACACGACTGTTTCAACGGGGGTTGGTCTGACCCGGCGTACAGGCTTGAGCTAGGGGAGTTGGGGCTTGCCAAGATTTACTCAATGATGTACGGGGGCCCTATTCCTTCTTCCCTACCAGTGGTGACACGTTCCATGTTATTGACCTGGCGGGCTGCACTGCGGCACACTAAATGGACACGCACACTGACCCAATGCACACCCTTGTGGCATGGGACCTGGCTCAAAGACGTTAATAGGTTGCAAGGCTTCAAGGCATGGGACCTGATAGGTATTTCACAATTGGGGGATGTGAGGATGGGGGACCATATGCGCTCCTATGGAGACCTTCAGAATAGATACACGCTGCACCCGTCACAATTTTACAGGAATTTGCAACTGCGACACGCCCTGCACATATACCTCACTACAGACACACGACTTCCTTATCACAGCCCACCCGAAGCTCAGACAATGTTTGGGGACTTGGGGAGGGGAGGCATCTCCCGTATTTATCGTACACTGATCAACAACACACCTACTTCCTTAGACCGGCTGCAGGCTCGTTGGGAGGAATGGGTTGGCCCCTTGGAGGAGGAAGACTGGCGCGGCACCCTTATGGCTCCTAAAACAGTAACCGCATCCGCTAGGCTGCGCCTGGTGCAGCTCTATTATTTGCAGACTGCATATCTCACCCGGACCGCCTCCATCGGGCAGGGTTCATTTCGACCCCAGCCTGTATTAGGTGCGGTCACGAACCGGCCGACTTCCTACATATGGTATGGGCCTGCCCCCGCCTGGCGCGGATCTGGATGGAAATTGAAGAACTTCCCGAAATCCTGGGGTGAGAGGTCCCCCACGACCCAAAACACACACTCCTGGGCATCACTGATGGGCTGGATGGGTCTAGGAATGAGAAGGGGTTTCTAACCACAGTATGGTGGTCGCCAAGAGAGACATCGCGGTCTACTGGAAGCAACCTGAGCCCCCGAATGTCGGGTGCTGGCGGACTGGGGAAGACTGGTGCGCCACACAAGAGAAAGTTATGTATGAAGCTCGTGGGTGTCCCAAGAAATTTTGCAGAGTCTGGGGGAAGTGGCTGGGGGGGGTCTAATCATAAAAAAGGGGATTGTTTATTTTGAGAGATTGCGTTTTAACACTGGATGTAAGTTGGATTGTGCATACTCCTATATGTAATCCTGGGTTGTGCTGAATGGCTGGCGTATTTCTTTTGTAAATCAATAAAATTTGTTTTTCAAAAACTAAAAAAAAAAGAAAAAATAAACAATAAATTATTAATCCTCTAGCATATATACTATTTCATTATATATTCTAAATAACATTTATAGAATTTCTATAAACTTTCATTAAAAAAATAAACCATATTTCTAAAATATGGTGAAAACATTTAAAAACATTTAGAATTTTTAATTTTTTTTTTCAAATTTTAAAATAATTTTAAAATACATTGATAGAAGGTTTTTAAATGAACATTTTTTTTAAATTAATTTCAAATGAATTACAAATTCAAAAATACATACAACACATACAACTACTAAACATGCATAAACTTTACAAATAAATATTTATTTTAAAATAATTAAAATAAAATGTATAAAATTAAAAAAAATGTAGTTAAACTTCGACAAAAAAATGAATTTTGCTATTTAATTTCAATTATGAATATATTACAAATATTGTTATAACCCACATTAATTCAATAAATTCCCTTTCTAAACCCATCCAAAAACAATAACCAACAATTAAAAAGTATATTAAAAAAATAATTATTAATAAACAATTAATATTTAACATACATTTATATTAAATAATTAACATTTTATGAATAACTCCCACCCTTATCCCCTATAAACCCAACATCCCGCTACTAAACTGTATACATACAAAAAATTAACTTATAACATATATATTTTAAATTACTCGCCACACTTTTCTCCTATAAACCTAACATCCCACTACTAAAAAATATATTACAATATTAAAACAATTATAAAAAATGTACATACAATTTAAAAATAAAAATAAGCAGGAGACGTTACAAATAACAAATTAAATAAACACTTAAAAAATATCTGAAAACATAAATAACTATATTTTTACCATCGATATTTTAAACATCGATATTTAATACTAAACCAATTTTCAATATTTTTGACATTGATATTACTTACCTCGATATAATGCTGTCATGCTATTCTTGACCCGATATTCATGTTACCCGAAATTTTAAACTCGATATTCTATCTCTACACCATCCCAGGAACCACCTTTCTATGAGGGAAGATACCCACTCAGAAATAGATGACACTAGTGATGGGGAGGACCTCAGCTAACCACCTTGCCACCCCCACTAGATAGGGAGAACAGGGCCAATGTGCCCCAGACTCCAAAAATAGCACTCACCACCCCTAGACCCCACACAGGTGGGTCAGGTCTTGGTGAGATCACTGAGGACAGCCTCAATAAAAAGGACAACCTTTTAGCAAGGTTGACCAAAAGATTAGGCCTAGAGTTCAGATTCCTGGCTCTAGAAAAACAAAGAATAGAGATGTGCTTACCCCACAACACAGGTGGTAGCAATATCAAGCCTAGGGAGAGAGAAAGTTCTTAGGACCCTAAAATCCCCAAAGTGATTATCCCCAAATATGAGGAAAGTGATGACATCACCAAATGGTTCACAGCCTTTGAGAGGGCTTGTGTAATGAGGCAAGTAAAGAAGTCATACTGGGGGCCCTACTTTGGGAACAGGTCTCTGGTAACTGCAGAGACAGACTACTGACTCACTGGGCCAGATGCTGAGTCACATGACCTCATGAAGGGCACCCTGATTGAGGGCTTTGGACTCACAACTGAGGAGTACAGAATTAGATTCAGGGGGCTCAGAAAACCCCAAGCCAATCTTGGGTTGACTTCATGGACTACTCAGTAAAAACACTAGATGGTTTGTTAACTGGAAGTGATGTGCAAGACTAAGGTGCCGATCACGATCCGGTAAAAAAATTCCCCGTGCGACTCGTGTCCGGTCTTTTTACCATACGAATCGTACAAGTGCCGTACGAACTGGCAATCACGATTCGCATGGGAAAAAGACCATACGAATCGCATTGGGAATAATTCCCCACACGTCCTCGGGTCGGAAAAAGTGTCCGACACGTCCTCGTACGATTTACCGTACAAACGTGAAAAGCGAAGTCCGACCGGGGAATCACGATCCGTCCCGGGCGTCCGAATGTACAACCGTATGGTTAAAAGACCGTCCGCACCGAACTCCTATAACAACCATGGAGACGTCCAAACAGGTGCCCGGTACGTGCCGTACCCCCCCCAGCCCCCGCATGTACGCGCCGTGCCCCCCCGCATGTACGCGCCGTACCCCCGCCAGCCCTCGCATGTACGCACCGTACCCCCCCAGCCCCCGCATGTACGTGTCGAACCCCCCGTGTATGTACACCCGAGTACGTGTCGAACCCCCCCGTGTATGTACACCCGAGTACGTGTCGAACCCCCCCGTGTATGTACACCCGAGTATGTTCGAGTCGTACCCCCCCGTGTATGTACACCCGAGTACGTGTCGAACCCCCCCGTGTATGTACACCCGAGTACGTGTCGAACCCCCCATGTATGTACACCCGAGTACGTGTCGAACCCCCCCGTGTATGTACACCCGAGTACGTGTCGAACCCCCGTGTATGTACACCCGAGTACGTTCGAGTCGTACCCCCCCGTGTATGTACACCCGAGTACGTGTCGAACCCCCCCGTGTACCCCCACCGTACATACACGGGTGGGGGTACGACTCGAACATACTCGGGTGTACATACACGGGGGGGTTCGACACGTACTCGGGTGTACATACACGGGGGGTTCGACACGTACTCGGGTGTACATACACGGGGGGTTCGACACGTACTCGGGTGTACATACACGGGGGGGTTCGACACGTACTCGGGTGTACATACAGGGGGGGTTCGACACGTACTCGGGTGTACATACACGGGGGGTTCGACACGTACTCGGGTGTACATACACGGGGGGTTCGACACGTACTCGGGTGTACATACGGGGGGGTTCGACACGTACTCGGGTGTACATACACGCGGGGGTTCGACACGTACTCGGGTGTACATACACGGGGGGGTTCGACACGTACTCGGGTGTACATACAGGGGGGGTTCGACACGTACTCGGGTGTACATACACGGGGGGTTCGACACGTACTCTGGTGTACATACAGGGGGGGTTCGACACGTACTCGGGTGTACATACAGGGGGGGTTCGACACATACTCGGGTGTACATACACGGGGGGGTTCGACACGTACATGCGGGGGCTGGGGGGGGTACGGCGCGTACATGCGGGGGCAGGGGGGGTACGGCGCGTACATGCGGGGGCTGGGGGGGTACAGCGCGTACATGCGGGGGCTGGGGGGGGTATGGCGCTTACCGGGCCACCTACTCTGGTCGTTTCGCGCCGTACTTCGCATTTGCGGCACTTTTTGGGTGCCGTGAAAATATTGCCGTCCGGACTGCTGTCGGTTCGAATCGTAATTCCTGGGTCGTGAAATGCTGCCTAGAAGCGTCCTGACGTCATGTCGCAGCATTCCCGGATCACATTCGTATGCATATTTTCGTCGGTCGGTGTTTTTTACGATTCGTACGGAAATGGTGTTTCCGTGCGAATCGTAATTCCATGTTTGTAATGTTTTACAACCGGGTACGAGTCGGACGGAGAATACGCTCCGACCGACGGTTCGTACCCGGTTTTTACCGGATCGTAATCGGCACCTAAGTTGGGCTTTATAATCTGATGCAAGAACACATGTTAAGTAATTGCACTAATGAACAGTTGCATCAATATCTGGTGGACCTAGGTCTAATTTCTCCCCAGGATTTAGGAAAGCAGGCAGGCCATTGGGCCAAGACAAGGGTGACCAAAACTTCCACTGGGGGTGACCAATAGAAAGGGGGTTCAAAAACCTACCCAGGGGAAAGGGGAGTGATCCCCCCCAAGGATAAATACCAAGAGCCTTCTAAAGGCCCCCAGAAACCTGTTCAGGAGTGTGGGTTCCAGAAGTCTTCACAACCCAGCGGTGGGTATAAAGGTAAAAATGTGATCTGCTAAAGGCCTGGTGTGGCAACTGTAGGAAGGTTGGTCACCCTATTGGAGATGATGCCTGTCCCAACAAAATTGCCCCTAATCCCCTCCAGTTAGTACTGGTGTGGCAAATCTCCAGATGAGATCAACAGTGTGCCCAGAGCAACTTAAGGTTCACAATGAAGATGTCTTTGTTTCTGAAGGTGAAAGAGAATAGGCTACTTGAGCTGTCTGGCACCATATTTTAAGTACTGCCAATACCCCTTAGTGAATGGGACTAGGATAGAAGCCTGGAGGGATACAGGTGCCAGTGTCACTATGGTGTTAGATACACAGGTCTCCCCAGGACAATACCTGACTGGAAAAACATACCCAGGCCCCAGCGCTGACAGTGTCACCACAGTCCATTTGATGGTTATGGTAACCTTAGACTGGGGGGGGGGGGGGTTTGGCCTGAAGCAGGTAGTAGTATCACCAAAGCTTTTAGCTGCCTGTCTGCTTGAAAATGACCTGGAGACCTCAGCATAGGCTGAGGTAGAAAGAAAGACACATGTAGCCATGCTGCAAATCACTGAGATATTGTGTGTGAAGACAAGAGCACAAACATGAGTGCAGGGTGAAAAAGGAGTGCTGGAGCCTACAAGGATGGCCCAACCTTTCAAGAGGAAGGGTGAGAAGACTAGAGGTGGGCTTCTACACAGTAACAAACTCAGGACCCCTCTCCTCATGGAGAGGACTTGTCAGCCCAAGAGGGAACTGAGCCCTTGGAACTTGGACCTTACCAGGTCGAGCTCCTGGGCCCGGGGGGGGGGCCTATAGGTAACCGCTGTGCCTTGGGCAGTCTGTCCCACTCCTACAACAGCAGGCTGCTAAACAGGACTATGGAGATGTCAGTGGCTCCCACAGGGTCTATTGGGAGAAGGGACCCTTGCACACTGAGGCCAGAGACCCCAAACCTGGTGCCACTAGGAGAGTGGTAGTGCCTCAACTATATAGGGGGTTCTGACTCACTTTAGCTCATGACATCCCCCTAGCTGGGCACTTGGGCCAGACTACAACTAGGGAAAGGCTTGCAGCCATTTCTACTGGCCCCAGATGTCCCAAAAACTGAAGAGGTTTGTCAGCTCCTTTGTCACCTGTCAAGCCAGTGGCAAAACAGGTGGACACCCAAAGGCCCCTTTAATTCCACTACCAGTGGTTTGAGTTCCTTTTGAATGGATTAGTGTGGACATAGAGGGTCTACTGGAACCACCCGCAGCCTCAGGAAACAAATGTATACTGGTAGTAGTGAATCATGCTACCAGGTATCCTAAAGCAATTTCCCTTCAGACTATTACAGCTCCTGCAGTAGCTAAGGCCCTCATTGGTTTCTTCCTGAGGGTAGTGTTTCCAAAGGAGGTGGTGTCAGACAGAGGTACCAACTTCATGTCTGCATACCTGAAGCACATGTGGGATGAGTGTGGAGTTAACTACAAATTCACTATAACTTACCACCCACAAATGAATACATTGAAGGGCATGATCATGGGGCTCCCTGAAAAACTCAAAAGGAGATGGGATGTCCTTTTGTCATGCCTGCTTTTTGCTAACATAGATGTGCCTCAGAATGGAGTAGGGTTTCCCCACTGTGAACTTCTGTTTGGCCATCCTGTGAGGAGACCACTTTTTCACGTAAAAGAAGTTTGGGAGAGACCTCCCAATGAACCTAAACAAGATGTGTTGGACTATGTACTAGTCCTACATTCAAGGATGGCAGAGTACATGGAAAAGGCATCCAAAAATCTTGAGGACAGCCAACAGCTCCAGAAGCTGTGGTATGACCAAAAAGCTGCACTGGTGGAGTTTCAACCAGGGCAATAGGTGTGGGTTTTGGAGCTTGTGGCACCAAGGGCCCTCCATGAAATGGAGCGGCCCTTACTCTATTCTAGAGGGAAAAAGTGAGGTCACCTACTTGATAGACCTGGGCACTAGCAAGCACCCCAAGAGGGTGATTCATGTGAACCGCCTGAAACTTTGTTGTGACAGGGTTGATGTGTCCATGTTGTTGGTTACCCTAAGTGCCCAACAGCAGGCTGATTGCAGGCATGTATTGAAGCAGTATGCTGGGCTTTTCTCTTTGACCCCTGGCCAGACCAACTGGTGTACCCATGATGTGGACACTGGGGACAGTCTGCCAGTCAAAACAAAGATCTATTGACAGTCTGGCCAAGTCAAAGAGAGAATCAAAGCTGAAGTCATCAAGATGCTGGAGTTAGGGATTATTGAACACTTTGAAAGTCCCCGGGCCAGCCCAGTGGCCTTAATCTCCAAAACGCATCCCCAGGGTGGAAAAGAGAGATGAGGTTTTGTGTGGAATACAGAGGCCTAACTGCTCTCACTAAGACAGATGCTCATCCCATATCCAGAGCTGATGACCTGATGAATAAACTAGGGGCAACCCAATTCCTCAGCACCTTTGACTAAACTGCAGGCTACTGGCAGATTGGCATGGCCCTACGAGCCAAAGAAAAAACAGCATTCTTCACCCCTGATAGGCCTCATCAGTTTACTGTTATGCCCTTTGGTTTAAAGAATGTGCCTGCCACCTTCCAAATGTTGATGAATCAAGTCCTTGCTGGGTTGTAGGCCTTAAGTGCAGCATATCCTAATGATGTTATTTTTAGCTCCTCCTGGCAGGACCACCTGGTCCATCATACAGGCCTTCCAATCTGCAGGCCTAACTATCAAGGCATCCAAGTGCTAGATAGGACAGGGAACTGTTGTATACTTAGGCCACCTTGTAGATGGAGGCTAAGTGCAATCCTTACAGCCCAAGATACAGACAATTCTGGAGTGGGAGGCTCCAACAACCAAGACCCAAGTCAGGGCATTCCTTTGCTTGACGGAGTAGTACAGGAGGTTTGTGAAGGGATATTGGTCCACTGTGACTTCTCTTACAGAATTTACCTCCAAGAAGATGCCCAAAAAAGTACATTGGAGAGTGAGCTGTCAAAAGGCTTTTGACAACTTGAAAGAGGTAATGAGCTCAGCACCTATTCTCAAAGCTCCAGACTACTCCAAGAAGTTAAATGTGCAGACTGACACCTCTAAGCTAGGGATAGGAGCGGTCCTATTCCAGACCAAAGAAGATGGCCAGGAGCAACCTGTTGCTTTTAAAAGCAGGAAGCTACTCCCCAGGGAACATTGTTGGAGTGCCATTGAGAGGGAGGCCTTAGCTGTGGTTTGGTCCTTGATGCAGCTGAGACCCGTTTGGGACTCACTTCCCAATCCAAACTGACCACAGACGTTTCAGATGGCTAATGCAAATGAAAGGTGAAAACCCCAAACTGTTGAGGTGGTCCATCTTCCTACAGGGAATGGACTTTACATTGGAACCCAGACCTGGGCCTTCCTATGCCAATGAAGATGGACTTTCCAGGTTCTTCCATCAGATGATGAAGACTCTCTTGGGAAAGGGTAATCTCATAGCATTTCGTTTGGGGACTGGGAAGGGGTAGTGCATGAAAGTGCCCCTTTTTGCATGGTTACCTGTAACGTTTTGATAGATACCTGATGCCAAATTGACTGAGTGTGTGCTAAGATTCTACTAACCAGGCCCGGCACCTGTGTTCTTTCAAAAAACTTGACCTATGTACCCACAATAGGCACACCTCTGGGCTACCTGTAAGCCCCTTGTAAAAGGTACCCCTGTTACTAAGGGCCTTGTGACGAGAGGGCCTCTGATGGCTGCAGTATGTATTGTGCCACCCTCAGAGAACCGTCACCAAAACACCCCACCCAGCCATTGCAGGCTGCATGTTTTAGTAAAGACCAAACTGAACACTTGACATAGCACCAACACTGCCTGTGGCATGGGTAAGTCACCCCTCTAGCAGGCCTTACAGCTCTAAAGGCAGGGTGCACCATACCCAGGTGAGGGCATAGCTACAAAGGCAATAGGCCCCTACAGTGTCTGTGCCAATCACAGACATTGTACGTGCAGTGGAGCCATTTTGAGTGCATGGGCTGGGAGTTTGTCAACATGAACTCCACAGCTCCATGATGGCTTTACTGAAGTCTGGGGAGTATGGTATCAAACTTCCCAGGACATTACACCCACACTGATACCAGTATGGGATTTGATGGAAAATGCACTCAGAGGGCATCTTAGAGATGCCCCCTGAAAAATGACCAACCCTGGTGTGGTTCCTGACGGCCACCCAGCCACCTGCCACTGCCAGACATATTACTAAAACCCTGGGTAGACAGCCCCAGCTCTCTGGGCCTGGAAACAAAGCACATCCTGTGCAGAGGTGTCATGCCTCCACCCCCCAGGTTTGACAGGGTCCTTGAAGAGGAAGCTTCAAAGGCCTGCCGCCTTTGTTAGCTGGCCCCAGCCTTTTGCAGCCATCAGCAACTGGCTCCCACCGGTTCTGAAGCCCATTTTGGGTACAAGAACCGGCGGAAAAACCTAGTTAGGAAAAAAGGTGTGCCCACCTTTGCCAACAACACTCCTCAGGTGGGAGAAACAAAGTGAATGCCACATCTCAGTCCCCCCCATCTTGAAGATGAGGGGATCCCTCTAATCAAGAAGAGGCCTATGCCGCCTCGCACTGGAAGATAGCATATTAGGGGCTGTAGACACCCCAGGGAAGAGACCCATTAGTCTCAACCTTCACACCCCTGCAACCCCCCTAATACTAGTATTCAGGGGCACCCCTAAACCTTGCCTCTTTAGAGTCAATGTGACAAGAAGAAGGACTAAAGAGCCATGCTGCAGTAGCGGGAGACGCTGACAACTGCTTTGGCCCCAGCCCTGCCGGTCTGTTGCCTGCTCTGAAACCCCTGCGAGTTGAACCTAGCCTGTTATGCAGTCAGCAGGCTCCAAGATCCCCGAGGACCTGGGATGCCTTCCTAAAGAACTCTGATCTCCCGTGGACACCATATTTATCCAACACCAACCCAAGGCAGGACTACAGATCCAGCCGGATCTACTAGTCCTCACCACTCTGCACCCGAAGCTCATGGCTCGAGTTTGAGTGTCCCAACACCCAAGCAAGGTCCCCCCGGCGATCTTGACCCGTGTTCCAGCATTGGACGACCTCCGCTGACCTCCTTCTCAATGCCTTCAGCCTCATTCTGAAGAGACTCCCCGACCGGAACCGGTGGGAAACTATGTGCATGCACACGGGGCGCATGCTATGCCCCCCGTGTGCATCCACATGTGTTTGAGGCACGCCATGCTTTTAATGGTGGTGGAACTGCCATGAAAAGCTTTGCTAAGAAGAAACTTGTAAAATGTATGACTGGAAGGGTCCCATCAAGCATATTGCGGCCTCTGACTGCTACTCCTACTCCAGGGAACGGTGATTCCCTGGCAGAGCCGGCGGTCTGACCGGTGCGGCGGTGGGTGAATCTACCACCACCGGGCCATCACGGACTCGTAATAGGGCCCTAAGTGTTAAACTGTCTTATACTGCAACAAAAAGTAACTCCGCTTCTTCACCAGAGTTAACCTGTTTATCAATGTCCTGTGTTGCTTAAACTGTGTTAAGAGTGTGTTTCATGCCAAACTAGAAAAGTAATGAAGTAATCCAAAAGTATTCTAACTGTAATTTCAAGTGATTTTGAACAGTTTGCCAATTGTTTTCTTAACTGCAAAAGTAATCAAAATGTCCCTTCCAAAACAGTATTCACAGTCTTTTGAAAAGTAACATTGTATCAAGAGTTTAACTTACCTGCTACTAAGTAAATCTTGCTTCTGGAAATAAAACAGCAAAATAACTTTTATACAAACAATTGGTCCGGATTATGTCTTCGAGTGTGCGACATAATTTCTTGCCTGAGTGTGTACAACAAATGCTTAAACTACCCTCTAATGAGCCTGGTTGCTCAACCACACTACCATAAAAGAGAGTAAGGTATTATATATTTTAGCCTCTGCCATTACTCTGGGGATACACTGGACTCTGTGCACACAATACTTTACTTTGGTATAGTATATACAGAGCCAGCTTCCTACAAGCACCAACTGAATTTTGTATATCCGATTCGCAACTGGAAAGGGTCTTCCCCTTTGAGAATGTGTCCAAAAATATTTTTGAAGAGCAGGCAGTGGTCCCACAGACCACTGCATACTCTTAAAAAATAAAAAGTTTACGTTTCATATTTTTTTAAGACGCAGCCCATTTTCCGTTGAGGCGAAAAGGCTGCATTTGACAAGAAAAAAGTTAGCTTTATTTAAAAGCAGTCACAAACATGGTATCTGCTGATCACAGCAGGCCACCATTGCTGTGATGGCAGCAAATCCTAGTGGGTCACAAACTGCGACCCACCTCATTTGTATTTTTGAGGTAGGTCTTTTTGTGACCCACTACAAATCTCTAATTAGGAAATAACTTTAGTACATTAATAATAGTGATTACTAAGTAGCGATTTTTAAACAATCGCTGCCTGGTAAACGCTATTACTAAAGTTAGTACATCTGGCTTGATTCACAATAGGTGACTTGAACAAAGAGGGTTAGTCCGGCAATTGCAAAAATTCAGGAATGGGTGATAAATAACCCCTTAACTGTCCCAGAGCAAAGACCTGCTGGGCCAAAGACAGAGCAATTAGTAAAAACTGAGAAAAGGGTGCAGAGAGAGGGGCGATGGTCTTGGATGCACACCATGCCACAAATTTGTCCCAGCAGCAACCGTATACCATCTTGGTGGAGGGATACCTGGCTGCCAGTATAACAGCACAGACTTTGGGTAGAAGGTTGAAAGCTGTCAACTATCGCTGCACAATCTCCATGCATGAAGGTAGAGGGTGCGCAGGTTCAGGTACAGGTCCCTCCCCTGTGGCTGCGACAGAAGATGCTCCTGAAGAGGCATCCTGACTGGAGGACCAATGCTCATGCACGATAACTAGGGACACCAGACTCTCCATGCCCAATTCGGAGCAACAAGAATGACTTGGCCGAACAGATTTAACAGAGGTTCTCCCCATTCTTGTAAGTGACCTTGCACCATCTCCGGATGAAAATGCCATTTGTGATCCACTAGACATCGACGACTGAGTTTATCCGGCCTGTCATTTAGAGAGTACTCCAGGTGTTGATATACCAGGGAAATGCTCTGACATTCAAGTCATGTCCAGAGAAGCAGGGCTTGTTGACAAAGGGTCCACAACCCCAACCTGCCCTGTTTGTTGCAGTACCAAATGACGTTTGTGTTCTCAATGACGACCTGGACCAGACTTCCACTGATCGAGGGAAGAAAGGTCTTCAATGCCAATCAGATTGATTGAAGCTCCAGAGTCCTCGGATATCCCCCCCTCCCAGATAGTTGCCACAGCCCAGGGGTGACACATCTGTCAATACAGTCAACAACTGGAGCTGGAGCTGGGGAAGGGAGAGGGGTATGCCACTCACCTTCTCTCGGTTTGTAAGCCACCACTGCAGGTTTTTGCAGTTGAGATCTGAACAATGTGGGTGAGATTTCCCTGATGCTGTGTCAACTGGAACTTAAGGTTCCACTCCAGATACCCCATATGCCAACTGCATATCTAACTACCAGGATACAGGATGCCATGAGGCCCAACAGCCTCAGAGTCAGCCTCATCAAATTACTAGATAGAAGCTGAAACATCGGTATCATAGCCTGAATATCCTGGGCTAGCCATTCAGGAGGATAGGCCTGAAACAGTGCTATGTACAGCCCAGCTCAGATGAAAGGGAGCATCTGAGAGGGAGTCAGGTTTGACCTTGGCATGTTTATAGTGAACCCCAGCAAAATACAGGAGACCAGCTGTAGTCTGGAGGTGGGAGATGACTGCCTGGGGCAAGCCTGCCTTCAAAAGCCAATCGTCAAGTTAGAGGAAGGCTGGAACCCCAGACCACTGCAGATGTGCTCCAACCCCTACCATCCTTTTTGTGAACACCCTCTGGGTGCTGCTGAGGCCAAAATGGAGCACAGCAAACTGGAAGTGCTCTTGGTCCACTGTGAACCACTGGTAATGCCTGTGGACAGGCAGGATGGAAATGTGAAAGTATGTGTCCTGTAAGTCCAACGCTACCATCCATTCTCCAGGGTACAGGAGAGACAGGACATGAGCTAATGCAACCGTTTTGAACTTCTCTTTTCTTTAAGAACAAGTTGAGAAGGAGCAGGTTCAGAAGTGGAGGAAGGGCTCTATTTGTCTTGGGTACCAGAAAGTAGCAGGGATAGCAAGTACGACCTGGGAGCAAGGAGAGATGGTCCTCCATCAGCCAGTTATAAGTGGGTGGCATAAATGGATGGATTCACAGAAAGGGGATGTAGTAACCACTTTCGACTATCTCTAAAACCCATTTGTTGGATGTTATTTACTGACAATTGTGCAGGTGATGACGTATCCTGCCCAACGCTGGATGCCCATATTGGTATGAGAACACACTGAAGGGCTTTGGAGACTCTGGCTGCCAGGGGGGGTGGTGGACTGGGTTGGACTCTGGTTAGTGGCCCTACATGGTCTGTGGGAATCACATCCTCACCCGCGAAAAGACTAGGAAGCTTGTTGGGCTTGGTGGCTAGGTGGCAATGAACGGGGCTGTGAGCCCCTTTCGTAGCCATGAAAGGGGACGATTATGGACTGAGGCTGACATGGAGCCATGGAAAGGCCCGATGATCTGGCCAAAGCTGTGCTCTCCTTAAAGCGCTCCAGCACTGAGTCTGCCTTCTGATCTAAAAAGACAGAGCCATCAGAGGGTATGTCCATTAGTGAAGCTTTGAAATCATCTGAAAAGCCACTGGTTGTCAGCCATATGTGGTGCCTAATGTTGTGTTCTAGTCCACTTCTGCGGGTGATCTTCGCTGCATCTCTGCTGTCAGCAATTGCCTGCTACAGCATGGCTTGGGCCTCCTCCAAGACCATGGGCAGCACTTGCGCAGCAGAGTCCTATATCATAGGCCACCACACACATCACGTTCGGCAAGGACGCTGCCAAGCCGGACAATGCCATCTACTGCGCACAGGGGTACTGCTCAAAGATTTCCAGATCGAGTCTGACGCCAAGGGAATATTCTAAGGTAAGGAATCTGCAGCAAGAAGTCTCTATTAGATTGCGTGATATATTAATGACATTTTCATATTCTTGGGTGAACCACAGAAGTAAGAACCTCCAGGTTCTCAAGAAACCTCATATTTTTGCTTGGGGTGAGTGCTGCGATGGAAACTATCCGGAGCTCCCAGGTTCACTCTCCACCATATCACAACAGAAATTGACAGTAATAGATATCAGGCAGCTTTGATTTGGCTGGGACTGATTGTAGCTAAGAGGGTCATTGAAAAAGTATTGAAAATTGCAGCCCCTCCATCCTTGGAAAGATGGAAAGTGGGAATAGATTGCTGTAGGAGCATGGAAATTCCCATCGATGCAGCAGAAGGTGTCCACAGAAACATTGCAATCTATGGGCTGAGTGGTGCTACTACAAAGGAATCTTCCTCGAATTTCGCAGAGACTCTCCCAACTCTCTGGAAAGTGAAATTCTGAACTATGCAAGTTCTATGTTTGCTTGAAACCTTTGAAGGTAAGGGCGTGGGAGTTAGTGGTTATGTTATTAGATTTTACTTAGATTAGATTAAATATTATATACATTTTTCAATTGAAAAAGTTGTTATTTTATAATTACCTAATAATTGTTTGATGTTTAGATTTTTAGCATAACATTATATTTACTTATTGTTAGAACGTGGGTTTCTGGTTGGCAGAGGTATGCACCCTGTCCAAGCAGGAACCACAATCCTAGTCACAAACCACCTCAAATTATCCTGTGCTCACCCTCTGGTAGCTTGGCACAGAGCAGTCAGGTTTACCTTGAGAGTCAATGTGTAAATTATTTGGTCAACACTTCACACAATGACACAGTCAAAACACCACAAAAAAGCTCCACACCAGGTTAAATAGATTATAATATTATCAATAAAACAAGACCAAAACAACAAAAATCCATCAAATAGAAGTTGAGATGTGAATTTGTAAACATTAAATGCAAAAAATGTGCTTAAAAGCAAGTAGCTCCTAAAGAGTTAATTGGTTGTGCTGAACTGGGACAAACTCAAGAGTTCAGCCCAACTGCGATGGAGCACGGGCCAGATACAGGAGCCAAGTAGGACCCACTGAGCAAATGTACCTTGATCCTGGTCGCAACAGCAAGATGCGTTGGTGATTTCTACGCAGTTGAGGTGTTGTGCCGAGTTTCTCCACACAACTGAGGCAATGCATCAGTTCTTTGAAAGCAGCTTTGGTACCGGAGTGCGTCGGTACCAAATGTGATGGGGAGGGTTTTTCCATGCTGTAGAGGTGATGTGTCGATCTTCTCCACGCAATGGCGGTGATGCATCAGTTCTGAAGCGGTGGTTCCAAGTGCAATGCAGCGGCTCTGAGCGCAATGTGCCAGTCTGGTTCTAGCAACAGCAGTGATGCTTCAATTCTGCTCTCGCAACATAAGATGCATCTGTTCCACTGGGGCAAATCCCTATGTCCACTTCCGAGGATCCAGGACTGGGGTAGCACCACTTGGCAGGACAGATTCTCAAGCAGATGAGCCCAAGAGTTGAAACAGGACAGTTCCATGTCTTTTGGTTCCCTGAGACTTAAGCAACAGGAGGCATGCCAGCAAGCCCTTAGAGTCATGCTGGGTTCAAGTGATACAGGTCCAGTCCTTCTCAACCAAACTGGGGAATTGCAGGCAGCGGGCAGCTCAGCAAGGCAAGAGCACAGCAAGGCAGATTCCAGCAAAGCAGCAGTTTAGCAGAGGGGCAGTCCTTTCAGCAGCACAGCAGTTCTTCTTGCTGGCAGAGAAGTAACAGGTCCAGAAGTGTACTGATTTGGCAGGGCCAAAGGTCCAGGACGTATACCCAGCGGTGCCTATGAAGTGAAGGAGACTTCTCTCCTACCCCTGACTCCAGACACACTACAGGGGGTAATCAATCCTTTATGTAGGGACAGGACACAGTCCCTTCAGGTGTAAGTGTCAGCTTCTCCCTCCCATCCTGCTCAAGATGGCCCACCTACCTTTCCTTTCTGTGTGGCTGTCTAGAGGGAATGTAGGAAGCCAGCTATCACCCACCCCAGGAGTGTATCCCAGAGACGGGCAGAAGGCATCAAATGGCTGAAGTAGGTATATGCCAACTTTCTAAAAGTGGAATTTGCTCAAACTGGAATTTAAAATCCAACTTCACCCTGAATTGTGATTTTAAATTGCGAGTTCAGTGACACTAAACTTGAAAAGCATATCTCTTCATAATTGGGAAGTACACTTAAAATATGTAATAAGGTATTCCCAATGTTCTCCTATCAGACAGATAGGTCTTGCAGTAGTGAAAAACAAAATTGTTTTTTTTTTTTCGCTACCAGAACATGTACAACTTAAATGACATGTCCTGCCTTTTAAATATATGACACCTGCCTTTTAAATAGATGGCACCATGCCAAGTGGGTAGACAGGCCCTACTTTAGGGTTGACTTATATGTATGAACAGGGAAGGGTTAGGCCAGGCAAGAGGGTCACCTTGCCAGGTCGATTTGGTAGTTTAAAACTACACATACAGGCTCTTCAAAGGCAGGTCTGAAATATGGTTTGAGGGCTTATTAAGTGAGTGGCACAATGAGTGCTTCAGCACTCTAGTAGCCTTTAATTTACAGGCCCTGGGTACATTTAGTGTACTTTACTAGGAACTTATATGTAAATTAAATATGCCATTCGGAATAAACCAATGTTACCATGTTTAGGGGAGAGAGCACAAGGCCTTGAGCACTGGTAAGCAGCGGATAAGCGTGCAGAGTCAAAAACCAGCAAACATTAGCACAGAAAAATGGCGGGAGGTAGGTAAGAAATTGGGAGAAGACCACCCTAAGGTTGTCAGGTATAACACTTATATTTTAATTATTTTACTATGGGGTTTTATATTTTTTTAATTTGTAGTCCCTACCTCCATTATCTTTAATGCGAGGGTGTTGCAGGATCAGTCGATGGACATGTATAATGCTGGACATACTACGGTTTCTTTTTGGCAGTAATAATGTGCACTTATCAATTTGGCTCCACATCCTTTTTCAGTGCATTGAGACATGAAAGTCTACACTTTTGAGTAACTTTACATGCAGATGTTTGAATACCCTAAAATAGTAAAGTTATACAAATATGTATCAGTAAACTTACATGTGTAAATTACTCAAGAGTTTCAGTTACCTGTGTGAATAACCCCTTTGGTGTTAAAGTAGACAGCCAATCAATCAATCAGGGGGTTTATATAGCGCAAGCTACTCACCCAGAACGGGTCTCAAGGCGCTGAGGGAGAGCGGGGTGGGGGGGGTTTCGCAGATCCTGCAGGTTCACTGAGTTATATCAAAGAGCCAGGTCTTGAGGTCCTTTAGGAACTTGGGAATCAATGCTGTCTGTCGGAGGTGGAGAGGGAGGGAGTTCCAAACCTTGGCCGCGTGGAGGGAGAAGGAGCACCCACCTGATTTGCTTTTCTTGAACTGAGGTACAGTTGCGAGGGAGAGCTGGGCCGAGTGGAGCGCTGGGAAGCATGGAACACGAGGCGGTGGTGGTTCAGGTTGGCTGGTCCGGTGTTGTGGAGGGCCTTGTGTGCATGGGTGAGAAGCTTGAAAGTGATTCTCTTCTCGACGGGGAGCCAATTTAGGGTCCAAATGTATTGGCTGATGTGGCAGTGGTGTGGTAGGTTGAGGACTACTGGCGGCGGCGTTCTGGACATTCTATAGTTTACGGGTGAGGTTCCGGCGTAGAGTGCGTTGTCCTAGTCCGGTCTACTACTGTACTGATGAGGGTGTGTTTGACAGTTTTCCTGTGTTCTGGGGGATTCACTTGAAAGTCTTGCGGAGTAGATGGATGGTGTGGTAGCAAGAGGAGGTGATGGCGTTGACCTGGCGGTCCATTTTGAGTTTGGAGTCCAGGATGATCCTGAGATTGCGTGCGTGGTCCATGAGGGGCCCCTGAGGGACGGGGGGGCCGCCCGGTGTTGTTCCAGGCATCGGGGTGTGGGCCAATGATGAGTATCTCGGTTTTGTCCATGTTGAGTTAAAGGCAGCTGCTCTTCATGCATCAGGCGAAGGCTTCCATTGCGTCTTGAAAGTTGTATTTGGTGATGTTGGGTTCAATGGATAGGGAGAGGATGAGTTGGGTGTCGTCTGCGTATGATGTTATGTTGAGTCTGTGTGCTCTGATGATGTCGGCAAGCGGGCCATGTAGATGTTGAACAGGGTTGGGCTGATGGAGGATCCTTGTGGGACTCCGCAGGTAGTTGGGGTCGGTTCTCAGAGGAATGGAGGGAGTCTGGCTCGTTGCGTTCCGTCGGAGAGGAGAGGAAAGAGAGGATCCAGTTGAGGGCCTTGTTTCGGATTCCCGCATCGTGGAGTCTGTGGGCTAGGGTTGGGTGAGAGACCGTGTCGAAGGCTGCAGAGAGATCAAGGAGGATGAGGGCCACAGTCTCTCCTCTGTCAAGGAGGGCGTGGATGTCGTCTGTTGCTGCGAGGAATGTGGTTTCAGTGCTGTGGTTCTTCCTGAAGCCTGATTGCGAGGGGTCGAGGTTGTTGTTCTCTTCGATGAAGGCGGGGAGTTGGCTGTTGACGGCTTTTTCCATGACTTTGGAAAGATAAAGGAGTAGAGAGATCAGTCTGTGATTCTTGAGGTCGGTGGGGTCTGCTTTTTTCAGGAGAAGGTTGATCTCGGGTTGTTTCCAGTCGTCGGGGAAGGAGGCGGTCTCTAAGGAGCGGTTGATGATACGTTGAAGTTCGGGGGTGATAATGTCAGTGACTTTGCAATAGATTTGGTGGGGCTGGGGTCCGTGGGGGCCCCGGAGTGGGTGGTCTTCATTATCTTTAGAGTGTCTTATATGTTGAGGGTGGTCCAGCTGTTAAGTATTGGTTGCGTACTGCTGGGAGCGGAGGGAGGGCATTCTTCGTGGGGGTTGTGGATGTAGAAGTTGTTATAGATGGTCTTGATTTTATGATGGAAGAAAGTGCTGTGTCTGTCACAGAGGTCTTGGGAGGAAGTGATGTCTGTAAAATCGCTGTTGGGTTGGGCAAACTCTTTGATGATGCTGAAGAGTTTCTTGTGTTGCGAGTGTTGGTGGAGATTCTGTCCTGAAGTGCTCCCTTCCTGGAGAGTCTGATGATCTTGTGGTGGGCCGCGGTAGCTGTTTTGAAGTTGTCGATCTCAGTCGAGGTTTTGGAGTTCCTCCACAGTTTTTTGAGTCGTCTGCAGGTGCGTCTGAAGTCTTGGAGTTCGGTGGAAAACCAGTTGGCTTTCTTGGCGTAGGTCTTGGAGGTTCTTTTGAGGGGGGCGATAGTGTTGGAATAGTAGATGATCCAGTTGTGTAAGGTGTGGGCGGTGGTGGTAGGGTCATCATCTGTGGCGGTAGGAGCGGAGCTGCTGAGGGCGGTGGTGAGCTGGTTGTCGGAGATCTTGTTCCAATCCCTGTGTTGGAGCAGGCATCTGCGGGGGATGTTTGCTCTGAAGGTGAAGTGGACACAGCAGTGGTCCATCCATGGGAGTTTGGAGGTGTGGCTGAAGGTGACGGAGTTCCCGGCAGTGAAAACGTGATTGAGGATGTGCCCTGCTGAGTGTGTTGGTTCAGGTACAAACTGCTTGAGTCCGAACGTGTGGAGGTTGTCCAGGAGGGAGGCGGAGTTGGGGGTCCAAGCACTTGTCAAGGTGGAAGTTGAGGTCTCCTAGTAGCATGAAATCAGTAGAGGTGATGGCATGTGGCGAGATGATGTCAGTGATGGAGTCAGAGAAAGGGGCGCAGGGTCTGTAGATGAGGGTGCATCGGAGGGTGGAGAACGGGTTGGTCTGGATCTTGAAATGGAGGTGTTCCATCAGGTCTGTGGGTCCGCCGGAATAGGTGCTCAGCTGCAGATTGGTCTTGTGAGCGATGGCGATGCCTCCTACAGGGCGGTTAGGGCGAACCTTCCGGGTTAACTGGTATCCTTCAGGGATGGAGATCGCGATGTCTGGGCCGGAGGCAGTGTTCGTCCAGATTTCGATGACAGGGAAAGAGCGGGAAGAGACAGGTGGCGAGAACGGGTAGAGGGCGCCAAACGAGGGCAGAAACAGAGGCGGAGGGTGAATACAAAAATAATAATGTTGCGGGGATTCTGCTCATGCACAGAACTATGCGCAGGAAACCAGGACCTCAGTGAATTGTGGTGTACCAAAAAACTCACCTCAGTACCTAGAACGCCTATCCGACTAGCATCAGTGTCTCATTCATTCTCCGTATCATATTGAAGCTACCAATGATTAGACAACCCAGAAGAAGCAACTTAGAATACTCTCAGGAATGGTGGGAATTAAGAACACCTTTTCGTTGTTATTCTCATATCAGTCCACAACGTGAGTATTCAGAGACACGGAAAAGTTTAAAATGTTTATTTTCAACTACGTGCTCTAAGATGCAGTATTTTGGCTAACATAAGCAAACAAATGATTAGAAATAAAACCATCAGCATTGTTACAATTCCATAGAAAACAAAGGGAGAAATCATATTAGAATGATAGTGGAAACAGGTCCTATTATAGCTTGTGTACCACCCTCCCCTGGCTAATAAGCTAGTTTTATATAATAATAGAAGGTCTCTAGGTCTGAATGGGGAACCCCATACCTCAAAGATCAGCTTAGGTGAATCACATCACAGTATCAGCACTGCTCTCTGTGTCTGGAAAGGTTTTCTCCTAGTTTGCCAGCATCATGCATGCATTGCAATATTAAAGGCACCCGAGTTTCAGATATTTGTAGCTGTGTGCTTGTTGTGTCTAGAGCGTGGGCGGATCAACCTGAATTCAACAGCATACATTGTTATTTGACCCTGACGGTTTCTGCACACAGTGTTCAGACTAAGGTCGCGGTGTAAGTCTAGGGATGTGAAAAACAGACCGTTCTCATGTGAAGAAAAGCAAGCAAGCAGTTTTACTTATAATACCAGCTACCTGTAGTGTCGAGTGCAAAAGCAGCAAAGTGGCAAGATGGCGTTTAAATTCTAAATCGCTTATTTTAACATAGCAATGTGTGCAGGCAAAACCCTGTCTTCACTACACCCTCCCTTGATCAGACCAAGAACAAAATAGGGAAGCAATGTAGGAAAGCAGATTTCAAGTTCAAGTGATACAGAACCAAGTTCATATATTGCCAAACCATATAATTGGTAGTGAAAAGTTCGAAAAGTTTGTTGGGGAAAATTAAAAAACAAAAAACCAATTAGGGGCGGTATACAGCCCATTCTGCAGTAAAAAATACAAAGTAAAACATTTCCAGTTAGTAAGTGCGGAAGATGGACAACTGCCAATTTAATCCAGTAATGTGTAGGCACAGTATGTCGCAACAGCCTCCAAGAGGAAGTCATTGAACTGTTCAGTAAATGACTCAGCCATCCAATCTAATAAAGTAAATGAACACACATGTTCTTCGAATACCGGAGCCTCTAGTACTATCAGAGGACAACTTGCGTGTTCTTCGAGATAACTTCGCACCAGGAAGTCATGGGCTGCTGCATATATATCCCAATTTCCCAGGATTCCGTGCGCAGTGGCACAGGACATAATCTCGATACCAGAGCAGTCCAACTCATGAGCCACTAAGGGACTCATCAGTCGATCATAATCCGGGGCAGGAGACGCCGTGTTTGACAGGCACAAATCCAGAGCCCATTCAAATGAACAATCAAGGCAATGGAAAACAGGTTGCACACAAGTAAAGTATGAGAACTGGAAGGACAATCCATGGGCTACGCTCAAAGTGGCCAGAGGTAGTGTTCCATAGTATTCAAGCATCCGGTTGCACAGTTGGAGCAGCCGGGGCAGACTGTCGTGTGACACAGATCGTGCAGCCATTGCGGAGCAAACAAACCAACAGCAGCACACCAGCAGTCAAGGCGAGGATTAAGGGAAGCCCGCCGAAGACGGTGGAAAAAATCGAATGAAAAAATGCCGGTATCACACCAAATATTGTTTGGAACGAGGTGACAAGGCCAGAGCCCACAACTTTGAAAAAATGCGCCAAGCCAGTTGTTGATGAGGCATTAAATATAGTGTGAATTAGAGCACCAAAATGAAGTGGGAGATCAGTATTTAAAAGAGTATGCACCTACGTGAAGGACAAATGTTTCAGGAGAGGAAGTTAGGGCAACTTCTTTTTGAGACAATATTATTCTGCTCATCTTGTTGAACTCTGCTTTCAAGGTTTGTATGGAAGGAAAGATGGATATATCGAGTCTCCCATGCGGGGGTGGGAAAAGTACATTCTTACAACAGACTACTCGTTGGGAGACCGTTACAATGTACGGAATCCCAGCTAGCATCCCGCAACATGCCTCATTGTTTAAAAGCAAATAGCTACCATTAGCTAATAATGTGAAAGTTGGCGTAATTGCTGGCACAGGATTTCCCTTCAAAATGCAAGCTAAATTCAGTGCGTGAACGTTGCATGCGCCATGCAAATGGATGTTCCTACAAAATACTGAGTGATCAGGTGTGGAAGTGCAATCCTCTCCCTTTAAATAAACCTCTCAGGCACCTGTATGTAAATGGGAGTGACCAAACCTCATATAGGAAAGCGGTACCGAATGGTTCATATCTGCCTAAGGCATAGTGGTTCATACACAAACTGAACTTAAACAATGGAAAATGAAGAGTGATTAACCCATGAACAAGCCACACAGCTGAATTTGATTCGGCCAAAGAGAATGGCAATGGTTCTAGCTTTTCAATATGCAATAGTAAATATGTTGCATCATTCATGGACATGAAATGTTTTTTATCAGTCAGGTTAAACGGCAATCAATCAATCAATCAAGTAACTTGTAAAGCACACTACATACCCGGGCGGGTTTCAAGGCGCTGGGGGGGGAGGCTGTTACTGGTCGAAGAGCCAGGTCTTGAGTTGTCTCCTGAAGGTCAGCAGGTCTTCGGTTTGGCGTAGGTGGAGGGGGAGGGTGTTCCAAGTCTTGGCGGCGTGGTGGGAGAAGGATCTGCCTCCGGAAGTAGTTCTCCGGATGCGTGGGACCGTGGCCAGGGTGTGGTCAGCGGAGTGGAGTTTTCTGTTGGGTACGTAGAAGGAGAGTCGGCTGTTGAGGTAGGCTGGGCCGGTTTTGTGGAGTGCCTTGTGTGCGTGGATCAGGAGCTTGAAGGAGATTCTTTTGTCGACGGGGAGCCAGTGCAGGTTCTTCAGGTGGGGGGTGATGTGGTCGCGGCGCGGGACGTCGAGGATCAGGCGTGCAGAAGCATTCTGGATTCTCTGTAGTCTGCTGATGAGCTTGGACGAGGATCCGGCGTAGAGGGCGTTTCCGTAGTCGAGCCTGCTGCTGACCAGGGCCTGGGTGACTGTTTTCCTTGTGTTTGTCGGGATCCATCTGAAGATCTTGCGGAGCATGCGGAGGGTGTTGAAACAGGTGGAGGAGACTGCATTGACTTGTTTGGTCAAAGAGAGTTTCGAGTCGAGGATGACTCCCAGGTTGCGTGCGTGGCCGGTGGGGGCCGGGGTGGACCCCAGTGATGTGGGCCACCAAGAGTCGTCCCAAGCGGAGGGGTTGGACCCGAGGATGAGGATTTCCATTTTATCTGTGTTCAGTTTGAGGCGGCTGTCTTCCATCCAGTCAGCAACGGCCTTCATTCCCTGGTGGAGGTTGGATTTGGCGGTGAGGGGGTCTTTGGTGAGGGAGAGGATCAGCTGAGTGTCATCGGCGTAGGAGATTATGTTGAGGTCGTGTTGTCGGGCGATGCGTGTTAGTGGTGCCATGTAGACGTTGAACAGCGTCGGGCTGAGGGAGGATCCCTGTGGGACGCCGCAGATGATCTTGGAGGCCTCGGAGTGGAACAGGGGGAGGCGGACTCTCTGAGTTTTGCCGGAGAGGAAGGAGGTGGTCCAGTCCAGGGCCTTGTTTCGGATCCCTGCGTCGTGGAGGCGCGTGCGTAGTGTGCGGTGGCAGACGGTGTCGAAGGCGGCGGAGAAGTCTAGGAGGATGAGGGCCGCCATCTCGCCGTTGTCAAGCAGGATCCTGATAATGTCTGTGGCGGCGATGAGGGCGGTCTCGGTGCTGCGGTTGCTGCGGAATCCTGATTGTGATGTGTCTAGGATGTTGTTGTCTTCGAGGTGTCGCGTGAGCTGGGTGTTTACTATCTTCTCGATGACTTTAGCTGGGAACGGGAGCAAGGAGATGGGCCGGAAGTTCTTGAGGTCGCTCGGGTCTGCCTTGGGCTTCTTCAGTAGGGCGTTGATCTCTGTGTGCTTCCAGTTCTCAGGAAAGGTGGCGGTCTCGAAGGAGAGGGTGATGATTTTGTGCAGGTGGGGTGCGATGGACTTGCTGGCTTTGTTGAAGATGTGGTAGGGGGTCGGATGGGAAACCGGAGTGGATTGATCCCATGGTCTTGATTGTGTCCTCGATGCTCACGTTGGCCCAGGTTGTCAGGGTGTCGTGGGTGGTGGGGTGCGGTGGGTTTGGTGCTGTGTGGTCGGCAGGGGTCGTCCGGGGTCTGAAGCTGTCATGGATGTCGGTGATTTTCCGGTGAAAGAAGGTGGCGAGTGAGTCACACAGGGCTTGTGATGGTGGGATGTCGTTGGCGTTGGAGCTGGGGTTGGAGAGTTCCTTCACGATGGTGAAGAGCTCCTTGCTGTTGTGTGCGTTGTTGTCAAGGCGGTCTGAGAAGGCGGCCTTTTGGGCGGTCCTGATGAGGTGGTGGTGGTTGCGGATGGGGTCTTTGTAGGCAGTGTGGCTGTCTGGCGTCTTGTTGCTGTTCCGTGTGTTTTCCAGTTTCCGGCAGGTGCGTTTGGAGTCGAGGAGTTCCGGGGTGAACCAGCTGACTCTTCTGCTGGTGTCTCTGTTGGTGGGGTTTTTTAGCGGCGCGATGGTGTTGGCGCAATCGTTCATCCAGCATTCGAGGGAGAGTGCACCATCATACGGGTTGGTGGGGTTCGTCGGAGGGTTAAGTGCGAGGCTTGTCTGTAGTTGTTCTTCAGTGATTTTTCCCCAGCGGCGGCGGGGGGTCTGTAGGGTCGGTGGTGTGTGAGTGGTTTTCGGAAGGAGAAATGGATGCAGTGGTGGTCAGTCCAGGTGAGTTCGGAGGCGTGGCTGAAGGTGACGTGGGGACTTGATGAGAAGATTGTGTCAAGAGTGTGGCCGGCGATGTGGGTCGGCATTGTGACGAGCTGTTTAAGTCCGAGGTTGGCGAGATTGTCGATCAGGGTGGAGGAGTTGCTGTCGTTATTGTTCTCCAGGTGATAGTTCAGGTCTCCAAGGAGGATGTAGTCGGTGGAGGTCAGCGCGTGCGTGCTGATGAGGTCAGCGATGGAGTCGCAGAATTGAGGCCGAGGTCCTGGTGGTCTGTAGACGAGGGTGCCTCTTAGGGTGGTCTTGGGGTCTGTGTGGATCTGGAAGTGCATGTGTTCGGCGGTGCTGAGGGTGTCGTTGGTGTTTGTAGAGATCTTGATGGTGTTTTTGTGGACGATGGCGATACCTCCTCCGGCTCTGTTTGCGCGGTCTCTGCGGGTAATCTTGTACCCGTCTGGGATGGCTATGGTGATGTCTGGCGTGGAGGCTTCGTTCATCCAGGTTTCGGTCAGGAAGGCGTTGTCCGGTGATGTGGTGTCGAGTAGGTCCCAGAGTTCGACGGCGTGTTTGTGTGCGGAGCGGGTGTTGATCAGGATGCATCGGAGCTGGTTGGCTTCCATTGTGGCGCTTTTGTGGCAGGAGAAGTTGCAGTTCCGGCAGGAGAAGGGGCCGTGGGTGCGCCTTGGGGTGACCTTGCAGCAGGTGTGGGTCCTTCCTGGGTTGAGAGCGATGAGGGTCTTGGCGTCGTAGCGGAGGTGGTCGGCCTGGCAGGTGCGAGGGCCAGGGGTTCTTGCGCTGGGCGCGGTCCAGGCGCGGACGGGCGCAGACGGGCTTTCCTTAGTCGCGCCTTCGGCGCGCCAGCGGCCGCCATATATGGGGAGGTGGGGAGGGAGGAGCAGCTGGGAGGCGGGAGGCGAGGGACGGGTGTAGCGAATGGGCGCGGAGGGGGCGGGGCCGCAGAGGAGGCAGCGGCGGGGAGGAAGGACGGAAGACCGGCGCGGGGCACCGAGGAGCGAAAGGAGAACAAAAGAAAGGGGCACAGAGCAGGCGGCGATCCGATTACACAATACAGAAATACGGGGCACAAGCAGAGCGGTGATCAGGTTACACAATACAGAATACAGGGGCAGAAGCAGAGCGGCGAGCGGGATACAGAAAGCAAAGTACAAGGGGCACAAAGCGGAGCAGCGAGCGGGATACAGAGAGCAAACTACAGGGGGCACAAGCGGAGCGGCGAGCAGAGGGCAGGGGGCACAGAGCAAAGCGGCGATCAGGGTATAAAATACAGGGGGCGCACAGCAGAGCGGCGAGCGGGGGCAGGGGGCACGGACAGATTCAGGAACAGAGCAACGGCAGCAAAAGGAAACAGAGCAAAACGAACAGTGAACAATTCAATCAATCAATCAATGAAAACTTTATTCGGATCATTACAATCCATAAAAGTACAGAAAAAAGACAAAACATTTATAAAATCATGCAATTAGACACCAAAATACTATTTTGCACATGAGGAGTAAACCATATTACTTTAGGACATTGTTAACCGGGCACGAACCACAGTTTTTAAGAAAGAGCTCACGCGAAAGACAAGTTCATCGTCATCCAGGGACAAAATCATTGAAAATGCAAGTTCCAGGCTAAGTGGTTTTAGTTTTTTAAAATATGGAGTTAAAAACCATTTAATGTACTTCATGTAAAATTTACAAAAAAATAAGAAATGTAAAATTGTTTGCCTGCTCTGGGAGTCGCAAGGGCATGGCTCAACACATTGATCGTTAAAATTCCATAAAGGAAAGCTAAGTGCATATTTAATAGTGCCTGCCCTAAGGCGAAATATAAGGCCACGCTCCCAATGGCTCAGCGGGAGGGTTAAATAACTGGGTGTCGGAAAAATTGTGAGATTACGGGTTAGGTATCCACAGACACTAGGTTTCAAAGACTCCCTTACTACCCTTTCAGCATCAAATGACATATAAAGTGCTTTTTTAAGTTCACATTTAGTGGGGAGCACGGTGGTAGTTGGTTTTAGGAAGGTATCTTCAAGGTTCACGCTGCGAAATACGCTAGACACCCCTGATAACCAGGGGATGGCCGAGCCCCTGTCGCAGCGTAGACAATCCTCGATGATATCCTTAGTCAAAATGGCGGCGGGGTTTTTCCAAATCGCCAGCCAAAAAAGGGCTGGACGTGCACGAATAAAATCCCCTATAAAACAGTGAACAATTAACCTAAGGGCCACCACTGGCCACCAGGGATGAGGCGCAGGTGGAAGCCTGCGGGTGGAGGAGGGCCTCGATTTCACCAGCGGTGGCAGCAGCAGCGCACAGTGAGCAGCGGCAGCGGGAGTGCAGGCGGAGCTGCAACGGAGGGGGGAGCGACCTACCAGGAGGTCAAGGGTCGCAAGGTCAAGGGGCAAGAATAAAGAAGATGTATTCATGTAATCCCATGGAACTTTCCCAGCCTTCAATGTTTGTAAAGTCCATGCCAACTGCATTATAGAACGCAATTGATTTTGACCATGGTATAAGACAGACATTTCATCTTGTACAATATCCACAACAGATGAAACAATATTATCTAATGTGCAAATTCTGGAAGAAAGAGTGTTAATGCTATTATCAAGGACAGCAAGCACTTTTTCCAAATTTGCTTGATCAATAGCTCTTAATCTAGAAGCAGCTTCAATTTGAGATAATTTCCAAACTTCGTTGTAAATAGCATATACCCATCTTTTGGACCTGCCAACCACAGGGACCTTAACAAAATCATTCAAATCTACATTGTTATTTAATTTGGACAAATGAAGTTTAACTGACGCCAAGGTGGAATGTTTAAGCCAGTTTTGACATAATTTTCCTACTGAATAGGTAGCAACAGAATGGGAAGATTCAAATTGGGGTTCTACTCTAACCTATGTGTAGCCTGATTTCAGCCCCAGAAAACAATGTTGACACCAGTCAGAAGTTTTTTGCCATATCAACCATCCTTGGGGATCTAAGCTGGAAATATTGAAGGATGTGTTTGTAATCAGCGACTGCAATTCATCAACGGATAGATCTGTGTGATTGTCCCATGTGATAAGCACCCAGATCAGGAATGGTAGGGACATTCATTTTTTTAGATGTAGCCAATCCAAAGCAGGTGGTCTGAAAAATAGTAGAATTCAAACACAAAATGTGGTTCGGGATAAGGTACGCGTGATTCAAAGCTTCTGTGCCAAGAACCTGCCAGGCTCTTGAACCCCAAACAGATTTAAGATCAATAGTATTCTTCCACAGCTCATAGCCCCCTATAGCTAAATCATCCATAAAGGACTTCGAATACAGTAATTTAGTGTGTGTCAGTCTAACTTTGGAAGCTGATTCAGCAGACATTTCAAAATAAAAGGCTTCAGGCTTTGATACACTGAAATCGGAAAAATATGTACATTTTTTCACTAGAGTTTTGGAGCTGCTTTCAATAGGAGCTGGACAATGTTCCCATTGTGTATGATTAACAATATTTCTAAATGTATTTGCTTTATGCAGGAAATGATTGCCATAGTGTTGGTAGCAAAACAACACTCCATAATTTGCGGAGTCTAAATACAAATGTTCAGCATCAAAAGCATCATATTATTTCAAATCAGAAAAAAGAGCCTCTACGGCTTGGACATCCCAATCATCAGAGCCTATGTTTTGTTTCATAACAATCCCCATAGAAACACGAAGTACATTGGGGACATTAATCACCTCTGTGGGGCCATGAATTTGAAATTTTACAGCATCCTATACAATCCCATCTAACACAGGCCAGGCAGTAATATTAACAAAAGTCTGGTCCCTCTTCATGATCTGTGCTGAGGAGTGGGGTGCAAAGTTCCATCAATTAATCTAATTGCAGATCTTTCGGTTAAATAGTGTCCATTCACCAGACGAAAAAAGACAACCACAAATCCAATGGACATGAACAACAAAATAGATATGAGCACCAGCCAAATGTAAGTCCAAGGGGGAATTAAAAAATGTCTTTTAAACCAAACAGCAAAAATTGAAATTTTCGATGAGGCACCTGATGTTGTAGAGTTAGTGTCTAATAAAAAACGTGACTGGTCAACTGCACTTGATTGCACACCAGGCAGCGACACATCAGTGGGATAGGTATACTCAGTATCTTCATGAGGACCACCAGCCGGTGGAGTCAATAAAGGATTAGTAACTGTATGCATCTCGATGGCAATGTGAGGCCTGTTGGTATTTGCCGGAGCCAAAACAGAATTTCTCAGCATTGCTGGACAAGAGACTGCTGGAATAATACTAAGAAGAATCGGCCTCTCATTGTAGTTTGACATTGTCAATGGAGATGTACCTGTTATCCTTGCGACCAGGAAGTGGAGGTTAAATGACTGTTCTTGTACCCTGCATGCCAAGCACTGGAACAGGTGCACTATAAGAGGGTCCAAACTCCTTCTTGTTCTCCACCTTCTCACGGACCAGGTCACCAACTCAAGGTAGCCAGCCAACTACCGGAATCTGAAGTGCAACATCAGTTGTGGAGGGCAAGTGTTCCTTTGCAATACTGTCGCGAGCCTCTTGTAGATTCTGTAACACAGCAGAATAATCATCTACGTCAAAGGGTGCGGTCGACGCCGCCATGTCTAGACCATCAAGGTACGGGACAAACATTTTTATGCCAAAGAGCATTTCTGATGGGGTCCGCCCACCCAGAGACCTTCTAGGGAAATTATTAAGTGCATGTTGAACGCTACACCAATGGGCCAACCAGTTCCTGCAAGTACCTAAAACCCTAGCTTTCAAGGATTGCTTTAAGTCACGGTTCATTCGCTCCACAACAGAATTGCCCTCAGGCCTATATGGAGACAAAAAGTTGACTTGGACCCCCAAAGATCTCATGGCATCCTTGTACGCCTTAGAGGCGAAAGCCGGACTCTGGTCCGAATGGAGGATACCACATGCAAAAATTCCCACAAAGACACGCAAATCCCTGATGACAGTTCGAGCATCAGCACTCCTTTGTGGCCAGGCCCATAGAAAACGTGTGCACGAATCCACTGCAACTAAGATGTACTTATACGCAGTATCAGAGGAGAAAGGACCCCAGTGATCCAAATAAACACACCCAAGTGGTTTATTAGATATGTACAACTGTGTTTGAGGTGGACACGCAGCAGTCGAAGGTTTAATCTGCTGGCAAATGACACAAGTAAGGACATAATCACAAGTCTGTTTCTGCAATCCGCGCCACCAGTAAGGTTGTTGTAAGATAGTAACAGAAGCTGAGATGCCTGCATGGGCTGAAGCCATACCTTCGTGAGCGGCTGTCATCAAAGCAAGTCTGCGGTCCGCGTTGGGAATGAACCTGTCACCAACGTCGTTAATTCTCACATAGGGAACTTTATCAGGACTTAAATGACAAGAGTATTTAGAAGGGAAACCCCGAGGGTAATTATCACCCTTCTCTGTTCCAGCAATTGCTGCCAAGATGTCATCAGCAATCTTACTTTTGGATCTTGTAACTGCTGCTACCAGATATGTTGCCACTGCTGTTTTCGCTGCTTCGTCAGCTAAACTGTTGCCAACAGCGTGTACCCCTACACGCTGGTGACCAAGAGTATGAAATACATTCACGAGCGGCAGACGTTGTTTAAGTTCTGCGACTCTAACCCAAAGTATTTTATGTTTGATTGTGCTACCTTTGGAATCACAATATTCATTTTGAGACCAATAGAATAAATTGTCGTTGAAAGATTGAACACAGTAGTATGAGTCACTCACAATAAGAGTAGTCACTCGAGGATCAGCAAACTCTAGTGCAAGCACCAGAGTACGTAGATCTGCCAACTGGGCGGTACAATCACCTAAAGTCTGCATGTGCACGACATCAGACTTGAATTCTCCATTCACAAAAGTACCAGCCACTATTGCGCAGGCCGCTGAATAAGCATGCTTAGATTCCGTTGCCAGTTGTGCCGAACCGTTAGTGTAAATGATACAATGGTAATCCTCAAGCGGGCGCAAGGACAGAGGAGCTGGATGAACAAATTCATACTGCAAATACTCCTGAGTCTGCAATGAGGCATCAAAGATGAATGTGACATCTGGAGACGTCAAAGAAGTGGCCCATTGTATCCAACTTGGATGCAAAGCTTTAGAATTCAGTACACTGGCCTTCGTCACTGCCTCAAGGGCAGGATATGGTATGGCAACCAACATGCGTTTCCTTGCGACAGCGCTCTCTCTTTTAGAAACGCCATATGTACTACAGCTAACACCTTTTCTACTGTGGAAAAACGCATTTCAGCCAAAGTGTACAAGTGTGACTTGTAAGCAATGGGGACAGTGTCCCCTTCATTAAATGTCAAGTAAGTGAAACCCACTGCGCCAGGCATAATTCTGATTATGAGACTAGTGTGGTTATCACGTGACAATAAGTATTTAGAAGCAAGAAAATCAGCCTGCAAAGAGTGCAGGATAGCTGAATGTTCTGGCAGCCAGCTCGATTTGGAAAAAGTAGGTTGTACCATGGCATATAGCGGCTTGATACGCTGGGCATAATCGGGAATGTAAGTACGCCCGAAATTCAAAAAGCCCAGCAAAGATTGTAGTTTTTTTAGAGTTGTTGGAGCGCGTAAACATGCGCATTTCTCCAAGAAGTGAGGTGCTAAACCTCGACCTTCGTTGTTGAGTTCATAGCCCAAAAACAACAGTGTATACTCTGCAATGTGTGATTTTGCAAAGTTACATTTGCAACTGAAGTCCGCAAACATAACAATGATGCGGTCAACGTGACACAGATGCGGCCATAATTCATCGTCTGTGAGATAAATATCATCAACATATGAGTACGCATCAGGGTCAATGCTCTCTAACAGAATGACTACACGTGCGGCAAAGACTCCAGGACTGTTTTCGTAGCCAATGGCTAATCTTTTAAACTGTTTTTGTTTGCCGCCAGAAGTAAAGGCTGTCCATTGACTACTAACAGAGGACAGGTTATGGCTGTAAAAGCCATTGGAGATGTCAAGTGTGGTCTTAAACCTTTTTCTCACGAGCCTATCAACGAGGGCAGAACTGTGGGTGTTTTGTACCGCGCACGTCCGACAATGAGAGTTCAAATGCCGATAATCCAAAACTAGGCGGTACGACCCATCAGGTTTGGTTACAGTGAAAAGAGGATTGTTCATGGGAGACACATTACATTACATTACTCCTTGATATTCCAATTGCTCAAGGATTTCTGTGACGTGAGATCTAGCTTCTCGGCGCATGGGATATTGGGGTTGTGGCTGTGGCATAGACCGTAACAGAATCTCATGGCTTGGGGATAATTTATCCCACCCAACCTGAGTACGGTACAACGATGGAGCAAGCACCTGTGCCCACTCTTCTGCAAAGTTCTGTGCTTGCTCCTTTGGCACAGTGTGCGCGAAAGATGGGAGGATTACCTCCTCCCCTCTGGAAGCGGCCAAAACGAAAGCTGGGGGCCAGTCTGCCTCTGCTAGCAAAATGTCATATGTAGAGGTCAGATTTTCCCCAAAAATCCCTTTTATGGTATGTTGTATGTCACCTTCAATTGAAAGGACTATGTCATATAGTCTCTCAGGGGGAACCACTTTAGTATCAGCAGTTTCTACAGTAATAAGCGTGTCAGTTGCTATTGCCTTCAGATATGGACGCAGTGCTTGCCGCACTATTATAACCTCCGCTGCGCTGTCTAGCAGCGTTAGCGCCCATGTCAGGCTCCGAAGCTGTGTTCTCACTATCTGTGGCGTACCTCGCTGTTAGTGCAGCAACTTTCTTTTTCTGAAACTGAGGTTGTCGAAGTGCAAAGTCGTCCTGCCTGCCTTTACCATCAGCCGGGAGTGGCTGCTCTCGTCCTTGAGGGGCACCCCGACCTCTGCTACGTTCACCTCCACCAGCTTGTGAGACCGATGTTTCCTGTGCAGAACGAGGAGAACGTTGTTCAGGAACCTGAAATCTATCAGGAGACCTAATTCTAGTGCGATCGCGCAATTCATATGTGCGTTCAGTAGTCACTGGTATCGGTGACGCGGGACGAGACCCCTGTTTCTGTTGCTGCTTCCCCTGTTTCTTAGTTTTCCAATTTTGTTCAGGAAAAGCTGGACGGTCATCTTTAGTAGACTTAACCGTCTGAGTTTGCGATTGCGCTGTTGTTTTAGCAAAAGGCTTAATTCCCAAACTATTGCGGCCAATGGTCTTATAAGCCTCCGCAATAATTTTTGGTAACTGCCGGGGTTTATCGACGTCATCGTCGACAAGGCGCAGCGCATTCGACACCTGAAAGTTAACCGCATCTCCCTTGACGTTAGCAAGGATGAGATCAGCAACTACTTCGAACACACCGACAAGCCTCATTCCCAACTCGACCGCCGCCTCCGGACCGTGCTCATCCTGAACACACTTAATCACGGAGGGCAATACAGTCACAGGTGGTGTGCCTAAGCACTTCACGTAGACTGCTGCAAACACTTTACCCCAGTTCTCACAATCTGTTACCTCTGGGACTAAGTTTTTCTGTAAACTAATGGTAAGGATCCTTTGTTTTTCAACAGGAGTAGAAATTGGAAATACCGGATTCAGCTTGTCAAATTTCTCAGCAAACCAATAAGGCATATCATCCTTATTCTGGGGGCTCTTGCCGAGTACCGAATTAACCATGATGGGACTAATATTGATCCCGGCCGGTCCAACTGGTTGTGTCGCAACCCCAGGTGCCCCCACCTGGATATTGCGAGAGGCGTATTGCACTAAAGCCCTATGCACCGCAATCAAAGCGGTATGTAGTTGACGTAAGTCATCCAGCGGAGTTACGGTGTGGGGAAGGGCGCCATTGAACCAAATAGGATGCTGCCAAGCGGAAATTGGAATTTCCTGCATCCCATATGGCGTGTAATTAGCTGGAACTGCCGTAGGAGTGTATGCGTGAAACGTCTTATCATCCGCATTCACCCCCGGAAAAGTAACTCAAGAGTAAAACAGCTCATAGGGGAACGATGCATCGGCACTCACTACAAAGATAATTGACATTCCATCATCAGGCACCCCGAACTGCGTCAAATGACGCCGGAGAGGTGCACGACTATGCGCTGCAATAGCAACTTCAGCCATAAGGACGCAGTGAAGAAAAACAATCTATATTAAACTGTAGCACAAAAAGTGAAACCTTTTTAATCGTCAAGTTTGAATGAACCTATAAATCAACTATATAGGTAGGTTTAAACTGTCACTCCTGTCAACCGGAAACAAGAGTGAGTGTGTTGTGGACAAATATAAGCACTACTGAGGCGTCTCAATCATAAGACCGAAACCTTAGGTGCGCCACGTTGCGGGTATTCTGCTCATGCACAGAACAATGCGCAGGAAAGCAGGACCTCAGTGAATTGTGGTGTACAAAAAAACTCACCTCAGTACCTAGAACCCCTATCCGACTAGCATCAGTGTCTCATTCGTTCGCTGTATCATATCGAAGCTACCAATGATTAGACAACCCAGAAGAAGTGACTTAGAATCCTTTCAGGAATGGTGGGAATCAAGAACACCTTTTCGTTGTTATTCTCATATCAGTCCACAACGTGAGTAATCAGAGACACGGAAAAGTTTAAAATGTTTATTTTCAACTACGTGCTCTAAGATGCAGTATTTTGGCTAACATAAGCAAACAAATGATTAGAAATAAAACCATCAGCATTGTTACAATTCCATAGAAAACAAAGGGAGGAAACATATTAGAATGATAGTGGAAACAGGTCCTATAATACCTTGTGTACCACCCTCCCCTGGCTAATAAGCTAGTTTTATATAATAATAGAAGGTCTCTAGGTCTGAATGGGGAACCCCATACCTCAAAGATCAGCTAAGGTGAATCACATCACAGTATCAGCACTGCTCTCTGTGTCTGGAAAGGTTTTCTCCAAGTGTGCCAGCATCATGCATGCAATGCAATATTAAAGGCACCCGAGTTTCAGATATTTGTAGCTGTGTGCTTGTTGTGTCTAGAGCTTGGGCCGATCAACCTGAATTCAACAGCATACATTGTTATTTGACCTTGAAGGTTTCTGCACACAGTGTTCAGACTAAGGTTGCGGTGTAAGTCTAGGGATGTGAAAAACAGGCTGTTCTCATACAAAGAAAAGCAAGCAAGCAGTTTTACTTATAATAACAGCTACCTGTAGTGTCGTGTGCAAAAGCAGCAAAGTGGCAAGATGGCGTTTAACTTCAAAACGCTTATGCAAACATAGCAATGTGTGCAGGCAAAACCCTGTCTTCACTACAATAATGCAGAAGGAATACCAAGAAAAATAAAAACAAAAGAAATACGTAAAAATCATAGCAGAGGGAGGCAGATCATAGCAGAGGCAGGCAGAGAGGTGCCGGCCTCAAACCGGGGGCAGCGTGGAGCGGGAGACAGAGGCACTCAGGTGGAGCTGCGTGCCTGGGAGAGCAGCACCCTAGCCAAGGTCATGGGGCTTGCTCACCTGGGCGTGCAGCAGCTGCCATTAAATAGGGGAGGAGGGAGGGAGACGAAGCTGGAAGGCAGGAGCAGGAACCGGCGTGGGGAGGGCCATGGGGGCAGCAGCAGTGGGGAAAGAGCGGGAAGAGACGGTAGGCGAGAACGGGCAAGGGGGCACCAAACGAGGGCAGAAACAGAGGCGGAGAGTGAATACAAAAATAATAAAAATCAGAGCAGAGGCAGGCAGAGCAGAGGCAGGCAGAGAGGGTGCCTGCCTCGAACCGTGGGCAGTGTGGAGTGGGAGACAGAGCCACTCAGGTGGAGGTGCGTGCCTAGGAGAGCAGCACCCTAGCCAAGGGGTACAGCCCATGCTATGAAACTTGAGGGACCCAACTTGCTAGCTAGAGCTACTCAAGAAACCTGCCAAAGAAATTAATAAATAATAATAAATCAAACATCACCCCCAGTCAAGAGATCTGGGTTAAATCTATCATTCTTTTGCTCACTACACCACCCCAGTTTGGACCCAGCCATATGCAAATCAGTTTTGACCCTGGACCTCATGGGAACAGTCCATCCCAAACTGCCAAGAACAATGGATTTAACCAGGTTCTCCATGGTGAATTTTGATTCATTCAGCATTCTGTCCATCACTTTCTGCAGCAGCACCCCTCTAAACTGCAGCATCCATCATGCAATGGCAGATTGGCAGTTACGGAGTTTGAATCCTATTACCTGGCGGATCAATTACAGTGATACACACAATGGCTGGCTGGTAGACAAGCTCTGGGCCAAGCAACTGGGTTATTTGTACCAACGCTCCCTAAATTAACTGGGGTAATAATGCGAACTGGTCATCCTGCAGAGAACGATACACAGGAATTTAGTGTCATGAGGTGCTGCTGGCTTTGTTGCTTACAAAAGACGCACACAAGAATCTCGTACTCCCCCAGTCTGCCATCATGTTGCTAAAAGTCCTACTGCATGTTGGGAATAAGGAGAAAGTTACTGATTGGTTGGTTGCAGAAGCAACAAAGGTGGGAGACTTGACGAGCAGGGTCAAAACTGATTTGCATATGGCTGTGTCCAAACTTAGGTGGCGTAGTAAGCAAAAGAACAATGGATTTAACCCAGATCTCTTGACTGGGGTTAAATGTTTTGTTTCCGAATCAGCAAAGTAGACAAATCCATACGTTTGAACAATTCTTATAAATATTTTCATTAAGAAAGAAATTAAATCTATATAAATAACATCATAGATATATATATAAAAAGAGGGAAAACGCACTAAAAAAAGCCAAACTGGGGCGTGGCCAAGTACGGGAAGAAGATGGCTGCGTAGTGAGAACGCTCCGTCACCCTTAATTGCTCCTGTTTATCCTGCAGTGACCATCCGTCACACCAAACACCAGTTCTCTCCATCGGAACTCCGGTGGAACTGAATCCGCCCGCATCGGTGCCGAGTGTCTACCGGCTGCCTGGGATCCTGCCCTCCGAAGGTTGCGGCCTTCGTTGACGCCTGGGCCGGCCCGGAGAGTGAGGGGGAGTGGCTCAGCGGTGACGTCGCTGACCGGGATATCGCTGTGACTTGCCTTGTGGCTGAGGTGCCCCGTGAGGCATCTTTGTTCAGGAGGAGGCGGCTGCCTGATTAACCGGTGGATGTCCCCGAGTGCCCCCGCCCCCTCTGTGCCCTGTATCGGAACCGGCTGGCTGCTCTGGATGCGCCGTACCGCAATGGCGGCGGCTCATCTCCGCTGTGACGCTCTGCCCCACTGAAGGCCCTCGCCCATCATCGCTCTGGGAGCCACCGCATTTACATCTCATAGCGGTGTGCCGGAGCCAGGGGCGCATCTCTGCACACTGCCTCGTGGGGGGCGCGCCAACCGCGTAGAGGACACGGGCGGCAGCGCGTCCCTGAAGGGTGAGGTCTCCCCCCCTTCTTTGCTCCTGCCATTGCTCACCAGCAGGGAGGCCCGATATACTGCAGGCACTGGCTCCCTATATCCTGTAGTGCCTCATACAGATGTGCACTCCTGCCAACGGCGGGAGGCAATAAAAACGGAGAAGCGCAGAGTCTCTGGGGCTCCGAGACGTCCCTCACCCGCGGGCGCTTGGTGCCCCCCCATGTAGTGTCGCAAATTGGAAGACCTGGGGCCCGGGAGTGATGTTGTCTGTAACCCTGGAGCCTGACACATCTCGCCTCCTGAAGTCTGCATCTGCCCCGTGGGAGTAGCTCGCTGGCTTGTCCTCTCTGCCGCGGCCCTCGGGTGAGGTAATAATGGAGGCGGCGGTGGGGCCCCTGGCACTGAGGGGGAGTAGATCGGAGCTCTGAACTCAGGACAGTCGATTGAATTGCATGCCGGGGGTTGTGCTAGGGCGGGAAGCGGTGTCGTGCTGTGGTGCCCCCCCCCCACCTGACGCTTACCTGGACTGTCGCAATTGAGTGTCCTAAGGGACCGGGGCCTCGGGGACCCAAAACAACCCAGACCAATAAGTTAGACCGCTACACGGTCTCCAGGGAGGCACAACGGAGCCGCTTGTCGGACGAAGCTGCTCAGGGGGGCCCGGTGGAAGAAGAACAGGAACCTTCCCTCAAAGACATCATGGCGGCAATCACCGGAGTTAAGACCTCTCTGGAACACAAAATGGAAACCATGGCCATTGAAATTAACCTCATCAGGGCAGATATGGGGAAACTTAATGAAAAAGTCAGGCAAGTGGAAATTACAGCTGCCAGCTTGGTGGGGGACGTTGCGCAGCTTCAAAGGGAGGTCGGTGATCTCCAAGACTCTCGTCACACCACAGACCTTAAGCTGAACGATTATGAAGGCAGGCTTCGCCAAAATAACCTCCGCATCCTAGGCGTTCCGGAGAAATCGGAAGGGCAAACACCAGACCTGTTTGTGGAGGAGTTGATTCTCAACCACTTGAAACCTAAAGGCCTCAGTAGATTTTTTGTGATTGAGCGGGCTCACAGGGTCCCGGGCGGCCGTCCCAAACCGTGCGCTCCCCCGTGGTCCATGTTGGCTCGGGTCTGAAACTTCCGAGACAGGGACGTTATTATACAAAACTCCAGGGCTGGTGCCCCCCTTCGATATGAAAATGCGGACATTTCTTTCTTCCCTGACTTTACTCAAAGAGTGCAGAGGCAAAGGCGGTCATTCCTATCGGTGAAGCACGACCGGAGAGCTAAAGGTCTAAAATATTCCATGCTATTCCCGGCGCACCTCCGGGTCGAGGCGGATGGAAAGGCATGGTTCTTCGACCAGCCGGAGGCTGTCGCTGAGTGGATTGAACATAGGGGTACAAAGAGCCCAGCGGATGGTGGAACGGGGGACACGGCGGACACTCGGCAGCACTGCTGATGGAATCTCCATGCAGGCAACTTTTCATTGAGTACAGTGGAGCGGTCGGGCGGGGCGGGGAGGGGCACCTGGGCTTCGCATTTAGGGGCCTGGTAACTTTCTCATGCTTTTTCAGTTATGATGGCAATAGATGGTGTAACGCAATAACGAGTTGGGGCTGGGGTGAGGAGCCCGCTGCTTTTCCCCCTATTTTTTCTACCTTTGAACTGTGTTAGGGCGATAGTCACTCTGCAATTTTTCTATTGATGGGCAGTTTTAAGCCCCAAATGCAGGGCAGCAGGGAGGGGTGTTTTTGGGATGGGGTATTAAGTTGGTTTGTTTTTCATTTTTTGTAATAAATCGGCACAATACATGACGTAAGGGCGACAGAGTTATTCAGTAATTGCGGAGAGCTGTGGACGGGCCCATAGTCGCGCAGATGAAGATGGGGATAGAAAGGCAGGGATGCTGACGAGAAACATTGGGGGTTGGGGGGGTTGCAACCAAACAAAGTGTCACGCTCCAATATATACATGTAAAGTCAGAGAATTGTCGACGTGAATATCTCCACACCAACGAATATGGGTGATAAGGATGTTAAAGTCTTAAGTTGGAATGTGAATGGATTAGGGGACAAAATTAAGCGAAATATTGTTATTCAATATATAAAGAGGCACTCCCCGGACATGGTCCTATTGCAGGGAACACACTTAGTTGGCAACATTTGCAAAGTAATGCACTGGGGGGGCTATAGAATGATTGCGCATGCGGGATTCACATCAGGGTCCAGAGGGGTGGGCATAATGATAAAATCCACATTCCCGCTAGCAGTGCGCTCCACCTGGTTGGACGATCGGGGCAGGTATGTCAGTGTTACTGGGCTGTGGGAGTGCAGAGTACTCACTCTTATATCCATCTATGTTCCCCCGGGCCTTCAGTGCACCACGTTTGCTGATTTGGGTGTGGTTCTGCTCACGGTGCCTGAGGGGCTTCTGATGCTCGGAGGTGATTTTAACGCAGTTGTCTCCGGTGAGTTGGATAGATTTCCTCCCCGGGAATTGGGGCAGGTGGCCTGCTGGTTATCGGACTTCCTGGAAGCCATGGGCCTGGTTGATTGCTGGAGGCTTCATCATCCAGATCAGATGCAATATACCTTTCACTCTGGAGCTCACAACAGCCTCTCTAGGCTGGACTACTGCCTTATGCCCGCCACACAGGCCACATACATACATGCCATTAGTCATTTAGCTAGAGGCATCTCTGATCACTCCCCGCTCTGGATACAAATTCTCCTGGGTCCAGGATCGTCAGGGAGACAGGCCCTGATTAACCCCTGGTACCTGCGGAATCCTAACATCCGTAAGGACCTCCTTATAGACGAATACTTCACTAATAACATGGGTTCAGTGACCTCCGCCCAATCTTTATGGGAGACGGTTATCCGTGGGCAAGCGTTATCTCTTATATCTGGCTCCAAGAAGGACAAGCAGAAAGCAGTTATTGAACTTGATGCAGAAATTAATAGTCTCAAGGGCGAACTGGAGGCGGGGGTGACACCGGATAAGCTACATCTATTAAGCCTAAAGCAACACGACTACAAAGCGCTGGTCACAGACAGGGCCAAGGCCCTTAGCAGGGAGCAACAGGGTAGGCTTTACGATCTGGGAGATAAAGCCGGAAAACTGATCGCCTGGCTGGACAAAAAGGAGTTTAGGGTAGAGGGAGACACCATAATTATAGAGCCGCAGGAGATAGTGGACAGATTTGCCAAGCACTTCCAAGCAGTATATACTTCAAAATCCCCTCACTCAGAGGCAGATTCGCAGGACCTGCTTCGTGACATTCACCTTCCTTGCCTCTCCCCTGACAACCGAAAATTTATGGATAGTCCCCTCACAACGGATGAGATCGCCCAGGCGATTCGCTCCCTAAACCCCGGAAAAGCGCTAGGCCCAAACGGGCTCCCCATTGAGCTATATAAACTCAGGCCGGATAAGCTGGCACCCTACTTAAAATCAATGTTTGAGGAATCTAGAGAGACAGGGATGCTGCCCCGGGAACAGAGGCTGGCCACCATCGTCACCATCCATAAAGAGGGAAAGGTTGCAGCGGATTGTGCCTCCTATAGGCCTATTTCGCTTTTAAACGCAGAGCCCAAAATTCTGGCCAAGCTTTTAGCGAATCGATTGATAAAAGTGATCACCACCCTAATACGCCCCGATCAATCAGGCTTTATGCCACATAGAAACACCGCCCTTAACCTTCGCAGACTCCACGGGGTAATAGATAGAGCCCCCACTCTTCAGGAACCGGCGGTGATTGTATCATTGGACGCTACAATGGCATTTGATACGGTGGAGTGGCCTTACCTGTGGACAATTCTGGCTAAGTTTGGGTTCGGGACTGCGTTTATCCAGTGGGTGCGCCTGCTTTACTCCGCACCACTAGCACAGGTAGTGGTGAACAGGAGGGTGTCAGCCTCATTCCCGCTTAGTCGAGGAACGCGTCGGGGCTGCCCACTATCCCCCCTCCTCTTTTCCCTGGCCTTGGAGCCCCTTGCTGCATGGATTTGAGGAGACCCGATGATACGTGGGCTGAAGTGGTCCCCCGGGGGGGAGGATCGTATATCTCTATATGCCGACGATATCTTACTTTACTTGGCCTCCCCCCGGAAATCCTTGATTGTGGTGCTGGACATTCTGGCAATCTTCGGGAGGTACTCGGGACTCTCCATTAATTGGGGGAAATCCCTGCTTTTTACTTTGAGTGGGCACCCTCCTGTTCCTCCCCGAGATTGCAAGATACAAATTAATAGTGTTGGGTTAAAATATCTGGGGATCTTTATTTCCCTCGACCCCTCAGTTCGGTATGCTCGTAACCTTCTCCCCCCCTTCAGAGGCTCAAAAGTGACATTGCAAATTGGAAGAAACTTCCCATTTCACTCCTGGGCAGGGCCGCCCTTTTTAAAATGATGGCCCTGCCACGATTTATATATGTTATACAAAACACATTAGATGTCATTCCAGCGTCCTACTTCAGGGACATTGAGGACTTGCAAAGAGACCTATTGTGGGACGGGAAACCTCGAATTGCACTAAACAAACTAACACTACACTGGTACGATGGAGGCATCAGTCTCCCGGATATTAGGAAATATTATTGGGCCTCCCAGTTAGCGGCCATAACCCATGGTACCTTCGGTCACGTCGATGATCCGGGCTATGCCATGGACAAGTGGATCCTACCAGGCGGGAACTACAACAGAGCTCTTTATTTCTGTCCCCAGAGATTTCTATTAACGGGCCCCACGAAACACTCAGTCCAAATTTGGCACAACGCCACAGACTCTCTGGGCTGGAGAAACAAGTTGACCTTAGCCACCCCCTTGTGGGACTCAGAGAAACTGGGCGATCTTCGGAAAATTAAGGGCTTAGACAGGTGGGACCTTATCGGAATTTCAGCTGTTAAGGATATGTGGGGGAAGGGTAAGATTAAGTCGTTCAAAGAACTTCAAACGGAATACAAGCTGGCGGACGCAGAATACTTCCGTTATATGCAGGTTCATCACTCGCTCCAGTCCTCGCTACCCAAGGAGACACCCCCCCCCCCCAGAGGCTTCTCCGCTGGAAGACATGGTCCTCGATGGTTACCTCCCAGAGAATACGATCTCTCTAATATATAAAAAGCTGATCAACCATATGGCAGATCCTTTCCAGTCACTAAGGGACAAATGGGTGCAAGACAGGATAGAGATGGATGATGAGGACTGGCAGTTGGCGGTATCCTCTCCCAGAGTGGTGGCTATTCCAGCACGTCTGCGGCTGGTTCAATTAAAAATCCTTCATAGAACATACTTAACGGGGCCCAGACTGGTGCACATGGGGTGGACTGACACGGGGGAATGTAGGAGACAATGCGGACAGGTTGGCACCTATATGCACATTATCTGGGAGTGTACACACATAAGGTTGTATTGGCGCCAAATACATGACACCATCAGCAGGGTATTGCGCACCACTCTCCAACCGGAGGCGCGGAGATGCCTGCTAAACATATGGGAGCCTACAGATTTAAATACCGCGCAGACTCAGTGGGCCTCTTTGGGATTCATGGTGGCCAAACGTAATATTGCTCAGCTATGGGGAGCGACACGTCCGCCCACCCTAGAGGATTGGGAGGGACACCTGGACTGGTGCATGTTTAGAGAAAAAAACGTATTTCTGGCAAGGGGATGCCCTAAGAAATGGTCACGAATCTGGGGTCCGTGGAATAGCTACAGAGGGGAAATTTGTGCACCACCTTGTAACAATGATCACGAAGACCCCATCTCCCCATAACGTTCCCAGCTACTACGATATATGTATATCCTTCTATTAACGTGTCATGTGATAACCTACTCGCCGGATCCTCTGTAATGTATGCTTTGCCGATGTTTGTTAATAAAAAGAGTTATAAAAAAAAAAAAAAAGCCAAACTTCCATTAGAAGAATTCACAGCCATACAGAAGTAAGAAAGAGTACAATTTAGGATGCAAAAGACAGTTCACCATTTTCCCTGAGCACAATCTTCCTCAAATATCTTTTGGCTCATAACCATCCTAATCAGCCTGGGTTACAAATTTATGGTGCCTAAACCAGAAGTTAAATAGGGAACAGCTTACTGCAAAAAATACTGGATCAGACGCTTTGGTTTTCAAAAATTCTATAGGCAACCCAATATTGTCTGATTCCTAAATTCAAGCATATTGGCCATATCCATCTCCTGTGTATTGAAGGTATTTAATACAGGAAAACTAAATATGTTCCTCAGATTCTTGTGCTAGGCCACATGTAGGACATATTTCTATTGCTTGATCAATGACCTGGTTGTTAGGAGTATTTAAAAGTAAGCTGCCCAGCTAAAACCTAACACACAGACTTTTAGCTAGGGGTGGTGAGATCAAATCCAAAAAAGTTTCAAACTTGGGACAGGGCTTAAAACCTAAAAACTGGGTTGTTAGGCAACAGTTGGTCATTCTCACTTCATAATGCTCTGCCACTTGCACCCAGTACTTGATCTTTCTTCTAATCAATTTGTCCTTGCTAGCCCTCTCTGAACAATCCTACAGACTGAGCATTTCTAATAATCGACACCAATTTGCAACGTGTTTAGTCCATGGTAAGTTTTTTGAGCAACTAATCATTGGGATGTCCCGTACTGACTTGCTTTAATCATTTAGCTGGGGCATGGTCCACAATCGTAACCATTACGTTAAGGGTTTGAGCGAAGCCACATCCCTAAATCACCAAATAATGGAGTCGGGTGGGGGGGGTAACTGGTATAGGGAAGAGTGATCTGATGAAAATATTTCCACACACCGTCAGCTTGTGGGTATTAACATTGCCCCAGATCTCAGCGCCGTACAATGCGCCACTTTGGCTTTAGCACAGCAAAACTCCAATGCAAGGGTCAGCTCCTGAATGTCTATGGATTCTCAATATTGACTTTGACCTATGGAATAAGGTTGTATAGCTTTTATCAAGTTACCGCCCCCATCCGAGCGATTAAGTCAACCTTATCCCTAGATAGTCAAAGATCTTACTCTCTCAAGTGGTTCATCTGCGATCCTGACTGCTTGTGGTTTTCCCTTTCCCTTCCCGAAGACCATGAATTTTGTTTTTGCAACATTAAGTTCCAGGCCCCTTTGCTTGTAGAAGACCAAAAATTTGTAGGCCCATTGGTGTTGTGGAAATAAGTAGGGAGTCATCTGCAAAGAGCAGGATAGGTATTTTCTTACCATTCAAGAGGGGAGAATCGTTTCTACAGTCCATAAGCCTATCAGCCAAATCATTAAGAAACAAGGAAAACAAAGTAGGAGCAAGTAGGCAACCCTGACGCACCCCGCGGTAGATTGGAATCTTGTTAGTTTGTTTACCGTGGGTCCCCCATTAACCCTGGGTATAATTATCCTTGTGTATTCTTGCTACCAAGTTTACCAAATTGGTTGGAGTAGTCAAGACCTGCATGACTCTCCATAGCTTTTTGCTAGGAACAAGATCAATTGCAGCCCTCGGATCAACAAATGCTACGTATAATGTTTGCTTCTTTAACAACACGTACTCCAACGTGAGTAATTTGAATCTGAAGGCCTAATCGCAAGTACTTATCTTGGTTCAGAAGCCCACCTTGTAGGGGAGACAAGATTGCATTTTCATTTATGCAGGCTTGGAGTTTATCTAAAACTTACCTTGCAAAAACCATTTCAGACTATCGATCAAACGGATCAGTGTGTAATTAGAAGGGATTGAAGCGTCTCCCTTCTTATATACAGTAATTATCTCAGACCCTTTCCAGGTTGTTCGATTATCTCCTCGGGCTAATATACAGTTTGACAAAAGATTTATATAAGGAGCCCATACCACAGGTTCAGATTTATACAGGTCGCTTGGTATCCAATCTGGTCCAGGAGCCTTTGCTGCTTTCAATCTGTTTATCACTTATATGATGTCATCAAGGCTAAAAACCAGCTCAGAACCAGTACTATTAGAAAAAAAGGAGTGTCAGATAATTAAGATTGGTACCCGTAATCTCTGTGAAGCTAGTATCCTCAAACAACCATATAGCGTAGAGAAGTGGCAAACCCATTCCTCTGGCTGGATATGGTGACAGGGGGTCATAATAACATCCAGGCTTCCATGTGCGGTGATATGCCAGAAGAAGCGATTATCATTGCACCTTGCTGCTAGTAATAAGTCTTGCCAATTTTTGGCAACAAATCCTTGTTTGGTGTTAGCAAACGCAGCTTTGTGTCTGCATCGTGCCGGAGCTATCTCAGGTTGACTACACTCACTAACTGCTCTCTTTATGGCCCTTCTTGCTGATTTGCACTCAGAATTATACAATTTTTGATTGCTTCCGCCAATAGGTTTCTTACACATTAAAGATAATGGGGTAACCCAGTAACCCTCAGAACCTGGGCGTTATAATGAAAACAAAAAACAATGGTTCTGTTGGGAAACACGTAGACTTAGTTAGGTATGTACTTAATACAGATAATCAATGTTTCAGTAATCATTCAGTAAACAACAACGAAGCACACACATGAACCAAGAGATTCAGAAATTGAATTTGTTTTACTCTGTGATATGTATCAAAATATTCAGCAAAATATTTACAGGACTAACCAACCATAGAACACATAAGACGTAAAACAATCAGTGACTGAGCGTGCTTATTGACATGGAATTGACCACAAATTCACATATAACATATATATACAATAACAATACACAGTGATACACAAAAAGGTCCAAAATCAAGAGCATAGACCAAAGCAGGATATAATTTTCCTAGTTCTGATTGTGGAATTGCGTAGACAAATTGGACAAGTAACGTCGACGTTTCGACCCTATGTAGTAGTGCTGGATTGTGTGCATCTAGAGCGGGTCTTCATCAGGACAAAAAGTTGGGCTGGCGGCCTGGGATCAGAATTTTTTATAGGATTTGATTTCCTGGTATCGCATTAAGACTCTGCCGCTCATTAGCGGCAGAGTCTTAGACGGACATAGACGTCTCGACCGAGAACACTACTATGTGGCGATCGTTATGACGGAACCACTTTCTTTCAAATTGATTAAATTATTGTCAAGAATCTATGATCAATCCAGATGTCGGCTGACATCTCCTTTAATGCGATACCAGGAAATCAAATCCTATAAAAAATTCTGATCCCAGGCCGCCAGCCCAACTTTTTGTCCTGATGAAGACCCGCTCTAGATGCACACAATCCAGCACTACTACATAGGGTCGAAACGTCGACGTTACTTGTCCAATTTGTCTACGCAATTCCACAATCAGAACTAGGAAAATTATATCCTGCTTTGGTCTATGCTCTTGATTTTGGACCTTTTTGTGTATCACTGTGTATTGTTATTGTATATATATGTTATATGTGAATTTGTGGTCAATTTCATGTCAATAAGCACGCTCAGTCACTGATTGTTTTACGTCTTATGTATTCTATGGTTGGTTAGTCCTGTAAATATTTTGCTGAATATTTTGATACATATCACAGAGTAAAACGAATTCAATTTCTGAATCTCTTGGTTCATGTGTGTGCTTCGTTGTTGTTTACTGAATGATTACTGACACATTGATTATCTGTATTAAGTACATACCTAACTAAGTCTACGTGTTTCCCAACAGAACCATTGTTTTTTGTTTTCAATAGGTTTCTTACAGGCCATCTTTTTAGAAAAAAACACTTGTGAGGCCTCATATAAATCCCTATGAATTGATAATATTGTCCCTTGTGATGGGTGGGCACTATCCAGGCCGGACAGAAAATACACAAATGTCTCATAGATCTTCGATTACAAATCACTATCGGCAAGGACCCTGGGCCAGGTTACTCTTCAACGATTATTAGCTATAAGAGGCTCATGTACCATTGGAATCTGGTTGAGAAGGACACCCTCCATATTTAAAAGCAGGGGGTATGATCACGGTCAGACCTCGGAACAATCACCATATCCTCTATTAGTGACCAAATTCTAACATCTACTAGGATGTAATTAATAACACTGGCGCTGGGGCCCCGTTTAAAAATAGACTGCATATTCAAGTCTGAGTAGGTCCCCCCTTTCTAGCCCTCAGGCTCCTCCCCACAACTAGGGATGTAACCTGGAGGGTTACAGTTGTAGAACGATAATTACCAGTATTCAATGCTAAGTTTGGTAAACCCAAAATCTCATCTTCTTCTTCAAGTAAAATATTCGGTAGCGGGAAAGTTTCGAAAGAAATGTTAAACTCCCCAGCCACCAAAACGTTAGAATTGGTTGATATACACCAATTAGATCATCCACCAGGGATAGCACCTTAGACCCATTACACGGAGATACAGACCAAGCATAAACATTAAGCATAGTCACGATCAAACCTGTCGGAAAGGAAAGCGGAATCCCTAGTATCTCAGCAGAGTTGATTGGTAGCTGTTTGTATTTGCAGGTAGTAGTATTCTTTACAAATGTTACCTGTCCCACGCTAACTCTACCTGATTTCCTTGGCGCAATTGCTTCGAAGCTGTAGGTTGTATAGCCATTAATATACACCCTCTCAACGGCCCATGTCTCCTGAAAAATGCAAATATCGTTTCTCTCTACAAAAGCAAACCAACCTGCATAAGAGAGTTTAGAGCTGATGCCTGCCAGGTTCCAAGAAATCATAGACAAACCTAAGTACGCCCTATTCTGTTCTGCATGGTAGAACTTCTAGGGATTCCTGCCTCGTTAGAGCTCACAGTGCCTGTACTGGAAGAACAATTTCCAATACTGATTCTGGGGTGGTCATTGTAAAAGAAGCATTGAGTGCAACAAAGCTGAAATTGAGTGTTACTTTGGCATTGGATATAGTTTGCCTTAGAGGGGTAGGTGCTTCATAATTAAAAATATTTTCCGTGGGTATACTAATGGCACTACTGTTGATAATAGACCTTGATGCGGAAACAAAAATGCTAGCTTTGTCCCTTCAGCTATATGGGCTAGGATTCAATTGGGTTTCTTCCTATGCAATAAATATGTGTAGTGAATCCATCAGTTGTTGCCACAGCACATTTCTCCGTAAGTGGGATGGGTATTCCTAGACATGGGTCCCTTGCCCGCAGTGCCACTGGATCCGAGCTAGCCTGGCTGATGAGGTGTGTTACCCAGAAACCGGTCCAGGATGCTTGTTTCAGGTCCAGGAAGGACTTGCTAGTTTGAGCTGAACTGTTCCCAGGGGGAGCAGAGTCAAGACTGATTTGCATATGGCTGAGTCTAGACAGGGGTGTTGTAGTGTGGAAAATAAAGTTGATATTACCCAAGATCTCTTGACTGGGGGTGAATGTTTGATTCATTCAGGATTCCATCCATCATTTGTTGCCGCAGCACCTCTCTAAACTAGAGTACCCATCAGGCAATGGAGGATTGGCAGTTCCGGAGTTTGAGTCCTATTACCTAGCAGCTCAATTACAGTGGTACACACAAAGGTTGGTGGGCAGACAAGCTCTGGACCGAGCAATAGGGCCATTCATACCAGAGCTCCCTAGATTAGCTGGGGTATACAACGAACGTGTCATCCTTCAGCGGACGATACACAGGAATTAAGTGTCATGAGGCACTGCTGACTTTTTTGCTTACAAAATGCGCACACAAGAATCCCGTGCTTCCCCAATCTGCCCATCAAGTTGCTAAAGGCCCTACTCCATGGTGGGAATAGAGAGAGAATTACTGATTTGTTGGTTGCAGGTGCAACAAAGGTTGGGGACTTATTCCCAACCACGGAGCTCTTTCCCTTTGATGAATTCTGATCGGAATTTGACCTTCATCAGGGACATTTCTTGTTGCATAGGGTGGTGACAACAGCCTTTTGTAACCACTGGAAAACTAGAACGACAGAGCCACACCCCCACAAACCCTGCCAATATATTGCATCATCAGTGGGTACTGTTAAGGCAGTCATATGAATTTATAGGGAAATTATGAGGGACATGCTTAGGCCTCTGGACACTCTGAAAGCATGGCGGAGGGAACATTGGGGGCTCTCCATACCCAATAAAGACTGTGCGGACATTTTGGAGCGTTTGCCAAAAGTATCCAGAAATGTCTGATTTAAATTAAACCATTACTACATTCTGCATAGGGCATACCTAACCCTAGGACATATATACAAATATTTCCATACGGCGAAGGCGGCATGTCCGAGATGCGGGGCGATAGGGGCTGAATTTAAGTACATGCTATGGGACTGTCCCAATTAGATGGGGTAGTGGGAGGAGGTCACGGCTAAAACCATCTCTAAAATGGTTCCTTGCTCGCTCGGCCACTGCAAACTACACTGGTTCCCGTATACATCTAAAACAAAAGTTAGAAGCAGGTTTCAAGACCTAGCCTTCATCTTAGCTAATAGGGAAATCACAAGCCATTGGAAAGCCTCTGGGGGATCCTGCATAGGCACGTGGGGCAAGGAGATCGCGAGATGGGCTGGGTACGAGGTGGAGGTCCTACTTCGTGAGGTCAGGAGTGGATTGTGTTTTATAGAAGTAGCGGAAGCCTGGGAGATACTAGTACATAGCTTGAAAGAGCTGGAACCGCAGTCCCATTCACCAACACCGGAGGGTTCACCAGCACCACCTCCCTTGCAACATTAAGCCTCTGTTGGTGGCCCGACTACCATATCTGCACAGCTTATGGGTCATCCAGGAATGTCATGTTTCTCTGACTCAGCTCAGGATCAGAGCCCAGGCCTGTTGTCACACTTCTGGGCTGGGTTGGGTAATTATTTTGCCCTCCAGCAGCAGCTCAGGATCAGAGCCCAGGCCTGTTGTCACCCTTCTGGGCTGGGTTATTTACTTTTCCCTCCAGCAGCACAAACAAAGGCCTCACCCATCAAAAGAAGTAATTAACAGTACCTAAGTCAATGCTGAAGGAGGAAAGGATTGGGTGAACTACTCTGCATCAATCAGCCAACTGTCATCCTATGCCAAGAAGAGGGCTAACCCAGGCCACTCAACAAAGGAGGGAGTCCAGACCTCTGGTGCCAAACCAGAGGGAGGAGTCCTTTGAAGATTTGCTGGGGGAAGGCCCTAACAGTGATGTCAGAGAGGGGTGGAACTGAGACCCACAGAGCTCGTGTGGCAAATGACTCCTGGGTGATGCTATCTCGAGCTACACCAGAAGTCTGTGCAGGAGGTTGGAAAAGAGGCAGAGAAGTGATATGACACATCAGGATAAACCAGGGGCGTAGCCCTGCTAGACACTTCCGCCCACTTTAAAGGTCTTGAGGAGGGGAGAGATCTCTCTTGGATGTGCTTTTCTGCTGAACACTCGGGCTGAGGGTGACGCCATGGACAACTGAATGGAGGAACCCCCTGATACTCCCCTGGACTAAGGACATTAGATTGACCCCAGGACTAGTGGGGCATGCCCCAGGAGCAGGGAATCTGGCCCCCTTACTCCCCCTGAGGACTAGCTGGGGGAAAGACTGGACTCTTCGCAAGGGGACTCAGAGGAAAACAAGGCGAAGGTCTGGCGCAGGGAGCCTGTGAGACTTGCTCCCTACAATGTCTGACATCCTTGAGGCCAGGATACCTGAAGAAAGGGTTCCAGGTTTAGAAGGGCTCACCACCAGGAGCAAAATGAGACCAGAATTATCGACAACAGCCCACCGGGGCCCGAGATGGGCTCTGGTGAAGTATTGCATCACTTTTTAGCTATTTTCAGTGGCGAAGCGTGTAAGGTTCAGCCACCGTACTTGATTTCTGCATCCAGGATGGGCCAGGGCCTGGAGGGTGCCCCGAGAAGCAAGATAACAAAGGGAAAGCCCCGTTGCGCTTTTCCCCCAAGGAGAAGGGGCCCAGGATCCCATCCCTGGGCCTCTGAGAGAAGACTGGTGTGAGGGAGTGCCGTCACACATCTTCAGCTCTGAGGAGGGGGCCCAGGACCCAATCCCTGGAGCCTGAGAAGCACCAATTGGTGGGAGGGTCCATCGTGCTCCCCTGTGGAAGAAGTAGGGGGCCTGGATGCCATTCTTGGGCCCCAAAAGATCATTGCTGCTGGAAGCACCATTCTGCTCCTCCGTATGAAGAGGAGGGGCATGAGGATCCCCACCCCTGGGCCCAGAGGAAGGCCAGCAGCATACGATGTGCCTGCCCACAGGAGCGGGCAGACCAGAGTGAAGTGTCAGTTCCCACAGCAGCACGCAGGTGTGCTGGCCGTGTGGGGAGCCGGTGAGGGCCACCGGGGTGGGCTCTCTAAGCTTCTCTCCCATGTTGGGAAAATGGATGTGGGGTACCCGGTGCCCGGGTGCGACCAGGCACCCTGAGAAAAAGTAAAGCACGATGCGAGGCTGCTTTGAAAACAAAGAAAAGCTAAGAAATTCGTAGAAGTGCAGAAGAGTGCCCAATAATATCCAGTGGGGCTAATCAGGTTCGCCAACATTTGTAAAGGAAAACCACTTGTTTGCGGCTTGTGGTGACCCCAGGAAAACAGGGTCATCAGCAAAATGGTGCAAATGTGTGGGGAGCTGCAAGAGCAGCGGCCTCCCCAAAAGAAGTTCAGAGTACCCACCCTTAGTTTGGTGGGACTCAAGGGTCATAACCCCTCAAGGGTTTCCTGACATTTTAAGTATTCCCTTGGCTGGTGCTTTCGCTCTACAGCTGGGAGTGGTATGTCCTCGATGGACCACAGATTATGGCTGCACACCTTGAGGCCTGCAAGTGGTGCAATAGGAGTTTTCCTGTTGAGAGACACCCTCTAGGGGTCAAATGTGGTTAATTTCACATGTGTGGTTACAGCAGCGATGTCCTTTGGGGACTATGTTTAAAGTTCAGTATTTCACCTGAAAAGTTGTTAAAAGAGAATGCTGCCAACACCATCTAGGATGAGTGATATAATTGCATAGTAATGTAATTATAAATTTGATGCCCTTTAGGGGCGGTGGCTAAACTACGTTATGATGAGTACCAAGATGCCCCAGTCATGCTAGACATTCCCTCTTGCAATGCTTTAGTTAAATAATGAGACTGAAAGCCACTCGTAATCAAAGTTTGCAATCTTTATTGCCAGTATTAAGAGCCCTCAGTTATGGTCATACGTGGTTATTGCATTTATTCCCATAATGAAATGCTTGATGAGATAATGAAGTTACCAGCCACTTGCTTTGGTGCCAGTATTAGGTGTTCTTACTCAAAGTTATATTCAACCCTGTCATTTAGGGACAGGATAATGTTTACACATGTGAGTTGTGGTATCAGACCCCCCCACCTCCTTGTAGGGAGGGGTGTGAAAGATTACGCAAGGCCATCCAAAAGTATTTCTATCTGCTTGTGTATATTTGTAAATTACTGCATAGTATGAGTAGTGTCTGAAATAAATGTACTTTTTTCAAAGGAAAATGCACCAACTGGACAATCAATTATTGAGAGATGTTATTGTACATCTGTGAATGGTGACTACAAGCCCACACCACTTCACTTAAATAAGTCTTAGACAGCTCCGCCTCGCTACCCTGTGAGAGTCAAGCTCTACAATGGGGTGTTTGTTTTCCACTGAAGGACAAATGTAGACCCATTACTTGTGTAGGCTACACAACTAATGACTCATTTAGAAACAGTCATGATATGCAGCACTGTACAAGTTAACCCCTAAAAAAGTAATAACAATCACTTATGTGTATTAATCACAGATAGTAAGTTGCAGGCAGCACACAGTCTAAGATCTTACCTTACACCATTGCAAAGGCTAATGCTGGCTTCAGAGTCACTATCATTCCTTATATAGCCATGATAATAACAGTGGTCCTATGGAAAAATAAATATTTAATGTATTAAATTCATTGATATAAGCATCATATTATTTCTAGCACAAATGATGCACAAAAGAATACATAGTATAAGTAAACACAAGGGAAACCCAAGAAGCAATTGGGATCAAGGGTAATCTGCATTTTAAGGTAAAATAGTCCCTCAGTAATCAGGTAAGAACCAATACTCTGGAGAGACAAATAATATCCAGGATTAGTCTAATTGGACGTATAACAACCTTTTCATTCCAAAATGTAACAATAAATTATAGAAGATCAAACTCGCTGGGGTAATCCTCAACAAGTGTTAAAAACATGGAGAAAACAGGCAAACAACATTATGTGACCATCAATAATGTACACAATAGGTGTCACTTATTTGTAGACACTATCTAAGGAGAGTATGCCTGGGACACATGTTTTGAGGCTTACAGAGAGTGCTACAAAACAAAAGACACTATAGGAAGTTTGCTGTGACTGGACATTCCATGGTGCACCATCACAGGTGGCAGTGAAGTAATGTTCTTGATGTGGTGGGGTGGCAGAGGGTAGGAGACAAGGTTATACCTCCCCAAACGTAAAAAATGTGTTTTGGGCTTAAAGGCACTCTGCTAAAATAGCACCCCTTCTAAAACATATGCTTAACAAAAGTTGTGATAAAGGGAGGCTTCCAAGAGACCAAACAATAGCTAACATCGTGGTGATCCAGAAAGAAGGTAAAACCCAACCGTGAATTGGGCTCCCTTTTAAATGCAGAAGATAAAATCATGGCCAAATTGCTTGCAACCTGCCTAACTCCAGTTATAGGGAGAACACTGCTGCACCCAAAAACCAAATATATACATTTATAGGGTCAGTGCATTTTGCGATTGATGATGTTTTGTTACATAATCAATACAGGATCATCATCAGGACAACAGAAATCTCTTCCGGATTGCATGAGTTATATCATACAAAAAAATCATACATAGTTAACACTTATCAAAGCGTAATTTGGGCATTATGTTTACAGAGCTCAAGCGGGCAATATTGTGAGAATTGCCTGATTCAACAATCCATGATACTCCAAGTGTACGTTAGATGCAGAGGAAAGAGACTCAAGGCCGTCCTAATCAGGCAAACAAACATAAACTGCAGCCTCCAACATTTCCTCGCCACCCAATGCAAGCATTCACAAAAACTGTTGTGGGGTCCCCTTCCTCTCAACTAGTGACAGAACTGTGGCACAGACGAATGGTCATAGGCTGCTAAATGCAGGGTCTCTGATCCAGAGCCATCGGTATGGGCTCGGTTGGCCTAATCTGAGAGTCCACTGAGGGCCTATGCATGAGGAAACTTTGAGACTGGGATGGTCTAAGCTCAAAGAATGCAATACAGGCCGATCATGTACAGAAACGTCAAGAAACAGTAATGGTAAAAGAACAGCCACGCAGCTGTTATTGTTTGTAGTGTACAGACACAGCGCTCAACTTCTATATGGCCTTACTGCTCCGAGACAATGCCCAATACCAAACCCGATACTAAAAGGGAGTGCTAAAGGAATCCAAAGAAACTCTTGTGAATGTTAAAAAAAGATTGATATTAAAGCGTTGTCCTTCTTAGATGTCCAAAAACACAGGAGCCATAAAATTGTTTCAATCCAAAGTTTCCTTTTATTTATTCTTTCAGTAATCATCCAAAAGCAGCCCAGCCAATGCGTTTCGTCCCCAGAATGGGTATAAATATTAGAAAAAATATATAAACACATTTATAGACACGAAAACATATAACATCACCCAATGCATCCCACTTAATGCTGGTAAATTGTTGTTCATATTAAACAATAAATACCATTCTACAATGAGCATATATGACAGAGCGCCTACACATTTGTTCGAAACATTACAATCCAAGTATGTATTGCATAATCATTGAGATCTACAGAACATCATGCAGTTGTAATTTGATATTACAAAAAAGTCCTGATATCTTGTACCTCGTTAAAAATATTACTCTACCTATCTTGCTACTTACTAACCATCACAAATGATATAAAAATATTTTTTTTATCAAATCAAATATTCTTTATTCGATGAAAATTCATCATAAAAGAGCAATTAACAACACAATACAATGTAAAATTTCCAAACAGACGATTAATAAAACACAATTAAGCACTAGACCACTTAAGGGTAAGCACAGTCACATATCAACATGATGAAAATCCTAGCCAACTACTCTTGACTAATAAGTGGGTCAGAATGGGTTTTACAGCACCTCATGCGGGATCGCCAAGCATTGCCCAAAAATTTTGCGACTCCACAGACCATGGCAATCGAAGAGGTATCCGTGCTAAGTATCCGCAAGGCCGATACGTGGCATCTAACGCCCAAATTCTTACATAACGGCTTTAACCAGATCCTCCTAGCAACCCTATAAGCTGGGCAAGCAAAAAAGAAGTGTGCCACTGACTCTGTAGGGGCTGCACAGCCTGGACATGATCTCATTTTGCCGACATTCTTTTTCCACCCCGAGGTATAATCGTTTACTGGGAGGATCCCAAGCCTAACCTTCAAGTAAAGAGATCTATCTAAAGGCTGCTCAATGTAATCCAAAAAAGGTTCAAAGCTCCTTGACCACTTAAAGGACAAGAAGCGCTCAGTAAGTGAGCCCACAGAACTACTAGAAAGAGTCTCCTGCTGTACTAGGTTCCAGTAGAGCTTTTTAATCACCATCTTGGGCGGAGGTGATTGGTTTGCCCATGAGTCGCTCAAACCCAAGAGCACCACCAACCGCTTCAAGTTGCTCAGCCACTTAATCCTATTATTGGTATTTAGCTGGATTAATTCATCTAGGGCAGCAGCGTAATCCTGGAGCTCCCTTGTCCTGCGCAGACGAACCCAGAAGAGTAACGGGCGTAAGCGCACTAAATCCTTAAGGGGGCGCCTGCCCATATCAGCCCTTAAGGGGAATAGGGGAGTGGAGACTGGGAGGGCTACTGCATCTCTCAAAAACTTGTTTTCGGCTCTGTCCAGCTCTGCAGTATTTTCAAACCCCCATAATTCTGAGCCATATAGAGCGGACGGGAGAACTTGGCCTTCGTAAATAGTTAGGAGCGGTGAAAGGGGTTTGCTTTTAGATTTACGATATTCACTCATAACCGCCCCAGAAGTTCTTTTATAATTTAACATCATTTTAGCCAAGTGATCCTTCCAGCTCATGCGACTATTGACCCTAATGCCCAAATAGTCATAAGAGTCTACCAGCTCCAAGGGCTCTCCATTAAGTAAAAGATTATTTCTAAATCTGGGTGAAGGTGCTAGAACCATGAGCTTAGTTTTTAGAGTGTTGATAGTGAGACCTCTATCAGAGCAAAATGCACTAAATCGGTTCAAAAGCTTTTGTAAGCCAGACGGCGACTTCGAAATTAAAATAGTGTCGTCGGCGAAGAGGAGTGTAGGGATTTTAACACCTGCCAGGGATGGAGCATCAGCTGATTCTTCTCTTAAGTATTCCACCACTCCATTCACAAAAAGAGAGAACAGCGTAGGAGCCATGACACATCCCTGGCGTACACCCCTCTTCACGGGGATCTTTTCAGTTAGTTCCCCTTGGGTGCCCCACCTGATCCTGGCATAATTCCCCTCATGGAGGTGCACGATTAAACTCAAGAGGGGACCAGGAAACCCCATATTCTCCAAAACCTCCCACAGTCTCTCACGTGGTACCAGGTCAAAAGCAATCCTAAGATTATTATTATTTTTTAATAAGTTAACAGTTCCCGTTCAAAAACACTTTTTTGTATATTTTTGTTTCTTTTTATATAGCATCATAATTTATACATAAGCCAATATAACATCAACATTTATGTAGAGAATTAAAGATCATGATCCCCCACTCACTTTTGTTCAATTTATCTGATGAATCATCGCCATTAAGATACTCCTGATCTTCCAATGTGTTCGATTCCTAATAGTCTTTTTCACAATCAGATCAATGCCCGAAAACTGACTATACTGGGGTACAAATTTGGAGGGTGGCTCTAGACCACATTCACAATTGTAATCCATTTCCGCATCCATTTCAGTATAAGCATCATCAATATAAAAGTCATCATCCTCATTCAGTGATAAAAGGACATGTACGTCTTGCACATCAGAGATTGTCAAGCAGCAGTAAGGAACCAGGAAACTAAATACCCACTGGCAGAACATATTAAGGAATGTCACCCTCCAGCAACAGAATTCAAATTCCATGGAATAAAAAGAATAGAGAAGGGCCCGGGGTGGTGGGAGTGTGAGGGGGAGATTTAGTCTTGATACTCAGCCAAATAGAAGCAAGATGGATAAACAAGCTAAGAGCGGTGGAAATTGTGCTGAATGTGGAAAATGGGATGCATTACTTTCTGTAGGTCTGCTTGGGTTATAGATCGTATTGGTACTGAGCAGTTAATACAAGTGTAATAATCTGTGTACTTGGCTGTCTGTCGGTATGATTGTATTCTGCAGAAATTGCAAGTTCTTTTTAGGTTAGGGGAGGGCAAGAGAAAATAGAGAAAGAGGACATTACAAGAGATTTTATTGGTGCATAATGATTCTAATGACTGAAAAAAAATGTTTTTGGGTAATCCTCTACTTATTGTCCTTGTCTGCATTTAACAGATGTAAGTTAATGTTCCCAGTTTTTAATGATAAACGGGCAAGGAAACATCGGCGCAATCGGGTAGGGTATTTCTATTTGGATGACATGTTAACCAGTTAGGACGCATTTGTGGCGTTTTCCTGTCTGGTCGGGTTTGAACCAGTGCTTTAAATGGGCCGGTATTCACCGGTACTGAGTACCGGCACTTATTTTTTCCTCCTCCAAGAGTACCGGCACTTCTCTGTTATTAAATAGAGTACCGGTACTCACTGTCATACAAAGTCATGTGAGCATGCATCGCATTTCTACACTGCGGCGCATGCTCACATATTGGTGATTTCACAAGGAGAGCAGTGACGCCATGGCGCCAAAGCAGAGCAACGTGTGACCCAGGCGCCGCCCATTGGACTCAAAGGCCTTCGACCCCCCCACCCCCCCTCGTGTGTTGCAGCCCGGATGAGACAGTTTCCCTGGGTACAAACACAGCTGCACCCGAGTACTTCACAGGTCTTTAAAAGACCTTTTGCTCGTTAACGAGGCTTTGAAGTTTTTCACCCCTTAGAGCCACCTGCACCTCCACTCTACCTTTTGCTTGAAGAATCAGACCCCCCACCCCACACGAAATTTGACTCTAGTTGTGCCTCAGGTGTGACCTCCCCCCCCCCCCCCCCCCACAGGAAGCTATGCGGGAAGAAAGGGAAGCTCTTTAAAAATCCCAATTTGCTCTGGCTTTTCCTTTCTTCTGTGCGAAAAAGACGGAGAGCAGGGCATTGCAGCTGGCGGGTGAAAAAGGGGACAGCTGAGGAGAGCTTTCAGAAATGAAGGGGTATAAGCACAGTCAGCTAAATAAATCAAGGGGCTATCTGAAAAAGAAGAAAGGGGCAAGCAAAGATATTTGAGAATACACTGCGGGCGTGGGGCAGTGGCAGGGCCGGCTTTAGGGTGGTGCGACCGGTGCTATATAACTAATTCAATGCATCTGAGAGAGTGTGGTTATGGTGACTTGGTCACTGTTAAAGGGTGCTAGTGAGAGAATCCGTGGTGGAGGTGGTCATTGGGGGGGGGGGGGCGCCAACAAACATTGTCGCACAGGGCGCCACCAGCACTAAAGCCGGCCCTGGGCAGTGGGTTTAAAATAAAGCACCTGATGGATGAGATGGGGATCATCTGATGAGAGTCGGGGTGGGTAGGTGTCCCAAGGAATGACACAGCTCGGTGGAAGGGGCCTGTTGTGTGAGGACAGAGCTACAGCTACAGTGGCAGAGACTGGTATTTTAAATGGGGGAGGGGTATCCCAGAAAAGCAAGAGAAGGAATTTGATGAGATGAACAAAGGGACATTTAAGATGAAAGGTGGCGTGACCACCTGAAAAAAGAGAAAATGTAAAGAGACAAATGGGGCATCGGAGGGGACATGGGGCTAAGTAAGGGCTAGGGACATCAGAGGGTAGAGGTAGGAGAGTATCTCGTCATCCAAAAGAGTGTTATCTAAAACGGGGGCGGCAGCTGAATAGAAAAATAATTTTGAGGGGACAGTGGTATTTTTAAGTCGTGTTTTTTTTTTTTTTTAGCAACTAATATAAAGTTTACCATAATGTGACTCATTTTTTTGTAACAAAATTAAACAATGAAAGGCTCAACAAGCAATCATAAGAATTCAGATCGCATACTTGGAGGAAGAATGGATTTATCAAAATACTTAACCACAGTGTAGACCTTACTAGGGCACACTGGAAGGGGAAGAATAATGTGCACGGAGTTAAAAATGCGCATTTAACAGAAAACACTGAACGTAGCTAATAATATAAGCATTCAGACACGACTAAGACATGACGTCCCATGGCTTGGTGAATGTTTCTCATTCATTTCTATGACGTTACACTTTGAATTGCTTCCAGAATGCTTGTGTCTGATATCAAGCATTTCTCAGAAACGAGGCCTATTCCAGATGGTCAAGTACGGTTTTTTGCTGTCATACACATGCTCAGTCACACTTTTTGGTATTTCTTTGTTGTTTAAACCCGATAAGTGCTACTCTCGAAACAAAAGCGCTTCAACACCCCCATCAGGGGTAACAAGCGCTATATAAATGCAAACCTTTTTCCCTCTTCTATCTCTCTGCTATCCTTCTGAATCCAAATAACTGACTAACCTATCCACCACTCAAATTACTTTCAGATTTTCACTATACTAACTCAACACTAATCCTTCTTGGGTTCCGGAGTAGTGCGCTACTCGCCGAAAAAGCGCTTCGACGCCTCGTATGGGGTAGTAAGCGCTATATAAATGCAATTACAATACAATACAATACCTTCAGTGTGGGTGGATTTGGCCAACTTCTACAAGCCCTTGATGGGAAGTGTTACAGTGGTTAAGGTGTTTTCATGGGTTTCTGAATATTGTTAAGGAGGCTAATGGGCAGAGAGTTGCCTCCATTCAGGTGGGTGAGGACCAGGGCTTCGACTGACACCGACATCTGGAAGGAAGGATGTCTGGAGGCAGAGCTCTTACCATACTGGGACAGGCCCATATCCAGTTACCTGCCACAGATGCAGAAATTACTAGATTCCCCAAACAGTGAATGTTACTGACATCCTACAATAATCACAAACGGGGAAATTCTGTTTTATTTCTGCATGTCAAAGACTCTCTGCCTTCGGGGAGGGACACTTACAGCCAGCCCTTCACCTCCTTTTATAGCGAACTGATGCAAATTCACATAACTTTCTGGGGAAAATAACTGCAGTTTTCAGCTAAATAAAGTAAAACCATCTACTTTAGGTGTGGTTTATCTTTCATTTGCTGCCTTCTTATGGATGCACACCCAGCACTCCCGCTTGGGAGTTCTGCACCCACAGAGTGCCACTAGTGTGTTGTGACAAAAGTATAATATGAAAATGGATTTCCATCCATGTAAAATTAGTGAATTGGCAAAGTCGTACACAGACTACTGTAAATATTGTCCCAAGAATGTAGTTGTCATTTCAGAAGTGGCCAGAGGGCTAGACCCCTCAGGCCAGGCATGGAGCTTAAGAACCAACCAAACTACTACATGCCAGGACACATATCCCCGCACTGGACGCAGGGATCAGGCAGAGAAGTCAAAAGAAGGAAGGATCATGGTTATCCGGGGAATCGCAGGCATGTGTTTCCTGCTGTAATGCTGTGGAGGCATCCATAAGTGTGCGGCTGTGAGCAGTACAAAGATATGAACGAGAATTGCAAAATGTCTGCCCCTCCCAATGCCCCTTCCAATTTCCACTACAGCAGCTTAGAAATCTGTAGGGTTCTACTGCGCTATGAGGTGCACCAGACTGGTCATCACCAGTTGACACAACAGCTGGCTGTATCTGGTATTCATAAAAAATTGAGCCACGTAGTAGGAGTGGGAGCACCAGGGAACCCAGTTGACACAACAGCTGGCTGTATCTGGTATTCATAAAAAAAGTGAGCCACGTAGTAGGAGTGGGAGCACCAGGGAACCCAAAGCATCCAAGTGAGGAAGCCAAGCCTTGGACTTGAGGTGAAGGAGCAGGCCTAAGGGAAGCTTTGAGCATCAAACACATGTGGGTACAGGGTGCCTCCCATATCAGAAACCGTGGCTACAGCAGGCCTGCTGACCACCATCATCAGTGACACTGTGGTCATATGTACATGGTTATATGTGCCTCCATCCCTTTACTAGCCCCTCAGAATTTTGGACTAGATTTTGCTGGGTGGCACAGTATCTGAAAGTGAATGAAAGGGTGAAATATTATTGCTCTGTAACCCAGATAACTTTCTTCTCCCAGGATCACTAGCATGACAACTGATGGCTTCCTTTCACCCGATGTGAGTGAGAGTTGCATTTTAGGATGTAGTCTTTTTTCCTTTAATCAATTTTCAGTAAAACAAGTCTCTGCACCTTTTAATGTTTTGTTTAATATACAGGTGCCTCTGACAAAAAGGAAAACGTGATAGTTACCTTTCAATAGTCTGTCAACTAGTACAACTTAACCCCCCGGGCAGGTTGCGACTGGTACATTTCTTAACTGTGGGGATGTCTGGCTGGCTAGGCCAGACACGGATCGGCGACCCGCATATGTTTATGTACTTCCATGTGTAATGTATCCTGCTGAACCACGTATGCTTTCTTTGTTATACCTTGAAAAAAAAAAAAAGCAATAAAAACAGATTTGCAAAAAAAAAAAAAAAAAACTAGTACAACTTAACCTCTTCAATGCCCATGACGAGCTGGTCTCGTCATGGGCCGCGGTTGCGCTGTGCCCATGACGAGACCAGCTCGTCATAAACCCCGCCCGCTAATGCAACGGCCGGCACAGGGCGGGGAAAGGGGCGGGCACTGAAGGGGTTAATACATGCAAGGGCATCAACAATAAATTGCAGAGGGAAGCAATTTGTCATCATTCAAAAATTCTTGAGCCCTTCAAATATTTTTCATTAGACTCGCCCTTAGTCCCGCCTCTAGCCCCGCCTCCTTGCCACACCCCCAGCTCGATCTGATGAGTACCTGCACTTTTTTTCCCCATTTAAAGCTCTGGTTTGAACAGGTGATAGGCCCGATAATCAGCTATCAATATGTACATTTCTGTTCCGCTCATCTCTATAGGACCTTAGATTTCGGTAGTGTAATAGATTATAATTAAAACTCAAACACATGTGAGCAAATATCCGCAGGTTTCAAAGGGGAACAGGAACATAAAATGCCAGTGTTAACTTGTAAGGTCTTTCTCATTGGATTATATACCAACCAATCAGGGTTGACCTCTAGCGGTTCCCTCTCCGGTCAGGTCTGAATAAATGACAGGTGCATGAGTCAACACAAGCTTTTGGGGGTCTTCTTATTAGATAGCCTCCCATCCAATCATGATGTGCAGCTGACGGTTTCCTTCTTAGATTGGTACCCTTTTCCAGTGCCATTAACCTTATATTTATGACATGATGGTGATTTTTTTCGATTGTTATGTGAACACTTTTTTATGTTGGGATTATCTTTAGGATGTTATGATTTGGGTAGTGGCATGGATTGTAATTCAAACTTAACCAATGTGAGTGAATTTCCAATCAGGATGCACCTCGTATGATTTCCTCTCTGGTCAGGCGTGAATGAATGACACGCGTGATAGCCAGCACATAGCATTTGGTGACTTTTTATTGGATATCTATGACCTGATGACTTTTTTGAATGAATATGAACTAAAGCCAATGGCCACATGGTGCCTCGACCTATCGTGACACACTGCTGCATAATCATTGGAGTGCATAACAATCAGGATGTCCAGATCGACCATTCGCTACATATCAATGATTAACCAAAACCTTAGACTGTACTTCTAAAGTCCGTGCGATTTATTTCACTTAACGTTATATTATTAAACACGAAAGTATGCCATTTAAATCATGTCATATATCGGACAACACTGTATTTTTCTTCTACAATGACAAATTGTGCATAAAAAAAAAATTCTATGCACTATTTGTCATTGTAGAAGAAAAATACAGTGTTGATTTAAATGGCATAACTTTGTGTTTAATAATATAAAGTTAAGTGAAATAAATTGCATGTTTTGTTGCCATACACTCTCGGCAACTTCGTCAGGGCTGTTGGGGAATCAATCTTCACCTCAGTCCATTTTCCACATCCAATCTAATAGCTGCTAATGTCCGCATACCAGCGACCACCTTCATTAAAGGAACAAGCGCCAAATGGTTGCGTTCCACCTTACAGACATGTCAGTCCCCATCGCGCTACAGTTTTCTTTACGTTCTCTCGTCCAGCACGATCGATTCCCCAACAGCCCTGACGAAGTTGCAGAGAGTGTATGGCAACAAAACATGTTGGCCTGTTGCAATTAAAAGTGGCCAGATACATGTCTGCTTTTTAAACTGAGGACGCTCACAACAATTAATAAAAGATGTGCTGTATGTGAGTGATACCTCAATTTTCACTTAGGAGAACTTCATTCTCTCTGCACGGTTGGGGATGAGAAAACGCTGAGTGAGCCACAGAATCTCAGTGTTGTCTGTCACACATTTGTTGCTTAACTTTCCACCTCTGTGGAATTCGCTCACACACCTCTTTTTCTCCATTTATTTTCTGTTGAGGCTAAAAAAGTGACTGATGATGACAACGTGGGCATACTGGCGCGTACCATCCAGCAGCCCTGTGGTTTGCGCACATAAGGTGCTTTCTAGCCTTTTCACACATTTTTTCAAATGTTTCTAATTTCGCTCGAGCATATTCTGAGTTGCATTTCCACCACCCATTTCATGGTGGTGGCCCCACCATGAAAAGGTCGGCGCACATGTATGTGCCCCCCCGGGTGATTTTGCCCATGGGGGTGTGTCCAGAGTGGGCACATGTCGTGCCCTCCTTTATGTGCACTTTTGTTCATGCATTGAGTGGCATGCACGACATGATGCATGCCATACCGTGGAGAAACGTGCTGTAGGCACAGTCATGGCGGCTGTCTGCTTGTTAGGCTCCCCTATGAGCCCTACAGACCACCAGAGTGACACCACCTTCACGTCATCCCCCTGCCCTGGATTAAGCTTGGAATCCGGCGGGATGGTGAACCAAGGGTTTGGCGGTCCTCCTGTGAGCTCAGCGGTGGCAGTTCTACAGGAGAACCACCAAACTTG